>NW_006408538.1:15614075-15724715 GCF_000296735.1 Chrysochloris asiatica | reverse complement strand
CATTGGCTCATGATCATATGCTACCTCTTGAAATGGTTGAACACTGACCATTTCATTTCAGTACAAGTAGGATATATTCAAGGTCATATTTTGGCTCTCGTGAACTTTTTTCATTTCCTTCAGCTTCAGCCTGAACTCGCATATGAGCAATTGATGGTCTGTTCCACAGTCTGCCCCTGGCCTTGTTTTGGCTGATGATACTGAGCTCCTTCCAGAGATGTAGTAAATTTGATCCCTGTGTATTGCATATGGTGAGGTTCATGTGTACAGTCATCTTTTATGTTGTTTTAAAAAGGTATTTGCAATGAATAAAGTCATTGGTCTTGCAAAACTCTATCATTTAATCTCCAGCACCGTTACTACCACTAAGGCCATATTTTCCAATTACTGATCCTTCCTGTTTGTTTCCAACCTTTGCATTCCAATCATCAGTAATTATCAATACATCTTGATTACATATTTGGTCAATTTCAGTCTGAAGAAGCTATTAGAATTCTTCAATTTCATCAACACTGACTTTAGTGATTGGTGTGTAAATTTGTATAATAGTGGTATTAATTGGCCTTCCTTGTAGGTGTGTGAATATTATTGTATCATAAACAGCATTGTGCTTCAAGATAGATCTTGAGATGTTCTTTTTGACTATGAATGCAACACTACTCCTCTTCAATTTGTCATTTCCAGCATAGAAACAATGTGATTGTCAGATTCAAAATGACCAATACTAGTCCATTTCTGTTCACGATTGCCTAGGATATTGATCTTTTTGTGCTCCACTTAATTTTTGACAACTTTCAATTTTCCTAGATTCATACTTTATATATTCCATACTCCAATTATTAATGGATTTTTGCAACTGTTTCTTCTCATTTTGAGATGTGTCTCATCAGTAAATGAGGGTCTCGAAAGCTTTGTTCCATTCAAGCTATTGTGGCCCACTCTACTTTGAGAAGGCAGCTTTTCCCCAATTGTATTTTGAGTGTCTTCAAACCTGAGGGCTCATCTTCCTGAACTATATCTGACAATGTTCTGCTGCCATGGCATTTTCAGTGGTCTTGGTGTGGCACTTTAGGATTAACAGTGGACTACTAACCACAAAGTCGGCAGTTCAAACTCACCGGCGCTCCTCAGTAACTCTATGCAGGGTCCCTGTGAGTTGAAACAGACTCAATGGCACTTAATAGCAACAAACATTCAGAAGTAGTTTGTCTCTCCTTCTTCCTAGTCTGTCTTAGTCTGAAAGCTCCACTGAAACCTGTCTACCATGGGTGACCCTGCGGGTATTTAAAATACCAGTGGCATAGCTTCCAGCATCACAGCAACACACAAGCTACCACAGTATGACAAACTGACAGTTTAGGAGGCTAGAAGGCCAAATTCCGAGTGCCGGCTCTAGGAGAAGGCGTTCTATTTTGGACTCCGGAGGAGAAAGGTCCTTGTCTCCTTTCAGTATCTGTAGGTCCAACATTCCTTGGAGAAGATCTCCTGTGTCTTGGCATGGATCTTCCTCTGGATCTAGGAGCTTCACAGTGCAAGGACCCCAAATCCAGAGGATGCATGTCACTCTTGGCTCTTCTTTCTTGGTTGTAGTAGGTCCCTCTGAGCTCTGTGTGCCTCTTTCATCTCTTTTTATGTCTCTAAAGAGATTGACTCAAGAGACAAGCTAATCCTGTAGATTGTTGCTGGCTTCATTAACATCACAGAAGTGAGAGGATTTGTAGCACAGGATAATCCCATCAGACCAGGGCTGTAATCACATCGTGGGGAGTGATTACATTATATTAGATCTCATCATTGGGGATTACTTGGTCTCCACTGCCAAATCACGGAGAGTCCAGGCCCAGCCAAGCTGACACAAAGCCTTAACTGTCACACATTGATATTAAGTTTCATCAAATATTATATATGACCCAAACAAACAAATAATGACAACAACAACAACAACAAATTGTTTCCATCGAGTTGACTCCAACTCATTGTAACCCTAGAGAACAAAAGAGAACAGACACAAAGGGTTTCCAAGGTTTGGAACCGACTCTACTACACTGGGTTACTTCTATGGGTGCACACTGCCACGTCTCTCTTACATGGAGTAGTCCGTGGATTTGAAGTGCTGACTTTTCAGTTAGTTGTTGTTGTTGTTGTTGTTAAGTGCCGTCGAGTTGGTTTCGACCCATAGCGACCCTGTACAGGGTTTCCGAGGGTGTAAATCTTTACGGGAGTAGAAAGCCTGATCTTTCTCCCGCGGAGCAGCTGGTAGTTTCGAACTGCTGACCTTAAGGTTCGCAGCCCGATTCGTAATCACTACGCTACCAGAGCTCCTTAGTAGCCAACTGCAAACATTACTGTGCCACCAGGATTTCTTAACCCAGTATGTCCAAAATATTGTATTTCCAACACGAATCAAATAAAACAGTAGGATAAGTTACTTTACAATCTTTTGTTATACTGTCTTCAAAATCCTGAAACAGCACAACTCAATTCAGACTAGCCGTGTGCTATGGATTCAATGGTGTCTCCCCAATAGTGTGTGGTCAATACCAACTGCTGGAGAGATTATAACCCCATGGAGTTCTTTGTTATGTTAATGAGACAGTATTCATGGCAGGTGATATCTTAGACCAACCTCTTTTGAGATATAAGAGATTAAACGATAAATGATTCTATATTCCTGAGTGTTTTTGTGTACATAAAAAAAAAAAAAAATCAGAGGGAATAGAAGCAAATACTGTTAAATGACAGTGCACGGAGGGGATTGTAATCTGCAATGAAATGATGAGTGTAAATCTGATGTTCTCCCATGTAAACTATCACTCAATTCACAATAAAAACTTTAAAAAAAAAGAGATTAAACAAGAAAGCAGACAGGCAAAGACGGGGGAAGAGAGATGGCATCCCATATGAAAAGGAGCCAAGAAAAAAAAGTTGAAGAGACAAGAGCCTTCCCCTAGAGCCAACAGAGGGAAGAAACCTTCCCCTAAAACCCACAACCTGAATTTAAATTTCTGTCCTCCAGACCTTGAGAGAATGTATTTCTGTTTGGTAAAACCACCCATTTGTGGGATTTCTGTTACAGTGGCACTACATAACCTCTTGTTGTTAAGTATCATCAAGTTGGTTCAGACTCATAGCAACCTTGTATACGGTTTCAAGAAGAGACTGGTAAGTTTGAACCTCCAACGTTGAGGTTCAAACCAAGCTTACATTACAGTCCAGTGTTTAATGCCACTAGATAACTAAGACACTACATTTGCAGAGTTGGCTAACCCTATGGGCTACACACTGGATAGCATGGCTGGTGGTTACTGTCTCAGGCAACAACCACAGCTCTGGAGCTTGTACGCTCAACCACTTGTCTCTCCTGAAATGAATGAACAAAAGCTTGGAGGGCTCCTGATAGTTCCTTTCTATTTTACGGCCCTTTATAGTCTCTCTGGGAGCCCCTGAGTGCTGCAGATGGCTAACATGTTCAGCTGCTAACCTAAAGGTTGGTGGTTCGAATCTACCCAGAGAAGCCTTAGAAGAATGGCCTGGTAAACTACTGAAGAATTAGCCATTGAAAACTCTGGGGAGCACATTTCTACAGTTGCCATGAGTGGAAACTGACTTGACAGCAACTGAAATCATCTCTCCAGCACCATCTTACCCACCACTGGAACTTTTAACTTCAGTCCATGGATGCTGACCATGGGGTGGACAGAGGTGTTGTTGGCAGTTAGCAGAGCTGGCCTCAGACTTACAACTCTGGACTCTCAGCTCAGTGCTCAGTGGTGGGATAGGATGCAGCTGTTTTTTGAGGCAGGATGCTCTCTATATGGCAAAGGAGGGATGAGGCTGAAAAGGATGTCTGCTCTGGCCATAGGCTGGCTGGCCGGTGCTGACTAGATCTCCCCAGAGCCCTGGTGTGGTCTGGCCTTGGAGGAAATGCTGCCCCTGGTGTGTGCACAGGCCCAGCGGGACAGAGCAGAAGGGGCACATGGCAGACACTCTATGGAAAAGAACCTTGTCATTCTTCAGTCTCAGTTTGGTCACGAGGGATGAGAACAAATTGATGGCAACGGAGCCATAACTTATTGCTGAAGGCCTCTTTGTTCTTGGCAAAACAGAGGGGTCATTAGTACTGGGAAACAGCTCCTGTGCAGACATAAATCCCTCTGGCTGCAGGGCTGATCCAGACGTCTGGAGGGACCGGTCTCTGAGCAGTGGAGCAGCTTAAACCGTGTGCCTGGGATCAGTGGGGCAGGGGAAGCCTCACCCATTGCACACAGAGCTGCCACCAGCCAAGACCACTCTCAAGGTACCACAGTGCCCCAGAAGCCCTTGTGACTTTCCTTCAAACCAAATGGTTCCAGAGCACGTAGGGCTTGAACAGACTCCCCGTGGGCACTCAGGGCCAGCATGGGGCCATTGGCTATGAAGGTGTCCTCATGGGTAAGGCTGGGCATGAGCCACCCCTTCCGCCTGCAGCCAGCCAAACAGGCACCCATGGGATGGCTGCAGCCGAACGCTACCAAGAGGCAGGTGTGTGGGATCAGGCCCTTGACAGACAAAGTCCCTTTCAGCAAGGTCGGCACTGGCTGACGGAGGTAGACCAAACCAAAACCAAGCCTGTGGCTGTGAAAGGTTAATTCCAACTCATGACAATCTCATGTGTCACACAATAGAGCTGCCCCAGTTTTCTTGGCGGTAATCTTTATTACCACGCCTTTCTTCTGTGGTGTTTCTGGGTGGATTTAACCAACGTTTAGGTTAGCAGGAGATCACAAGAAGCAAGGTCAAATCCTAGCTACTGTCCATGCTCTCCCTGGGACACTGCCCTCCTTTCCATTAGCCTTCAACTCAGGGAGGCTCCCAGGGAGAAGGCAGCAGGCATTAGGTCAGGGACCAGTCCAGTTGTGCCAGTAGAACTGCCCATTCCTCAAACTGCTGGTCATCCAGTTGGGGCTCGGAGGGTATGGTGGTGGTAGAGCTAATACTTTTGAGGTGGTTAGAGGGCAATCAAGAGCTACCTCTGAGTATAGCGCAAGTGCCTACTTACCAAGGATGGTAAGATTCTGTGCCTTCCCTTTCCAGACCTAGGGCAGACCCTACCAATTGAAAACCGCACTCTTCTGCACTGAGCCTGTTTGGCAGCAAGAGCTTC
The DNA here is from genome assembly GCF_000296735.1 of Chrysochloris asiatica. NCBI lineage: Eukaryota > Metazoa > Chordata > Mammalia > Afrosoricida > Chrysochloridae > Chrysochloris > Chrysochloris asiatica. The sequence continues at coordinate 15,719,572 of NW_006408538.1, read as the reverse complement.
ATCAAGCAGCCATTACTAATCAATCAAAGTTGGCATGGGAGAGGAAATCCATTTGTCATTCTTTCTAAAAGCCCTCCAGGCACATCTGTGCTGGCAGTGGGAATCCTATAAAGCTATGTATGCTAAGGACTCCAGAACTTCTGGAAACTACTGCCTCCCCACCTCTCCTGCAGAATCCTGGTGTGACACTGTAGGATAAGCACTGGACCCCTAACTACAAGGTCACCAATCCGCTCCTCTGAAACCTGACTGGATGGTACTTAACAACAACAACCCTCACCTCCACATACATCCCCCCTCCCTGTGGTTTCACATCCTAGGTCTCTCTTCTCAGCCATTTGCACTTAAGGACCTAGGCCAGGAAATTGTTGTTGTTGTTAAGCAACCCTGTATAGGGTTTCCGAGGAGCAGCTGTTAAGCTTGAACCGCCGACCTTGCAGTTCAAACGTCTTTGTATTCTGGCGCATTAACCCACAGCGCCACACCAGGAGATTAAGTCCAAGGAAATCCCAAAGGATGCTGCAGCAGGCAGTTGTTCCCAGAGCCCAGCCCAGGCATCAAGGACGGCTCCAGGGAGGGGTGAGGAGGTGGAGCTGGCTGCAGAGTCTGAGACAGTGCCCTGCAGGATGGGCTCACAATGTCTCCTTGGAAAATCCTGCGTGGACATGACCTTGGGCAGGTCCTGGCTCCCTGCTCTCCGTCCTAACACCCTAGGACAAGTCTGGAGCTAGCTCAAAGGCAGTAAGGAGAAGAAGAGACACACACTAGGTGTTAGAGTATTATTAGCTATTACCAGTAATAATGGAGTCCTGGTGTGGCGCTGTAAGATAGGGGGCAAGACCAGTTTGAACCTCAAGGTCGGCAGTTCAAACTCACCAGCTGCTCCTCGAAAACCCTATATGGGGTTGCTATGTGTCAGAATAGACTCCACAGCACTTAACAACAAAAAGCAGTAATAATAGTAATTGCTGTTGTGTGCTTTTGGATAAGTTCTCACTCATAGTGACCCTGTATAGGATAAGCAGCTGGTGTGTTTAAACAGCCGACCTTGTGATTAGCAGTCCAGCGCCACACCAGGGTTCCTAGTTAGCACTTTGCCTACATTAATTTAGCGATTTACTCTTTAAGCACCTTGAGGTAGGTATTCTCATTGTTCCCATTTTATGGATGAAAAATCTGAGGCATAGGGAAGCTAAGTGGCCTGCTCAAGACAATCTGGCTCCAGAGACTCAATCCTCTATCTCCTAAATCACTAAACCTTGCTGCCTTTTGAGATTTAGGCAGAAATGTCCCCAAAATGCCACTCCCTGATTGTGGGGGTATGGGAGACTAGTAGGGCAATAGGGTAGAAAATGACTGGTGACCTGACCCGTGGCCATCAGCCTGACCTTCCAAAATGCACCAGGCTGGTCCTCCACCAGGGTAAGCAGGAAGGCTATGTGTAGAGTGTGTATCTGGGGAGAGAGGTAGGAACCGGAGACCCTAGGTGGGCTCCCAACAGCTCTGTGGCTCCTGAACTACCCAGCCCTGGGACTCGCCAACGGAGCTGCAAGTTTTCAATCTTTGGGAGGGGGTGGGAGTCAGAGATTTCATCACCTGGAAGCATCTCTTTAGTCAGTCACTATCCTATTCAACCAAGGGATCTGGGTGGGCAAGAAAGGCTTACGTGCCTCCCCCTGCAACATTCCAAGAGAGAAATGAATTTCTAGTGGTCAGAAATGCGACGGAACTGTGGAAAGAGCACGGAATCTGTCCAAGTTGCAACTCTGTTGGTTCTAAAATGATGTAAAAGCTTCCACCTTTTCATCAAGAAAAGAAAAACCAAGGAGGTTAGATGGAAGCCACCACTGTCCACCCTACTCCGCAAAGCCACAGACCCTAGGCCATGGCACACACACCTGTTCTGCCTTTCCACTGGGCAGTATGCACGCAGCTTAGCCTCCACTGGCATCCCAGCTCCACTTTACCTCACCTGCTGCTCCTACTCCATCTAGGCAGGATTGTCCCTGGGTCCAGGTCCCTCATCCCTGTGTCTCATACACCCACAGACCTCTCCTTAGCCCCTCAAAGTCTGACATACCATGGTGGGGACACAGGAGCTAGCTGGGCCTTACCTGAGACGATGGTGTAGCCAATTCCCCGGGGACGTCCTTTATCCTGGTCAATGGCAGTGATAATGCGTACCGTTGTACCCTGGGTGGGAGAGAGGATGACTTAAGGTGGGTTGCCTGGCCCCTAGACTGCCGTCTTCCGTGTAGATGTGCAAGCACCATCCCTAGATGGACACCTGGCTGCAAGGCAGCTCAGGAAGTAGGTACCATTGTCCCTGGACACAGTCGGAAGCCCCAGGCAAACACCAAAGTGTCCTTGGGGAGGCTCAACCCTACCGATGCTATCATGCACCCGCACCCCCACCCAGCTCCTCTTAGTCTGAGGAACAGCCCACAGTGGAGTTGGGGATGGAGGAGCAGTAGGGAAACAAGATGTCCCTGCACACCCAGAGCTCCTTCTGACAAAGCCCCATCCGCCTGGATTCCACATATGTGGCTCTGACTAGCCTGCAGGCTACGTGGGCCCAGTACCTCTAAGAGCACCATTCCAGATGGCCACTACGCACTAAACCCCCAGGGGTACCACCACCCAGAGACTGGAATGAGCTGGGCCTAGGACAGTGAGCCTCAGCAAGACAGGTCAACAGTACCAGCGATGTCATGCACAAAGCCAGGATTTGGTGGCCAATGAACCCTCAGTCCTCAGAGCCTGTGAGCATCTCCCTTGGGCCTTCCTGGGCTATCCAAAGTCCTCCTGGGTGGACAGAACTCAGGAGAGGTGGAGGCTTGCTCTGTCCAGGAAGGGCCAACACAAAAAACAAAATCATTGCTATAGAATTGATTGTAACTCATAGCGTCCCTATCTAGGGCTTCCTCCAGGTGAGATTCCACAAAGTGAGCTCTGACGGTCTCCTGACAAAGTTTGGAGTTTCATCTCTTTTTGGGTAAATATATCCATTTTTAATAAAACCCTGAGCTTTTAATACAAGTACAGCCAAAAAGATGGGAAATGTTATGAGAAGGAATTAGCAGGGAGGAATGGGGGCTCTTGGGAACCCGGTTCAGTGATTATATTTTCAATATACTGAAACTTATTTCCAAAGACAAGAAGGTGGAAGACCAGGAGGGGCACTGTGCTGCAGCCTTGCTGGGGTGCATTCCAGGGCATGGACCATCCCAGGCTCTGTGGGGAGAACCAGGTGTGTAGGCCTGCGGAGTCTTGACTCCTTGCTATGAAGTAAGACTCCATTGCAAGATGGACTGGGTTTGAATTCTTTGAGTAAGTTATTTAACTGCTTACTGCCTTTCCCCCCATCTATACCCCTATACATGGTTGCTATGAGTTCAAAGTGATTCGACGGTAACTTAACAGCAACATAAAATGGGTATAATCATATCACACTCCTCAGGAATGAATAAATCTGTCTTGGAAGAAGTGCAGCCAGATGATCTTTAGAAGCCAGGATGGCGAGGCTTTGTATCATGTATTTTGGACATGTTATCAGGAGGGACCAGTCCCTGGAGAAGGACATCATGTTTGGTAAAATAGGAAGGTCAACAGAAAAGAGGAAGATTCTCAATGGGATGGAATGAGGCAGTGGCTACAGCAATGGGCTCAGGCAGAGAGGTGATTGTGAGGCTGACTCAGGACGAGGCGGTGTTTCGTGTTGTTAGACACAGGGCTGTATGAGCTGGGACCCACCTGACAGTACCTAACAACAACAGATGTAATACATGCATAGATTTACAACAGAGCCTGCCACGTCGGCAAAAAATACTTGTAAAAGTGACTGCAATTACTAATTGAGGCCTCAAACTGCTTTGAGCATTGGATGCAAGCAAAGGCACCTCTTTCCAGACAATGCACATACGCATGATATTTGTAAAACAATCTTGGCAAATTCAGATTCCTGGACACCGTAGATTAGTGACCCCCTCCAGAGGTAAGGAGTTCTCTGTACATTGTCAGAAAAGCTAACCCCACAGGAGAAAGAGTACGGATTGAGCACCTACTGTGTGCTGCGCGCTGCAGTGGACATCAATACAGACTCCCTCACTCAACCCTCACAACCCCACAGGGTAGGTTATGTGACCAAATGGAGGCTCAGAGGGCTCCCCACTTGATTAGGGCCAGAGGATGTTGTGGGAGGTGGGGTAACCGAGACTAGAGGTGAGTCCCATCTCTCTTCAGCAGAGGTGAGAGGGTCCCAAGTTCTGACCCCTGTGGTTCCGCCAAGGAGAGGGGTGGGTGAGCTCCAACGAAGTGTGAACTGTGGCTTGGGCATTGGTAGGACAGTAGGGGCAGAGGTGAGAGAAGCTCGGACTTTTCTAGAAGGCATGGTGTTTTTCCCTTCTGAGGCCTTTCAAAGAAGCCCTTGCCAGGACAGTAGCTAACACAGGACATGAATGGGATCTACTGGACATGTGGGTCAAGGCCATCTTCTCCATCAGCTGGCCCCCCCTCTGCTCCGCCCCATTGCCCTAAGCAGGTCAAACTGTGTGCAAGGTGAACCTGCATTTGCATTGGGAAGAGGAGGCCAGTGGGACAGAAGGGGACTTCCAACAAGAGCTGCCACAACAGATTCTGAGGTAAAAAATCCTATTTCTCAGTCCTTAATTCCAGTCAATTCCAGTCAAAGGGCTGATAGGCATCGGCCGGCAGTAATTTGTGCCGTTTATCCGCTCCTCTCACCTTCTATCGGCCCTTCACTGACGGGCAGGCTGACATGCTGCCGCTCGAGTGAGGAAATTAAAATTTGATGCAATAATCCCAAATAAGAAGGATTTTATTAGGTAATATATACACTTTAGATGAGGCATTGGCATGATACACTGATAGAGTGAGGCATACATGCTGGGAGCCGCAGATAAAGGGGGTGAGGGGAGCCGGAGGGGTCTGGGCAGAAGCCGGCGAGACAGACGCAAGGCTGGGAGTGGGGTACGCCTGGGTCCAGGCCCACAAGGCTGAGCAGCTTATAGCATTCAGCCCTACTGGGCTTACACTTTAAGGGGATGAGGAGGGCCTGATCAAGGCTTGAAATGTCTGGGACTTGAAAGAGGGGAACTGAAGAACCCTTTCCAAGTATGGAGATGAGTGAAAAGACAGAGGGGGGCCAACACTGGGTGCTGCTTAGGGGTCTGCAACCCAACTTGTCTCCTGGTCTGGCTCTCTAAGCCCAGTCATTCCCAATCTGCAGACTGGCTGGTGACCTCTGACCTTGTGGCACAACCAATCAAATGCCTCTCTTGAAGAGCTGGACTGGAGAAACCCAAGAACTGAACAGTTAAGAAGGGCAGGAGGAGCTGTGAACTCACAAGGCCCAGCCAGAATCCAGGATCGTAAGGGGGATGGGGGACAAGCTGTGGCCGCAGTGGGGCGGGCGAAGAGCAGGACCCTACCCAGAGAAGCAGTGACGCCAGAGATGGAGGCAGAGATGATGACGTGGAGAGATGGAGCAGCTGGGGGCTTTAGACCCAGAGAGGGAGAGCAACTGTATGCTGAAGACCTGGGGCCAGGCTTGTAAGGTATATACCCTTTGGTTAGTTGATGATGCATGGAGGGGATTGTAACCGTGGCAGTGAAATGATATATGATAGGATGAATGTAAAACTAATGTTCTCCCATGTAAACTATCACATAATTCACAATAAAACATAAAAAAAAAAAACCCAAAAAACTACCTCCCAGCCCAAGTTAGAATTTCCATGGGTATCCCTATTACTCCACATAACCCTTTATGAACTTCTGCCCTTCACTTACACTACTAAGTCTTTGTTCTTTACCACGCAGAACCCTCTAAAGATGAATGAAGTGAGAGACTCGGGAGATGGGGTGTAGTGTAAATAGGGCTGGGGGTTTCATTTGTTAGGAGACCCATTACTGTCATGCATAAGGATTGGGAGATAGGACGTGCCAAGAAGAAACCCATTCCACCAAACAGGGTCCCCATCCCTAGTAGTAGCCCAGAGGGAAATCCCACAGGGGCCAGGAGGGTCTTACCGGAGGAGAATGCTCATAGATGTTGGTGCTATAAGGCAGGTTAATGAAGATGGGGTCCATGTCCTGAACATCTGTGATGATGATGGCCAAGTTGGCCAGCGTGGACAGAGGCCTGGTCTTGTCTTGATCCTAGAGAATGAAGAGAGGGCACAACCTTAGATTAAGTGATGCTGAGGACGTACACATACACATGCTTACATATTCACACAGGGATAAACAGACACGCCCAACACATGTAACACACGTGTGAGCATGTCTATGTGTGCACAGAGATACAGGTGCACGTATGTATTCATGCTCTCCTGCAGGGTAGGATATGGGATGTTCAAGAGCTCTCAGAACCCACAGTGATTCTCTGACCAGTACAGGAAACACAACAGGGCCCCCAGGCTCAGAGAACGGTGTTTTCTCCAGTGTCATAATGCAGGGCTGGGCAGAACCGGATCTCTTGCCCCACTCAGACACTTGGTGGAAGGACAACTGGCTCAGATGAAGAGATGGTGCTATCCTTAGCTCCTTTGCTGTCAGCTGAGGGGCACTTGCCTTGTCCCAGAACAGCAGGGAAATGACTGGGACAGGGACTTCTCAGAGTCCTTTGGCTGCAGAAGGGGTTACTCTAGAACCCAGGTCCCAACTCTGGATTTAATTGGTCAAGTGACTTTTTTTGAAGATCCGGCAGGGGGCGCTGTATGGCCTATGACATTTGAGGGACTATGGGAAGGAATTCCCTTGTGGCCAGGCGGACAAGGTTAAAATCTTCCTAGTTAGTTAGGGATTTAGTCTTACAAAAACTCATCAAGAAAGAAAACTAGAAACCTATTTCCCTAAACTACACAGCTACGTCCCTAAAATAACAATGTTCAATATAAAGTAGCCATTACGTGATGAATAAGGAATCTTGGTGTGGCACTGTAGGATAAGCAGTGGACTGTTAATCGTAAGATCAGTAGTTCAAACCCACCAGCTGCACCCCAGAAACTCTACACAGGGCACCTGACAACCTTTAACAACAATGTGATAAAGACTATATACCGGACACCCTGCGAGGCACCTCACTTGCATTTGTCATTTGTCGGCATCACTCTTCTATTATTCAAATCAAAGGAACAGAGACTCAAAGATGCTAAATAATTTGCTCAGAGCCACATAGCTGGTAAGTGTGTAACAGGACTCAAACTCATATTCTTTTGGTGTAAAAACCTACCCTTCTCTGTCTTGACTTGGGTTCCCAACATGAGTTCGGACCCTCACTTGCTGAGTTCTCTTCGCTCTTAGAGTCTCAGTTTCCTTATCCGAGTTGAATACCTTCTATGGAGCCTTGTGCTTGTACATTCTCTGATCTGGGTTTGAGGATGGACTGTCCTCAGGTTAGGTTTGCAGTGGTTTGCCTAGGGTGACTGACTGATGAGTCCCAGGCCTTCCTCACACTACAACAAACCTAGTGCTGGCTCCTGCTCTCCAGGGGGCACAGATGCAAGGTCTTGCAGAAGAAGGAAGGCCTGGTTGTCTTAAGAGTGTTCAGTGCAGCCAATGGAAGAAGGGAAGGATCTTCAGGAGGGGAGTGGGTGACACTGAGTGGGAAATGTAGCACACTCCTCTTCCCTGGCAACTACAACATACCTGGTGTGGGCAGTTGGGGTGGTGGTGGTGGAGAGATGAGTATGTGTGTTGTTGGCAGTGACCGCTTCAGGAGGCACCGAGGCAGGCACAAGGGCTCTCAAGACCCCTCTACATACTGGCCAAGTCAGGCAGAGTTCCATCTATCAACCCGGCCAGGGTACCATCCCCAGGGTCTGGGCTCTACGACTTGCCAACTGGAGCCCCCAGCTGCCTGCCCATGGGATGACACTGGAGAATCAATAGGATGCACGACGGTTGTTTTGCTCTTGGTCTGCCTGAACTTTGTAAACAGAAATCTAAGAGACAACAGGTCAATGTGTCACCCTGCTGTGGCTGATGGATCCAACGAGGCCCCAAGGCAGCAGCCCAGAGCAGAGAGCAAACAGGGGCAGGCCCTGCCCCCAAACCCTGGGAAACAACTGGCTGAGACAAAGACCACACAATTGTGATGCTCTGGAGATTCAGAGACCCCTGGAGCATGGTGGTCCAAGCACTGGACTGCTTCTTGCCTCCCCCCTCAGTTGTGTAAATTTCAACAGTGTTAGCCAAACAATGAGGTAAGTACCCCTCTCCTGACCACTCATCCTTGATGTCCAGGGGCCAGCACTGTATTTGGCACACATGGGTACCCCCTGGCTCATGCATTTGGGGTGGTGTCAGGACACAGGTGAGGTTAACATTTCTTCATCCTATGCCCAGAGAGCAAGAGGACACCCCACACGATGAATGTCCTGTGGTGGTGACCAGTGCTAGATCAGGTGACTGAATTACCCCTGTGCCTCCGTTTCCTCCTCAGTAACACAGGTTTCTTAATAACACTTATGGCACAGGTCTGTAGTTAGTGGAGACAACACACTGAGTGGTCAGCACAGGGCCAGGGACACGGCAGCAGTATCAGCTGTCCTCCTGTCCCCACAACTGTGGAACCGAGTCCAGCTTTCATCCGGAAGGTCCTGTTTCTCTCCTGGTTGTGGGACTCACCGTGACATTGACGGTCAGCTGGTAGGCCTGGGTACTCTCATAATCCAGCTCGTGAATCACCGTGACAATGCCACGGGCGCTGTCCATGGCAAAAAACTGGGAGGGGGGCTGAAAGGAGTAGAGGACGCTGCCGCCCGCACCCAGGTCGGGGTCTGTGGCATTCACGATGAAGATGGGCGTCCCCACCGGTGTGTTCTGTGTGGGGAGAGAGCAAATAAAAGGGTGAGTAGGAGCTCAAAGCAGCTGCATTCATCAGTGACGATTCCCCCAAAGCCCATTAACTACGTCCCTCCAGCCAACCAGACCCAGGGCTTCGTCATTTTTATTCTAAGAGGGTTCGAAAGAATTTAAAATGCAGTGTCTATTCTTTTTTTTCCCTTCCTTTTTGAAGGCCTCCTGGTGGCTATAACAGCGCCAGTTCTGATGATGCGCAGCTCACCCTGGAGGTCTGGATGAGGCTCCGGTCTGTCCATGTACCCCTATTTCTTGGTGGTGATGCTCCTTGGCTGCCCAAGCATCAGTGTGGGCTGCTCTAGAGAGCAACTGGGAGGCTGCGTCCTGGGAGGTTTCAAGGTCAGAAACGGGGGGGGGCGTGTGCTCTGGGGATCTGGCAGGACACCAGAGTTGGAGGGGGGGTACTTTTCCAACTTGGCTTGCTCTGGGCAGGGGTAGAATCTACCTGCCAACCCTCAGCCACTGCAGCTTGTACCCGAAGGCTCACAGTACCCCCTCTAATGTCACTGTCCTGAAGGGGGCGCTCTGTGATCTCCGCTGCTGTGCTGTGTACATAGATCTTGGACCTTTCTAAACTGGAGTCTCTGGTTAAAGGCCTTACTTACTTCAGTGAGATAGCTCTTGTACGTCTTCAGAACAGAAAGCTGAGACTTAAAAGAGGTTAAGTAACTTGCCCAACGTAACACAGCTGGGCCAAACTTGAATTCAGTTATAGCTAATTCTAAGCCCATGGGTTTAAGTCCTACAGTATAAATATTTGTCTAAAACATTGAAAGCAGTTCCCTGGTGGTGTAGTGGTTAAAGTGTTAGCCTGCTAGCTGAAAAGTTGGAGTACAAACCCCACCAGCTGCTTTGCTGAAGAAAAGGTAGTCTACTTCGATAAAGATTCCATCCTTGGTTTTCCCATATAATACCGATGTCAGCTTCCAGCATGGATGGCACCTTCTAGTCTGGAGTGTTCCATGGGCCTGGAAGCTTCCTGAGGGCAGAGATGCTATGCCCTGTTCTCTATGTTTTCTCGATAGTGGGACAATGATGGGGTCCCTTATGACACCCTGTCCATGCTGCTGGTCATAACCTGGGCCTTGCATCAGGACTTCACGCAGTTTCTTTGTTTGGGGACCAGCCTCAGACATCTGCTTGCTGCAAGCATGTTCTTGCCAGTTCTAGTTATCTCCTGAGAGCAATAATGCCCAGAATTGTCACAGTTTTCTGAGCTTGCTGAATCTCCGCCATCATCCAACAAGTGGATGGTCAGTCTCACCACCAACCGTTGGGGTAGGAAGCAAACAGCAGAGGGACCTTTGCACAGAACACAGCCCCCTTATGGTCTGGCCCTGACTTCCTCTTCACACTTTTTGCCCAAGTGATATACAGCTACCTGCCCTTCTCAAACCCAGCAGGCTCCTTTACACCTCGGGCCGCTGGACATGTTTCTTCTTTGCCAGGTATTCCCTTTTCACCTCAGCAGCTTGGGGGGGGGGGGGAAGCTCTCTCACTCATTATCTCTAAAAGAAAATCAAGTCTGCAAGAGGGCAGAGTGGATAAGTACCAGGGTTTCATGAATGGGTAGACGTCTATTAGAATCCCAGCCTCGCTGTGTGTCTTTGGGTAAGTTACTCAGTGTCTCTGAGCCACTGAGTCCTCTCTATATATCGATGCTGATCATATCTCACTGGGTTGGTATGATGAATAAATGAGCAGTGAGTGTTAACAGTACATAATAAATGCTTAGAAGACGGCAGCTAAGGTTTTAATTTCAGCCTCTTGTGGAGGAGACCTGACAGGGAACACCATGAGCATTAACAGTCTGTCCTCACGCAGCATTGGGAACCTTGCTCTGCCCCCTGACTCCTTTCCCTCAATGGCCTGAGTTCCCCAGGTTCCTATGCTGACTGGCTTCCCCCCGATGGGAGGCACTGGTAGGAGATTGGAGGGTAGGAGAAGAAAAAGCTTGTGTTTTTAAGTTTATTGGGTTCTTTTTATTATGATCATTTCCCTACTCCATCCAGCGCAGCCCAGCAGCTCATCCTCCTTGGCCCCAGCTTTGTTTGGGCTCCAGTAACAATAGTTAAAGGTCAGCTATTAACCAAAAGGATGTAGGTTCGAAGCTGCCCAGCTGTGCCACAGAAGATAGGCCTACCTGGTGATCTGCTTTGGTTAAGACTGTTGTTGTTGTTAAGTGCCATAGAGTTGGTTTCAACCATAACAACCTAGTACAGGGTTTCTGAGGAGCAGCTAGTGAGCTTGAACTGCCGACCTTATGGTTCAAAATGACTTTGCAGTCTAGTACTTTAATCCACAACACAGCCAAGAAAATCTTATGGAGCTCAATTCTACTACATAACAGGTAGGATCTCCCTGGGTCAGAATCAACTGCAATGGGTGTGTTTTTGTTTTTTAAACTGTAGTACTAAATCACTCCTGGTGTGGCCCTGTAGGATAAACACTGGACCAAAAGGTTGGTTCAAACTCAACCAGCCACTCCTTGGAAACCCTATACAGGATCACTATGAGTCAGAACTGACTAGACGGCACTTAACAATAAATATCAACAACTTCAGCCCTACAGGTAGGAAGAGTTTCCCATTGTCGCTGGTCTCTGGGGGATCCAGCATCATTTATTTTCCCCCTTGCTCTTCCTATCCTTTTGTAAGTTGTCATCTCTCTGAAATGCCTTTATTGGAGTCATATTTGAGATGCGATGTCACATGTATAAACCCAGGGTACTGAACCACCAGACACTGGGCTCAGTGAAGCCAGCCCAGCCCTGACATGCCCACCCTGTTGCTACAGGACTCGAGGAGATCTTTAGGAGGTTCTCTCCCTCACCCTTTTTCTCTCTCCAGACCCAACAAGAGCACTGCATAGTATGAAAACCAAGTCTGGAATCCTGAACAAAACACTCCACTAGGGCCAGAGGCTCCTGCTGCAAGAAGGGACAGACAAGCTCCAAGAGGCCAGTACATCCTGCATAGAGTCCACACCGCTCCTGAGCGAATGTCAGCTCTCCAGCTCCCTGCCATGGGGAGGCAAGGACATTTCCCCCACCCACGCCACATGGTCCAGGGTGAAGGTTCTCTGAGCATAGGCTCAGAGGATTTAAAAGATAGATCCAAGAAAAGAAGACAGTAGAAAGAGAGGAAGGGGTGATGGTCCCATGCATGACCTTCTTGGATTATGTTTCATGTCCTGCAGTGAAAACCCATTTAATTTCTGCATAACTTAGAAATGGCTTTAAAAGGACCTGGCAAAGAGCCATTCTTATTCTTAGAAGGGGCAAGCCATTGGAGGGAAAACAATTCTGACTTTGCGTATTCCATGACCTGGGCACCGAAGCTCAATCAAGAAATTGGGGCTCACCCATCAGCACATTCACTGGGACCTTCTCCAAGCATCCAGCTGCTGTTCCCTGAAAATGCACAGGCAGATATACACACAGGGCTGCGTGGACAAACGGATATTCACACAGGTCTGCTGTATCGCCACACAGAGCATTCTGAGTTTCCATGTTTACGGCAGACTTAAAGCACCAGCCCTCTAAGTTTGGATCCTGGTCTTTCCACTTGTTGCCTGGGAAACCTCAGAAATGGGTTGCTTAATGTCTTTAGGCCTTAGTCTCCTCATTTGTAAAATCAAGCTATTAACAGTACCTACTTAAGTGGCGCTGTAGGAGCAGCACTAGACAGCAAATCACAAGTTTGGCAGTTCAACCTACCAGCTGCTCCTTGTAAACCCTATCCAGGGTCACTGAGTCGGAATTGACTCAACAGCACCAAACAACAACAGCAAATTCCTTAGGGGATTGTGTGGGAATTACATGAGATAAGAATGAGATGAGAAATACTGTAAGATTTAAAAAAATAAGTCTTAGTAATGGATTAAATTGTGTCCCCTCCACCCCAAAACATGTGTTGAAGTCCTAACACATGTACCTATAAGTATGACCCTATTTAGAAGTAGAGGGTTTCTTCTGATATGTTAATAAGGACATACTAAAATTGGTGCTGTTATTAAGTGCTATCCAGTAAGTTCTGACTCATAGCGACCCTGTAAAGGGTTTCCAGGGAATGGCTGGTAGGTTTGAACGGCCAATCTTCCAGTTAGGAGTTCAGTGTTTTGCCTACAGTGCCATACCAGGACCCCATATCAAAGCAGAGTGTGCTAATCACTTCTGAATGTTTATAAAAAGTAGAATAGGCACAGAGACACACAGGGGGGGGGGGGGGGGGAAGAAAACAAAAGATGGAAAGAGATGCACTGATGAATAAAAGTCCAGGAACAACAACAATAGAAGCTGAGGAGTCCTGGTGTGGTGACGTGGGTTAATGCGTCAGACTATAAGGTCATTTGAACTGCAAGGTTGGAGGTTCAAGCTCACCAGCTGCTCCTTGGAAACCCTATACAGGGTCACTATGGGTCGGAATTGACTCGATGGCACTTCACAACAACAATAACTAGAAGCTGAATTCAACAAGGAAGGACATCCCCTAGACATGCCCTGAATTTGGGCTTCTAGCCTCCCAAACTGTAAGAAAATAAGTTTCTGTTCTTCAAAGTCACTTGTGTGGGGTATTTCTGGTTCAGAAGCACTAGAGAACTGAGACAAGTTCTTGAAGGGTCTGGCATACAGCAATACTGACCAGTAGTCAAGAAACATCAGGTGAAATTATTATTATAGCAATAAAACATTAACCCAGGGAGGATGGGCTGAGCCCCCGCTTTAAAGGAGGACATTAGGAATAAATAACATAAAGTGCCAGTGTGTCTCTTTAACTATGAACTTGGATAAATGGCCATTTTCAGATTCAGAGAGAGAACATGTTCATTGGCTCATGGCTGTTCCTAGAGAGTCTGAGAGAAGAGAAGTGGGTCTAAGACCAAAGTGAAAAGGGCACCTGAAGGTCAGGGAAGACCCTAAACATGGACAGTGCTGACTAGATGATGCTCAGGGATAGCTTCAGCAGCTGAAAGCAGCTTTGGGGCGTATCCTGTCCTATGTCCTCATTTCACAGATGGAAAAAGTGGGGAAAGACAGGCATGATTGGAAAGCTGATGCTTTGACACAAACATAGTCATCTGTCCACCTCACCTAAAGAAATGTTAATTACTCACACCCTGCTAAGAGAAGCGCTCTTTGTCCCCACAGCTTTGCTCAAGGGGATGGGCCTAGGAAGCCATGTTGGAATCAAGTGACTTCATACTTAGGCCACACCTGATTGGTTCAGGGGTAACCAAGTGGGCCAATCACAGATGGAACCTTGGACATTGGGTCAGTTTCCTGTGGGGAGCTGAGCAGAAAGATTCTTGGTATTGGACTAGGGCTAGAGTGGGCACTATGACAGGCCGAAAGGCCCACTTAGAAGGTAGCGGAGAAGTCATGGGCAGGCAGAGGAAGACTATCTGTAGTGAGGACAACAGAGCACAGAGAAGGAGAAAATGGAGACTAAGGCTTTGTGAACCTCCTCAGCCCAGGTTTTCACATGCCCTGTCTGGCTGTCACTGCCTGTCCTAAGCTGCAGTGTCTGCGGAATGCTCTGGGATCTTTCCTATGGATATCACTTGCTAACAGCAGCCTCATGGGTGCTCCAACCCGTGCTTCCCAGCCCCAGGCTTGGCCTCATGGGTCCTGGGTTCTGCCGCAGGTTCACCCTGGCCCTCCCCTGCTGGGATTCCATTCCTTGAATGGCAATGGCTGGGCTACAAAGCCCCTGGTAAGGGCACAGTGACAGCCACGTGGCTGGCAGGTAATCAAGGGGAGAAGAATATAGCCAACAGGATAAATGCTGGCTCCCTCTTCTTTTTAAGCATCCCCAGACACCTCTTTAACATGCAAATCCACCCAGGCAATGATCAGTAAACACGGAAGTGGAAGTGGAGGGGCATGGCAGGGTGGACAGGGGACAGCTGGATCAAGGAAGTCACACCATCAGCTAGGACAGGCTTGGAGGAAGGTGTCTAGCTGAGCCAGACTCTGCCTGCCTGGGGACAAGCAGACCAGGGAAGAGTTTCCCCTCTGATGTCCAGAGTTGGGGTCTGAGGATGGACCATGGGCAGGGAGAGAGGTCCAAAGGGCATTTCAGTTGGGGATAGCCCCGCTTCCTTCTAGTGCCACTTCTCCCCACACATTCATCGTGGAAACTGGTGCTGTGTCCGCCTCCCCGGACAGGAGCAGCTGTAGTATTTGGAGTATTCTGAGATCAGAAAGGCCCCATGGGACTTCCAGACACAGCCTCTTGACCTGCTTCTCTGCTCCAACCCTGCTTCCAGTGCCCCTTCCTCAGGGTACCCACCTACTCCCCCGTGGTTTCTTGGTCATTTCAAAGGAAATCTCCTAAATTGCACTATCCGCACAGCAGGCCAGGCCTCCAGGGGCCTGGGGAGCATGCTTAGTATCAGACTCTTCAAAACCCTTCACTTTGCCTGGCTGTCCCTCTTGGCAAGTGGCAGCACCATGCAGGCCTAGACAGGACAGGCCCCTGCCTCCTTCAAGTATCCATTTAAGCTCCATATCACTTCTGATGGACCTGCTGTAAATGGGCCACCCTGTGTCATTCCAAGGCAAATAAATCTTTTTGCTACTCCTGGGGTGACAAGGGAATAGACTCCAGGAAAGTTCTGCCGTGCAAGGGATCCTGTTCGTTAATAATAATGATAAATAGCTCACTTCTCACATGCAGTTACATTACACTCCGGGCTTCCACGGAGGTGGCTTGGGGTGCTCACTGGAACGAGGTGGGAATGTGTGTGCAGCCAGGGAGAAAGAGGTTCTGACAGAGGGAAAGGCAGGAGGAGGGAGGAGAGAGCAGAGATGCGGGAGGACGTGGTAACAAGGGTGGTGGGGAAGAAGGGAAGACTAAAAGGGGACAAAGAAAATAGGGTGGGAGTAACGAAATGGGGAGGACTGGGAAATGAAGGGAAAATGGAAACGAGGGAAAGAGGGATTGAGAGAAAAGAAGCAGGGTAGGGAAGCTGGAAAGAAGGAGCTAACTGAAAGGGGGAAAAGTCAGCACAAAAGGTGTGCTTGAGGAGGGAAAAAGATAACATCTGAAGCAGCAAGAGAAAGGAAGATAGGAGGAGAGAGACAGCAAAAATGCACATCACATGCTCTCGTTCTCATAGGATCCCCTCCCAAATGAGATTTATTCTATATCTTTGACCAAACATCAACCCAAAACCCTACCATTTCCGCTGTAGGTGCCATCTCTAAAGGTGTTATTAATATTTATGGAATGCTTGCTAGATGCTACTACAGTCCTTAATATCTTATTATAAAGCCTGTTATAAAATGCATTGGTAATAAATTCCTGACAGATGGAGTTCCAGCTAGGTGCAGGCACCTCCATGGATCAGAGCTGGGAACAGACCCTGTTGGAACACGTATGTGCCGCCCAGAGGCCATAGGTGGAAGTGTGGTCATGGTGAGCAGTGGAGGCGATGGAGGGGCCAAGAATTAGAATTACCAGTGGTTCAACCCACCACGCATCAGTTCCAAGGATTGGCATTTTCATACATCTTATCTCATTATAGGAGTCCTGGTGTGGCGCTGTGAGTTAATGCGCTGGACAGCAAGGTTGGCAGTTTAACCTTACCAGCCGTTCCTTGGAAACCCTATACAGGGTCGCTATGAATCAGAACTGACTTGATAGCACTTAACAACAACAACAACATCTCATTATCACCTTTTACCAGATGGAGGCAATGGAGACTCAGAGACGTGACCTGTCCAAAGTACTCAACTTCCAAGTGGTAGAGTCAGGATTCAAGTTCCGGCCATCTGTCTATCTCCAAACCTCACTCAGGGTTCCAGAGACTAAGGAGACCTGCTTAATGCGGCTCCTGCAGTGGAGGAAGGCTTAGACTGATTAATTCACCTCTCTCCATGGAAGGGCTGGGGGATTCTGGTGGGAGCCAGAGAGGGGTGCTTCATTTGTCTAGACTGGAGAAGTGAGGGCTCATGAGGAGGTGTAACCCATAAAGAACTTCAGAAGAAAGAGAATATTTGAACATGTTCACACTTTCATTGAGAATAAAGCAATGGGGTCCCGCTGCAACTAGAAGAATTTAAGTTAGAAGTACAGAACTTTTTTAATAAAAGGGCTTCTGTAATAAGGAAAAGCCCCATGTCTTGGTTTCTGCTGAATACTAAAGCTGATGTCTCTTCATTTGTGACTTTGGAGGCAGAACTCCCTGCAATTTGGGAAGGCATTTTTGTGGCATTCCAGTTCATGAAGAGGGTGAAAGAATAAAAATGGGGAGGACTATAGGAGCAAGGAGGTAACTCTGGGTACCACCTGAAAGCAGGAGAACAGTGTCCAAAGAGAGACATGGGAGCCAAGAGGAGAACCCAAGAGACACAAGTGTCTACCAGACCTGCATGGATGTCTCCAGTGGCCCCATCTGAACACCCTTGTAGGGGTGCATGTGTACACACACATATCCACAAACACACACACACGTACTCAGGGTGAGACCATACTGTCTTTCAACCACAGTTTGCTCTCTCTTGTTGATGTACACAGCAGTCTAACAGGTAAGAACCAAGGCAAGCTGCCACGGGGAGGTGCCAGCTCTGTGGGCAGGAATCACAAGGGTCTGGGCTTTAAGTCATACACACTCTGGAATGACCCAAAGACTTTTCCATGGAACAGGGTTGCCTCCCAGCTGTTCCTCATCTTCTCAAGAGCCGGCTCAGACTTCTTGCATTTAAGTCCCTCTTCCTTCTCAGCAATCCAGCAGGAAACTGGCTATGCTAAATCCAAGGAAGGCATTCATCAAAGTGCTTACAAATGCCACTCCAACTTCCCGATTTCTGCTACTGTCCTGCTCTACAGGGACCATCTTGCACCTCCTCCATCTCTTGCTTTCCACTCTTCATTAGTCACCAGGGTCTGCGAGTTCTTCCTTTAGCATTTCCAACTCTCTCTCTTTCTCTTTTTTGTTTGTTGTGCATTTAAAAACGTACAGTTCAGTGACATTAAGTACATTTACAATGCTTGTAACCATCACCACTCTCTGTTTTCAGATCATTTTTTTATCATCCCAAATAGACACACTATGCTATTAAACATTAACTCCCCATGCCCAGCCCTGCAACCCCTGGTAACATCTATTCTATTTCCTTTCTCTCAAGTTGCCTATTTCAGATGCCCCATGTAAATGCAGTCATACAATACAAGGGTGCTTCAAAACATTTGTGGAAAAATAGACTTAAAAGACAATGGAATTTTTCCACAAACTATTTGAAGGCTTGTCATATTTATCCCTCTGTGTCTGTCTTCTTTCACTCAGCATAATGTTTTCAAGGTTCAGCCACGATGAGGATGTATCGGTATTGCATTTCTTTTCATGGTGGAACAATATTCTATTATACAGACCTACCAACCTGTATGCTGAACAAATAATACGAGAAGCTGGGTTCTATGAAGAAAAAACTGGCATCAGGATTGGAGGAAGACTCACTAACAACCTGTGATATTCAGATGATACAACTTGAAACATTTACTGATGAAGATCAAAGAACATAGTCTTTGGTATGGATTGCATCTGAATGTCAAGAAAACAAAACTCCTCACCAGTGGACCAATAAACAACATTCTTTTCAATGGAGAAAAGATTGAAGTTGTCAAGGACTTCATTCTTCTTGGATCAACTATCAACGTTCGTGGAAGCAGCAGTCAAGAGATCAGACGACGTATTGCATTAGGCAAATCTGCTGCACAGGAACTTTTTTAAGTGTTGAAGAGCAAAGATGTCACCTTGAGGACAAGATGCACCTGACTCAAGCCATGGTATTTTAAATAACCTCATATGGATGCGAAAGCTGGGCAGTGAATAAGGAAGATCATAGAAGAATTGATGCCTTTGAATTGTGGTGGTGGAGGAGAATACTGAAAGTGCCATGGACTGCCAAAAGAACCAATAGATCTGTTTTGGAAGAAGTGCAGCCAGAGCGCTCCTTGGAGGCCAAGATAGCTAAACTTCATCTCTCATACTTTGGACATGTTGTCAGGAGGGAACAATCGTTGGAGAAGGATGTCATGCTGGGTAAGATGGAGGTTCAGAGAAAAAGAGGAAGACATCCAACGAGATGGATTGGCCAGGTGGTATCATTGACAGCATCAAGTGTGGCAGTGGTAGTGAGGTTGGTCCAGGATCAGACATTGTTTTGTTCTGCGTGCATGGGGTCGCTATGAGTCAGTTCCGACTCGATGGCACCTGACAACAACAACCACATTTTGCCTCTCCATCAGTTTCCACCCTTTGGCTATTGTCAATAATACAAACAAATATCTGAGTCTTTGATGTCAAGTCTCTTTGGGGTCTCTTTGGTTACCTCCTGAGTCCTAGCATTATAATCAAGAAATGGTTTAAATGAACTGGGACTTCTTATGAAACATGGTAGATTAAGCGCATTTATTTCTAATTTTGCTCCAGTTCTCACTAAAATTATAATGTTGTTGTGTGCTATCAAGTCAATTCTGATTCATAACAACCTTATATGGCAGAGCTGAACTTCCCCCACAGGGTTTCCTAGGCTTTTTGCAGCAGGTGTGCCCAATAAAATACACTTTAGATATGAAAAAACAAAGATGTCACCACCAGGACTAAGACATACCTCACCTATACCATGGTATTTTCAACTACCTCATGTGAGGGATGGACAATAGATAAAGAAGACAAGAGAACAATTGATGCCTTGAATCATGGTGTTGGCTAAGAATGTTGGATATACTATGAACTTCCAGAAGAATACACAAACCTGTCTTGGAAAAAGTACAGTCAGAATGCTATTTGGAAACAAGGATAAGGAGACTTCATCTCATGGACTTTGGACATTTCGTCAGGCGGGACCAGTCCCTAGAGAAGGACGCCATGCTTAGTAAAGTAGAGGGTCAGTGACAAGGGGAACACATTTACTAAGATGGAGTGGCAGAGTGGCTGCAACAATGAGCTCAAACACAGAATGATTGTGAGGATGATGAAGGACCAGAGAGTGGCTTATTCTGTGGTACATATGGTAACTAGGAATTGGAACTGACTTGATGGTACTAAATAACAATAACAGAAACTATCTTTATGGGAACAGATAGCCAGGACTTTCTTCCTATGATGTGAATAGTTAGTTTGAATGGTCACCCTTTGTGTTAGCAGTTGAACAATTAACTCATTATATCACCAGGGCTCCTTATAATGATAATAAGAGAATTAAAAGTGCTTAAATCCATAAAAGCAAAAAGAAAGTAGATTCCAGCAGATGAGTGATGTTAGCAAAATTCTGGAAAACAGATGAACCAGTGATAACTGTCTTAGGAGACAGGTGAAAGTTAAAGTTGCAGTCTCTGAACCTTGGTAAAGGCCAGGAATTGGAGACGCTGGGTAATGCTAAATGTGAAGGACTGTGGATAGGAATAGTGGTTGAAAATATTTAAAGACAGCAGTTAGATTCCCAAGTTCTGACCCTACTCTTGTGGGAGATAACAAGTTTGCTTTTTGGAGGGACTGAGCAAGTCAGACTCTGGACTCAGGGCTGGGAGCAAAGTGAGACTAAAAACAGGTAAATCAAATGAAAATCTACAGACTGATGGAGAAAACCCCACCCTACCCTCATCAGGACTCTTAGCCACTCAGCCTCCAGAGCACTGAGAGCCAGATAGAAAAAAGAAAAAACACACACACATAAATACCAATTCACCAGGGTTCCTTCAAAAGAAACAGCCAGGTCCTCAATTAATCACCCTATACTGATATCCACCAAGTAACAAGCAGCCCCCAACTTGCCCTTCTGCAAACACACTCAACTGAGCTTCCAGACTACTAAATGTAACCTCACTCTTAAATATGAACAATATGAATATTCAAAGAGATGTAAAATGGGAGAGATAAGTAAGAAAATTAGAGAAGCAGTTCAGAAGGTCCAACATGCAACTAATAGAAATTCCAGAAAGAAAACTAAACAAAATCAAAGTAAATGAAAAGAAGAAAACAATACAAGAATTAACATAAGAGAATCTCCCAGATCTGAAGATTTTCCAGACTAAATATTTCCAGATTGAAATAGATTGCATATGTTCAGAAAATAGACTCACACCAAAGCATAAAACTGCTAAATTAAAAAACACTGACTATATATTTTTTAAATCCTAGAGACTTTCAAAGAGAAAACAAAAGGCTACATACAAAGGATCAGGAATCAGAAGTGTATTAAAGTTCTTAACAGCTACATAGACTAGAAGACAAAGGAGAAATGCTTTCATATTACAAGGAAAACTATTTCCATTCCAGAATTCTATACCTAGCCAAACTATCAACAGATGTGAGTGTAAAGTAACAACATTTTGTTTTCCAGACACAGTTAAAAAAAACAAAAACTTCCACGTACCCCTTTTTAGGAAATCACTGAAGAATGTACCCAACTAAAATGAAAGTGCAAACCAAGAAAGAAGAAAATGTAAAACTCATGAAACAAGGGCTATGATACAAACGAGAGATGAAGAAATTCCCAGGATAATCACCCCTTCCATACCACCTCAGGCCTCTTCAACCATTGGACTTCCATAACATCAAACAAGTCAGAGAGGAGCCTGTCCAGATTTAAACAAAATGGTGCCAAGAAAAATAGACATCAAATAAAAAAATCAAGTAAAGATGAGGTAACGGAATAATATAAAAGAATCCCATTATCATCTTCCATAGTTGGAAGTCAATGTTGTTGTGACGTGCTGATAAGTTGGTTCTGACCCATAGCAATCCTGTATAGGGTTTCCAAGGAGCGACTGACTGGTTAGCTTGAGCCACTAACCTTGCAGTCCAGTGCATTAAGCCACAGTGCCACACCAAGACACTTGGAAGTGAATAGATAATGTATAAAGCTGAAAAGTGGTGGTGTGCGTAGACTTGGTTCCGACCCATAGCGACCCTGCATAGGGTTTCCAAGGCTGTAAATCCTTATGGGAGCAGAAAGCCTCATCTTTCTCCCATGGAATGGCTGGTAATTTCAAACTGCTGACCTTGAGGTTAGCAGCTCCATTCATAACCACTACACTACCAGAGCTCCTTGACTTAGAAATAAGAAGGTAAATCCCAGAAATTGAATGAAGTTATCTCATGTTAGGAATCAGGAATGGGAAGGGATGAGCCAGTCAGGGCACTGCTGGTTTTAATTATAAGCCTAGCTGTACTATGGTCTCCTGGTGCAGCACTTAGGATAAGCACTGGACTGCTAATCATGAGGTCAATGGTTCAAATCTGCCAGCTGCTCCTCAAAAATACAGGGTCACTGTGAGTTGGAACTGACTCAATGAACTTAGCAACAACAGCTGTACTAAGTGCAAATATCTGGAGTTAGAAAACCAAAAGGGAAGACTATTTTGGGGGGGGCTGAAGAACTGAAGAAAAAATTCAGTTCTTGAGTTGCAATATTGAAGGATTCTATGGGCAAAATGTTGAACAAAAGAAGCATTCAAGAAGGTAGAATACAAAGAATCATTGTACCCAAAATAATTTGGTTGGAGTTCATCTTTCTCAGGAGGTAGCATCTGATCAAGAACCCATGGTTTTACAAAAAGAAGTCCAATCTGCCTTGAAGACATTGAGAAAAAACAAGGCTTCAGGAACTGATGGAATATTAATGGAAACATTTCAACAAACTGATACAGTTCTGGAACCGCACACTGCTCTACACCAAGAAATCTGGAAAGCAGGTAACTGGTGACTGGAAGAGATCCAATGAAAGGTGACCCAACAAAATGTAGAAATTATCAAACAGTACTATGAACAACATGTACAAGTAAAATTTTGCAGAAGATAATTCAAAAACAGTTGTAATCACTAGAAGGAATTGTCAGAAATTCAAGCTAGATTTAGAGGGTTCTTGGCTGAAAGCAGATATTACCAGAAAGATGTTTACCTGTGTTTCATTGGCTATGCAAAGGCATTCAACTATGTAGATCATAACAAATTAAGGTTAACATGTGAAGACTGGGAATTACAGAATACTTAGTAGTCCTCATGAGAATCTGTACATAGACCAAGTGGATACTGCATGGTTTAAAATCAGGAAAAGTGTGTGTTAGGGTAATATCCTTTCACCACATGTATTCATTCCATATGCAGTGGAAATAATTAAAGAAACTAGATGATATGAAGAAGAACGTGGCATTAAGAATGGAAGAAGTTTCATTAACAACCTGCAATATGCACATGATTTGACCTTGTTTGATGAAAGTGAAGAGTATTTGAAGTACATACTGATGAAGAGCAAAGACTACAGCCTTCAGTCTGGATTACAACTCAGTGTATAGAAAACCAAAATCCTCGCAACTGGACTAATAAGCATCATGACAACTGGAAGGAAGACTGAAGTTGTCAAGGATTTCATTTTACTTGGGTCCACAATCAATATTCACAGATGCAGCAGTCAAGGAATCAAATGACATTGCATTGGACAAAGTTGCTGCAAAAACCTCTTTAAAGTGCTAAAAGAGCAAAGATGTTACTTTGAAGACCGAGGCATTTTGAATCACCTCATATGCATGTGAAAGCTGGACTCTGAATAAGGAAGACCAAAAATTGATGCATTTGAATTATGGTGTTGGCGAAGAATATTGAAAGTACCACGGACTTCCAAAAGAACAAGCAAATCTACCTTGGAAGAAGTACAGACAGAATGCTCCTTAGAAGCGAGTATGGTGAGACTTTGTTTCACATACTTCAGACGTGTTATCAGGAGGGACCAGTCACTGAAGAAGGACATCATGCTTTGTAAAGTAGACGTAAATAAGGAATAAGAGGTAGGTCCTCAAGAGATGCTCTGACACAGTGGCTACAACAATAGACTCAAAGCTAAGAATCACTGTGAATATGGTACAGGACAAGGTAGTGTTTCATTCTACTGTACATAGGGTTGCTGTAAGTCAGAACTGACTCGACAGCACCTACCAACCACAACAGGGTAATAATAACTCACATCTGTCAGAGATATCCTAGGTATCAGGAAGTCTTTTAAGCACTTTACAAGCATCTTTTACAATCCTCATGGCAGCTTATAAAGTAGACACCATTCCTATTCCTATTTCCAGATGAGGAAATTGGGGAACAGAAGAAGGCTAAGAAAGTTCTTCAAGGCTTTGTGCTAGTAAGCAGGAGCTCTGAGTTTCACACCCAGGCAGACTGCTCTAGAGCCATAGTTACATGCTATGCTATTCTTAGAGTCCACAAGTGGTGCAGATGTTTAACATGCTCAGCTGCTAACTGAAAGGCTAGAGGTTCAAGTTCACTGAGATGCACCCTGGAAGAAAGGTCTGGTGATTTACTTCTGAAAAATCAGTCACTGAAAACTCTATGGAACACAGTTCTACTCGGACTCACATGGAAAGAGAGACAGACTATTCTCAGTTACGGCTGAGTAAAACTGAATAGCTACAGGAGGCTATGATGATCTTGAGAAATTGAGGTTCCTGTCACTCTGATGAAGTGTTGATATTTAAGGAGATGTGGTCCTGGGATGGTGCTATTCAAAAGGCCAGTAATTCAAACTCACCAGCAGCTCCTAGAAAACCTTATACAGGATTGCTATGTGTAGGGAACAGACTCGATGAAATGTAACAAAAATAACATAGAATGACTTCAGTTGACTAAAGAGTCCAGGTTCAGAAGGCAGGCATCAGCGGTCACCAGGAAAGTGCTGGATGTGGAGCAGTCAGGTTTGAGGTGCTGTCAGGTCCACTCATCCATCTACCCACCCATCTATCCACCCACCCATCTATCCACTCACCCACCCATTCATCCATCCATCCACCCACCCACCCACTCATCCATCCATCTACCACCTACTCATCTATCCATCCATCCATCTACCCACCTACCTACCCATCCACCCACCCACCCACTCATCCATCCATCCACCCGCTCATCCATCTATCTACCACCTATTCATCTATCCATCCACCCAACTACCACCTACTCATCTATCCATCTACCCACCTACCCATCTATCCATCCATCCATCCACCCACTCATCCATCCATCTACCCACCCACCCTTCTATACACACATACATCCAACTATCCATCCATCCATCCATCCATCCATCCATCCATCCATCCATCCATCTATTCACTTACCCACTCATACCCACTCATCTATCCATCTACCCATCCACCCATCCACCCATCTACCCATCCATCCATCCACCCATCCATCCATCCATCCATCCATCCATCCATCCACCCATCCACCCACCCACCCATTTACCCATCTACCTACCCACCCACCTATCTACCCATCCATTCCACATACATTTATGGAACAACACAGTGCAAGGTCAGGCTCACACCCTTCATGTTTCTAATAGAAAAATGGTGAGAAGTTACTTATGGGAAGGAAAACAGATGCAATAAAAGGAGGTATTGGAGGAACGGAGACATCAGGGACTTTGAAGTTAGAGTTTCAGCTCCACCCCTTATTTGCTGAGTGATTTTAGGGAAGTTAGGCCACCTCTCTGAGCCTCAGTTTCCTAATCAGTCAGATGGTCATAAGAAAACCCACCTTATGAGGTTATAAGAGAAAGAGCATGTAACGTGCGTAGTGTAAAATAGGTGCTCAATAAATCTGTTGTTGGTAAGTGCCATCGAGTTGGTTCTGACTCATAGCAACCCTGTAAAGGATTTCCGAGAAGTGGCTGGGGGATTTGAACCACCAACCTTGCAGTTAGCAGTCTAGTGATTATCCTACAGCACTATACCAGGACTTCCAATAAACCTTAGGCACTATCATAATGTTATTATTACCTTGTGGGGTGCATATCAGGGTTAAGGGTGAAGATATGTATAGACAAGTGTGTATACACTGTAAACGTTTGCTTTGGAAGCGGGTCTGGAAGGAGAGGGGATGGCTCTGAAATCTGAGGTCCCCACCCAACTCTCAGCAAAGATGTAAGGCATGTAGAACCCCTCCCTGTGGCATGCACCCCACCTGGCATCCAGGTATGTAGCAGCCTTCAACACTGCTCTCAGCATACAAATTCATCGCTCATAAATGGGGTTCCATCTCCCAGCCCCAAATTCATTCCCCTACATGATGATGGATCATGCAAAGCAAAATGAATATGCAAATCTCCTTGGGGCGGGCCTTACATCTATGGGAAGCTTCAGCTAATAAATTGATTCTGAGTAAGGAGACAGCTCAAGCAATGCAACTTCTCCTGCTCCCTCCTCCCCCTCAGGCTCCTCCCACCACTGACATCCCTCTGTCCTCAACCACAGGGTCTATTCTGAATAGCTGGATAAAGAAGTGGTGTTTAGATTTGGTGCTGCTTTCGCCTCTCCAGCTGTGGCTACTGTGGGTCCTTCAGGTGGTGTGAAATGTTGACAGGGGCCTATCACTTGGTGCCTGAGGGAGGCTTCACTTGCTGCATGGGGATATGAGGGCTGGTCAGAGAGAGGACTTGAGGAGAGGACAGTGGTAGGAATTCTAGGGGCTCTGGGGGACTTGTGAAAACAGATTAAGCTTCAATTGGTGGGAAGAGACTGGAAGCATCCTAGCTAAAGAGAACTTCTGAAATTACCTAGTCCAAAGGTTTGCTACCCTGGCTTGTACATTCAAATCACCGGAGGAGCTTTTTAAAAATGATCAGAAATTGCCTCAACTGATCCTGGGGGGTGGCGGTGGGGGCTCCAGCTCTCTGTGTTTTACAAGCAGGGTTGGACAGCACTGTCCTCACCCAGTCACTCCGTTGTGTGGACGGGAAGCTGAGACTGAAGAGTGAAGGCACTGGACCAGGGATACACAGATGACCAGTGATGGTTGAGTTTAGGGTTGCAGACTTCTGCCTCACGGCTGCCTCCCAGACCTCCCCCTAATAAGGATGAAAATGGCTCCCTAAATACCTGTCATCCTTAGCCTCTAGGGAAGGAGTGTGGGGTGCTGAAAGGAGCCCTGGAGGTGCTAGGGGCCAGAAAATCTAGTCAGATGTGGTCTTGTGAGATCCTGGATATATTATAAACCTGTTTGGTCTTCATTTCCTTGTTTGCCAAATGAAGGAGCTGAACCACATTATTTCGATATTCCCTTCCTGTTCTATAAAGGTGTTTTTGTAAGTCCTTCCTGAAATCTAACCTCAGGCTCTCTTGCTGCAAAGCCAGCCCCTTTGCTCCAGAACATGTCTTCAGAAGACATAAAGGTAGCATGTTCTAAAGTGAAAATCGATAAACAAATTTCTCTCTCCTTTCCCAGTATTTTCCATATACTTCTGATGAGATATATGCCACTCTTAGGACGTCAAAACGTAAGCCACCTGCCCCACTGCTGGTCACAGGTACTCAGTCTGTACTAGGAATGCAGAGCACAACCACTGGGTCAGGTAAGCAGCAGAGGAAGGACATGCTGAGGAGAGCCAAGGGCACAATGGCTCAGGAAGGCAGAGGTCTTACACCCCTGTGGCTCTATCTCACCAGTTCCCATTCCCAAAAGGTCAGGAGGACACAGAAACTTCACTGCAACAATCCCAATGCTGGTCCCACTCCCCTCTCCCACTACTGTGTGACTTTGGACTCCCTAAGTCTCAGTTTTCTCATCTGTAAAATGGGAATGGATACACCCATTTCCCAGATTTGTAAGGTCCTAGATAAAAGACTGATTATGAAACATTTAGCTCCATGTCTGTCCCACAGTAATGGTGCTGTGGTTGTGACCATCTCTATAAACTGTATTGTCACCAATGACAGCAGCACACCTTCTCCTGCTTGGGGGCAGCCGAGAGAGAGCCATTCGCCCCATGAACGTGCCTCAGATGACCTGCTATGTTGTCCTGAAGGGTCACAGGAGTTCCAAACGCTCAGTTAGGGACTGTGTGTCTCTGGGTAGGTGGGAGTTCTCCATGGCTTCTTTAAAAAGCAAAAGGGCTATGGGAGAAACAGTATGGAATTAGAGGGGTCCGGGGAGACAACAGCAAACTACATCTGATGACCAAAGCCCGTCGCTAGCTGACGTCCTGACACACAAAGACCACCAGACTGACCCCAAGAAAAGACGGAGACCCAGAATCCCAGATACCTCCTATTCCAAGACTAAGCTTGACCAAGAAACAGATTAGCCCCTTTCTGTAACAGAACCCAGAAAACATGCCTCCATATACCTCAAGTGTACTTCAAACTGATGTGCATCCAACTGGGTCAGGAATTTCGAGGGCCTCAACTTTCTCCAGTAATAAAGAGGGCAAGAGACTGGTTTTACAGAGAAACAGACTCCTTCCTAGTCCTCCTCCTCCTCCAAGCCCCAGGGTGCCCAGTGAAAGGTTCACAGCTCCGAGGAGGGTGCACTGGCCTTCCCTCAGGAAGTGGGAGAGACCATCGGTAGGAATTGCAAATGACTTTCATTAAGCAGAGTGCTAATATGATATGAATTACAAATGAAACCCAGATGAAGAGGACCCTGGCAGCCTTACCTCTGTTTGATATTAATTGGGCGACACTTTGTTTTAATGGTACATTAATTAATGCGGAATTTCGACGGAAGTCCGCGTGACACTCACATTAATACAAATGAATTCATTACCGTCGATGTTATTACAAGAAATGACAAATAAATCTGTAACAGTGGGACCCTTCAAATAATAATCACGAATCATTAGGTTTGTGGCTCGTTTGTACTGTAGCTTGCAAATATGTGTACACGTTTGCTGCTGCAAGGGTGCCTTTAAGGCCTTTAGACTAGAGGAGACTGTGGGGGCGGGTGGCTCTGTGGCAGTGGAGAGGAAGCCTCTTTGAGATTTTCTGGATATGTTTCCTTCTCTTTCTCCCTCCCCTCACCAAAGCCCTCCACTAGACTTAGCAACACCCCAATCAGGAGTGCGACTGAAGTTGGCCCCCATAACTCCATCACACCTAGTATATGCTCTCTTGCCCTAAGGATAAGGAGGTGGGGGTGGCACATCAGCAAGAGGAGTTTTGGCTTGAAGAAGGTTGAAGGAGTGTGACCACGGTAGCCCTTTGTTCTCAAGAGGTTGCCCACAGCTCAGAAACCAGTTGCTGTCAAATCAATTCTGACTCATGGAGGCTCCATTTGTGTCAGAGTAGAACTGTGTTCAATGACTGATTTTTTAGACGTAGATCAGCAGGCCTTTCTATGAGGTACCTCTGGATGACCTTGAACTTCAAACATCTTAGCAGCCAAGTGAGTGCGTTAACAACTGTACCACCCAGGGACAGACTAGTCTTAATAGTTCAACCCGAGCTTTAGAAGGGCTTGTGAAGAGAATTTGTATGTGCTAGAAATTTTATATACTTTTTCCTCTTTGGTCCTCACAACAATCTATGAAGTTTTCTCCCCATACTAAACATGAAGAAGAAATATAACTAGAATGTTCCTTAGGATGACAAGGCTTGGGCTTGCTTACTTGAGATGCGCCATTAGGAAGACCAAGTCTAGAGAAGGACATCATGATTGATAAAGTACGTCATTGAAAGAGAGGAACTCCTCAATGAAATGGTTTGGCAGTGGCCATTCAATGGATTTAAGGCCATCAACGATCATAAGGATGACACAGGCAGGTGACAATTTATTGTCATCATAAGGGCACCATAAGTCAGTCACAGCTGAGTCAAGGGCACCATCATCAATAACAATGAAGATGAGGAAACAAGCTTAGAGAGGTCAAGTGGCTTATCCACTGAAAGGGAGCATGACGCTCGGGACTCAATGCTGCTTATCCCTCAACATGTGCTTCCAAAACACCAGGGAACAACTCCCATCTGATTTAAGGCCCCAGTAAAGGCATGGGGACAACCAGGCAGGTCAATCCCACCTCTCTGCTCCCCTGCTCAATGCTTCCTCATACCATCACCCAAAGGCAAGGAAAGGAACACCAATATGCAAGGTCTATGGCTCTTGTCCTGGTTGTTTCTCATACCCTTCCAAGGTGCCCTGAAGTTGCAGTCAAGAACATTTTTGCTTCCATAAAGCAATAGGTAAGGTCCCAAGAAGTCATACTGGAAGAATAGCATAAGACTGGCCTAAATGACTGAGGTGGGTTTCAGAGTAAATCTGCAAATTGTTAGCAAGTAGGCTAGTTTTTCTTAATTCCACACTTTAGGGCAGATAGCTACAAATGATCACTGAGCTTTTCCCCCAGACTCAGGATTCTCAGTCCATCACTCTAGGCAACTTCTTATCAAATGGACCGATTTGAATGCTGTTTGCTATCACTGTTTTAGAGTAGTGGTGGCTGTGTGCCGTGGAGTCAATTCCGACTCATAGCGAACCTGTACAGGGTTTCTGAGGCTGTAAGTCTTTACGGGAGCAGAAAGCCTCATCTTTCTCCCATGGAACAGCTGGTAGTTTCGAACTGCTGACCTTGAGGTTCACAGCCCGATTCGTAACCACTACGCTACCAGAGTATCTTTCCCTAAAGGACTTTAAATCAGAATCAATCTACTCTGATGGGAATGCCAAGAGCAGCCCAGCTTAGCAAGCTGACCTACCTTTATGGGCTGCCTCCAACCTCTGCACTCTGGAATTCTACAAATCGTTGTTTCCTCTTCTCCTATATGAATCAATCCAGTTTTTTCTGCCACTTACAACTGCTTTCTGACCTTATAGTGACAGGAGAGAGTAACATGGACGCTAAACCCAGTTCTTCTCACCCTTGCATTTCTGCCAACCCTGCCATACTCTGTAGGTCCCTCTGCCCAGTGGCTCTGCTTTCTGCCCTGGCCGGGGGAGCCCTCACACTGAGGTTAATGCCATTTGGTATGTGAGGGGCTCCAGCCCTGTCTCCTGCTTCCATTCTCCTCTATTCACACTGGTACTGAATGAATCAATTAATCACCTAAGATTGTTAACTGTACTAATTACGCACGCTTTTGCAACTTGTGGAACAATTATTTACTGTCTCTGCCTCCCGAGCTATCAATTATGGTGATTGCAGGCAGGCCGTCACTTCTCCAGAGCCAAGACGGAGGAGGCCCAGCCAGGCTCAGAGATGGTTTTTCAAGAACTCTCGAGGGGCCTTGCTTGAGCCCCAATGACATCCAGCAGATGTGGCAAAGGCAGTGACAACAGGCTTTGCTATCTACTAAGGGCAGCTTGACTCTGACCTTACTTGATGTCTTTATTATCCGAAAGTTGTTCTTCTAAGAAATGAGATGACAACCACTAAGTACTAGCCCCAGGTTGTATTCCTTCCTTTTTCCTGTCTCTGTGAATGGGTACACAGCTCCCTCTTTTGCCAGGCTTCAGAGAACACCACCAGAGATCTGCAAGGAGGCTAGACACACGTATTGGATTAAATTTTCCTCCTGGCTCCCCAGACCAGGGGCTCTGTATTTCCTCTTCCTAGCCACAGCCCCGTGCCTGCCCCAGCCAGACTCTGTTCCTTTTATTTCCCAGCTCCCTCAGCATGGAGAAGAGCTACTGCTTCTGGCCAAGATCTTTATGGAATGAAGAGAGACAGGATGGAGAGGGCATGTTCAGGCAGAAGAAGCTACCCACCGTTGGCCTTGAGCTATTCAGTTCTGTGGGGCCACCAGACTCTGGAGCACAAATCCAGTTCTGTTTACTAACGGCACACAGACACCTTCTCTCCTCTCTGCTCTCCCACCCTTGCCTCACCCAGCCCCCAACTCCTGCCGCCAGGTGATAGCATGTGATGTAAGGTAAGCATGGATTTATTCAGACAAGCAGCAGGCTCCAACAGACTGTGGCTCCCATCTCCTGGGCTCCCTCCCCCCTCCCCCTGCTGCCCCTAGCGTTCATTTCCAATGTCAGGGCAAAAAGCACTTAGAGCCCACTGCTGAGCCCAAATCTATTACGGTGAGGAGAAATGCACTCTGTCACCACGCAGCTGACAGGCTGGCACAGGCTGGAGGAGCGGCAGCGGCCCCTGACAGGCCCCACCCCACAGGCTCGCTCTCTGGCTTTTGTCATCGGCAGGAGCCAGGCAGGGTGAATGACTCCTTCATCCTGGTCACAGCAGTGAGGAGGCCCCAACGTCCAAGGAGGCCTCCTCTGAATACCAGCAGGCAGCTGCCCACTTAATACTTCCATATGAATATTGAGTATGAATATTGAAAAGACACTTCTGACTCAACTCGTCTGAGAACAAACTTTCCATTTCCCCTGGACACTGAGAATGGCTCTATAAACGGTATTATATTCCCTCTGAATCCAGTTAATCCACCAAATTCCAATTTGCAGAGACCCCATGTGTTTCAGAGAAGAGTTGCTGTGCTCCAGAGAATTTTCAGTCACTGGTTTCTCACTAATCGATCACCAGGTCTTTCTTCCAAGGCACCTCTGGGGTTACTCAAACCTTTAGTCTTTCAGTTAGTAGGTCCATTTGGGAACTGTTTGTGTTTACTAAGCCAGAAACCAGAGTACTCCTTGCAAGTCCAGTCCATTGCCCCTCCCAAATACCAGATTGTTCCTTTTCCCCCAGCCCATCCCCTCTTTCCTGGACCGCTGCAATGGTCTCTTAAGAGGCCCCACATCCTCTCCAGCTCCCTGCAAGGTGGACTCCCCTAGCAGCCGGTGTGAACTGTTGGAAACATTACTTGATTGGGTTGCCTGCCCGGTCCTCCAATTGCCCTGCACTACCTGTCCCTACATACCCACTTCTCCAGATCCCCTTCACTTCACTCAGCACTGGTCTCTGCTACTTCCTCAAATGAGTCAGTCTTGCTGTCTCCAAGCCTTTGCCCATACTGTCCATTCCCTGGAACGCTTACCTCATCTCCACTCCAATTAATGTCTACTTGACTTACAGAAGGAACGAAACCAAGTACCATTTCTTCTGGAACCTTCTCTGATTCTAAGTCTGGTTCAGGTCTTTGGCTATATTCACTCAGAGCTCCTTGGGCTTTTCCTTGAGAGCTCCAAACTCCCTCTGTAATTATTCTAACATTCAATTCTTTGCTGTCTGTCTCCTCTGTCACCCCCACTAAACTAAGCCCCATCAGGGCGAAGCCATATTGTTCTGTTCACCACTGTGTCCCCAGGGCCTGGCTCAGGGCCGGCATGTGTCTGGCACTGAGTCAATATTTATAGGACACACTAGTAAAGGCTGACGTAGTATTCCGTTTCAGTCTGGTTATCACCTCTTCCAGGAAGCCTTCTCTAATTGCTGTCATGTGAGCTCCCAGAGCTCCTCTCCTGTCCCATGCCCTCACAGCACCAATCAGATTGCACTGAAACCGCTTGTCTAGCACTCCCTTTCTTTGACTGCCTTGTGCACCACAGTTTCTGCAGTACCACTGTGCGCCTTTGCCTAGCACACAGTAGCCCTTGAAACAAATTTTCTGAATAAATAGATGCCTCATTCCTCCCACTGTGTCTCCACAAGCTCTAAAGGTAAAAAGACAGACACTTGGAATGGAGGGATAGTCGGCTGAAAAGCCACAAAGAAGGGGTATTCATGAGAAGGCTGAGGCCAACAAACAAGAGGAGGAGATGGCTTTGAGATTAGGCACTGAGGAAAGATACTAGTTGGATAACTGGGGCTTCTCTTCCCTGAATCTAGGGGCACCTTGACCACCAGGTCAGAGGGAAAAGGAAACTGTGGTACTTACTAGGAGTCCTCAGACAGCCAAGCTTGGACTGCCCCGTTATCACAAACCCCAAACCCCTGTGCTCTTGACTTCACCCAGGCCTGGGCCTGATGCTCTCTTGGACCACCATCTATACCAGCCCAGGGATCCTGAACACCTCTTACATCTGTGTCCTTCTGGTACTGGCCTGTCACTATACGGGGCAGGTGGTAGCTTCCGCAATGACTTTCTCTCTGCCTGAACTTGCCACCCCCAAGCTAGTGTGTACTTCTCTCTCTTTGGTTCTCACTCACATGTCCTCAGAGGGCTTCCCAGACCACAGGTCCTACTTCAGCCCTTTTCCCAGCTGTATTTTTCCTCATGGCCCTGATCATCAATGAACATGGCTCTATTTCTTGGTACTCCTATTGCCCCTACTAAAAATGAAAGCTCCCAGCCTCAGGGACTTGGTCAGTTTTGTTTAGCTCCACAGCCCCAGTCTTACCAGCAGTGCCCAACATAGAGAAGGTCCCCAAGAACCATTTCTTGTCACGTAGGAATTAATGAACAAGTAAGTGAATGCATAGCGAGATAGTAAACCAGTTGCTGCGAAGTCTATTCTGACTCATAGTGACCCCATGTGTGTCAAAATTGAGCTGTGCTCCATAAAGGTTTTCAATGACTGAGTTTTGGTACTTCCTTCCAAAGTACCTGTGGGTAGATTCAAACCCCCAACACTTCAGTTAGCAGCCAAGCACATTAACCATGTGCACCACCCAGGGACTAGGTAGTATTTAAGCCAAAAGATCAAAACCACTCAGAATAAGAACCAAGTCTCTCTATTGGGAAAAGAGCAATTGTGACCCAGCCGCCCTGCCCAGAAGACTGAGGAGCTCGGAGTGAACTGCAGGTGTGAACTATCTTGTGGTCACTTGGAAGGAAGCACAAGGGTATGTGAGAACATCCCAGTGAAGCTCTCTCTACGCTCTGGCCTCTGGCAGGGACCGCAGCCCCATCGTGTCCACCCTGTTGCTCCTCCTTCCCCTGCTGCCTGCTGTTTTCTCAAAAGATGAAAATATGGCCTGGAAGCACTCATCCTGGTTTCAATCCAACCTCTGTTCTCTACAACCCTCTTTTCTCCTTTTTTCCATAACTAGAGAGATGAAATGATCAAAAGCCATGAGAGGCTGCAGCAGGAAGTGCCATCTTTCAAGCTCTTGCAGTTGGGCTAACAGCTTTGGTTCCGAAGACCTCTTACCGGCATGATGTCTCCTTCAACAGTGACTTAGAGAGTGGACATGGCTCATTCCCGAACATTGACAAAAGAGGGGACAGTCCGACCCTGGTTTCAGGCTGACTCCACGCCATCCACTGCACCAGTCACAAATGGACACCAGACCTTGGCTAGAGGTCACTCCTGGAACTCTAAACCTAGTCATACAATGAAGATGATGAGACACCATTTGGCAGGTCCCTGGCTGGCTGAGGTACTTTGACGGTACAAACGATTAACGCACTGGACTACTAACCACAAGGTTGGAGGTTCAAACCCACCAGCTACTCCTCAGAAACACTATAGGGCTGTGATGAGTCAAAACCCACTCAATGGCATTTAACAACATTAACCACAGGAGAAACATGCAGCAGTCTGCTCCCGCAAAAACTGCAGCTTTGGAAACCCAATGGGAAGTCGACGGTGTCCTATGGGGTCACTATGAGTCAGAATGAACACGGTGGCAACACACTTGTTTTCTTTCTCCTTTACTAACCAAAGGTTGGAGTTCTGTTGCGGTGTTGCAGGATAATGCACTGGACTGCAAAGTCAGTTTGAACCACAAGGTCAGCAATTCAAACTCACCACACACTCTTTGGAAACCCTACACAGGGTTGCTATGAGTCGGAACCAACTCCATGGCACTTAACAACAACAAGCCTAAAGGTTGACTTTACTTTCAGGAGGCAGCTCTTCCCCAGTTGTATTTTAAGTGCCTTCCAACTTGAGGTCTTCTGACACTATCATGAGATATTCTTCCGTTGCTACTTATAGGACTTGAAGTACTTACTGATGAAGATCAAAGAATACAGCCTTCAGTATGGAATACAATTAAATGTCAAGAAAACAAAAATCCTCACAACGGAACCAATAAACAACATCATGGCAAATGGAGAAAAGATCACAGTTGTCAAGGATTTTCTTTTATTTGGATCCACAATCAATGTTCAAGGAAGCAGCAGTTAAGAAACCAAAGGATTTTTTTTTCTCTCTCTCTCAACTTATTGCATTGAGAAAATCTGCTGCAAGACCTCTTTAAAGTGCTAAAGGACAAAGAGGACTAATGTATGTCTGACCCAAACCATGGTATTTTCAATGGTCTCACATGCATGTGAAAGCTAGACAATGAATAAGGAAAGCCAGAGAAGAAGTGATGAATTTCAATTATGATGCTGGTGAGGAATGCTGAAAGTACCATGGACTGCCAGAAGAACAAACAAATCTTTTCTGTTTTTTGGAAAAAGTACAGATAGGATGATTCATTAGAAGTGAGAATGATGAGACTTTGTTTCATGTTCTTTGGACATGTTATCAGGAAGGATCTGTCCCTGGAAAAAGACATCATGTTTGGTAAAGTAGAGAGTCCGTGGAAAAGAGGAAGACCCTCAATGACATGAAATTACACAGTGGTAGCAACAATGGGCGCAAACACAACAGTTGTGCGGAGGGCACAGGGCCTGTTGTGCATAGGATCCCTAGGAGTCAGAACTGACTTGATGGCACCTAACATACAGCAACCTAAAGGTTGGCAGTTCAAACCCACCCAGCGGTACCACAGAAGAAAGGCCTGGTGATCTGCTTCCATAAACATGGGTGGTGGTGGCTGTGTGCCGTGGAGTTGGTTCCAACTCACAGTGACTCTGCACAGGGTTTCCGAGGCTATATAACTCTTTGGTTGTTGGCATGTGCTGTGGAGCCGGTTCCGACTCATAGCGACTCTGTACAGAGTTTCTGAGGCTGTAAATCTTTAGTGGTTGGTGGTGATGTGCCGTGGAGTCAGTTCTGACCCATAGCAACCCTGCACAGGGTTTCCGAGGCTGTAAACCTTTACGGGAGCAGAAAGCCTCATCTTTCTCCCGCGGGACAGCGGGTAGTTTCGAACTGCTGTCCCTGAGGTTCGCAGCCCGATTCGTAACCACTACGCTACCAGAGTATATCTATCTATCTATCTATCTATCTATCTATCTATCTATCTATCTATCTATCTATCTATCTATCTATATACACACACACATACCATAAACCTTAGGGAGCAGTTCTGCTCTGTCCCAGGGAATCATTATGAGAGAAAAACTGACTTGCTTTTGGGTTTGGTTTTGGTTTTGGCAGGGTAAGAATTCCACTTCAAATGACATGACCCTCTTGTGATGGGGTGGATGTGTTTTGTATGTGGCTAGGGCATGAATTTGAGGGGGAGGCAAAAGATTAAATGTTCTGAATTGGATTGTGTCTCCCCAGAACACATGGTATAAATCCTAACCTCTATACCTGTGGTGATAATCCTATCTGGGAATGGGGAGCCTGAGTTATGTTAATGAGATGGGATTCCTGTATCTAGAAATAGGAAAAAGATTAGACAAGTAAGGGAAGAAGAGATGAGGCAAGAGGGTTGTCAAGCCACATGAAGACTGTCTGAAAGCAGAAATTCAGAGACAAGCACCTTCCCCCCGGAGCAGAAAGAGAGATGCCTTTCTCTAGAGCTGGCACCCTGACTTTGAACTTCTAGTCTCCTAAACTGTTTGTTAAAGCGATTTATTTATGATCTTTCTAATATAGCAGCACTAGTCTCTAAGACACCACTTTGAAGGTAGAGAGAGTTAGAATAAAAGCCCCATCTTCTTCCCCAGATAGCTGTGGCCAACCTCGTGTTGTTCTGATACAACACTTCTCTACTTCCTTCCTGATTGGGGGTGGGGGGGGGGGTGTTTGTCCTTATGGTTCACTGCTTATCCTACAGCGCCACACCAGGACTCCCAGTAACAACAACAACAACAATGCATCCTGGTGTGATGCTGTAGGATAAGCAGTGGACCGCAAGGTCAGTTTGAATCTCAAGGTCGGTGGTTAAAATCCATAAGCCGTTCTTTGGAAACCCTACATAGGGTCGCTATGAGTTGGAACCGATTCCACGGCACTAAACAACAATGCATCCTATGTCCCGTGGCCCCTGAGCCTGGTGTGGATATGCCATTCCTCTTCTTTTTGGTCACTAACTGGTTAACCTCTCTGTCATCACTTACAGCAGGAAAGTCAGATCACAGAGGAGAGGGAGGGTGAGGCCAAGGCCAAGGCCGGGGGCAGGGAGCACACGCTCTGCTCTCCAGGCCTGATTGCTGTCCAGTCTTCAGCCTGTTCCCATCTCAGAGCCCCTTCCACTCCACCCTCCCATCGCTGATGCTAGGGTGATTGGAACCCCTCTTGTTAGGACTGATTAGGCCTGATTTCACCAAGCTGCTCCCACCTCTGGGACCCTCCCCCTGTTATTAAAGTTGTTTTTCGTCCACTTTCTCGGTCCACTGGATGAGGTGAGTTTATTCGATTTGATTTCTCTCCCCACCTCCTTCTTTTCATCCATGTTACCTGTGTTGATGGCAGCCGTGCAAGCCAGAGTTCAGTAAAAAAAAACAGGAAAATTAACTTCTAACCTCAGAATAAAAATAGCTATAATAAACTGGGTGAATATGAAAAGCTTTGTCTAATGTAACTTTGATTAAAAGCCAGGACCTGCCTCCTCATCCAATCCTACCTCACAAAGACGGCTGGCCCTTTAAAGCAGGAAATGGTTGAATGGATAGAAAATGCAGCTTGGTCTCACCTCCAATTTGCTTTTTCTCACCTTATCTCTACTTCTCAGTCTTTGGTGAACAAGCCTGGGGACCACCTTTGCTAGACTTCACCCTGTTCTCCAGTATTCAGCAACTTTGGAAGAACCGATGACGATGACGATGATGTGCTTTGAAGCAACAGCTCCTAGCAGCCATGGGGGACCTCTGGCGTGGGGGTGGGGGTGACACTGAGGGTAGGATGCTGCGAGTTGGAGCCCTACTCTGGCCCCCAAACTTCTGTAGGGTCTAATAGTAATCACAGTCTTGCTCTGGGCCTCTATTTTCCCATCTGGTAACTGGGGAGAAACTCTTCTTTGCCAGAGTGACCAGAAGGGCAAGGATTCGTAGTTAAATTCAGATTATTGGTTGAAGGAAAATGGTGGACTTCCTCCCTGTTTCCTCATACTTTCTAACTTGCATCATCTATGAGGAGCTAGGAACCTGCACAAGAGACCACCTGAATAGTTTCCCTTTCCTTGGGCACAGCATCAACTGTGCATAGACCTTAATAACCCACCCAGTCTGGTCAGGGGCCCATTACGCCTGCCATGTCCTTTCAGTCCTTCAGCAGTGAGGAGGAGTCAGGGGAGTCAGTCCCCAGTCCCATCCTCAATGATGCTTCCAGGGCTCTGCACACAATGGGGACGTGGGGTCAGGAGACTTGGAGGGTGACTGGTTCTGGATCCGCCTGGGCTGTAGGCATGAGTACTAGTCCCAGGATCAGGGCCGAGGCTCCCACCTGACTTCCTGTGTAGGCTGGGCCAGTACTTAGCCATCTGCTTCCATCCCTGACCTGCTAAGCGGGGCTGCTGGGGGAGCCCTTCATGAGTCTGTGCATCCAGGTTATCCTGCGAAGTTCTAAACTTGCTACCTTGGCATTAGAATGGCCTCGGTCCCCACACAATGCTGGCCTTACAAGTCTACATAATCCCCTTTCCTAACGAGTCTTCCTGCTTCTAAACCAAGGGGTCACCCAAAACCAGCTCCAGTAAAACCCCAAGCCTATGGAGGCCTTCCCAGAACACCCTGTAGGGGCTTCCTGACTAGAGCCACTGGCATCCTCATAGATGCTGAACTTCTAAGAACCTGCTCTCACTGCACTTTTCCCTGGAGGAGGGCTGAGGAGAGCTGAAGTGTGGCCACTTGGAGCTCAGCCCAGCTGCCTGCTGCGGGCGTTTAGTGTCATTCACCATCCCAGGCCTCACTCACTCAGGGCACCAGGCTGTGGAGACATGAGTCTACTGCTTTTCAATTTCACGCCAGGTGTCAGGGGCCAAGCCTTGGCTGGCCTTATCTCCTCTGCCTCCTGTCCAGGTGGGCGCCCACTGAGCTCAGCTTCTCTGCAAAGCCCGGAGAACAACTGCTCCAGAGACAAGACTGAGGTGCACTGATATCACAGGTGGATAGAAAAGGAGGGGGCTTTAAGACCCCTAAGGACTGGAAAAATCACAGAGCACAAATTAATTCTTATTATTCTCAGAGCTGGAAGAGTTTAGAGATTACTTCATGCACTGCCCCACTCTTTCTCCATTTTCCAGATGGGGAAACTGAGACTCTGGGAAATTAAATAACTTGTCTAAGACTACATAGAGCTGATAGAGCTGAGATTCAACCCCAAGTCACAGTCTAGAGCCCTATTGTTAATCCTTAAACTGCAAGCTCCTCCTATCTGTAAGTAACCTACAGCGAAGCTCCCAGAAGGGTCTTAATGTACTGAGCAATCCCTAGTTATAATGCTTTATGTGACCAAGACACTTACTCCTAGAACCTCAGTTTCGTCATCTGGAAAATGGGGAGGGAAGGAGTAATTACTAAAAAATCAATATGCTCCTTCCTCTTTCTAAATCAGGGATTATTAGCCTGCGTTCTACGCCAAATGCAGCCCACTACCTGTCTTTGCAGGGCCCCCAAGATAAGAGGAGTTCTAGTGTGGTGTTGTAGGATAAGTACTGGACTGCTGACCACAAGGTTGGCAGTTCAAACCCACCAGTCACTCCTTGGATACCTTGTGTGGGGTCATGACAACTTGGAACTGACTCAATGACACTTCACAACAACAACCAGGTAAGGATGATTTAAACAGAAAAACATTTTTTAAAAGTATAATATCTTATGACGTGTGAAAATGCTGTCGTCTGTGGGTTGATTTTGTGCTGTAACCGCAAAGCTGAGACCGCAGAGACCACAAAGCCAAACGCATTTACTATCTGGCTCTTTACAGACAGTGTTTGTTGACTCCTGAGTGGCTAAAGTGCTCAGCTGCTAACCAAAAGATGGGGGGGTTCAAACCCACCAGCCGCTCTGTGGGAGAAAGATAGGGCAGTCTGCTTCCATAAAGATTACAGCCTTGGACACTCTATAGGACAGTTCTACCCTGTTACTAAAGAGCTCTGGTAGCATAGTGGTTACAAGTCAGCAGTTCGAAACTACCAGCCATTCCACAGGAGAAAGATGAGGTTTTCTGCTCCTGTAAAGATTTACAGCCTCAGAAACCCTATACAGGGTCACTATGAGTTGGAACCGACTTCAGGGCATGCCACTACCACCATCACCACTCTGTCACTAGGACTTAAAATCAACTGGATGGTAACAGGTTCAATGGGATGCAAAAGCTTTAGCTGTGTCTGAGCTTCAAATTCCTAGAGTGGCCAGGGGTGAAGCTGGGTGAAGAAGTGTCACCTAGAAGCAATCGATGCACAAGTGCAGGAATGAAAATGCTATGCAAAACCAAGCCCACACTCCCTGCTGTCACATTAGGGCCTGGGGGCACAGAGGTATTCTCTGGGTGGCCTGCAGGCTGGGACCTTCCATCTGCCTGCCCTCCAGGTCCAAGAGCACCAGGCTGCTTTCCCAAAGCTTCCACTCCTGCTCTCAGGGACATGGGCTCCCTGCCTAGCTGGCCGGACCTTGAGTGTGTTGTCAATAAGCAGGTGGCTGTGTGGCTGTCTCGGGGCTCGGGAGGAAAGGAATCAGAGCGGGTAATTGCTGCGTGAAAATGACAGCCCAGCAATTCATCCACCCCAAACGGGGCTTCGGCATACCAAGAGGCGGCCAGCGACTGGGAATCGATATCACCCCAAGAGAAGGGATTATTAGGGAGAGAAGGGGGTTTGAAAGATCCATATGACTGTCTATTTGCAAGGGGACCATCAGCTGCATGAGAATCATTTGCTGAAGAACAGAGCTGTTCGGCTGTCTGTGTGAAGAAAGGTGGGGCCTCTCCTTATCCACCTCCTGTGGGCTAGAGGACTGGGCTGAGTGGGACATCCTGAGGAGGAACGTGGGATAAAATCAGTGGGTGCCTGTGGGGACCCATCCATCCATCCAACGACAGAAAGCATAATGCCTTGTCCTGGTGCCAACACCAGCCTGATCTGCTGGGTCATCACGTGAGTCCTTCCAGGGGCACGTGGGCTCCAGAGAGGTCAAAGGAACGGAAAATCAACTGGGAACCTAGGGTTGGCACCAAATTGGGCAGTGGAGAATTCCTGAGGCAGGATCCTGCTCAGAACCACCTACAGGGGCTCAGAAGATTCCTTCTTCAAATGTCTCCAGCCCAACCTCAGGGACCCTCTTTCTTTTCTCTGTCCAGTGACGTAGGGGAAAGATTGCTGCTGCTGTGTGCTGTCAAGTTGGGTCTGACTCATAATGACCCTGTGTTGGAGCAACTGAGCCAAAGGTCTCTGACTTGGGGGTAGTTTAACCGAAGGATCGCGACTAAACAGTTGTGGTCCAGAAACTCGGGCTGCACCCAAGTCAAGCTGCCCCCTGAGGAACTTGCAGGGCTGCCTCAGGGGACAGGGAACTTGCAAGGTCTTTCCTTATACACAGCCATGACCTTCAGCTCAGTCTACACAAACATTTAGCTGCTCTAATCTGTGTTTCCTTAGCTACCACAAGTTACATTCTTCTGATAAAGTCCTGCTTACTACATGCACACACAAAACCAGATGTTCTTGCTCTCTTTTCCCTGCCCCAAGCACCTCCTTTAGATGTGAATAAAATAAACTTGCTGCACTTGGTCTGGGTTGCAGTATCTCTATCAGAGTGCTGTGTCCCACCTGGTTCCAACTTTACTTAATTCATTTCTTGTGTCTTCCTTTTCCTTCTAATCTCCCGTCGTCCCTACTTGGGTTTGATATCGCCACGCTGAACATGGAGAATAGCTGAAGCCGGATTCGGCAATCCTGTATAGGGGTTCTAAGGCTGTAAATCTTTATGGGAGCAGAAAGCCTGCCTCATCATTCTTCTGTAGAGTGGTGGTGGATTCAAACTGATGATGACCCACTACTCCATCAGAGCTCCTTAGGGGGAGGGTACAACAGGGTATAGGAGCTCTGATGATATAACAGTTAAGCACTTGGTTGCTAACTGAAGGTTAGCAGTTCAAACCCACCCAGTTGCTCCTCAGAAGAAAGATCTAGCAATCTGCTCCCATAAAGACTGCACCCTAGCAAACTCTGGGGGCAGTTCCACTCTGACACATGGGCTCGCTCTAAGTTAAAAATCAACTTGGCAGGACCCACCAACAAGAAAACTGAAGAACTCTGTCATCTGATCCCTTGGGGAAACACGGCAGAGGGGGAAGGGGGAGTACTCTTGGGGGAATGGAGACACTCTCCAGTTCTCACCAACAGCATGCATGTGGTTTGTGCAGGTGGGACAAAGTAGTCTGGCCCCACCACCAAGCCCCAAAGACTGGCAACAATGAGCCTCAGGAGACTGGAATGGGCAGAACATTTTGTGACCATGGTCCACTGCCAGGCATCTTGATCTTCATGTACTAACTTGCCCATTCAAGCTGAAATTGCCAAATGAGAAGTAGAGAAGGAAGAAGGGAACAAGCTGCTTTCTGGTCTAGGGTCAGGCTTTTGAAGGGATGAGCTGCACAGTATGGACCCAGCAAAGTTATGGTTTCTGGTCTCCAAGTGGGCCTCCGCTCCCTCCAGCCCCACCACCCAGAGCTCTGGAGATGGGGAGATAAGGGGAAGACCACCCACTCTTAATACAGCATCTGAGATGGCCCGCCACTTCACAACCTTAGGGAGTAAAGTCCTAGCCTGCACCAGGGTCAGGCTGGGCTCTCTCAGCAGAAACCCAGGGGCTTCTAGTTAAAAGACACTCCCCCACCCAAGGATCTAGGTGGCAAAGAAAGAGTTTTGAAGCCCACCTGCTCCCTGCAGTCACTCCACCAGTGAGCATATCTGTTCTTTCACTATTTGGGAGGAAAACCAACAAAGCAAAGTCACAGAGAAAGGGAGAGACCAAGAGAGTCCCAGGTGGAGAGAGGGGAGGTGAGAGGAAAGAAGAGAGCAAGAAGAGGGAAAAGGAAGAGGAGAGAGGGGAGGCTGGAAAGGGACCTGGTCTCCAAGTAGGAGAGGCTGGGTTTGTAGTGCAGTCCTCTGGAGACAGTGGGAACAAACTGGGTTTTGAAATGGGAGATAAAAGGAGCACTGCCTCCAGTTTTGCATCATTTAATTTATCAGACTTGACATGTGTCTACCAAACAAAGCCACAGCACGGAAAGAAACACTGAAGAGAGAGAAGCAAAGCAAGGGAGGACAGGAACCAAGAGAGTGGACCTCTGCAGCAGCCCCGCTGTGCTGCCCTCTGTGATTTTTATTCGGAGGACTTGATTCCCTGCATACATGCGCACAGGGGTGCGTGTGACAGCCGTCCAGGGCCAGGCTGCAGGAGGGCTCGGCTCTGTCAGACTGGGGCACCACTGGACAGGTAGAAGAGAACTCAGTAACATCAGGTGTTCACTCTGGGTTCCTGGCTAGGAGGTCCAGGGGACAGGACCTTGGGACATGGGAAGGACAGTCCAAGCCTCTGCCCTATAGGGGACATGGTCATCTGCCTGACTTGCCTGCTGGCAAGAGAAAAATTGGAACATGATGTGGGGAGCACCATCCACTCACTCTCCTTGGACAGGAGGTGGGGGCACTGGAAACTTTCTAGGTTATCTGGAGGCCAAGCCATGTACCCCGGGGACCAGAGGCAGTGAGGAGAGCAGTTATAGAATATGGTCAAAGTTTTCTGATCCCTACCTGC
The DNA here is from genome assembly GCF_000296735.1 of Chrysochloris asiatica. Taxonomy (NCBI): domain Eukaryota; kingdom Metazoa; phylum Chordata; class Mammalia; order Afrosoricida; family Chrysochloridae; genus Chrysochloris; species Chrysochloris asiatica. The sequence goes on along the minus strand of NW_006408538.1, from coordinate 15,675,233 downwards.
ATCTCCTTACCAGCCAGCCATGTGAACTCAGCCAAGACTCTGCCTCTGGCTTCAGTTTTCCCATTGTACTGTGGAGGTAAGTACTCTTGCCTTGCCAGACTCACAAGGTGAGTTTGTGTATTGTTGTTGTTGTTAAGTGACGTAGGTTCTAACTCATAGCCACCCTACATAGGGCTTCCGAGGCTGTAAATCTTTGCAGGAGCACAAAGTCTCATCAAATAAAGCAGCTGGTGGGCTCGAACTGCCAAACTTGTGGTTTACAGTTCAGCTCTTATCCTACAGAGCCACTGTGCTCCACGTGCACATGTGTGAGTGTGTGTGAAGGTTGTTGTTGTTGAGTGTCATCGAGTTGGTTCCAACCCATAGCAACCCTGTATAAGATTTCTGAGGAACAACTCTGTATAATATTTCTGAGAAGGAACTCTGTATAAGGTTTCTGATGGGTTTGAACCACTGACCTTGCAGTTAAAACTGACCTTGCAGTCCAGAGCATTAAGGGCATGCCAAAGAACCCTTTCAGAACCCAAATGTATTCATTAAAGAAAGAAAACACACAGAGTTATGATTGATTGCTAATTCCTGGAGTTTATCGCATGCTGTAGCTACTGAGAAGGCAGCTCTAGTAGCTGTCTGTCATCTGCCAGGATGTATTCAACTTCCTATCAGACCGTTGTGCTACACTTGCCTTGTATTCTGTTTTTGCTAAATCAAATTAATCTGAGAAACAGAAGAAAACAAAATGTGGACAAGGCATGGGAGTGGGCAGAGAAACGGTTTGAGGAGAAGGGCAATAGCGGCTCCTCCTATCACATGCCCTAGAACAAGTCACTTCTCTTGTTTAGGCCTAGGTCTCCCCATCTGTCAAGTTCGGGATCAAGGAAGGGCACTTCCAACTCTGACAATCAGAGCTCTAAAATTCTGGGAGGTTGATGATGGTTGTAATGTACGTCAGAAAAACAGCCAGGCAACAGGCTGACATATTTTCCCTTCCTGTCACTGCTCCTTGGGGACCTGTTGGCAAGGTATTAATACACGTTGGAGGGTGTGAGAAGGTCATAGCTTCAGGTTAACCCTTAGCGCATTTGAAAATGAACTCAGTTAGCACTTTCTCAGTTGCTCTTTCCTGAAAAAACATAAGCCAATGAGACCTTCAGGGATTGGGAGGGGGCCAAAGGATCACACACTGGTGGATCCTTTTCCTTGCCTTGCTGTATAATGTTGATCTTGACTTTGTGCCTCAGTTTTCCCCATCTGTAAAATGGGTTCAGTGATAAGGACAGTGCTGACTGCTGAACCTCGTACAAGAGAGCTCAGAGAGGCATTCACCACCACCTTTACTTGGCATTGGCACTTGAGGCAGTGGGAACCTCACAGGTTTGAATCACAGCTCTGTCCATAGGCAGCTGGGTGAATGTGAGGAGATGACTTTAACTTGCTCTCAGCCTTGATGTCATCCATGAACTAAGAGAACATTATCTTCTAAGAGTCCGGAAGAGAAAATGAAAAGATGCTTGAAATCAGTCAACACAGGAATAATCAAAACAAACAACTGAGTCAATGCCAACTCATAGCAACCCCATATGCTACACAGGACAATGCGTTCCTGAGGGTTTTCTTGGCTGAAATCTTTCATGGATTGCCAGACCTTTTTCCCTTGGTGCCACTGGGTGAGTCTGAACTGCCAAGCTTTGGGTAAGTTGTTGTTGTTAAGTGCTGTCGAGTCCGTTCTGACTCATAGTGACCCTGTATAGGGTTTCCGAGGAGTGGCTGGTGGATTTGAACAGCCAATCTTGCAGTTCAAACCGACCTTTTGGTCAAGAGTTTATTCTACAGTGCCACAGCAGGGCTTCGGAGAGCAAACTGCTTCCAGGCATGCCAAGAACTGGCCCGTGATAAAAGCTCCCTAGATGGTCACAGGTCACCATGAATTGGAACTGACCTGACAGTACTGGGTTTGGTTTTCATTTTATAATGTCACTGACATTATTAATTTGGAGTAACCTCAGCAGGATCTTTTTGGGGTTAGGGGTGGCGTGGGAGAGATGGTAGAAAGCAGGAGAGGCACACACAGTTCATGTATTATTGAGCATGTAAAGTGGGGAGGGAAGGGAGGTGGAAATTACCTTGACAATACTCTGTTTTTAAGCAAATATAAAGAGCCACTTGGAAGGGAAGAGGCAAAGCTATTACCGACTACATTGTCATCAGCATCAATGACACCAGAGAAAAATCCCTTGTATTAATGAACGTGCTTTCTTGCATCTTGACTTTTTTGGGGGGTGTGACATTCTGCTAGCTAACGAAAATGCAAATGCAATGGCTCTCCATCCTCAATGGTTCCGTCAGTCTCCTGACGGATCACGTCCCCGGCTCTCTGCTGTGTTTATTACTACTAATGACTTTCTCGTTATGATTTCACTCTGAAACATAACCGATGGTTCTGGGAGAAATCCTATTATTTCCACACATTATTCAATTAGAGCCCCAAGCTGCTCTTGTGCTTGGGGAGGAGACGCAGCCAGTTCCCAAAGGTGGCCACTTGCATCTTGCTCCCTCCCAGGCCCTCAGCTCTAGAGATTCTGGCACAGGAAGAGGGGGACCCAGTGGAAGTTAGAAGGAAGGGACAGAGCATGGGAGCAGTTTGTTGCTCAGTGCCAGCTCCTCAGTGGCTTAAATGCAAGGTGTGCAATATGGAACCTTCAAGAACAGTTTGGCAAACAACTATCCAAACAGTGCTGATTCTTGTTCTGGCGTTATAGACCAGTCTGTCCTCCTTCCAGGACAGCAGAGGTCTCCTGGTCCACAGGAAGCATGGCTGAGACTCTCACCATCTTAGTGGTTCCCTCACCCCACTGTTTTCCAGTTGCCCCCTTCCACCACCTCAGCACCTCAACTTCCCTAACCTTTCATCTCACAGTGACATTGTCTCCTAAACAACCCTGTCCCCCAACAATCCTATCTCATTAGAGTGGGTACCTTCCACCCCAGCAACCCCTTTTGGAATGGAAACAAAGAACTACAGATTGATTATGGGTGATGGATTTGCATTGCCCACGTCCTTCAGCTCTGCCCCTCGGTAAATGGAGCGTCCAGGACCACTCCAAATTCAAGGTGCACTCCAAGTCCTCACAGCCTTCCCCACTCACTTCCTGTTTTCCTTGTGCCAGACTGTAAAGCTCTCTGAACTTCAAGCTCACCAGCTGCTCCTCGGAAACCCTGTATAGGGTCGCCATGATTCGGAACCGACTCAGTGGCACTTAACAACAACAAACAACATCTTAACTCTTACTCCTTACCCAAATGCTTACTGATGACGACCAAAGATCACAGCCTTCAGTACAGGTTGCACATCATTGTAAAGAAAACAAAAATCCTCACCACTGGACCAATAAACAACATCCATATAAATGTAGAAAATATTGAAATGATCAAAGACTTCATTTTGCTTGAATCAACCATCAACACTCATGGAAGCAGCAGTCAAGAAATCAAATGACACATTGCATTTGGAAGATCTGCTGCACAAGACCTCTTTAAAGTGTTAAACTGCAAAGATATCAGTTTGAGGACTAACGTATGCCTGACTCAAGCCATGGTATTTTCAGTAATGTCATATGCACGTGAAAGTTGGACAGTAAGTAAGGAAGACCACACAAGAATTGATGCCTTTAGGTTATCATCTTGGAGGGGACTGTTTAAAGCACCATGAACTGCCAAAAGAACAAAGCAATCTATGTTGGAAGTAGTAAACCAGAGTGCTCCTTAGGAACCAGGATGGCCAGACTTTGTCCCTCAAACTTCAGGAGGGACCAGTGCCTGGAGAAGGACATCATGCTTGGTAAAGTGGATGGTCAGAAAAAAAGAGGAAGAGACCCCCAACAAGATGGACTGGCACAGTGGCAAGAGCAATGGGCTCAAATGTAGCAATGATTGTGAGGTTGGCTCAGGCCCAGGCAGTGTTACATTCTGTTGTACATAAGTCGGTACTGACTCGACGGCACTTAACAATAATACCACCTAACTCTTACCATGTTATGACATCACTCTCAAACCTGCAGAGAGTCAAAATCTGCCGTGGTATTGAGAGCAAACCCCTCCACCTGCCTTGCAAAGCCCTCATCCTGGATCCCCTCAATCCTTTCCAACTGGGCCTTTTCCTGCCTCCATGTCTTCTCTGTGACACCAGACTCGTCACCAGTCTCAGTCAAACTCATCCTCCCCCCACTTCCTACAACGAGCACCCATCAGCAACTATCTGGATCTCATCCCATCATCCTGGCCTTCTCCCTGCCTGTCCAATGTGATTCCTCTCTGTACCCAGTAGCCCTCCAGTATCTCCCCACCCTCTGTCTCCCCAACAGCACCCACAGAGGAACCCTTCCCCCATGTCTCCATGAAGTGCTGCTCACGTCTGTTCCTGGTTCTCTCTATCCTGGTGAGCATGGAACCTCGCTGCAAGCAGGGATTGTAAGGAGGCCAAGGGGAGCACAGCTGTGTTTGCCCCCAACACCCAGCCCAGTGTGGAGTCCAGAGCAGCCAAATGTGGGCGTGGGAGTCCTTTTCTCTGGGATTTACATAACGATCTGTCTTGGGCTGTCTGTTCCAGTTATGGGCACTTCTTCTGTGGTCCGGTCCAAACTCAATGCCACATGCTGAGAGCTGCACAGTCAGCACTTTCAGGTGATAGTTAAGTGGAAATATGATGCCACCAGCTTGGCATAAATCATCAAGTCCCCAGGGCACACGGGTGAGGTGTGGGCACAGGCTGTGCCCTGTCCTGGGTGGTCCCAGCATAGGTCAGTCTCCTCTAGCAAGCCAGTCCAGAGCAAATACCATTAGGCAAATACCATTACAGCAAAGATCAAATCCTACCCCACACAGCTCTACAAACAAAAAGCCCATGATGACTGGCGACTCCAAACAACCAAACTTTCTTCCTGGTTCTTAAAACTTCTTGAATGGCCTCAAAATAAGGCCATTTTCTTGGGTATCAATGCCTTCTATGGTGTAACAAACCCCAATATGTCGGTGAGTCAGGCTGAACTTGAAAATGCACCCTCACCACCTAAAACAAGCCCTGGGAAGCGGGCAGGATCTTTTGCCTTACAAGAGGGGATCTGAGCTCCCCCTGCCTCGGACAGAAAGCAGAGATCTGATCAGGAATGCAAGGTGGGGAGGGAAGGCAGACACACGCCATAATTTGTACAGTGTCTTTGGTTTAACTAGAGGTTATAAGCACCATCTGCCCCCACCCCCAGCCAGTCTGCCCTTCCTTCGGTTCTACTGCTGTCTTTCTCCTGCTCCATAAACCACCGGCTCCAAGCCATAAAAAGTGCAATGCGCAGTCTGGGTGGAAGAGATTGGGCATGGAGTAGGCAGTCAGCCATGCTTCCCTGAGGAGCCGCGGAGGGCACGGCTACAGCAGAGTGAGCCTGGCCTGGAGGGGCCTCTCCTAGAAGCCCTTCCAGGGAGGGGTGATGGGATAAGACTTTCCTTCTGCAGCTACAAGGACCTCTTCCTCTGCCTGTGTGAGGTGATGTGAAGGTGGGCAGGGCCTCCAGACACACTGACCTCCAGGGTCCTGGTGTTTAAAGCAAGAGCCCTAAGTCTCACTCCTTGGTCCCAGGTAAAAGAGCCTATGACAGTGCTCATACCTGCCCTACTGGATGATAGAATTCTCACTTCCCTGTGGGAGACCCAGGTTGGATTCCTAGTCAATACACCACCTGTCCTTCAGTGGAAGCTGTGTGTTTCTATGATACTGACCAGGTTTCAGCAGAGTTTCCACACTAAAATAGACCAGGAAGAAAGGCCTGGTGATCTACATCCAAACATCAACCAATGAAAACCCTGCTATCACACAAGTCCGTTGGGATGGTGCAGGGCGGCATAGCACTTTGTTCTGTTATATGCGACATCACCAAGAGGAAGCTAACAATCAACACCACCCTGACGTGATGGGAGGAGTCAGGGCAGAGGAAAGAGCAGGGACATGACACTGGGTACTAATATTTCAGGTAAGCTGGCCTGATAACCAAGTGGCTCTAACTTTGGGTTCTTACATAAGTGGGGATGGTGGTATAGAGTTTGAGGAGAATGGGGATGTTTATCAAGCTGGCTGGAATCTTCTGAACCCTATGAATAAGAGGTAACTTAAGTAAGCACAGGGCTCAGAGAGTTTTGAATAAAGTTATCTCTTTTCTGCATCAGCAACAAAAGACTGAATTGGGTTAGGCCAGTGGTAAGATGGGGGGGGGGCGGGGTGCGTTTCCACAGTGATGCAAAGTTTCACTCTGCAGAATGATGGTGCTTCAGTGGTTGCTAGGGACAGCCAGTTCTCCTAGACGCGAAAGTGGACAGAAAAAATTGCAAATAATCAGGACCAATGTCCCTTGGTCAACTTGAGGGTGCCTGGTCCATGGATAGTTTGTGAGTCAGCATGACCCAGATTCAGCCTGAGATGATGGACACTCGCCCCAAAATTGTATGGATCTGGGGTGGGCTAGAGATGCGTCAGCCACTTGTGGGATGTGGGGTGGGGGTGAGATTGGGCATCTCAGAGTGGAGGGACACAGCAGTGCCTCGAGGGACAGCCTGACACACTTAGGAACGGCACAAGAAAACACTGGGCTGTTTATCATAAAATCAGTAAAGAAAATAGAATGGTTAAAATTCAGACCCTGTCCTGGAGCAAGGAGGGGGCAGCAGGCGCCTCAAAGGAGATGCTTTCTGAAAACTCAGGAATAAATAACACAGGAAAATGGGAAGTGGAGCAAAGATGCTTTTCTGAAATGAGGAGTTATGGATTTAGACAGTTTGTGACAATGGTAGGGTTGTTTTTGTTAAGTGCCATAGAATCTGATGTATAGAGCGTCTGAGTTTCCCGTATAGGGTTTCCGAGGAGTGGCTGGTGAGTTCGAACCACCGACCTTGCAGTTCAAACCAACCTTGCTGTCCTCCAATGCTTATACGACAGCATCACACCAGGACGCCAATATATATTGTTGTTGTTAAGTGCCGTTTAGTCGGTTCCGAGAAGTGGCTGGTGAGTTTGAGCTGCCGACCTTTCGGTCTAGTTTTTATCCACACCAGGTAGGGTAGAGGCATGTCTCACCCTGCCATCCTAATCCATTTTTTGCAAGCATCAGAGCCTCTTAGTCCAAACGCAGTTCTGTTTACACCCTTTCCTGCTCCAAAGCCCTCCACCACCTCCCACTGCCGAAGATGAAAAAAATTGAAACCAGTGATCAGAATATTTTTGGGTTTATATAATGTGGCTCCAATCAATCCAAGTTTTGCCTGTTTGTTTTTGTTTTGTTTTGACATATTAACTTTTTCTTTAAGTGTGATGTATATATACACACACACACACACACACACACACACACACACACAACAAGGTCCCCGGGTGGCGACTACTAACTACAAGGTTGGGGGTTGGATCCTTACCCAGTAGCACCACAGAGAAAAGCCTAGTAACCTGCTTCTGTAGGTTGGAATTGATTTGGCAGCAATGTATTGTTGCATTCGTTTGTTTGTTTTAGATAGAACAGAACATTTTCCAGTTTAACATTTTTCACATGTATAATCCAGTGACATTGATTACGTTCATCTTGTTGGGTAGTCTCCACACTATTCATTTCAAAGTTTTCTTTTGTCCTCAACAGACACTCAGTGCCCCTTAAACAATAATTCCCTCTTTCTCTCTCCCTCCTGCCTGCTTCTGGTAGCCACTGATAAGTGTTGGGTTCTATACTTTGGCCTATTCCAGATAGTTCATATAACTGAGATCAGACAATATGTGTCGTTTAGTGACAGACTTCTTTCATTCAGCAGAATGCTGTTAAGGTACACCCCCCTAACTCTTTAGCCTTCTTCCCACTGGGCCTGTTTCACCATTCTCTTTTTATTGCTTTCCAAACACACTTGGAGTCCTGGTGTGTGGTGCTGGAGGATAAACACTTGACCATAAGGTCTGTTTGAACCACAAGGTCGGCGGTTCAAACTCGCCAACTGCTTCTTAGAAACCCTATGCAGGGTTGCTATGAGTGGGAAGCGACTCAACGGCCCTTAACAACAACAACAAACACACCTGGCACTTTTCAGCCTCTACACTTTACAAGCCTCCACATTTTCCTCCTTGAGTTGAACCCTTGCCCGAGTAGCCCTAGTTCCCATCTCATCCATTCCAAATGAAAACAGTTGCTGTGAAGCCAACTCTGACTTAGGGTGGTTCTGTGTGTGTTAGAGTAACTGCACTTGGCTGGTTTTTGGGAGGTAGATCACCAGGCCTTTCTTCTGAGGTGCCTCTGGATGGATTTGAACCGCTAACATTTTGGTTAGCAGCCAAGAACATTCACCATTGGTGCCACCCAGGGTTAAGGAGGGTGCAAAGAGTGCCTACTCATTCAGTACCTTCAGTCTCTGGGACCCACAGTTGGCATTTGCCCTGCCCACCCCACTGTGGTTCACAATCCTATGGACTATACTTGTTTCCTGCATTTCATTTGTGTGTCTTCCCTATTGCAGGAACCAATAATTATTTGTTGAATTTATTACCCATACAATGTAAAATTAAATGCAGCCTGGAAGAATCTAACAGATAGCCCTGGACCCCCAAAAAGGGTCTGGGATGGCTCTGCAGGATAAGCACTGGATTGTGAAGCCCAAGGTCAGAGGTTCGAACCCACCTGCGGTCTGTGGAAGAAAGATGAAGTTTTCTGCTCTTGAAAAGATGTACAACCTTTGAAATCCTACACAGGTTTACTATGAGTCGTAACTGACTCAACAGCACCTAACAACTGTATCTCTTCCGTCAAATGGATTGTATAAGCTAGCTGACTATGTTAGACTCCTCTAGCCCTCATTTCGATGATATTTTTTTGGATAACAAGTGAGTTGGAACTTAAAGCCCCTGAACGATCTAGATTTTGCAGAGGAAAGATTGATACTATAGCCTTAAAGGTGGACATTGTGGTCATTTCAGGAATTAAAGACTTTTCTGTGTACTTAGGGGCTGGAGCCCTCAGAGGTCCCTGATTCTAACTGCCAGGAGGGAGCTGGATACCATAAATGCCCAATAAATATTTGATGAGAACTTCCTCCGGGGCCAACCTGTGCACCCTCTTCTTTTGAGCTTCATGCTCCTCTAGTTTATGTGGGGATCATCTCTGCAGAAACTGGAACAGTGGAAATGAGATTTCCACTGAGGGATGACTCGAAGTGAGCTCAAGGGAAGGACCTTTGAATCTTAGGGCAGAGAGGGGGTGGGGAGGGAGAGAAGAAGGAGGAGATGGTTTTGCCTGGTCTTTAAAAGCAGGACTGTTTCCTGTCTGCCTGAGATGCTCTAAGTGGAAACTCTTTCCAAAGGCAATAATTCAGTCTTTTCAATCCCTGTCCAAGGAGGAGCTCATGACTGCCTCCTGCCCCCAATTTTTAAGCCTTATGCGATTGTACTTAAACCAAGGTTCTGGGATTGCATGTAGCGGCTGGGGCATGGCCTTTGGACAGAATAGAGAACCCTAAACTATAGGTGGGATTCATGGGACCTGTACTCCCTGCCTAAACCCCTGGCCCAGGGTTCTGGGTCTGCAGGGCAGCCCCAGTACAGAGAAGACCTGTTTCTGTAGCCCTTACACCTGCCTAGGCTTATGACCACTGTTGTCCACCTAGGAAAGAAAAAGGAAGGCGATCTGAAATTTCCAGGGTCTTAGGTTCTTGGCTAAAGGCTTAGGGTTATGTCATGCTAAAGGCTTAGGGTTATGTCATGCTACATGCAAAGGAGGTCAAATCCCAACAGAATCCTAAGCCAGCCACTTATAGTTTAATAAATATGACTGTCAACTTTCTTATTGGTAAACCAGGGGACAATAAGCTCTACCTGGTATCCAACAAAGGAAATACATATAAGGCGCCTGACACAGCTTTCGTAGGCACTACTATTAATATCATAGTACTTCATTATTAAAAGGGGTGACCATCTAGACCTCTAGTTGGAAGGCACTTCGAATACACAGTGGCACAACAATGAACTCAAGCAATGATAATGAAGACGGACTTACAGGACCCAACCAATGACAGTGAGCATGAGCGCATGAGGCCCAAGCCACGTCCCACTTTTTCCATGTATCAACGATCCTTGAACCCTCTCTTCCGTCTCTGCTGAACTTCAACTTACTCAGCAAGCACACTCTGCCATCAGCCAGCTCTTGCCCTGTGCATGTGCCTCCTCTTCCTGGAAGCTTGTGGACACCTCGAACTCAGGGACTACTATGTCCGTATCAACAACAAAATGTCTCTACAGTCTCCTCTCCAAAGCACGCTCCCATCGGGACAATCTCATGAGGTGGGCAGGGAGGGATAAGTGTCCCCATCATATGAGATGGCAGCCCAGGTCACCTGGCTGGTGGCAGAGGCAGGATGGCCACAAGAGGGACTTTTGACTCAAGAGCATATCCTGCTGCTGCTTATTCAAACATTAAGTAAGCACCTTCTATGTTGCAGGCAGACATGGAGAGCTAGGGTCTACAAAGATGTGGACCCCCCCACACACCCCCACCCTATGCTGGGAAGGTGTCCGAGCATCACAACATCACACAGCACAGAGTAAAAAATAACCACTGGTGATTAAACATAACATCACTAGCCTTTGAGTAAGAAAAGCTCAGGTTGGGAACTCGAATGGTCAGACTTTCTGTATCTCCATCGAGCTCCCAAGGGTGTTACTGGTAGACCTCAGGGAGGGCCGGTAGGCAGGGTGGCTTCAGTGGGGTGTGCCTGACTGAGTGTGGCCCAGTGCTGGGATCTGGAAGACTAAGAGTTAATCTGCCTCCTCAGGTTCCAGCCCTGCATCCTTGTTCTGATACTCAGTTCCCCTAAAGAAGGGCCTGCCATTATCCTGATTGGACTCTCCAAGATAATCGCTGGGGTCTTGGATCCCAGCTGCTCTTGATGTGTGTGTGCTCTCTTCCTCAGACACAGCCAGGAGGCTGGCAGGAGAGCGGCCTCGGTGAGAGGCAGATGGGACTGTAATGGACTGGAGACATGTGACAGCTACTGAGGAACAAGTCCATCAATTAGCGCCTTCTTGCCCAAGGGCTTCTGGGAAAGACTGGGGCTGGGGAGGGAAGAGAATGGATGGCTTCCCTTCAAAAGGTTCTGATGCCTCCAGCTGACTCAGTTCCAGGTAAGGTCTCAGGCCCTGCTTCCTGGCTTCTAAGTGGCTCCTGCCTTTTACTGTGGAACTGGGGTCTCTCTCAGACACTGCTGCTTCCTGGGAGAGGCTGCTTAGTGTTTTCCTGAGGACTAACTAAGGGTCTCCTGAACATGAGTGAGAAATAGTCAGTCTAGTCTAAAACACTTCAACTGCTTAGAAAACCAAATTTGTGAGCAGTATGGAAAGTTAAATCCTGTTGCTCTGCCCTTTGGTACCAAACTATGTTCAGAGAGTTTGGGAATGAGGACAATCTTGGTCCAGAGGGGCTACACACTGAGGTATCATGCTAATGCTGAACCAATCCAAGCATAATTAGTTGTTTCCTGTGTGTCAGAGGCTAATTTTTCAGAAGTAGACAGCCAGAGCTTTCTTCTCAGGTGTGTTAACCATTTGTACCACCTAGGGACTTCACACCAAGTATGTTGTTGTTGCTGTTAAATGCTGTCGAGTCGGGTCCGACTCATAGTAACCCTATATAGTGTTTCCAATGAGCAGCTGGTGAGTTTGAACTGCCAACCTTGCATTTCAAACCGACCTTGAGATTGAGTGCTTATTCCACGGACCCACACCAGACTCCACTGTTGTGGTTAGGTGCCATCAGTCAACCTTTGACTGATAGTGATCCCAGATAACAAAACAGAACTGCCTCACAGGGTTTTCTAAGCTGTGGTATTGATAGGAGCAGGTCTCCAGGTCTTCCACTCCCAGGGTGGCTAGGCGGGTTCGAATTGCCAACCTTTTGGTTAGCAGCCAAGCACTTAACTTTGTCCTACCTGGGCCTCCAGACCAAGTAGTAAACCACTGCCACTGAGTTGATTCAATCCTCTAGAGGGTCTCCAAGACTGCAAACATCATGGGAGCAGAAAATCTAATCTGTTTTCTGTGGAGTGTCCGGTGGGTTTGAACCTTGTCATTAGTACCCAACACCTAGGTGTCATACATGTCTGAACTTCCTGTCTGCACAGGAAGTGTGAAATGTGGGCGTTATCTAAAGTTAGCAGGATCAGGGTTTGTAAAGGCTCCTGGTCCTCACCCTCTGCCTTGCCTACCTTACCATCCAACCTGGCTTTTAGATGGTCCTTTTCTAGGGAGCAGTATTAAAGAGGAGGCCTGGTGTAGCACTGGTCTGAGAACTTTGGCAGTTCAAACTCACTTAGCCACTTCTTGGAAACCCTGTATGGGGGTATCTATGAGTCAGAACTGACTCAACAACACTTACAACAACAACAGTACTAAACAAAAAGCAGTCACACTCTGGCCAGGTGGGTGGTCACTGCACAGACAAAAACAAACTCAGTAAGCCTCAATTTCACACATTTTAAAAAGAGGGGCAAATACGCATTTTAGGATCGATGAAATTGAATAGTTTTGTAGGTATATATTAATGTCAATGAAATCTGGTGCCCCCCATCAAAGGGGAGACCCCACAAGAGAGTCCTGAGCCTTGCCAGGGAACAAAGGACTAATGACCTCAAGGAGGAAGTGGTGGTTGTAGAGGGCATATATGGCTTCCCTGGGAAACATCTAGTAACATGGAACCCAAAGAAAGAGGAGAGGAAGCCCAAGGGTCTATAGCTGAGGTCTCCTGGAGCAGAAGGGAGTACCTGAGGCCTCCTACTGAGTTATAAACCAGTCAAAAACTGGTTAGAGGTTTATATGCTTGTGCCAAGGGGACTAAAGTTCAACCCTATGACCCCTAAGCTGCATGATCCCAGAATGATCTCAGACAGCAATCCTGTGCCAAGTGCAAGTGGCAGGGAAGCACGAGAAGGAGTTTGATCTTTTAGTGATGCCTACATTTCGGCGCTGTGGGCTAATGCGTCAGACCGCAAAGTCATTTGAACTGCAAGGTCGGTGGTGCAAGCTCACCAGCCGCTCCTTGGAAACCCTACACAGCAGCACTATGGGTCGGAATCGACTCGACAGCACTTAACAATAACAAACATTTCCCAGGATGCCACAGTTCTGTCTGCCCACAAACCGGCTAGAAACTGGGTGTCACACATCTGCCCATTGGTGGCATGTCACTCAAAAGAAGGACAACCATATTCTTGGGGTGGAAACACTGAAGGAAAAGGAAGTCAGGTCTGAAGTGGGAAGGGAGAGAAGAGTGGAGTAGAACACAGATGTGATCACCTACAAAGGCCTACCAACCTGTCCTGGGGCTGGGGCTCCAATCTCTCTCTGTAAGGCCCCCACCCAGCCTCTTAGACACCTGTGTGGTGGAAGGAAGGTCTATGCTTGGCTGGGGACCAGAGGGACAGAGCCAGGAAGGGATGGGCCTCTTTTTCCTTCCAGACCTGGCACATGGGTCCAGAAGTCCCAGAGGAGGGCTCATTATATGCCAACGGAGCCCTGTGCATGGAAAGCCTGGCTGGGAGAGATAAGATGTACCATCCCAGCATAGACCAGGGCTCCTTGGAGCTGTTGGAGCAAATATTAATGGGGCCCATTCAGCTTAGCCTGCATGGCAATTAATAAGAGGCCCGGCAGAGAGGCTATGTTTGGGCAGAGATGTGCTGGAGCATGTGTGTGTGTGTACATGTGTGCTGGGGGGGTGGGGGTGCTGGTGGCCAGGAAGAGTATCTTTCCTTCCTTGCAGCAGGCCTCCCTGCAGTCCCACCCTCCAGGTTGGGAGAAAGGGACCTGTCCTAGTCTCGTACCTCCAGCTGAGCTCCATGAGCAAGGAGGGACAAGAGGCAGACCAGGGCCTGCTCTGCGGGTGTCTAGGCGTCTCTGGCAGCCCTGAGAGCACTCTTCCTTCTACGTGATGAAGGTGGGGTGGGGAGCAGTTGATTGAAGGAAAAAATGAAGTCTTCAAGCAGGCATATGATACACTCAAGTCCCCCTTCTCCTCAGACTCCCATATTCCATCAGGAGAGGTTGTGAGATTGAGCAAGTGTGATGGAGACAGAATCGGGTCTATAGACATGTGCACAGAGCAACAGCTTCGAACAGCGGGGTGAGGTCTATATGATGCCTTTGCGCAAATTAGTAAAAGATGTCCCTTCTAAAGGGACCCTGTCCTGTGAATACCAAGCTTGGCAACCAACTACCTATCCCCCTCTGTGCCAAGAAAGCTAACTCCTTTCTCCAGGCAATGTAATCTCGCTCTAGGGTACAGAGTTTCCTGAGCAGAGTTTGAGCTGGATGCTCCCCCCCCCCCCCTTCTACGCTCCTCCTTACGCAGCTTGCACCACCTAAACACCCACAGAGGGAGGCTCGGCTGGGACTGGCGGCTGACACTCTGGGATACCTCCTCAGATGGGCCCTGGACTAACCATCGTGGTCACTGGTGTTTAGCCACAGCCCTGATTGCTTCCTAGAACGTAGAATGTGAGGTGGGGGATCAACAGCATCTGTGTCACCGGGATGCTGATAGCACACAGAGTCTCAGGCCCCAGAACACCAAAACTACTGAATTGGGGTCTCAGACCTGAGAAGCACTGCTTAGGAAATACTGTGGTTGTGGCTGTTGTTATTCAGTACCTTTGAGTCAATTCCGACTCACAGCAATGCTGTATAGAGTTTCCAAGGAGCAGCTGGTGGGTTTGAACTGCTGACCTTGTGGTTCATTGTACTGTCCAGTGGTGATTCTACAGTACACACCACGAGTCCCTAGAAAACACTGTTGTTGTTGTTGTTAAGTGCCGTCGAGTCTGATCTGACCCATAGCGATCCTATACAGGGTTTCCAAGGAGTGACTGGTGAGCTTGAACCACCGACCTTGCAGTTCAAATGGCTTTGCAGTCTAGCGCATTAGCCCACAGCACCACACCAGGACTCCTAGAAAACACTAGGGTTGCCCAAACATTGGCATGGCAGAGTTTAGGTGGAACACGGGGAGATATTGGCTCAAAAAGTAGAAAAAGGGGTCCCCTCTAGAGGAGGGGAGGGAGCCCTAGTAGCGCCGTAGGATAAATAAGCACTGGACTGCTAGCTGCAACGTCAGTAGCTCAAACTTACCAGCTACTCCATGAGAGAAAGATGAGGCTTTCTGCTCCCTCAAAGGTTACAACAGGGTTGCTATGAGTCAGAATTGACTCGATGGCAGTGGCTTTATGGGGTAGGGGTAGGGAACATGTCCTATTAGAAGAAAGCCAAGCAGTGACGAGGGGGTTGAGAACACAGAAGAGTCTGTTCCGCTTATTCAGTGTGGAGCCTTGCCTTCTCCTCAGACACTGTTGTGGGAGACCCCACCTGTGCCCCATGTTACTGGCCTGGCAGCTCAGAGTCCCACGGAAGTATGCTGTCGAGCAGAGCACGAAGACGAGGGTTCTGAGAGCCCCGACAACCACTCCTTGCCTGCTGCCCCCCATCTCACGGCAACCCTTTCATCAGGACTCCCAGGCTAGTGTGGAGGCCCGGGAGCTTCAATCACTCCTATCACGCCGGTCGCAGGAAGAGAATAGCTTTCAGCTCAATTACCCTTCACATTCCAATATCATAACGCTCCAATGAGGCTTTTTAACCAAAAACAAAAAAGCCGTGTCTGCCGCAGGCCAGCTGCAAGGCCAGCCGTGCAGAACGGATGGGCCTGCCTGCCTGACAGTCCCCAGCCAGGCTTCCAGGTGAGACTGCAGAGGACACCTGTCCCGAGGTGCTGCCAGGCAGAGAGCTCTGAGATGCTCGACCTCACTTTACCAACACATGTCCCCCTGTGCTCATTAGTTATTGGGACTTCTTGACCTATGACCTTAGAGAGGGGACATGGAGGACAAGTTCCAAGAGGCACCAGGAAGTGGTAGGTCTCAGGACAGTCTTCCTGTGCCACCCAGACCAAGGTGGTCCCAAAGAGGAATGGTATCATTCAGCTCAGCTATGAGCTGGGAGCTGGGGTCTTAGTTTACACGTCATTTCATACCTACTGACTCATCTACTTCTTACAGCAACCCCGACAGGTAGCTTAGCTAAAGACAGTGCTATTAACCCCACTGCACAGATTGGTAAACTGACGAGCAGCCCTAAGACATGGAGAAATCCCAGTCCAGTGACCCTTTAATGCACACTGCTGCCATCCTGGTAGTCTCTAATTCTAGGTAAAAACAGAGCTTAGCTTTTCTCATTTACCCTCAAAGTGATGCATAGGGGGCTCCCAACCTCTTCTCAAGTTATGGAGCACCTACTACAAGCCAAAAGATGAGGCTTTCTGCTCCCACAATGATTTACAACCTCAAAAACCCTATACAGGTTGCTGCGAGTCAGAACTGACCTGGAGGAACTTAACAACAACAACAACTAGGAGCCAAACTTGCCCTTTTACTAAGTGCTTCATGTTTATCACAGTATCCTAGAAAGTCGATTTTGTGATTGTCCCCATTTTACAGATGGGAAAACTGAGGCTTGGAAAAAGTTGACTTGCTTCTCCAAGGCCTGGGTCCACACCAGAATCCATACCCAGATCCATCTGATTCATGTTGCCCTTGGCATGCTCTGCTGCCTTCAAGTCGGAGTACCTCAAAACCAACCTCCAAAGTTGGGGAGAAACTGTGTTCCCATCTGAAATTGTTCTCCTGGCAGAGGCTCAGCCAAGTGTCCATGCCATAAATCAGTGAGTGTTCAGGGAATTCTTGGCAAGCACACGTATTCCACTTGTTACACAGTCCCACTCTCATGTCCCCCTCCCCACCGTGGAGGAGGAGGCTGGGCTACTCTCTCCCAATCAGTTGTTCTTCATCCGCCTGGCCAGCTTTGTGTTAATGGCCTTGGTGGTAGTGTCCCCTCCCTGTGTCCTCCTGGCCTCCTGCTGGCTGTGCCGATTTACTCATGATTTAGCATTCCAGGGCGTTGACCCGTGAGGGAGACACAGGGACAGAGGGAGGAGGGCAGACGCTTCAATGGAGGTGTGTGCATTGGTGCAGCGTGGGAGACGTGGGTACCTGGTCATCCACTCCCTGTCTGTTCTAAGTCAGCTGGGACCCTGGGGAGGAGCTACAGCCCAGTAGTCCTGTTATAAGGAGCCTGGCACTCCCCATAAAATGGTGCCCCTGACATGCGTTTTGAATGTGCATGACACAGCTCCTCCCTGGCTGAGCACTGCTCCCCACAGCCACACACAGCCAGCTAAACTGCAGCACAGCAGGTGGGCCGGCTGGGCTCAGATTCCCAGCTCTCTCTGTGATACAGGCAACTCTCTGTGCCTCAGGTTCCTCATCTGAAAAATGGGGACAATCCCATTACCTGTGTTACAGATCGGTTCTACAATATACTTGGGTGACTGCTTGTACAGTCTCTGCCACTGTTGCCATTATTCAGTGCCTTTCCTATCCCCAGTGCCCCTGGACCTGAGGGGCACAAGACACAGACCCTGTCCTTAGTGGGTCTATGAATCCCAGAACTTGGGAACTAGAATTTCTACATGTCACAGAAGTGGTATAACAGAAACTGGAACAAGAGGTCAGAGGGGGCAGCTACTCAGAGCTCTGCCCCTTGAACCCAGATTCCCCACCCCTCAAGTTCTTATTACAGTCTCATGTCCACAACTCTCAAAGCAGTCAGACTAGTGGAAGTCCACCTAGGAAAGCCTATTCTGTTCTTCTGGATCTCCATTCACCTAGAGCTACAAAGAAGCTGAGGGCCCGAGACTGGGGGGCTGGGGGTGGGCGCTCTGCTTTCCTCCTGGACCCACATTGAGAGTAGAGCCTGCAGACAGATCCAGTCTGCTGTAGGACGGGGTTCTGGAGGATGGTACAGAGCAGAGGGAACCAATTTGTCCAACTCTACTGCCTGAAGGGAGTCATGCTTAATATGAATCAACGTGTGGGACAAAGGGCTGGGTGTCAGGCAGGGTGTGAGGGGGCAGGACCCAGCTCCCATGCAGCACC
Source organism: Chrysochloris asiatica (assembly GCF_000296735.1). Taxonomy (NCBI): domain Eukaryota; kingdom Metazoa; phylum Chordata; class Mammalia; order Afrosoricida; family Chrysochloridae; genus Chrysochloris; species Chrysochloris asiatica. The sequence goes on along the minus strand of NW_006408538.1, from coordinate 15,657,194 downwards.
AAGGTCTGGATGGGTACACAGAGGGCCAAGTCTTACTGGTGTCTTCATAGGTCTTAACCGCCGGGCCTCCCATCCTCTTTTAAAGGGTGTCACTGTGGATGAGCAACACTGAGACAGATGTTCTCTTGTGTTCCCAGCACCTAGCATGAGCCAGACACCAGGAGGCACTGAGGCAATGCTTGATAAATAAGTGAATGAACCAATGGATGAATGAAATACTGAACAGTCGGTACATGGAACAAATACTCCTGCATCTGTTGTAGCTGGAGGGGTGCACTTTAGAGTTCATGAATCTATTACTTAGTCTTTGGATTCATTTCCTATGGCTGCAATAACAAACTACCATCAATTCAGTTGCCTGAAAACAGCACAAATTTATTATCTTACAGTTCTGAAGCCAGAAGTCCAAACTGGTTCTTCTTTTAATTGTTGTTAGGTGCCATCGAGTCGGTACCGACTCACAGCTACCTTATGCACAGCAGAACGAAACAATCCTGGGTCAACCTCACTACTGTTGCCACGCTTGAGTCTATCGATGCTGTCACTTGGCCAATCCATCTCATTGGGGGTCTTCCTCTTTTTCTCTGACCCTCCACCTCACCAAACAAGATATCCTTCTCCAGTAACTGCTCCCTCCTGACAATATGTCCGAAGTATGAGAGAGAAACTTTGGCCATCTTGGCCTCTAAGGAGCACTCTGGCTGCACTTCTTCCAAAATGGATCTATTGGTTCTTTTGGCAGTCCATGGCACTTTCAATTTTCTCCTCCAACACCATAACTCAAAAGCATCAATTCTACGGTCTTCCTTATTCACTGTCCAGCTTTTGCATGCATATGAGGTTATTGAAAATACCATGGCTTGGGTCAGGCGCACCTTAGCTGACATCTTCCTCTTCAACACTTTAAAAAGGTCTTGTGCAGCAGATTTGCCTAATGCAATACATCTTTTGATCTCTTGACTGTTGTTTCCGTGAGTGTTGATAGTTGATCCAAGAAGAACGAAGTCCTTGACAACTTCAATCTTTTCTCCATTGATAAGAATGTTGTTTATTGGTCCAGTGGTGAGGATTTTTGTTTTCTTTACACTGAGATGTAATCCATACCGAAAACAGGTTCTTACTGGGCTAAAATCAAGGGAGGCTGCATTCCTTCTGAAGGCTTTAAGGGAGAAGAGAATCTATTTCGTCATCGTCTCCAGCTTCCAAAGACTGCCTACATTACTTGGCTCATGACCCCTTCCTCTAGCTTCAGAGCTAACAACATTTTCAAATTTCTCTCTCCCTCACTGACTTGTGTTTTGTCGACACACCTCTCTTTCTCTTATAAGGACCCTTGTGATAACCTTGGGCCCACCTAGATAATCCACGATAATGTCCCCACCTTGTTGTTGTTGTGAAGTGCTGTCCAGTCGATTCCAACCCATAGCGACCCTGTATAGGGTTTCCAAGGAGCAGCTGGTGAGATTGAACTGCCAACCTTGCAGTTCAAATGGCTTTGCAGTCTGGTGCATTAACCCGGACTCCCCACCTTAAGATCCTTCATTTTAATCACATCTGCAAAGTGTCTTTGGCCATAGGTGCCCAGAGGAGTAAGGCCACACATACATAAGCCTAATGCAGAGATTAGGATGTGAGCATCTTTGGGGCCTACTATTCTGCCTTTCCAAGCCAGGGAATTTTCAATCATCTCATATGCATGTGAAAGTTGGACAATGAATAAGGAAGACTGGATAAGAACCTATGTGATTGAATTATGATGTTGGCCAAGACAACTGAAAGTAACACGGATAACCAGAAGAACAAACAAATCTATCTTAGAAGAAGCACAGCTCCTTAGAAACAAGAACGGTGAAGCTTGGGCTCATATGTTTTGGACATGTTGTCAAGAAGGAACAATCCCTGAAAAAGGACTTCCAGCACTTAGCAGGGAGGGATCAATGAAAAAGAGGAAGAAGACCCTCAGTGAGACGGGTTGGCACAGTGACTGCAGTGATGGGTTCAAACGTCACAACTGTGAGGATGGCTCAAGAGTGGGCATAGCAAAGTGTCGTTTTGCATTGGAACCAACTCAATGACACCTAACAACAACATTAAGCTTTCCACAGCCCCATTCTTACAACCATCTGTGTGAGGTACCCTCATTGCCCCACCAGCCAGCTGGGAACTCTGGTGAGATAGGCCTTCCACACTGGGTCTCAGGAAGGGGGCACTCCTTGGTGGAATTTCTCTCTGAAAGCACATAGGCTGCCGGACATGGGAAACAGGAGGGGAAGCTCTCCCCCAAAGGATGCCAGGCTGGATAGATGGCAAAGCTGCTCCCTAAGAGCTCATGGACTTCTGAGGGAAGACAATGGTCCTGTAAACCAATGCTAACAGCTGTGCTGCTCTGCAGACACAGAACATGACAAGGACTGGGAGGAAACAGCCCGTGCACCACATCCTCCTGAATGGAACGAGGGACAGGGACAGTCAAGGTGACGCTGCAGAGCAGGGGTGGGTCAGACAGTGCTGGCCTTGTGGGATTCTGGCCATCATATGCTTGAAGCATCACAGCAAAGGTTTTAGAAGTGAGTGGATGGAAGAATGAGTGAATAAGCCTTCCTCGTTGCCCCCTACCCCGTCGTCAGAGACAGACCCCATCCCTTCTGTACCACAACAGTTAAAGGGGATCTCTATGACTTATACTTATTTATTTCCCCTCAGAGGTTGGTGCCGACACAGCCCAAGCGAGTGTGGCTCTGTGAGGGTGTCTGTAATCGCCTGCACACTTTAGGCATTACTTCCACACCATTTAGGGCTTTCCGCCCCAATAGCTACTGCTGCAGCAACCTCCATCTCCATCTTTGGGGCTGTGTTGGCGGATTTTTTTTGTTGTGGTTGTTTGTTTTTAAGGTCTGGTGGCCCCTCAGTTTGGGGGATCTAATGGCATGGGAAAGGTGAGAGTCAGGCACAGCCTTAGACGAATTTATTACTTTTCTTCCATCCCCTAGCTCTGCCCAGCCCTGACCAAATAAAGAAAACAACAACAACAACCAAAAACAATCACTTCAAGCGGCTAAGAGCCTAGAAAGATCTTTGTGTTTTCTCAGGCAGGTCTAAGATTGGGCTGCTGATATGAGCAGCAGCTTTGTGTGAAGGTGGAACAAAATAAAGGTCAATTTAGAGGCATCCCCATTCCATAATCCTCCCCCATCCACCTCTAGATCCAGGGATCTGCCCCTTTTAGGGTAGCAGCCACACAGAACCCCCAAAGTCTGAGTGAAGTACTACAGGGGGTCCAATGCATTTGGACTTGCTTTGGGAGCAGTCCAGAGAGAACAAGATCATAGACCAGCTGTGTGACCTTGGGCAAATCACTTAACCTTTCTGGGCTCATTTCTTCAGCTATAACAGGAAGATCAAGGTACCTTCGTGTTATGGATTGAATTATGTCCTTCCCCCCATCAAACATGAAATCCTGAACCTCTATGCCTGTGATCACGTCCCATTTGGGTCTAGGTTGCATTTTTTATGCTAATGGGGTAGGGTTCCAGTGGGGTGTATCTTGAGTCAAACTCTTTTGAGATATAGACGAGATTAATCACATGAATAAAGCAGAGCTGGAGGAAGAGAGATGCGTACCACATAGAGATCTCCAAGGAGTCAGGAAATACACTCAGGAGACAAGGACCCTCCCTCAGAGCTGATAGAGACAGAAAGTCTTCTCTAGAGCGTCCACCCTGAATTCCAACTTTCAAAACATCCTGAATGGTGAGAAATTAAATGTTGTTTGTTGAAGTCACCCACTTGGGCATTTCTAGCATAGCAGTGCTAGAGAACTGTGATGCTTGTTTAGCATCATGACAGGTTTTTCTGAGGAGCCTCTCCCCTCCCTCTCTACCCTGCTTCCACCGGTTTTACCTAGTTCCCCAGGAATCCTCTGATCTCATCCAGCCTCCTAGCCCAGGACCTGGGCAGCTAATAGGGTTGCAGACATGACCCCTGACCTCTTCTGTGCTGTACACAGTGGCAACCCTGCGTTTTACTCATGCATAGTGGTTACGAGTCAGCCTGCCAACCTCAAGGTCAGCAGTTCGAAACTACCAGCAGTTCTGCAGGAGAAAGATGAGGCATTCTGCTCCCATGAAGACTTACAGCCTCGGAAAGCCTGTGCACTATAGCTGACAATATTCTGTACTCTTCATTGTTTTTCAACATTCACTAATCTGGTGCTGACAGTGTTCCACAGCTATTCTTAAGGTTGGAACTTATGAATGTTGCCATGAGTTGGAACCAACTCCACAGTACTTAACAACAAGAACAACAAGTAGAGACTAGTATAATGGTGAGACCAGGATTCGAACTCACATCAGGGAGACTCCTAGTAATATGTTCCTCCTGTGAGAAGTAACCTCCCAGGCAAAGCTGGCTGCCAGATCCCCAGGGCCTTAGGCAATAACAAAATCCAATGATCACTGTGACTGAGATTAATGCCACTGAGTGTACGTGATGTTAAAGTTGGTTAAAACGGCACATTTTATGTTTTGTAAATTTTACCACATTAAAAAACAACTAAGGAATATATCCACCACTAATCTGTCAGTTTGTTGTACTGTGGTGGCTTGTTTGTTGCTGTGATTCTGGAAGTTATGCCATGGGAATTTTTAAAACCAGCAGGGTCACCCAAGGTGGACAGGTTTCAGATGAGCTTCCAGATAAAGACAGACTAGGAAGAAGGAGAGATGAACTAATTTGGAATATTTAGTCACTGAAAACCTTATGAATAACTGTGGAAGGTGAGTCCCTCAGGTTGAGTGGCTCTCAAAATACAACTGGGGAGGGGCTGCCTCCTCACAGTAGAGCTGACAATGATAACACAAATGGAGTAAATCCCCCAGGACCTTCATTTGATGATGGGGCACAACTCAAAATGAAGAGAAACAGCTACAAACATCCATTAATAAATGGAACATAGAATGTATTAAGTATGAATCTAGGATAACTGGAAGTTGTCAAAAATGAAATGGAATGCATAAACATTAATATCCTAGGTATTAGTGAGCTGAAATGAACCGGTATTGGCCATTTTGAATCTGACAATCATATGGTTTACTATGCTGGCAATGACAAATTGAAGAGAAAGGGGGTAGCATTCATCATCAAAAAGAACATTTTAAGATCACTCATAAAGTACAACGCTGTCTGTGATATGACAATATCCATATGACTACAAGGAAGACCAGTTAATACCACTATTATTCAAATTTACGCACCAACTACTAAAGCCAGTGATGATGACACTGAAAAATTCTATCTACTTCTTCAGTCTGAAATTGATCAAACATGAAATCAAGATGTATTGATAATTACTGGCGATTGGAATGCAAAGGGTGGAAATAAAGAGGAAGCATTGGTAGTTGGAAAATATGGCCTTCATGATAGAAACGATGCTGGAGAGCCCATGATAGAATTTTGCAAGACCAATGGCTTTTTAAAACAACATAAAAGATGATTATACACATGGACCTCACCAGATAGAATACACAGAAATTAAATTGACCACATCTGTGGAAAGAGATGGTAGAAAACCTCCATATCGTCAGCCAAAACAAGGCCAGGGGCAGACTGTGGAACAGACCATTAATTCCTCATATGCAAGTTTAGACTGAAGCTGAAGAATATTAAAACAAGTCCATGAGAGCTAAAATATGACCTTGAATATATCCCACCTGAATTTCGAGATCATCTGAAGAACAGATTTGATGAATTAGACACTAAAGACCGAAGCCACGAAGAGTTGTGGGATGACATCAATAACATCATACAAGAAGAAACCAGAAGTAACTAAAAAGACAAGAAAGAAAGAAAAGATCAACATGGATGTCAGAAGAGACTCTGAAACTTGCTCTCCAGCATAGAGATGCTAAAGCAAATGGAAGAAGTGAGGAGGTACAAGAGCTGAACAGAAAATTTCAAAGGGCAGCTTGAGAAGACAAAGTTAAATATTATAACGAAATGTGCCAAGATGTGGAGTTAGAAAACCAAAAGGGAAGAACACACTCAGCATTCCTCAAGCTGAGGGAACTGAAGAAATAATTGAAAATTTGACTTCTGGTATTGAAGGAGTCCTAGTGTGGCGCTGTGGGTTAATGCACCAGACTGCAAAGCCATTTGAACTGCAAGGTCGACAGCTCAAGCTCACCAGCTGCTCCTTGGAAACCCTATACAGGGTCGCTATGGGTCGGAACTGACTCGACGGCACTTCACAACAACAACAATGCGTAAAATATTGAATGATGCAGAAAGCATGAAAAGAAGATAGAAGGAATACACACAGTCACTGTACCAAAAGGAAATACTCAATGTTCAACCATTCAAGAGGTAGCATAAGATCAAGAACCAATGGTACTGATGGAAGAAGACCAAGGTGTACTGAAGGCATTGGTAAAGAACAAGGCACCAGGAATAGATGGGATACAGATGGAAATCTTTCAACAAACTAATGAAGAACAGGAGGCATTCAACTCATCTATGGCAAGAAATTTAGAGGACAACTACCTGGCCAACTGACTGTGCCCATTCCAAAGAGAAGCGATCCAATGAAATGTGGAAATTAACGGACAATATCATTGATATTCCATGCGAGTAAAGTTTTATAAAGGTAATCCAAAAACAGCTGCAACCATACATTGAAAGGGGACTTCCAGAGGTTCAAGCTGGGTTCAGAAGAGGATGTGGAATGAGGGTTATCATTGTTGATGTCAGATGGATCTTGGCTGAAAGCAGATAATTAGTGAAAGATATTTACCTGTGCTTTATTGACTACGCAAAGGCTTTTGATTGTGTGGATCATGACAAGCTATGGACAACATTGTGAAGTAGAAGTATTCCGGGACACTTAATTGTGCTCATGAAGCATCTGTACATGGACCAAGAGGCAGTTGTTTGAACAGAACATGGGAACCCTGAATGGTTTAAAATTAGGAAAGGTGTGTGCCAGGGCTGTATTCTTTGACCATACTTATTCAATCTGTATGTTGAGCAAATAATCCAAGAAGCTGGGTTATATGAAGAAAAACATGGCATCAGGATTGGAGGAAGATTCATTAGCAACCTGCAATATGCAAATGATACATCCTTGCTTGCTGAAAGAGGAAACCCTGTACAGGGTTTCTGAGGCTATAAATCTTTATGGGAGCAGAAAGCCTCCTCTTTCTCCCGCGGAACCACTGGTAGTTTCGAAGTGCTGACCCTGAGGTTAGCAGTCCGATTTGTAACCACTACATTACCAGAGCTCCTTGCTGAAAGAGGAGAGGATTTAAAATACTTACTGATGAAGATCAAAGACCACAGCTTTCAGTATGGGTTTCACCTCAATGTAGAGAAAATAAATCCTCACCACTGGACCATTAAACAACATCCATATAAATGGAGAAAAGATTGACGTTGCCAAAGTCTTCATTTTGCTTGGATCAACCACCAACACTCCTGGAAGCAGCAGTCAAGAAATCAAACAACATGTTGCATTAGGCAAATTTGTTGCACAAGACTTTTTTAAAGTATTGAAGAGCAAAGGGGTAAGTTTGAGGAGTAAGGTGCTCCTATCCCAAGCCATGGTATTTTCAATAACATCATATGCATGTGAAAGTTGGACAGTGAATAAGGAAAACCCTAGAAGAATTGATGCTTTTGAGTTGTGGTGTTGGAGAAGAATATTGAAAGTGCCATGGGCTGCCAAAAGAACAAACAGATCTGTATTGGAAGAAGTGCAGCCAGAGTGCTCCTTGGAGGCCAGGATGGCCAGACTTCGTTTCTCATACTTCTGACATGTCAGGACGGACCAGTCACTAGAAAAGGTATTTGGTAAAGTGGAGGGTCAGAGAAAAAGAAGACGACTACCAACAAGATTGACTGTCAAAGTGGGGAAGCAATGGACTCAGGTATAGCAATGATTGTGAGCTTGTCCCAGGACTGGACAGTGTTTTGTTCTGTTGTGCATAGGACTGCTGTGAGTCTGTACTGACGCGATGGTGCCTTCCAACAACAAGGAATGTATATAAGAAAATGAAAATGGGTCAAGGTAACTAGTTAGAAGCCAGAGGTGGTCACCATGTGGTATGAGGGGAGGAGCTGGAAAGGGCTCAAGGGGGCTTCTAGGTGCTGGAGAGGCAACTGAGGGAAGTTACACAAGTGTGTTCACTTTCTGGTAATGCCTAGCACTGAATGCTTCAGATTGCTCGCTTTTCTAGACATATGCACCATTAATACGTGTCCTCAACAAAGTCAGAGAGAACTTCCGGAAGCTGTGGAGCTGCTGAGGGAAATACTCCAGGGGTTAATCCAGTTGTAAGACATAAAGTTTCAGGACTTCAGGTCTGGTTCATGTTCAGGTTGGTGATTCAAATCCATCAGCTGCTCCACAGGAGACAGATGAAGCTGTCTGCTCCCATGAATATTTATTTACAGTCTCAGAAATCCTAGCGAACAGTTTCTAGTCTATAAATTGCTCCATGGCAGTGGCTTTGGTGTTTGGTTTGTCCCTGTCCTTGTCCCCACTATGAGTCCTGGTGTGGTGCTGTGGGATAAGGCACTGGACTGCAAGGTCGGTTTGAACCACAAGTTGTCAGTTCAAACTCACTAGCCACTCCTTGGAAACCCTATACAGGGTTGCTATGAGTCGGAACCGGCTTGATGGCACTTAACAATAACAACAACCATCCCCACTATGGGGTGGGCAGGCCGTGGACTATGAGTTCTGCTTAACAGAGGGGCAAATTGAGCACTGAATGGGGAAGCAATGTGCCTAGGTGGGGGTGCTCCCAATCACGTTAGACCTTGTCCCACTTTAACTCACTGAGGTGCACCCACTGCAGTGTGCACAGACAGGTGACAAAGACAGGAGGGGCTACACCGCAGACAGAGTCAGTCTGAAGAAGGCTCAGCACCAGACCTGAGTTGGTTGGCCTTTCCTCACCATTCTGGTAACACTCCAGGAAGGAGCAGCCAAGCCAAGGGCAGAAAAGATAAGGTCAGTCCAGACTTAGAAGCCAGGAAGGGGCAGGTGTAAGAGCAGGGTCTAACAGAGGCACACTTTCAAGTCCAGTGGAGATAAGTCTAAGTGAAGAGCCTCAGGTCATGTGAGTAAGTCTTCTGACTTCTCTAACAATTGGCTTGCTCATCAGTAAAGTGGGGATAATGAGAGCACCAACTTCCCGCGTCCTTCACCAGACTGCTGGAAGGAAGGAGGAGTGATGTGGTGGGTTTGGATGAGAGCATCAGTGTGAACAAAGGCTGGGCAGCAGGAGAGGGATCACGTTCCTGAAATGCAGAGATGCTGTTGTGAATAATGGGCGGTGCAGCTCAGCTCAGACTTGGCTTGACGGATGGGAAGAGGTCAGTGCACAAAGGCCTGGCATGCCATCCTCCTCTCTCCTCCTCTCTCGGAGGCAGGCCTGGAAGAAGGCCGCCCTGAGCCTGTCGCCCTCTTGGACAAAGATGTGACCCAGAAATCGGCAATTCTGGACTGGTGGACCCCAGCGGAGGGCGGGCTGATGGGTGGTGAAGAGACTGAAGAGGAGAGATTACAATGTACATAGTGATTATGTCCCCCGTGAAATCTCTGGGCAGCATTATCTCCTCTGGAGAGAAAAGCGGGCTTTTAACAGACAGACAGAAGGCTTCCACTTAAGGTTATTATAAAGAGGGAGAGCCCAGCCCCTCACAGCTTCCACCCAGCATCACAAAGTTGCAAAGTAATTAAAGGCTGCTAAGGAATCAAAGAAATTATAATAATCCAATCAACAGAAAGGTCTCACTCTCTCTCACTTTTTCCTGGGAGAAAACAAGGTGGGTCAGGCAGCCTGAAAACACATCAAAACAAGCCTAACATATGAGGTCGAAAGGGCAGCCTTGACCCCAAAACAAAGTGAGAAGGCAGAAGGGGCAGGAAAAAAGGATGAATGGCAATGGGGAGCAGGAAGGAAGTGGGAAGAATGCTGCTACATTGAGGGAATCGCAAAATGTCATGAAACAAAACGTGTATATGTTGTTGGGTGGAAAACCAATTTGCTATGTAGATTTCACCTAAACTATAATAAAAGTTCAAACAAATCAACCAAACCTATTATATGTGGAAGGTCTCGTTGTCACGGGGCTCTCGGGCATGGTTTGCGCTGTTCTGACAATACTCCGGTTAGTGAGGGTGGAGAGTCTGAGACCAAATTCCCAAGTCTCCCCAAGCAGGCAGGGTAAGAGTGTCATGTTGGTGGTCAGCGGTTCACATGGGCACCTGTGAACTCTGTCTAGTTTGCTCTGTTAGTAGCTTCTCTTGGGAGCTGGAGAAGTTGTAATACAGGAAGCAGCAGCATCCTCCCACCCTAACCTGGCCCTGGACACGCAGGCTCCCCTTGGAAAACAGGTGTAGAAACAGGGATGAGTTTGGTTAGTCGGTTCTGGAATCTTCCCTGGTTCCCTCTCATCTTCAGTGGCTTTGCAGGTGACCTGGGGCAAATCTTTTATACTCTCTGGATTTACTCAACATCTATAGTATATGTTTGGGCTAAATTATCATCACAGACCCTTTTGATGCTGGTTCAAAAAGTTCCTGGAAAAATTCTATTATATTTTTTGTTTTGTTTTTTTAAGTTTTATTGTGAATTGAGTGATAGTTTGCATGGGAGAACATCAGCTTTACATTCATCCTATCGTATTTCGTTTCATTGCAATGATTACAGTCACCTCCTGGTATCATCATTCAACAGTATTTGATTCTATTCCCTGTTTTTTGTTTGGCTGTACACCAAAAGACTCAGGAATATGCAATCATTCAGACACCCAAAAAGCACACCCTGCAAGCCTGCCCCCTCCGGCCACCAGCACACAGCCCCTCTCCCTCCATGAGTCTAGAGTCCCCAGATGCTCCATCTCTCCATATCATCATCTCTGCCTCCATCCCTGCCATCACTGCTTCTCTGGGTAGGGTCCCACACTCCGTTCTTCCCTTGGTAGTCCCAGGGTCCTCCACTCCTGGACTGCAGGAGGTAGACAAAATGTCTACCTTTACAGTTGCAACAATTGTAATCAGTCCTGATAACAATTACTCACTCTTGAACCACATGAGTCTTATCCCCATCTCCTTTCACCAGTCCCATCTAGACAGGTTGGAAACCACTCAGTGGAGATTCTACCTTCCCCTGCACCCTCTGAAACTAAACTCCCTATTGAAAATGTGTAAGCCAGTCACTTCTTGCCTTTATAGCTCCCCACACCCCTGCATTTAGGTAGCCACTGTCTAAGTTGCCCATTCCTATCAACCCTGTGTACAGAGGAGATGGGAATGATCCTTGCGGTGAAGATTCCTTCCCTCTTAGTTGGTACTTTAAGCTACTACATCTATAAATATAGGTCAAGTTCATCAAATTGTAGCAAATTACACTTATTTATTTATTTATTTCATTTCTTTCTTCCTCTAGTCAAGTTTTGATCATCCAGCCATTGAAGCTAGGTCAAATGGGTACTATCTGCAAGTATCCATTATCTTTTAATTCCATTTTCCACAAACTTTTTGAAGCCCCTTTGTATTATTTGTAGTGTTCTTGACCTATCATTAGTTATTCTTGGTGACTCTGCTTCATGTTCAGGTTGTTGATTCAAGCCCATCAGCTGCTCCACGGGACAAAGATGAGGTTGTCTGTTCCCATAAAGATTTAGTCTCAGAAACCCTAGGGAACAGTTCTAGACTATGAATTGCTCCATGGCAGTGGCTTTGGTGTTTGGTTTGTCCCTGTCCTCATCCTCACTATGAGGTCCCATGCTTTTATTTCATGTTTTCCATGTTATGTCTTGTCTCCGACTGGACTATAAACCTCATGAACATTAACATTCTGTAGTAAGTGGGATGGAGTACTCGTGGCGCTGTAGGATTAGCACTGAGCTGCTAACTGCAAGGTCAGCAGTTCAAACCCACCAGCTGGTTTCATAATGATTTACAGCCTTGGAAACCCCATGCAAGGTCGATATGAATCGAAACCAACCTAACAACCGAGTGGGTGGGATAATAGACCCCAATGAGGTCTATGATCTAATCTCTAGAGATGTGCAAATATTAGTTTACATATTACATTTGTGATTAAGTGAATGATTTTGAGATGAGGAAATTATCCTGGAATATGTGGTGGGCACTCACAGGGTCCTTATAAGAGAGAGACAGGAAGGTCTGAGAGAAAGAGATCGAAGGTGCTATGCTATTGGCTTTGAAAACAGAAGAAGGGGTCACAGGTCAAGGAATAGAAATGGTCTCCAGAAGCTACAGAAGGGAAGGAAATAGATTCACCAGCAGAGCCTCAAGAGGAATACAATACTGTCGCCACCTTGATTTTAGGAGCTCTGATCCAGGATAACATTATATAGGGTTTAAGCCACTGTCTTAGTTCTCTAGTTTTGTTCTAACAGAAACACCACAAGTTGGAAGTCTTTAACAACCAGAAATTTGTTCTCTCTCAGTTTAGGAGGCTAGAAGTTCAAATTCAAAGAACGTTTTTCTTTGTTGACTCTGGAGAAAGGTCTTGACTCCTTTCAGCATTTGTGGTGGCTGTGTGCCATGGAGTCAGTTCCGACTCATAGCGACCCTGCAAAGGGTTTCCAAGGCTGTAAATCTTTACAGGAGCAGAAGGCCTCATCTTTCTCCTGCAGAGCGGCTGGTAATTTCGAACTGCTGACCAGCATTGAACTGCATCTGTAGGCCCAGCATTCCTTGGAGAACTCCATATACTTTGGTGTCAGTCTTCCCCTGGATCTGGGAGTAGCACAGCGCTATGACCCCAGGTCCAAAGGACACACCCATTACCAGCTCTTGTCTTGGTGGTAGTAGGCCCCTCTCTCTCTCTGCTCAAGTTTCTCACTTTTTATCTCTTGAACATAAAAGGTGTTGCATGCCACACCCTTGGACTGGATCAGGGTGGTGATGGGATTAAGAGTAGAGTCCTACTGTGGAGCAGTAAGATCAGCACTGGACTGCTAACCACAAGGTTGGCAGTTCAAATCCACCAGCAGCTCCTTGGAAACCCTATACAGGGTCGCTGTAAGTCAGAACCAACTCGATGGCCCTTAACAACATAACACTCCACCCACAATCCTCTGATTGGTTATGACAGCAAATCACATTGTGGGGGATAGCTCCAACCCAACTGACAAATCACTGAGAATCCTGGCCCAGTCAAGTTAACACAAAACCTTAATTATCACACCCACCAAATTCCTGTTACATACCCTACCATCAACCAAACAACCCGTGGTGACAAAAACCACCAACTGCTGTCAAGTTGATTCCAATTTATGGCAACCTTTATGTGTGTCAGATTAGAACTGTGCTCCACAGAGTTTTCAGTGATTGAGTTTTTGGTAGCATATTGCCAGGCCTTTCTTCCGACATACCTCTGATGGACTCAAACCACCCTCATAAAGATTTACAGCCTTGGAAATCTATACAGGGAAACCGACTTGATGATACTTAACAACCACGTTAGCAGTGAGCACACTGTTTCTATCACCCCGGGACTCCTAGCTACTGAGATCCTTAATTTCTCAGAGAACTTTTCATTGTAACAATAATTCCCACCAGTCACTGAGGGCTCCCTCTGCAGGTGGTGCTTTATACCCATGCTCTCACTGAGGCCCAGAAAGCCTAAACACCTACAGTCAGAACCTATGTGTGCAAGTCTCAGAGGGAGCACAGGTTCTGCGGATGAAGAAAAGCCACATTTGCTCCTGGTGATAGATTGGGCCTCCAAAGACCCTCGGTTTCCTAAACCAGCCCCACCCTGGGTCCCAGGAGATTGCACTGCCTGGAGGAAGACGGAGAGAGAGGAGGCCAACATCCTTCCTCCAACATGTGGGGGAAGAGACGCCCACTGAAGAGAAAGAAAGATAACAGATGACAGAAAGACTCCAGGGAGTGATGTTGACAGTCTGACAAAGTAACAGGGACCACTCCTAGCAGGCCTCTTCCTTCGCCTTTCTTATGGAGGTGGTGTGCCGTGGAGTCAGGTCCGACTCATAGCGACTCTGCACAGGGTTTCCAAGGCTGTAAATCTTTACGGGAGCAGAAAGCCTCTTCTTTCTCCCACAGAACAGCTGGTAGTAGAAAGTCTCATATTTCTCCCACGGAATTGCTGGTAGTTTCAAACTGCTGACCTTGAGGTTAGCAGCCCAACTTGTAACTACTATGCTACCAGAGCTCCTTTAACCTTCCTTTTAGGGACTCTTTATTTAAAGGGCAGGGGCACAGTCCAGGTGTCCTGGCATGTGCCCAGATTCCTGATGCACACAAAGCTGAGCTCTGCACACAGGGTCCTTCTATTCATGCACAGGGTCCCGCAGTCATTGCAATAGACTTATATGGGCCCCCGAAGACTCTCAGTTCAGATCAGTGAGGAAACTGGCATAATTAACAACATTATTACCATTAGAACAAAATAATCATTTTAATTACAGCTGGGCCCCTTCCCTCTCCTGCTCCACTTCAGAGGATGGCAGAGGAAGCCCTGACCGCATTCCCATGGGCCTAAAAGGAGGGGTTCTGGGGACCTGTAATGCTTGGCTTTACCCCACATGGTGGAGGAGGGAGCTTTGGAGCATGGGGCTGGGATGAGCGCCTTTTTGAGCCCTGGGTTTTGCAACACTTCATGTATTCCCTCCTGAGCACCAAAGAGTTGTTGAGTCTTCATTGTCTGGGGGCTGAGGCTGGTGTTTAGCCTGTGGGGGGGAGGGAGTCTCCTACTGCTCACAACATTGTGTCCACAACCGATGATGGAAATATTGGAGGCTACCTCTGGAGGCACACTTGGTTTCTTTCATCTACGAAATGGGAAGTATTATAAACCCCTGACTTACAGCATCATCATGAGAACAAATCAGAGCATAAAAACACTCAAAGATGTTGTTGCAAAGTGCCGTCAAGTTGGTCCCCACTCATAGTGACCCTGTATGGGATTGCCCAGGCTTTAAGTCTTTGCAAGAGCACACTAATCCTGCAGGCCACAAGGAAGGGGCATCGCTGTGAGAATGCTGGTACCAGAGCCAGCAGTGGGCTCCGAGAGAAGTCTCAGCATTTGCAGGAGTATGTGGGCAGCCCTTAGCCATGGATGGATGTCACGAGTTCTCAGCAAGTCTCCCCCATCTTGGTGCATCCAGCCTTGGTCCTGCAACTTTTGTTAAATGACAAACAGACAAGGCGAAGCCTTACAGAAGGATACATGCAAAGGTGCTGAAGTAAGACTGAGACCAGTGTATGGAGATGGGATGTGCCGGCTCTAGCTGCAGGCTTTTCTGACTCTGAATGACTTGAAAAAGTCCATGAACACATCTCAGTCTTGGTTTCTTTCATCTACGAAATGGGAAGTATTATAAACCCCTGACTTACAGCATCATCATGAGAACAAATCAGAGCATAAAAACACTCAAAGATGTTGTTGCAAAGTGCCGTCAAGTTGGTCCCCACTCATAGTGACCCTGTATGGGATTGCCCAGGCTTTAAGTCTTTGCAAGAGCAAAAAGTCTCATCTTTCTCCTGCAGAGTGGCTGGTGGGCTCGAACCACCAACCTTGTGATTTGCAGTCCAGTGCTTATTGTATGGAGCCACCCAGAGTTATAAAAGACATTATACAGACGTCAGACACACACGCACACACACACTACCTCAGGACTGTGCACGAACAGACTGCCCTGCTGCTGTGTCCACATGCATTTGTTGTTTCACTGCGGCAAACCCAAAGCTCACTGTCCCACTTCTGCAGGCTGAGACCCCAGCCACTGTGAGTGAGGAGGGGTCCAGCATGTTCATCTGCACACTGACAGAAAGGAGGAAGCCAGACAAGGAGCAGGCCCTTAGGACTGCTTACCGAGGGCATAGAGACGTTGTCCAGGGCCACCACCTGTCCAGAACAAACTCTCTGCTTTGGCTAGAGGTGTCCAGTGCCCCGAGATGATTTATTGGCTTCCCTCTCCCAGATCAATAGTTGGGTGGTTACAGATGCAGAGGGGGCCGCTGGGCCTCATGGCCCCAAGGTATGAATTAATATGGCCTGTCAAGGGTCTGCTTCCCCTGGCACAGGGGACGACACTCTTGTGAATGAAGCTGACACCTCAGGGAGAATGGTATGTATAGGCAATGGGAACCGCACTATTCCACTGCAAACTGAGGGTGTAGTTTATAAATCATTCAGCGTCTGATGGGCATGCTGAGTGTGAGGGCAGCTGGAGGCCCTGCCACCAACCCAGGTGGGTGCTCTCTGGCACCTCCACCTACTCTAGGTCTTGTCTGGACATCACTCCATGCCTCCCTCATGCCCATGACACTGAGGATGACAGTGCTCTGGTACGATGCAGACGTCAGCAGGCACCACAGTGTACCAGTGAGTGCCAGCTCGGAGCAGCACGGTTCTCAAGTGTCCCGGGTGGACGGTGAGGTGTGGAACTGTGTTGATTCTCACCCCAACTCGGAACTGTGCATAATAAAGGGGTCCTTCATCTCTGCTGTGGTGCTGTAGGATAAGCACACAACTGCAAGGCCGGTTTGAACCTCAAGATCGGCGATTCAAACTCACCAGTGGCTCCTTGGAAGCGCTATACAAGTCAATGGCATTTAACAACATAACAACAACATCTCTGCTGGAATACATGAAGAAGAGTGCTGCCTGAGAATTGGAGGAAGCCTCATTAACAATCTGTGACATGCAGATTACATATGTCAGTTGCAAAAAAGTGAATAGGACTGGAAACACTTGCTGATGAAGATTAAAGACCACAGTCTTCAGCATGGATTGGACCTCAATATAAAGAAAAAAAAATCCTTACAAATGGGCCAATAAACAATATGATAAATGGAGAAAAGACTGAAGACAAGGATCTCATTTTATTTAGATCCATAATCAATGCCAAAGGAAGTAGCAATCAAGATATCTAATTATATGTTGTACTGGGCAAGTGTGCTTTAAAAGACCTCTTTAAAGTGTTCCAAAGCAAAGATATCACTTTGAAGACCCAAGCTATGATATTTTCAGTTACCTCATATGCAGGTGAAAGCTGGACAGTGAATAAGGAAGACTACAGAAGAGTTGATGCATTTGAATTATGTTGTTGGCAAAGAATATTAAATATACTAGGGACTGCCAAAAGAAGAAATAAATCTGTCTTGGAAGAATACAGCCAGAATGCTCCTTAGAACCGAGGATGGTGAGACATGTGATCAGGAGGGATCAGCACAGGAGAAGGACTTCATGCTTGGTAAAGTTGAGGGTTAATGAAAAAAAAGAGCAAGACTCTCAAGAGAAAGGTTGACACAGTGGCAGCAACAACAGGCTGAAACAGCAACGATTGTGAGGAGGGTGTCGGACCACCCAGGTAGCATTTCGTTCTGTTGTACATCAGGTTGCTATGAGTCAGCACTGACTCCACAGCACCTAACACCACCACCTCCACATACTAAGCTGGCCAGAGCAAAGCACCTTTGCCTAAATATTTCTTTTGTACTCATAAGCACTATCAAGAGATAAAGGGAGCAGCCAGGCTCGGCCCATTTTGGAAGTTCCTTTGTTCTCTAAGCATCTTGTGCATGCACTGGGTTGGGGCGTAAGGATGCAAAGATGCTAAGCTTAGTTCCTACTCAGCCTGCTGAGAGAGGCAGAAACATAGTAAACAGTGACAACCAACATGTACTGGGCACATGCTAAGAACTTTACATGCATGACCTCATCGAGTTTAATCCTTAACAATCTTGCAGGGCAGATAGAATTATTTCCTTTGTGTAGGCAAAAGTTGAAGCTGCTTTCCAAAAGTCACATAACCAAACTTGTATTCTAGTCTTGATGCCCTCCTTTGACTAGCTTTGGGCACTTCACAGTCTGTTTCCATTTCTACATCTATTGTTGGTGTTTAGTGCCGTAGAGTCAGTTGCGACTTCTAGCGACCCTGTGTAAGGTTTCTGAGGAGCAGCTGAGAAGTTTGACTATAGAATGGAAATAACAACCATACCTCCTCCATAAGGTGGTGATCCCACAGGTAAAGCACAGCTCTAGCACATAGCAAATTGCCAGTGTTACTACTACAATGACAACAACGATGACCATTAATATCAATTATCATTATCAAGGGTCCCTGGAGATAATGTGGTTAAAGCACTCAGCTATCAACCAAAAAGTCAGTGGTTCACACCCATCTACCAAGAGAAAGATGTGTTGGTCTGCTACCACAAAGACTGTTGTTATTGTTAAGTGCTGTCAAGTTGGTTTCAATTCATAGTGACCCTATATAGGGTTTTCAAAGAGCAGCTGGTGAGTCTGAACCGCCAATCTTGCGGTTCAAACTGACCTTGCGGTCCAGCGCATTAGCCCACGGCGCCACACCAGGACTCCCCACCAAGATTACAGCCTAGGAAATCCTCCGAGGCGGTTATACTCTTTCCCTCAGGGTTGTTGAGTCAGAATTGACTTAATGGCAGTAGGCTTAGCTTTGAGAAGCCTTGGTGGCACTGTGGTTAAGCGCTGAGCTGCTAACCAAAAGGCTGGTGGTGTGAACCACCTGCAGCTCCATGGGAGAAAGATGAGGAGGAGAGTCTGCGTTATCTAGAGATGTGCAGTCTTGGAAACCCTATGGGCTACTCCGTCCTTACAGGGTGCTAGGAGTTGGAACCGACTAGAAGGCAAAGGTTTGTTTTTTTATTATTATCACAAAACAAAGTTTTTGTTACTTTATTGATAAAAGAACCTCCTCTCTGCTTTCCATCTCTAGCAAGGAGACACAGGGCACACACATTCTTGATAACCGGCTTAGAGACACTGTGTAGCCTCAGGAAGCCCTGGGCCAGGAGGCGTGGATTCCAGTTCTATCCCTGCTCCTAGTCTGCTTTGGGGCTCAAGCCAGGACCCTCAGCATCTCAACCCCCCTAAACTCATCCCTGCTCCAGTCTTTTCCCATAAGCATCCCCTTCCCACCTAAATTCCTGAGTGACAAGGATCTTGCCAGACCTGTCTGGTACAGAGACCTGCTCAGGGAGGCAGGGGTAGGGGACCCACCTCTAGCTTGGCTTTGGTTCCATGATGTAATCGGGAGGATGTCTGTAAGGGACACCTATGGCTACACAGCCAATATCTCTCCTACAGTCAGGAATTCCCTCTTTGGGAAATTCTAATACATGCAAAGAGACTGAAAATCCCAGAAAGTATATGACATGAAGAGACACCATAGCCTTTTTCTCTGATTAACAAACTCCTACACACCGTATAAGGTTCCAAACACATAACGTCCTGTACACAACAGATAGCACATCTTTTGCCTTTACATTTGGATATAATGAGTTATGAACTGGTTTTTCTCTCTGAAGTTACCTTCCTGAGGACAAAGGCTGGGTCTCATTCACCTTCACTGACTGACTATACTACAAGCCACAAACAGAGCTGCATGATTGTAGTTCTTACAACAGCCCTGCAGGCACACAATGAATGTTGTCCATCTCATAGATAATATAACTGAGATACAGAGAGGTGAAGTCACCTGACAAGTGTTGGAACCAAGTCAGCTTAGGATCCCTAGGGCCTGTTAGGTTCAACAAATAATTGTTGGGTTCATTTGAAAAAGAAAGAAAGGAAAAATTTAAAAAACAGAGTAGATTGTGACAAGGTGGATCAGGAGTGAGGCTGAGACAGAAAAAAAACACTTGAGTATTAGTTACTATTAAATGTCGCCGAGTTGGTTCCAACTCATTGCGACCCTGTACAGGGTTTCCAGGGAGAGGCTGGTGAGTTTGAACTGCTGACCTTGCCGTTCACACAGACCTTGCACTACAGCTCATTAGCCCACAGTGCCTCACCCGGACTCCTGTTGTTAGGTGCCACTGAGTTGGTTCCAGCTCATAGTGACCATGTACAGGGTTTCCAAGGAGCAGCTTGAACCAGGTACCTTGCAGTTCAAACCGACCTTGCAGTTCAGCATATTAGCCCACACTAGGACTAGGATTAGTTAGAAAAGTATAATGTGTATGTTAGAGAGAGAAGGAAAGATATCAAAAAGAGAATCATAGTCAACACCCAGAAGCAGAAAATTTTCCTTTAGAATGGCAAGGAGGATTCACATGGAGAAGAACCAAGCGAGAGTTGGAAAAGGAAGGATGAAGACAGATAAGTAAAAGCTTTGAGTGCCTGGCCAAGGACGCAGAACTTTCTAGAAGTTCAAGGACACAGTTGTCCCTGAGACCCAAAGGAGATTCCTAGACTCCTTGGTCCATGGAGCCTCCTGGTAAACCATCTACTTCTAACCTCACACCCACCTCCTGTCCCAACACCTGACCAAGCCCAGGTCACCTCCCCAGGGCACCACTGCAGGGCAAGAGGGAGTGGGTCCCGGGAGGAGGGGGGCAGGGTGGGGCCGAGCTGAAGGTCATCGAGGCACCTCTGGAACCTCGTGGATGTGTTGGAGCGGCACTGCTGGGCATAGACACAGGCAAACACGTTTGAGCAAATTGGAACGCCATAAAAGTCTATTACAGCAAATCAAACAGCAGTCAGCATGACAGCCATTAGCCTGAAATGAATACATGGGGACTTAATGAGGTCTGTCGAGGCTGGCTTGGTGAATTAAGTTGCCAATTCTAGCAGGATTTCCCTTTTCTTTACGGACTTGAAAGCATCCACACTGCCTCGTTAGGGCTTCGACAAGTGAATTGCAGGGCCTTTCACCCTGATAAAATGGATAATTACATGTAGAAAAGCTTAGTGAGGGGAAAGGGGTGGGCAGAAAGGGAACTGAGAACAAACAAACCCAAACACATACACCTGCCTGGCTTTTCCTGAGCAGGGGCTGGGCACTGGCCAGGGGGCCTTCGGAAGAAATGGCGGCCTGAGTGTACTGGGCAGGGTGGCAGAGCAATTGTCTGGGAAATAGACAATGCCTGTTCTTGAACACACTCCCATCCCTCTATTCCTGGCCGCAGGGACTTGGGGTTTGGGGAATCACACCTCCAGGCAGCAGCAAGTTCTCATCAAAGATGGACTGCCTTCGATCACCCTAGAGGTCACTTTGAAGGCCTCTCAAACTGGCTGGCCTCACAGGCACTGAGGGTGTTTGTTATAAATGCAGCTTCCTGGGCCTCTCCCCAAACTATGAGTCAGAATTGCTGCAGGGGCCCAGGAATGTTCATTCCAACCAGTACCCCAGGACATTTGGATAGGGCATGTTTGGGACCTTCTGAGTCAGTTTTTCCCCAACACTGAGTACTGGGTGGCTTCTAAAACATGTGGTCCTCCTGTTTCTGCATGCATAACTCCAAGGATGGGGTCTAAATACAACCTCTGCAGACAAGGAAAAGACTCTGGAACTAGTCTCCTAGTTAGAAAGTTCTTCCTTATGTAGACTTGGAATTTGCCTCTCGATAATTGCCTATTCCCAGATTCTGGGCTCAACAGACCCAAATATTACTAGGGCTCCTCAGGCTGGGGAGTGGAGGTTAGGTAGACGAAGTCAGGGGGCTGGGGGCGAGGATGACCAAGAGAGGAACTGAGTGGATAGATCTCCCCCAGAGCTCCTCCACCATCCCTGGAGAAACAATAATGCACAAAGGGTAAGACGGGGCTACCCCCACCAGCTTTCATCCTCAGATCATAGATGCCAGCTCCCTAGTGTGACAGTTGTGGAGACTAAAGCCAGCAGAGAGGGTAGTGACAGGTTTACAGTCTCACCCACCCAGTTGCTGGCACTGCCAAGACTAGAACCCAGGTATGTGACCTCGAGTCCTGGTCTGGCGCTATAGGATAAGCACTTGACCACAAGCTCAGTTTGAGTAGCAAACCCACCAGCCAGCTGCTCCTCAGAAACCCCCTACAGGGTCGCTATGAGTTGGAACAGACTCTATGGCACTTAACAAAAACAGCACCAACATGTCTACCTGTTCCCACTTGTCACCTCAACAAAAGTCTGAGGGAAACCCACTTCCTCCAGGAAGCCGACTGAGGTATCTCTGACCAGTGTGGCAGACCCCTCTACACTCAAGCATCGCATTCCGGCGGCACCCGTTTCTCTAGTTTGCATTCTCACCCGGTTTAAATCTGTAGGACTTCTATCCCTGGAATCATACTTCTTAAGGACAGCAGCCTGAGGTTTCCAGGGTGACCTCAATGTAAGCAGGAGACCCTAGGCTCAATTACAAGCTGGAGCAACAAACTCTTTACTGATACCCCAGCAAGGGCCTAAGCTGGCAGTTAAGTTTCAGCTCAGGTGGCCATCCCAGACCAGGGCTGGCCAGTGCCAAGCCACCTTGGGTCAGGAGTGGCCCGGACTCTGTCCAGCTGACACCACATCCCCACTGGCCATACTGAGTAGCCCGAGGAAGGCATCAAGTATCAGGCCACCGAAGTGACCATGATGTTTACACATGACCACGTGAATCATGTGGGCCTTCCTCCAAGGACGGTGTGTACTTTACAAGGGGCCTCTTTCCACTTTCTGTTGATTAGATGGGCAGGGGTTGTCCACTTCATCCCGTCTGCCCTCTTATTATACAAGGAGGACGATAGCCCAGAGAAGCTAAGTGATATGCTCAAATGGACCCAACAATTTGGGAGCAGAGTAGGGAATGAGACCTGTTTTCCCATTCTAGGTCCTGTCATTCTCCAAGGCAACAGCCTCCCAGGTCTCTGCAAAGTGAGAACATGGCCCAGAGCCAAGCACACCGCAGACACTCAATAAATATGTGTTAAATAAATGAATGATTGAAGAGGCTCTCTCCTTGTAGGCAGAGACCTTTGGAGAATCCCGGGGGATGCTGACAGGTCTGGGTGCTGGAGGTCACATCTTCCAGCATAGAAAAGAAGAAAAGGCTAGCTTCTGGCCCAGGGGCTGGGGAGAAGGGATGTGACCCCTTATCCCCTTGGTCTACATGGGAGACAGAGAGTAGCCAGGCCTGCCAGGATGGCAGCTGAGCAATGGGTCCAAGGCTCATTAACTCCAAGCAGTGCCCTTGGTTTCTGAGCCCGGGCCTGGAGTACAGGCTGGCACGTACAGCCCCTTAATTAAATTAGGGAGACTTCCAAATGAGAGGCAGTCTGAAGCCAAGCTGCAGTCCCCAGGCACACTGGCCACAAAGCAGGGCACTGTGCCCCCATGCTGAGGACGGCGCCTCTCTCTCCTCCAGCCCTGCTTTAGGCAGGAGAAAGACAAGGCAGTAGTCTCTCGTCTCCCTTATTGTACAGATGACCTGACTCCCACCTGGTGCAAGCGGAGGACCCTTGACTCACAGCCAAGTAGGCAGGGACAGAGACAGGGGCAGTATATTAGGGCAGGTGACAAGAACGTTTCATTCTCTAAAGCCCGCCAAGTCATTTGGTCTGGCCCTGCCAAGGCAACCGCAGTTCCAGCCATCACATTGTTGTCGTAGTTGTTGTCAAGGATCGTTGAGTTGGTTCCAACTAATAGTGACCCTGTATAGGGTTTCCGAGGAGTGCCTGGTAGGTTTGAACCACTGAACTAGTGGTTCAAACCAACCCTGCAGTCCAGTGCATTTACCCACAGCACCACACCAAGACTCCAGCCATCACATTGGTGGTGGTGGTTATGTGCCCTAGAGTTGGTTCCGACTCATAGCGACCCTGTACAGGGTTTCTGAAGCTGTAAATCTTTATGGGAGCAGAAAGCCTCATATTTCTTGTGCAGAACAGCTGGTAGTTTCGAACAGCTGTTCCTGAAGTTAGCAGCCCGATTTGTAACCACTACACTACCAGAGCTCCTTAGCCATCACATTAGGGATGAGTTAATTAAATGTATAACCAAGTATAGCAGGCTAATTTTTAAATTGCTAATTTTGTATGGCCCGCGAATGATGTTATAAAGTTTGGCAGAAAAAGGTTCTCCGCCTCTGCTCTAGGAAATCTGAGCCTTCCTCGAATTTGGAGGCTCAAAGTCAAGGCTGTGTGACCTTGGAAAGTCACTCTCCCACTCTGAGCCTCAGTTTTCTCATCTATAAACTCAATAGGATGTTCTCTAAAGACTCTGCTAGTTCCCTCATACAATGACCTGTAACATAAAGAAGCTAGAACTCTAATGCCAGGGTGCCAACCTGCATCTTGGATGGACTCTTGTACCCATTTCTCCCATCCCAACCCTGCACTACTACAGCCCAATCAAGTTAGAATCCCTTTACCCACCACCATCAGGGTCTTTGAATTACTTACTGCCCACCCAGAAGACTGCTATCAGCCACCCTGGAGAGGGACAGTAAGCACTGAGGACCCTGGTTCCATCGGAAGCCAGAAGCCAGCTTATTAATGAACCGTTTGTAATGCAATAATTTGTACTTCTCAATTACCAGGAACGACTTGATTTTACATGCATGCACTCATGCAAACACACTCAGAATACACAGACAACCCAAAGGAGCAGAGGCCAAAAGGACAGGTGGGAGAGGGACCGGGATGGGGAGAGGAGGTTAAGAGTACAGGACTAGGCAAAGCCCTTTCCAGGAACCACAGCCTCTGTGTCCAAAGCAGGTGGCTGCCAAGTCACTCTGCCTATAGCCCAGACTTAGTGGTCAATGGAACACCTGCCCCACCCCTGACTCCACCTGGAGCTCAGCCAAAGCAGCCTACTGGCCCAGCCACTCTTCTGGATGGCCAGCAGCGGGCCCCCTGTTCTCAGAGCTGCCAGCATGTTCACCAGCTCGCCAAGAGCAGATGCCTGGACTGAGGGTAGGAGAAGAGATGGAGCCAATGCCCTGAGAAGGTAGGCGCATCAGCCTCAGGGGCTCCCAGCACAGGCTCCTACCTCAGGGATGCGGACGCTGTAGGGTTGGTTGTGGAAGGTGGGTGCATTGTCGTTCACATCCCCAACCTGGATGTTCACCTTCCGTGTGATCACCTGGCAAGAGAAGAGCAGAGAATGAGTGTTGGCATCATCCAGGTCTTCTCCACCCCAGGAGCCCAGGGACCTTGTGAAACCCAGAAACATGACACCCCGGTCAGCAGGGGCCTTGGGGGACACTCACCCCCTGGTGGTCGCTGACAGAGAACTCCACCGTGAATTCTGATTTGGTCTGGAAGAAGAGAGAGGGACTGTTAGAGAGGTGGGCAGAGACCTGGGGCCTGAGTCCTGAGTGGACCTGCAGAGCCTCCAGCCTTGTCCTGGGAATTTTTCTGGGATCGGGCTTCTAATGGTTCTCCTAAAAAAACACAGCATTGACCTTTGTGTTGGTGAAGCTGGTTACAATATGGGTTCTTTCCATAAAAAAGCAATCTATTAGAAGTGAAGAATCTTGGGTTCTTGTCTTGACCCTACCTCTAAATTACTGTGCCATCTTGAGCATGTCACTAGACATCTCTGGGCCCAGTTCCTCAAATGTAAGAAGATGGCAGAAATGGAAGCTTTATTCAAACCCTTACCTTAATTTGCTAAGTGCTAAGCAGCTCTGGTAGGAGCTCTGGTAGTGTAGTGGTTACGAATCGGGCTGCAAACCTTAAGGTCAGCGGTTCGAAACTACCAGCTGCTCCGCGGGAGAAAGATGAGGCTTTCTACTCCCGTAAAGATTTACACCCTCGGAAACCCTGTACAGGGTCGCTATGGGTCGGAACCCACTCGACGGCACTTAACAACAACAACAACAAGCAGCTCTGGTAGTGTAGTGATTACGAATCGGGCTGCAAACTGTAAGGTCAGCAGTTCGAAACTACCAGCTGTTCCAAGGGAGAAAGATGAGGCTTTCTGCTCCTGTACAGATTTATAGTCTCAGACACCCTGTACAGAGTCGCTATGGGTCAGAACCAACTCCACGGCACATAACCATCACCAAGGCTCTCTGGTAGCATAGTGGTTACGAATAGGGCTGCCAACTTCTCAAGGTCAGCATTCAAAACTACCAGCAGTTCTGCAGGAGAAAGATGAGGCGTTCTGCTCCTGTAAAGATTTACAGCCTCGGAACCCTGTGCAGGGTCGCTGTGAGTCAGAAACGATTCCACGGTACTTACCAACAACCCTTGTGTGGAGCTGTAGGGGAAGTAACAGCGAGATCGGTGGTTCAAACCCACCAGTCGCTCTGGGAAACCCTATTCAGGTCACTATGAATTGGAGCAAATAACACAACAACGCAATCATGTCTTTGGAGTGTCCGGGTGGCATAAACCGTGAAGCACTTGGCTACTAACTGAAATCTTATTGATTCAAATTCACTCAGAGGCATCTTGAAGGAAAGACCTGAAGATCTCCTTCTAAAAAATGAGCCATTGAAAACCCATGGGCATATAGTTCAGCATGGCACTGACACGCACGGGGTCGTCATGAGTTAGAGTCAACTTGACAGCAAGAGTTTTGTTTTTGTTTTTTTATTTCCCCAGTTCCTGCTTTTCTGAAAAACATCCTTTGAGGAACATTTGGCAGGGAATAGACATCTATGCTCCAGAGAGCCCCATTCTACAGGGGAGGAACCCAGGGTTACTGTGCCCCTTGTTCTACAGGGGATGAACCCAGGGTTACTGTCCCCTTTGTTCTACAGGGGAGGAACCCAGGGTTAATGTGCCCCTTGTTCTTCAGGGGAGGAACCCAGGGTTACTGTGCCCCTTGTTCTACAGGGAGGAACCCAGGGTTACTGTCCCCTTTGCCCATCTAATCGGATGGTGATACTTATGGACACCCAACCACCCCATTCCAGTTCAAGTCCAAGACATCAGCATTGGTTCTCGTAGAGGGATACCCCTTAGGCCGAAGACATGACTTCAAGGGCCAGCAAGGAATCTCAGGGGAAGGCCCCTAAACGATGGTAAGTCTCCCCAAAGTCTACTCCTGCTTCCTCCCTGCCCCTCCTGCCCCCCAGGGAAGAGGGGTACTAACAGGTCTTACCTCTCTGTCCAGTGGCTGCCGGAGCCACACCACACCAGTGTCAGGCTCCACAGCAAAGAAGCGGGAGGCCTCCTCCCCAGACACACCAAACACCAGGGGATCATTGTCCATGTCTCGGGCCAGCAGCTGGGTCACAGAGGAGCCTAAGTATCCGAGGGAGCAAGAAGAGGGCAGAGCAGAAGGTCAGGCCCATACCTTGGCACCTTGTTCAGGTGGCTGAACTCCCAGCAGGGAGCATTTAATTAACTCACCCCCTAATGCGTAGTGGTTACGAATCAGGTTGCTAACCTCAAGGTCAGCAGTTCTAAACTACCAGCGGTTCCACGGGAGAAACATGAGGCTTTCTGCTCACATAAAGATTTACAGCCTTGGAAACCCTATGCAGAGTCGCTATGAGTCGGAACCGACTCCACGGCGCATAACCACCACCACCAATGTGATGGCTAAGGAGCAAACCTCTACTTGGTCATTGATAGTCCCAAGACCTTTGTATGTCATTGGTCTCTGACCCAGGCTCCCATCTCCACCCAGGCCCACTTGTCCCAGTGCATGTACCGTTAACTGGGAACCATCACCATATTCCTATCCTCAAAGAGGGAATGAAGTGCTGTGTCTCACTTTGCACAGAAGGCAAAGCCCTGGCAAGAGGCCAACCAGGAAGCCTGACCTATAGCCCCTGCCTGAGGGGACTAGCATCTTCACTTGGTTTCACAGCCCCTCAGATAGGGTGGCAAGCTATCTTGGTTTGCCTACAACTGCAGCACATGCTGGGACACGTGCTATAGTATAGTGTATGATTTCAGATGGCTCTTCTAGTCTTAGTCTTGGTAACTCCCACCAACCACCAAACAACGTTTCTGCCCAGTTGGTAGGAGAGATGTGAAAAGAAACTGGGAGGATAATTTGATTCGATTGTGGATGTTAGCAGAGTTCCTCCTAATTGTGAAAGTGTGGAATTCTAAAATGAACCATCTCAGAAACAGGAGGGAGGACCTCACTACCATCAGGAAGAAGAGCCAGGACTGGAGTGAGTCCTTTGAAACTTGAGTTCCCTGCACATCGACCGGAGGAGTGGCAGCCACAAAACCAAAAGCCAGAGCAACAGGCAGAGCGGTAGAATTCCTGGGCCACAGAGCGAGTAAAGCAGAGGGACTTTGCTTGCAGGATGGGGTGTCTCCTCCAGGCACTTAGTTGGGGGAGCTAGAGTGGAGTGCCTTCAGGCTGAGGTGGTTTGTCCTGTGGGCATTTTGTCAGCAGGCCTAAAATAGCTTTGTAACATTGGTCAGACAGAGAGAGACCTTCCTATGGGCATGGCTGAAGAAAGGCTCTTCACACTGGAACAACTGTGCCCTGCGTGTTTGTGATCCTGGATTGTAATCTGTTAACTTCCTGACCAAGTACCACTGAGTACAGTGTCTGAGTTCTATGTGGCCACTGCAGTGATTTAAGGAACCCAGCTAAGTCGAGAGTGATCAGGGGATGGAGAGCCATATTTTTGCATGTGTTAAAACCAGAAAAGTCAACAGCCAAACCAGGATCTTCAGGGGTTCCTGAACTCTCAGAGACTGTATGCACAATGTTAGGGTGTACAATGTGGCATTTTCTGCAGAAAAAGGCCTGTGGTCTTCATGTGCTTCTCAGAGGGGAGGTCAGACCAGAAAAGACAGCCATGGGCAAACCACTTCTTTAAAAACTTAAAGTTACTTTATGAAGTGGGATGGACTCACTATTGTCTTTAAATGTTGGTTCTCCTATTTACTGAACAGCTCTGAAGATCAAGCTAAGTAGAAAGATTCCAAACGCTGAAATTGTATCCAGAAACAACATTAATGAGCTTTTTAAACTTCACAAAGGATAGCTCCATTCTAACATGACAGTGAAAGCTACCATTTTTAAGGATGTCGGGAAAAGATGAGACTGTCTGCTCCCATAAAGATTTCACCTCAGAAGCCCTATGCAACTGTTCTATTCTGTCCTATAGAGTCGCTATGTGTCAAAATCGACTAGATGGCAGTGGGAACCATATGCCAGGCACTAGACAAAGCAATTTCTCATTTAATGCTGGTGTGGCGCTGTAGGATAAGCACTGGACTGCTAACCACAAGGTTGACAGTTCAAACGCATCAGCCACTGCTCAGAAACCCTGTACAGGATTGCTGTGAGTTGGAACTGACTCAATGCCACTTAAAAACAATTAACTTACTTAAAGAAATCCTGGTGGCACTGTAGGGTAAGCACTGTAGGGTAAGCTAATCAAAAGGTTGGTAGTTCAAATCCACCAGCTGTTCTATGGGAGAAAGATGAGGCTTTCTGCTCCTGTAAAGATGTATAGCCTCAGAAATTCTATACAGGGTCGCTATGAATTGGAATCTACGCAGCGGCAATGGGTTTGGCTTTTTTGGGGGGGGGGCGGGGAGTTCTATGATCTCATTTGGAGTCTTGGTGTAGCACTGTGAGTTAATGCACTGTACTACAAAGTCAGTTTGAACCACAAGGTTGGTGGTTCAAGCTCACCAGCCAGTCCTTGGAAACCCTATACAGGGTCACTATGAGTCATAACCAGCATGACAGCACTTAACAACAACAACAACAATTGTCTCATTTGGATTCCTGGTGTGGTATTGTAGGATCAGCACTGGACTGCAAACCACAAGGTCGGCAATTCAAACCCACCAGCTGCTCCTTGAAAACCCTGTACAGGGTTGCTTTGAGTCGGAACCAACTCTACGATATTTAACAACAACAACAATTATTTCATTTAACCCTTACTATTATCTCATGGTATAGTTCTATAGGATAAGCTCTGGACTGCTAACCATAACGTTGGCATTTCAAATCCCTAGTTGTTCCTCGGAAACCCTATACAGGGTCACTTATGAGTCGGAACCAACAGCACTTAGCAACAGCAACGACATTATCCCCAGTTAACAGACAAAGCAACATAGAGTGATTAAGTAACGGAACCAGGGCCACACAGTAAGATGGATTTCTCAGGCATTCTGGGTAAGAGTTCATGTTTGTTTCCACAGCTTTATAGGATAGAGCTTCAAAAAAGTTAATGGAAGCCAGAACTAGATGGTGCCTGGCTATTATTACTAACTGCTCTGAAAGGGATCACATTAGACGGTCCTGGATAGAACAGGAGAAAAATGTGGAACTCAAAATTATCTGAAAATAAAAAAGACCAAACTTAATGGTCCAAAAGAGACTGGAGGAACCTGAGACTATAGCGTCTGGTCACCCTTCAGGTCTCGAACAGAACTCACCCACATGGTTCCAATTTTAGCCAAGTGGTAGATAGTAATATAAGGTATGGTTAGCCATTCCAGATCAAAAGGACAGCATTTTCCTAAGGACAAAATTGAGAAGGGTTGGGAAGGAAGGAGGAAGGGAAACACAAATCATAAGGAGGGAGGGGGATGGCAATCATTGAGATGAAATGAAGTGTATGATTTGTTGAATGTAAAACTGATGATCTGCTCTGTAAACCTTCACTCAATTCACAGTAAACTTTTTTTCTTTTTTCCAGTCTGTGAAAAAACGAAGTAGAAAGCTAATGGAATTGTCTCATGAACTTTTTGAAGCCTCCTCATAAATCTCAATATTTGATATTTAGACTCAAGTCTTGGGGCTTCCACAGGCATGAATTGCTCATCATATTTGGGGGAGGTGTGTATTTATGACATGCCAGACACCAAGCTAGACCCACTCACATGAGTTCTCTCATTATTTCCTCTTGGCATCTCTATTTGATAGTCATCATTCTACCCATTTCACAGATTAGGAAATCAAGGATCAGGGAGGCAAAGTAGCTTCACCAAGGTCATACATCACAACAGCAGAGTAGGCTACGGCAGCATCCAAGATGATGGGAGGTTTTCAGTGAGAGAAGGAGCACAATTATGAAACAGTTGGAACACCCTTAGAGACATCTGGGCTGCCCAACCTTCTGTTTTAGAGATGGAGAAGTTGAAGGCATTTAACAAGTTGCCCAGAGTAAGATGGTAAGCAAGCGAGTCAGGACTCAGACCCAAATTTCCAGACTCCCAGCCCAGTGTTCTTTCTAGATGGAAATATATATGACATCATACATACATCAAGCATATCATCCCAAAATGTTCACAGTATTCAGTGACAAGCAATTATTTTATACTACCATAAAAGGAATATGTTAGGAGCATAATATAAACTTTAACGTATTTTTTTCAAAATACCGCCTAAAGCTGTCAAGACATTTCTTGCCTGGCCCAGACTTTCGAGAACAAGTCTCACCTTTCTTTTGCCCTCAGGGGTCCTTTGGTGGCAAAGTTGGAGAAACACTGAGTTTCTCTCTAGTGTGGGCAGGGCCCACAGGTGGAAATTTAGAGTCCCTGCTGATTCAAGTACAACAGTGAGTCCATGGCAGTCTGTAGCTGTCCCAAAAGGCAGACCACCCCCGACAACTTTCTTCCGGGTTCAGCCTAGAGTGGGAGAGGGCTTAGCTCCTGGCTGGACAAGGGGATTCTGGGAAGGCTAACTGGTCCTCCAGCCAAGGTCGCACGAGCCAACCAATATCCCAAATGGCTCTTTCAGGCCCGACACTCAGGTCCTCCTGAGAAGGGGGGCCCTGGGCAGGACAGGGATGGGGCCATCAGCTACTGTCACCCACCCTGTAATTTCCTGGACTTTTATCCATTTTCCCCTCAATTATGTGCAGCTCAAAATGGTCCTTTTCAGCTTCCTCATGGGCTCTTGCCTGCTTACGCCTTCTTTGTGTCCCAGGTAATTGCTAGTGACCTTTTCTAAGTGTACTAATTAAAGGTGCCGATTTAATATTATATTTAAGACAAGACGCCCCGCAATTTTCCAGCTGGGCAGCACACTCCCCCGCCCAGCTCTGTTCTGCCACTTTCTAGAAGCTGGGCCCAGCCCTGGCTTCTCCAGAGAGCAAAGCTTATCCCCACCAGGGGATGCTTCGAGGGGTCTCTGTACCATTCTGACAAGAACGAGGCCAATCTGTGGGCCCCACTCCAGTCACTGTTCATGGGGAACATCCCTGGCTGAGATCCTGGGGTTCAGAAGCCACACTCTGAGTATGGTCCCACCTGAGGAACAGAAAACATACCAGTATCTTAGGGCTATAGCATGCCTGTTGTTTTTTCTAGTGCTTAAAAAAAAATAAAAAAGCTTAAGAATTCACAGGAGCTGGGATGAGCCCTGTACTGTGGACAGATGGGAGGTGGGATTTCCCCTATACCTTAGCCACTAAGCACATACCACTTCCACACACACCAGCCTGACTTCCACTACCAGCCCCATGACTCCTCCTGAGGGCCATCAGGGTCCACTCTGTCCATCCCTAGGACAGGCTGCAAGTGCCAAGTAACTGATGGAAGACAATGGGTAAAGATGAGGATTGGTAAATAAAACGTCCAGCTCCTTCCCCTTTTGGGGGGATGGGAGTAACTCAGAAGCATCTGTTTTATACTGGCTACTAGAGATCTCCAGCGGGATGAGTCTCCAGCCCCCAAGTAGTGACTTGGTTGATACCGCATCTCCTTATTGCCCTAATGGTGTCTCCAGAATCACCTCCCCAATAAGCTATCTGTACTCAAATCCTCATCACAACTGTTTCTCAGAGAACCCAAAAAAGACACCCCCTATAAAAGACAAACGGAGTCCTGGTGCGGCATTGTGGGTTAATGCGCCAGACTGCAAAGCCGTTTGAACTGCAAAGTTGGCAGTTCAAGCTCACCAGCAGCTCCTCGGAAACCCTATACAGGATCACTACGGATCAGAACCAATTTGACAGCACTTAACAACAACAACAATAAAAGACGTACAGTCTCGGAAACCCTATAGAGGATCGCTATGAGTTGGAGTTGACTCAGTGGCAGAGGATCTGGGGGAAAGGTCGGCATCAGAACCACCAGAACTTGTTCTAGTACTGATTTTCAGGTTCTGCTGACTCAGTGGGCTGGGGTGCAGTCAGAGTCTACCTTAAAGACTTTCTCCCACTCTCCCAGCAAGAGACTCTGATGCATGGTCAGGCTCGGAAATCCTGGCTAGTTTATGGCAGGGTGATATTCAAATATTTAACAATGGCCACAGTACAAGCATCAGCCAATCAGAAAGGACGCTGGCCATAAACAATGGAACAGTGCGGACTGACTGTAAGTCAGTCTGGTTTATGGCTCACATTTCAGATGCAGAGAAAAATTCCTCGGGCCCCAGGATGATTTAAAGGCTCAGTCCTCTGGCTCCAGGCTCAATCAGTGCACCTCCCACTACCCTCATGGTGAAGGCTAACACATAGAAGCTGAGGCCACTGCACTCAGCTAGCCTAATCCAGTCTAGGGCCCAGTCTTAATCATGGGCAGAAAGAGAAGTTTTAAAGCATTTAAACAGTGACTTAGATCAGATCATGGCCACAGCCCTAGTACTCTGTTGGGGGTCACACATCCCACAGCATCAAACACCAGGCTCCCTGGGTTC
This sequence comes from Chrysochloris asiatica, assembly GCF_000296735.1. Taxonomy (NCBI): domain Eukaryota; kingdom Metazoa; phylum Chordata; class Mammalia; order Afrosoricida; family Chrysochloridae; genus Chrysochloris; species Chrysochloris asiatica. The sequence continues at coordinate 15,623,876 of NW_006408538.1, read as the reverse complement.
ACTGCATACTGGCCCCCATGTGCCTCTTTCTGTTCCTGAACAAGCCAAATTCATTGCAGCATCCGGACCTGTTACAGTTTGAACTGTGCCCTCCCTGCCCCCTCCAAGTGATATGTTGAATCCCTAATCCTCGTTTTCTCTTTGGAAATGAGGTCTTTGAAGTTGTGATCAGTTAGGCTAACATGGAGTCATAATAGAGCAGGGTGGGTCCTATTGCCATCTGGTTGGTTGGCTGTGTGCCGTGGAGTCGGTTCCGACCCATAGCGACCCTGTAAAGGGTTTCTGAGGCTGTAAATCTTTACAGGAGCAAAAAGCCTCATCTTTCTCCCATGGAACAGCTGGTAGTTTTGAACTGCTGACCTTGTGGTTTGCAGCCCAATTCGTAACCACTACGCTACCAGAGTGGTGGTCTAATAAAAGAGGAGAAGTGACACAGAGACAGGGAGACAGAAAAAGAAAACCATGTGAGGTTGCAGCTGCCAAGTCAAGGAATACTTGATGCTGCCAGAAGCCGAGGGGGGTAGGCATAGAACGCTCCCTAGGAGCACCCTGACCTTGGACTCCCAGTCTCTAGAACCGTGGGACAACGAATTCCAGTTTGTGGAATTTGGTTATGAGGTACATAACAAGATATCCCTAGGAAATGAATACAGGGCCTTTGCCTCATTGTGCCTTCTGCCAGGAATTTTTTTGCCTAGGTTGCTACATGTCATTATTCACCTATCAGGTCAGAAGCTTCCTCTGGAGAGAGGCCTTCCTGGAATACTTAGTCAGATAGATGCAGTCCATGTGAAGCCTATTCTTGTCTTCGCAGCCCTCACCCCTCTGAAATGATCTTTTTACATCCACATAACTTGCTGATTGACTGCCCCCTTGCCCAACCCCATCTGCCATGCAGCACACTCTTGTGGGAGCATCGGCCTTGCCTATTGTGTCCCCAAGCCTAACACAGCCACTGGCAGCAAGCAGGTCCTCAAAAAACAGTCTTCGGATTAACAGATGACTCCCACCAACTACCCAGAGGTGCTAGGAGAAGACAGTTTCCCAAAGCCATGAAGATCTCTGAGCCGTGCCAAGAGGAGAGAATGTAGCAAGTTAATTCCTAATTATGCACACTAATGGACAGGAAAAAGCATGGCTAATGGAAACCTAATAATGACCAAACAGTAGCACTTGGCTTGGGATGCTGGCAGAATTAGAGTTTGGCACTGGCTGGAGGCCCAGGCTCTCAGAATCGGTCAGGTACCTCATCCAGGGGGCTGGGATGAGGAGTCCTGGCGTGCTGTAGGATCAGCACTGGACAGATAACTACAAAGTTTGCAGTTCAAACCCACCAATTGCTCCTTGGAAACCCTATATAGGGTTGCTAAGAGTCAGAACTAACTCAACGGCACATAATAACAACGACAATAGTGTCCAATACACATAACAGAACCGTTAATAGCTGAAGCTCTGTAATGTGCATCTGAAAGGTTTTCTTGGTTCTCTGAGCTTTTTGAAGTAATTTGTAAATTCAGCCAGCAGTCTTAAGTCAGAATGATCTTGTTGTTACCACATCTTGTTGCTATTGTTACTTGTTGTAGAGTTGGTTCTGACTCATAGCAACGCTGTAAAGGGTTTCCCAGGAGCAGCTGGTGGGTTTGAACTGCTGACCTTGTGGTTCACTGTCCAGAGCTGATCCCACAGCACCACACCAGGAGTCTAATCTACTACTTGACTGACAATTGGGCCTGCGTATTGCATCCTGGGGAGCCATGTTTCTCATCCTGAGGCACTGTATCCCATTTTGGAAGCTGGGTAGCTCATCTTAGGGCATGTACCCCATCCTAGGGAGTATGCTTCTCATCCTGGGTCTGTAACCTATTCTGGGAGCCAGGAATACCATCTTGGAGTCTATATCCTGGAGCTGTGCATCCCATCAAGGGGGTCACACAATCCATCCTTGGCCAGGGATTCTGGTATGGGTGGGGCTCCGCTCAGTGGGCTGCCCAGTCCTGGAAGGCTCATCGTCCAGGGTGTCCTCCCCCTCAGCAGCAGGCCACATCCATCTTCCAGGCAAGGGACAGACAATGACAGCCTTTCCTGCAGCCCTGCTGAGCCCATGCTGATAGCTTAGATGACTGTCATTATTATTATTGTTGTTATTTGTACCCAGAGGCCTGGGTTGGGATGGCTTCTTGTGCTGTTCCTGGGAGCCGTGGCTCTTTAGTTGTGCAGGCAGGCAGGGCAGGGCAGGGCAGGGCAGGGCAGGGCAGGCAGGGCAGGCAGGGCAGGGCAGGGCAAGGCAGGGCAGGGCAGGGCAGGGCAGGGCAGGTTTTGCTTTTTTTCTGGAAAGGGGAAGGATTACGCTATGATTGTTTCCCAAACATGGAATGGATGCTACTCGAAGAATGAAGGGGTCAGTGGGGTCTTTTTAAACATACCACAGACTGAGCCACATCCTACTACAAACAGCTCTCTGAGTCCCCTCAAAACTAAAACGGAATTCTTTAACCATACCATTCAATGATGTCCCAACGTGGTCTCAGCCTCCCTGAACAATCGCATTCCCCACTGGTGCCCTGGGATCAGCCCACCAGGTCAGCCCACCTTGGGCCCATGGCAGCAGGGCACACCTCCATACTATGCTATTGCTGTTCCTTCTGCCTTGGAAGGCCTCTTCTCTTTGTTTCTCAAAATCCCAGTCACCTCACACACCGCCTCTGCCATGAAGTTCTCTCAGTCAGAGTCATTATTCTCTCCTCAGGGCTCCCTGATTCATGAAGGCAAAGACTGGTGTTCTGGGACACACTTGGCAAATCTTTGTTCTGCTCTCCCCAACTTTCCATGATTAACTATTGCTCCTTGGAGGCCAAGGAGTTAGGCAGTGCCAGTCCTTTTCCCATGCAGACATTGATAATCAATCACAGCACCCTTGCCTGTTTGAGTGCATCTTCAACTTCAGAACCCTTCACAACACTGAGCTTCATTCTGTCATCACTAATCAATCCGAAAAGGCACCTGAGAACCAAGTTTTTGCCATCTGTGAACTAAAGGGTCTTCACACTAGTTCTGATCTACTGTCCCTTCCTGCCCAGAGGCCACAGCCATGAGGAGCAGGCTTGGAGTCTTCAGGACAAGCACAGAAATAGGGAGTAGTTAGGGCTTCAAGAGACAAAGGAACTCCTGAAATAAGCACCAAACAAAGCACCTTCTCATTTTGCTGAGCAGAGAGGGTTGCCTGGGGTAGGACTGTGTGTTCATAAGCAGTTGAGCAGTTGAGTCCCGGTGTGGCACTGTAGGATAAGCACTGGACCACAAGGTTGGTTTGAACTGCAAGGCTGGCAATTCAAACTCACCAGCTGCTCCTCAGAAACCTTATATAGGGTAGCTATGAGCCGGAACTGACTCAACAACACTTAACAATAACAACAAGTGGTTGAACGAGCCAAGGAGATACAAATGGCAGGCCTCCAAGCCCAGATCCAAGGTCATGGGTTATGGCCAGGGTTTTCTGTGGATAACCACCCCATCCCAGCCCCGTGGTCATCAGGCCTGCTGCACACTCCCTCCCCCATCAGGAGGGAGACTGCTGTCCTCCCCAAGAAGGCACCTCTGCTAGGTTTCGGCCAGAGCCAAGGGCTCCTGCTCTTCCTGTCCCCTGAGGGCCTGGGCTGGCCTTGGGACCCTGCAATCTCATTTGTCTCCCCTCTGGGATCAGACAGGCCAGTTAAGGGCCTTGAGCCCAGGAATAATCCGTCTTAGGTTACTTCCCTGCTCCCCTGCATTCCATCACGTGTCATCTCCCCAGTCCCCCTGGGTCTTGAACTTGATTTGACCTCAGGTGAGCTGGGGTTTTGTCCTGGGTCCTGCCTATAGTGACCTAGAGGGACTGGAGTCCCTAACTCTTCAGTTATGCCCCCATTCTCCTCTGCAACCCTAGTTCAGCAGAAAAGGAAACCGCAGTATCTGCCTCCAAAACTCACAAGCAGTATTCCTACCCTCTCTCTCCTATAGCTCACTCTGTTTGGAGGACAGCATGAACCTTCTTGGGGCAAGGAAACGAGAGTTTATTAAGCACCTACTGTCTGCTGGGTTCTATGCACCCTACCATCTATTTCTCAAAATGTCCCTACAGACAGCAGTTAGCATCTCTACTATACAGACGAGAAACTGAAGCTCAGAGTAGTAAAGTGGCCTGCCTGAGGTCACACAGCTAAGAGGTAACAAAGCGAGGATTAGAACCCAAGTCTGCTAACCTCAGAATTCATGTTCCTCCACCTCATGATTTTTCCCCCAAGCCCGAAAGTGATTAGCTAAACTCAGCCTTCTCAGTGCCCCACAGACAGTGACCCTCATGGGGGCCCCAGGCCACTCGGATGCCTCCATACGTCACGCTGTTCTGAAATCTAGGGTTACTTGCACATTTTTGAGGCAGGTCTCCCCTTTATTACCCTGATTTTCACACCCCAATTATCACCTGCCAACAAGCAATGCTGATTCCCTCCTGAGACTCACAGAAGGGGTGACCAACTCATTTACCAAGGATACATGCTAGTTAGCCAGTCATTAAACATCAGGAAAGTATAAACCCAGAGGGTCTGGTGACAGGGAGGAGGAGGAAGCCCCACTAGAAAAGAGAAAGACATTAAATTCTAATATTTGAGAGATCTGGCTCCAAGTTCCAGAAATCCAGAGCTGTTCTGCTTCCGACACAACATAGTAAATTGCAGTGCCACAAGATAAATATTCAACCTCAAGGTTGGTTTGAAATGCAAGACTGGCGGTTCAAACTCACCAGTCACTCCTTGGAAACCCTACACAGGGTCAATATGACTAGGAACTGACTTGACAGCACTTAATGGCAACCACAACAACTTACTAAGCTGGACTGCGAACCATAAGGTTTGAGCCCATCATTGGCTGTGTAGGAGAAAGATGAAGCTTTCTGCTCCTGTGAAAATTTAAAGCCTCAGAAATCCTAAACAGGGTGGCTAGGACTGGAACTGACTCAGTGGCATTTAACATCAGCCACCAGAACATGACCTTGTTTTGGGATATAGGTTTGTATTGTTTTGTTTTTTTACAAATGTTATCAGTTACATTAAGGAGCTCTGGTATTGTAGTGGTTACGAATCGGGCTGTGAACCTCAAGGTCAGCAGTTCGAAACTACCAGCTGTTTCGCGGGAGAAAGATGAGGTTTTCTACTCCCGTAAAGATTTACAGCCTCGGAAACCCTGTTCAGGGTCGCTATGGGTCGGATCCGACTCAATGGCACTTAACAACAACAACATCAGTTACATTAATGAAGTAGCAGGGTGAACACTAATCCTAATCCCTTCTGAGTGGCATTTTATAAAAGAGACAGACAGTAAATAAGCGTACACAGGGGAAAACAGCGCGTGAGGATTTGTCAACAAGGCAAGAAATGCACAGAGCTCCAGAAACAGAAGGAGACGAGGGAAGATCGTGCCACAGAGCCCACAGAGCAGAGCACAGATCTATTGATGTCCTGAGATCTGGCCTCTAGCCTCCAAAATGGTGAGAAAATAAATGTCCATTCATGAAAGCCACCCACCTTGGGGCATTTTGTTACGGCAGCCCTAGAAAACTAAGGCAGTCACAGTGAGGTTAAGTTACTTGCCTAAAGACACACAGCTAGTGAGTGGTGGAACTGGGTTTGTTCACCAGTCCTAATTCCCACAGCTCCATTATAATCATTCATTCAATCATTCACTCACTCAACAAACACTGCCTGGGCTGCTCTGTGCCAGGCACTGTGCCAGGCACTGGAGATACTTCAATGAACATGACAGACAGAAGCCCCTGCCCTCTTGGAGCTGACACCCCAGCGGGCAGATAGAGGATCTCTTAAGGCCCATGCTTTTCCTAGCCTTTCACTGAGACATTTGGGAAGATTAAGCATGGGTTTGGGGGTCTGCTCACATCCTGGGTATATGTAGAATTGTGTTCCCCACCCTTGACACTGATTCTTGGTCTGTTACCTCCAGGAGAAGTGCTCCATACGGTGCTAGGGCAGGGGCTTGGGGGCTTAGACACAGGGTCCAGAGGTCAAAGAGAAGCTTTGGGAGGAAGGGAACCCAGTGAGATCCCCTTCTGAAGATGGATAGACACAGCAGAAGAAAGCTGAGCGGGGCTCTGGTCTCTGCACAGCCATCATTGGCCGTGGGTAAACTGCTCCCCTCTCTGGAGCCAAGTGGGACTGAATGTCAAGGCCAAAAGCTCAGGGGTCCATGGAGAGAATCACATCCAAGTTTGGCAAATAAGCCACAGTGCATGTGCCATGCCGGCTCTGGATCACACCCCTGTGGGCTCTGTGTGGACGACTGCTAGGCCCCCTGAGAGCTCAGCAGGAAGAAGCTCTGTGATCCATTAGTGACACCCGACCTGAGTGTGGCCTTGCAGGGTGAGTTGCACGTGTGGTATACACTTGTTTCTTGATGTGGCCCACAAGCCCATCGTGCCAAGGAGAAAACAGGGCTGCACAGTTCAGTGATTAGTCCATGGCCCTCCAGCTAACAGGTAGCAGAGCTGAGATTCAAATTGGTCCCTGGGGGTCCCAAAGCAGTGTTCTTGCCCTACCCCACATGAAGGTCCCATCCAGTGAAAACAGTTATAATGCTAGGTTTTTTTTTTACCCTGTGCCCTGGATGCACAATGTTCTGGGTGGTGTCCACAGTCAGTACACTTGGCTGCTTACTTAAAGGTTAGAAATTGGAGTCTATCTACAAGCACCTTGCAAGGCCTGGTCATCCACTTCAGAAAAAAACAACCGTATGCAACACAGCTCTATTCTTACACACCTGAGATCATCATGAGTCAGAATCAATTTTATGTCAACTGTTTTTGTTGTTTTTAAATGCATACATCACAGTCCCAGTTCTTAAGGGTTTTCTATCTGGTTAAGGCACAGGAAGGAGACATTTAGGGAATGAGCTTGACCTGGAGGCCTGGGAGCCAGTGTTTATGTCCTTGCTAGACTATATATTATTTTTCTGCCCAGAAATAGCAGCCTAAGCATGAAAGAGTCACGAAGAAACTGGTTCTGGAATGCTCTGTTTGACCTTCTCGAGTCCTTGCTGCAAATCCCAGCACTATGGGGCCTGAAGCCCTGTCACTTGGGGCCAGGAGAGCCAAGTGGTAGTTACTAGATTTAATAACAGTGATAATAGTGGGGTGGGTTTTTTGTTTTTGTTTTTTCTCCTGAAACTTTTCAATTCATTGAACTGTTCAATTAACTTTACAAAAGGAAATGTGGAAAAATGACGCAAATTGAACTTGACATTATCATTAAAATAAACAGAGCACTGCAGGCCTTTAAAGTCTCACAAAGAGATTATCCAAACACTCCCAGGCACACACTGCCTGCTCAGAAGGGACCCCTCCTGCCCTGAGCTGGTGGACAGGGTCACAAGTCACCTCCCCAGAGGTCAGGAATGGGGCTTTCAGGAGGGGAGGGCCTCCGCCAGGGAGGCCAGCTCGCTTGGACGACAGCTCTCCACTAACAGGCTGTCCCCTACTGGTGCAAACAGTGGTTCCACTGGGCCTCAGCCTGGCCACACGTTAGGTCACCGGTGACCCCTTTGAAGCCCAGGTGTCCAGGCTGCACCCTGACCAAATACATCAGGCTGGACCATTGATACTTTGTTTGGGCTTTGTTTAATTTTAACTTTTTATTGTGATAAAATATATAAAACATAAAACTTGCCATTCTAACCACGACAATGTATCCATTTGGAGACACTGATGGCATTCACTCTCTATTTACCCAACAGTTGCATCATTCCAAACAGTAACATCACTCTGTGGGAACATTTCAGCACCCACGCCCCTCTTTCCCTTGGCCCAGCCCCTTATTATTGCTAATTGTTTTCAAGTGGGCTCCGACTCGTGAGGTTCTTCTGTAAAACAGAATGAAGCATTGTCTAGTCCTGCCCCATCTACATGTTTGTTGGTATGTTTGAGCCACTGTGCAGTGTGTCTGCTAGCCTAGAGGGCTCCCTCCCAGCACAACACTGCACAATGTTCTGTTGTGACCCAGAAGACTTTCACTGGCTAATTTTTGGAAGCAGATTGTCAAGCCTATCTTCCGAGTCTGCTCTAGTCTGGGAGTACTGCTGAAATCTGTCCTCCACGGGTAACCCTGGTGGTATTTTAGGTGGCACACCTTCCAGTATCATTTGTTGTTGTTAAGTGCAGTCGAGTTGGTTCCGACTCATAATGACCCTGTATAGGGTTTCCAAGGAGCAGTTGGTGACTTTGAACCACTGACCTTGCAGTTCAAACCAACCTTGTTGTCCAGGGCATTATCCTGCAACGCCACACCAGGACCCCACACATTAGCACACATATATATTAATAATTATGCATTATATAATTCAATAATATGATATAAGATTATGTATTATATAATTAGACTTTATTAAGATAATAACATTTAACTGTGTGATACATTGTTGTTGTTGGTCAGTGCCGTTGATTTGGTTAAGACTCACAGCGACCCTGTATAAGATTTCTGAGGCAGGATTGGTAAATTTGAACCACCAACCTTGTGGTTCAAACCAACATTGCTGTCCAGTGCATTATCCTGCAGCGCCACACCAGGACTCCTATCTTTATGGGAGCAGAAAGCCTCATCTTCCTCCTGCGGAGAATCGAACTGCTGACCTTGGGGGTTAGCAGCCCAGCTCATAATCCACTGCGCTACCAGGGCTCCTTTCCAGTCCCATAGCAACATGAAAACCATCACAGTACGACAAACTTTCTGAAGTTACCTACTCTAGATATTTCATGTAAGTGTAATTACATACGATTTATTCTTCTGTGTCTGGCTTATTTCAGTCAGCATAATGTGTTCAAGGATCATCCTTGTCCCAGCATGTATCAGGACTTCATTTGTTTTATGGCTACATAATATTCCATTGCATGTATGCGTATCTATCACATTTTGTTTATTCACTAATCTACTGGGTTGTTTTCATCCTCTGGCTGTTGTGAATAACGTTGCAGTGATTGCTGGTATACACATCTCTGTTTGAGTCCCTGCTGTCTTTAGGGTACATACGTAGGAGTAAAATTTCCGGGTCATATGTTAATCCTGGTGTGGCATTGTAGGAGAAGCACTGGACTGCTTAACCACAAGGTCAGTGGTTCAAACACACCAGCTGCTCCTCAGAAACCCTGTATAGGGTCGATGTGAGTTGGAACCAACTCACCTGGGGAGCTTCTAAAAATGGTAATCCCACATTTAACTATTTGAGGAACCAAACAAACTACTTTCTACAGTGGCTGCACCATTTTCTATTCCCATGAGCAATGCACACGGGTTGAGCTTCAGGGTATTTTTTTCAAACTCCCCAGTGGTTCCACTGTGCAGTTGTGGTTCAGTTCTAGGGTCTAGATGATTTCTGAGGTTCCTATAAGGCTTGGGACTCAATTGAGAAACTACAAAGCACGGGAACCTACGGGAATAATCTCGTTGGCACACTGGAATTACCAGAGATTTAAAAAAATACTCACACCATGATAGACTCTTCAACAGAAGGTGCTGGCAGAACTGGTAAGCAATATGCAAAAGACTGAAACAAGATATTTACCTCACGCTTTATACAAAAACTAACTCAGCATGGATTAAAGACCTAAATGTGAATCCCAGAATTGTAAAGGCCATCAATGAAAAAATAGGGATAAATGTGAGGGCTCTAATACAGGGCACACACAGACTACCAAACATTTTGAAAATTACACAAACAAAAGTAGACAAAATAGATGATTGGGGCATACCAAAAATTTTAAACTTA
>NW_006408538.1:15581871-15612075 GCF_000296735.1 Chrysochloris asiatica | reverse complement strand
GAGGATCATTCCCACTCCCTCAGTACACAGGGGTGACAGGGATGGGCAACTTAGACACTGTCTACCCAAATAGGGGGGCTACAAAGGCAAGACGTGACTGGCTTACAAGCTTTCAAGGGGAAGCTTAGTTCCAGAGGGTGTGGGGGAAGGTAGAATCTCCACTGAGTAGTTTCCCATCTGTCTGAACGGGGCTGATGAAACGAGGTAGGGATAAGACTCTTGCGGTACAATAGTGAATAACTGCTATCAGGACTAACTGTGAGGATTGGAAATATAAAGGCAGATGTTTTGTATCAAAAGGAGGGAAGTGGTTGACTTGTTGGTCCAAGAGCGGAGGTCCCTGGGACCATGAAGGGAGAAGAGCGGAGTGCGGGACCCTACCCACAGAAACAGTGATGCCAGAGATGGAGGCAGAGACAATGACATGGAGAGATGGAGTGGCTGGGAACTCTAGACCCAGAGAGGGAGAAGGGCTGTGTGCTGACAGCTGGGGGACAGGCTTGCGGGGTGTACCATTTGGTTGTTTGATGATGCATGGAGGGAACTGTAATCATTGCAGTGAAGTGAAATACAACAGGATGAATGTAAAGCTAATGTTCTCCTATGTAAACTATCACATAATTCACACACACACACACAAAAATACTCACACTGTGACCCATACCCCAGGGTTGTAATTTAATTGGTCTCAGGGTACAGCCTAGGCTTTGGGGAGATTTTTAACTCTCCAAGTGATTATAAGGAATCCTGGTATGACACTGTAAGATAAGCACTGGACTACTAACTTCAGGTCAGAGGTTCAAACCCATCAGCTGCTCCTTGGGAACCATATACAGGCTATACAGGGTCAGAACCAACTCTAGGGCACTTAACAACAACAGCAAGTGATTATAATGTACAAGCACTGGTACAGCACATGCTTTTAGCAAACCAGGAGATAGACTCCAACAGGGGTCTCCATGCACTTAAACACATGGGTCCCTAACAGCTTTGGGGCTACCCTGGCCATCAACTTAGGCCAGGTCTACAGATGGGCCAAACATATATATTGTTGTTGTTGTTATGTGCTGTGGAGTTGGTTCTGACTCATAGCGACCCTGTACAGGGTTTCCAAGGCTGTAAATCTTTAAGGAGCAGAAAGCCTCATCTTTCTCCCATGAAACAGCTGGTAGTTTCAAACTGCTGACCTTGAGGTTAGTAGCCTGATTCGTAACCATTACGCTACCAAAGCTCCATATATATATATATATATATATACACACACACACACACATACACATACAAGTGTGAGTCAAAAATTATCTGCACTCTGGCTGTAGAATTTATTTTAAACAATTTTTAGAAAAGACAAATACATCATTTTCCCACACAATCTCCTTGCTTTTCAACACATTTTGTCCATCTGTCAACAATCTTTTTTATTACCTTACTAAAAAATGTTAAAGGCTCAGCTGTGAGTCACAAATGCACCGTTGTCTTCGCCTCTTCATTTGAGGTGGATCTTCGTCCTTGAAGGGCTGCTTTCAGGGAACCAAAGAGGTGAAAGTCCAATGGAGCCAGAACAGGATTATATGGAGGATTCTTTTTTGCAGAATATCAACAGTGTGGGCAGAGGTGTTTGGATGTACATTGTCATGCAAGATCACAATGCCCTTGGAGAGCTGTCCTCTGCATTTAATTAGAAGTTTAGGCTTCAGCTCTTTAGTGAGCATCTCATTGTAATGAGCACTGTTGATTGCTGAACCTTGTTCCTGATAGTGTTCCAATACTGGCACTTGAGAATTCTAGAAAATTTTAAGTATCAATTTTCCAGATAGGTGTCTTTTGAACTTTTTCTTGGTTGGCAGTTGAGGATGCTGCCATTTACTCTGCCATTTACTCTCAGGCTTGTAGTGACATCTCATCACCAGTAATGATTTTTTTTTTTTTTTTAGTTTTTATTGTGAATTAAGTGATAGTTTACATGGGAGAACATGAGTTTTACACTCATCCTATCATATTTCATTTCATTGCAATGATTACAATCCCTTTCATGCATCATCATTCAACAGTATTTGCTTCTATTCCCTTTGTTTCATTTTTGTTTTTTAATGTTTTATTGTGAATTATGGGATAGTTTATATGGGAGCACATTAGCTTTACATTCATCCTATTGTATATCGTTTCATTGCCATGGTTACAATCCCCTCCATGCATCATCAATCAACCAAAGGGTATACCACTGCAAGCCTTCCCCCTGGTCATCAGCACACAGCCCCTCTCCGTCTCTGGGTCTAGAGTTCCCAGCTGCTCCATCTCTCCATGTCATCATCTCTCAGTAATGATTTTTTAAAAGAAAGTTTTACCTTCCATGAAGTATCAGTCCAAATTTTGTTTGCAGCTGTCCATAAACAGCTTCTCTGTTTATGCTCTTTAGTACCTACCTCGCACAAACTTTTTGCAACCTAAGTCTGTCTTGGATTATTTCATAGGCAGAGCCATAGTTGGTTTGCAAACGAGCTCCACAAAATCCACTGTGACTCGTCTACTCAACAGAATCATTTCACATGGACATGGATGGGCATTTTAGTGTAACTGGAGTACAGATCATTTTTGACTCACCCCCGTACATATGTATTGTTGTTGCTGTTAAGAGCTATCAAGTCAGTTCCAACTCATAGCGACCCAGCCAAGTAGGGTTTCTGAGAAGTCACTGGTAAGTTTGAACCACTGACCTTGCAGTTAAAACCGACCTTGAAGTTGAGTGCTTATCCTCTGAGGCCATACCAGGACTCCTATACACACACACACACACACACACACACACATATGTATGCTGTTGTTGTTAAGTATTGTCAAGTCGGAACCAGGTATAGGGTTTCCAAGAAGCAGCTAGTGAATTTGAACTGCCAGCCTTGCAGTTTAAACTGACCTTGAGGTTGACTGCTTATCTTAGGGAACCACACACCAGGGATATATATATTATAAGTGCTATGTTGCCCTTTCCTGTGCTTAAAATTATATATTTATATTTAAGTGCTATGTTGTCCTTTCCTGTGTTTAAAATTTTCCAATCCCAATTTATTTATTTTTTTAATCATGACTTTAAAACAGTGAATCGCAACCTGATTTTAACTTAACATCATCTGGGGAGCTTCTAAAAATAATAATGCCGAGGCCCCACTCCTTCTCTAAGGTTCTATTTTAATAAATTGGTAAAGTGCAAGGCCCAGACATCAGCATTTTGTTAAAACTCTTCCAGTGACGCCAGTGTGCAGCCAAGTTGAAAACTGCTGGATGAAAGCAGCAATTCTCAAACTTTAGCATGCACTCTGATGACTGTAGGCACATTTAAAACGCAGATTCATGGACCCCTCTCAGGGTTTCTGACGCAGAATTTACATTTCAGACAAACTCCTAGGTGATGCTGCTAGCCCAGGACCTGAGACCCTGTGGCCACTGGACTGCTAACTGGAAGGTCAGTTGTTTGAACCTACCAGCTGCTCCTCTGGAGAAAGACGAGGCAGATGCTTCCACAGAGATTTACATCCTTGCAAATCCTATGGAGCAGTTACACTCTGTCTTACAGGGTCACTGAGAGTCTTATAGGATTACCATGAGTCAGAATCAACCTGATGGCAGGGGTGGAAAGTATGGGGTTACAGGGGTGGAAGGCAGGGTGTTGAAGCTTGCATAGATGGGTTCAGTTCCTGGTCTTAAAAATTCTTTCTAAAGGTAAGTTGGCTCCAAATGTCTACAGACCAAAGTTTCTTAGCAGGAACAGGTGGGAGGGAATCTTTGTTGAGAACACATTGAGTATTGGTGTTATTGGTGATAAAAAATTTGAGGCCCCATACAGGTAATGGCTGTGAATCATATTGGTGGTGGTTATGTGCCGTGGAGTCAGTTCTGACTCATAGCAACTCTGTATATGGTTTCCAAGGCTGTAAATCTTTATGGAAACAGAAACCCTCATCTTTCTCCTGCGGAATGCCTGGTAGTTTCGAACTGCTGACCTTGAGGTTAACAGGCCAACTAGTAACCACTACACTACCAGAGCACCTTAAAAAAAGGTGAATTGGCAGTTATACATATAACAACATTATATATATATGAATGTTGTTGTGAAGTGTACTGGAGTTGGTTCCAACACATAGCACCCCTTAGAGGTTTCCAAGGAGTGAATGGTGCGTTTGAACAGCTGAGTTGATGGTTAGCAGTCCAGTGCTCATCCTGCAGCATCACACCAGGAGTCCATATTTAGCACAATTTAAAAGAATAAAGAAAAGGTACTCAAGGCCTGACTTCAGACTCCCACCCCCATCTCTGCCCCTCTCCCTCATCACTAGGCCAGAGACCCAACCCCTGAGGGCAATTGCTCTTCACCTCTCAACAGGAGAAAAGGAAACTAAGTAAAGGTGTCACCACAAGAGCAGGTGAGAAAGATACCCCTCCCCCTGCTGCAGCTGCCCACCCATCCTCCCCCTGTGCAGGAAGCCTGAAAAGTCCCTCAAGAAATCACTTCCTCTTTGAGGAGACTCATAATTACCCACAATGATCACAGCACCATTCATTCTGCCCTAAAATTAATACATCACGTTGAGAATGATATCGCACTAATTTATCACAAGATTTATGAAACTTGCACTTTTTCTAATGAGATTTATGCAAATGCTGCTCTTGCCACTGTTTTGACAGAGAAGTGGGGGTCCGGCCTAGTTGGCAAGCCCCGCCCCCCACCTCAGGTTCCAGGAGGTTCATGGTGGATTCTGCCCTTGGTGGGGTCTCGGGTGACCAAGCATCTTCAGCCTTCCCACTTGGATTATTCATTCTCCTGTCCCACTTTTGCCCAGGTGCCCTCTTCATTCATGAGGCCAGGTGCTGCTTCAGCCATGAACAGTTACAGGTGCTGTGGGGCTGGCTCTCTGGGTGAGTGTGGGTCTCCCTCACCTAATCAGAGGTCTTCCAGGACCTCCATCTCTAAGAGCAGCTTTAAAGTGGCAGCATCCCCAAAGCCAGAGCCAAGTGAGGCATTCAGGGTGCAAAACTGACGGTGGTACTCACTCTCAGGAGCCCACCCTGCCCATGTACAAATCTGAGGGTGAGTGTCCACTTGCCTCATTACAATCTCGGTCTTGTCACCATTGTTAAGTGTGTAGAGTTGTTAAGTTGTTAAGTCAGCTGGTGAGTTTGAACCGCGGACCTTGAAATTAGCAGTCCAGTGCTTATCCTACAGTGTCACACCAAGACTCCTCAACCATTTTAGGAGGTAGCATATGATCAAGAACCAATGGTACTGAAGAAAGAAAGTCCAAGCTGCACTGAAGTCACCAGTTGAAAAACAAGGCTCCAGGAATAGACAGAATACCTACCAATTAAGATGTTTCGACAAATACTAGCTGCAACTCATTCAGTATCTACTTGCGATGGGAGTCCTGGTGTGGTGCTGTAGGATAAGCACTGGACCGCAAGATTGGTTTGAACTGCAAGATTGGTGGTTCAAATTCACCAGCTGCTCCTTGGAAACCCTATGTTGTTGTTAAGTGCCGTGAAGTTGGTTCCGACTCATAGTGACCCTGTATGGGGTTTCCGAGGAGCAGCTGGTGGGTTTGAACTGCTGACCCTGTGGTTCTCAGTCCAATGCCTATTCAACAGTGCCACACCAGGAGTTCATGGAAACCCTATACCGGGTCGTTATGAGTCGGAACTGACTCGACGGCCCTTACAACAACATATAAAAAAGAGAGATGGTCAGGTCCTCACTCTGAGCCTATTTACTCTAATTTTAGGTACAATTATAATTTTTTTGTGTGTTTTCCAACTGATACAAAACCAAAGTCGGTATATAGACAATAATCTGAAGAAAGTTAGCAGAAGCTTCTGCTCACGGAAGAGGTAAGAGCAAAAACCCTCGGAAAAGTGAATGTAAAATACTCTGGATCCCTTCACTAGCTCCTCTCGGTGGCCCCGCATCAGAATAGATTCATGGTGTTCAGTGATGTGCCAAGAAAGTGCTCAGTGATGACTCATCCCTATATAAGAAGGCAGGTATATAGACTATATCTTATGAATATTCTATGCAAGTCATTATAATTAAAAAAAGATTTTGTGCTTAAAGGAATGTTTCCCAAAGTGCATTTCACGAATCATTAGTTCCCTAGGAAATTAATGGGTATTCCAAAGAAAGTGTTCCTTGGGCAAAAAGATCTAGAGAACTTTACATTGTTTAAAAGAGATGAAGCAGGTTCATTACCTGCAGGACTTCTCAGAGCCTTAAGTACACTGACGTACATTGTGAAGCTCCAAAGAGTGGTAGAAACAATATGACTTTCCCCAAACTTACTGGGTCAAGTAACTCTTTTCCCCAAGAGTAATTCAAAGGATACTAATGGTTCAGGGAATACACCATTCATGAAACACTGTGACAGAAGATCTTAGGGCTGTTTTTACTTCAAGCACCTTTTCTTGGGGCAAGTGGGTAGATAGATAGATACATGGATGAATAAATGGAGAGATGGAAGGATGGATGGATGAATGGATGGATGGATGGATGGATGGATGGATGAATAAACGAATGAGTAAAAGATGGATAAATGAATGAGCAACTGAGTAAAGGAACAAACGAATAAACAAATAAGCCATTCTGAGGCACACAGCAGAATCTTTGCTGGGAAGGGGATGCCCATGTGCAGAATTTAGAAAGCTCCCCTGAGTGATTTCTCCCCGTCTCTCTGCCAGGGTAAAATCACTGCTTCTTCATGAATAGAGAACTTGGGGCTCTTTACTTGAATGGGAGGTGGGGCACAATTTAAACTGCTTTTCACTTGGGACAAATCCCAGGGCCTTGGATAATAACCATAATCATAGAAACTCCACAAGACTTCGAGAATGTTTTCCCAGCCATTGAGTTCTGGGGTCCTTCCTCCGCACCCCAAGTAATGGGCTGTTAAAAGGTGCAGAGACTACTATTAAGCATGGTTGAGTGATGTGTCTCCAGTCATCTGGTGTGGGCTCTTATAATTGGCATCAGAGGTTTCACTCCTGCCTCCATCAATGCAGCCCAAGCAAGTCCTGCCATCTTACAGGTCCATGTGTTCACATCTGTTCTAAGGAGCCAGTTCCTGCCTCAGAAGACTTCAGCAAAGGTCAAGCCAGATGCCATCAAAGGAAGCAGTTTATAAAGCCCAGTCACCTCAAAGCTGTCTGGCATCCGCCTTCAATCAAAGCACTTCACACTCTTGTGTTGTTGAATGTCATAGATGGAATTGTGTCCACCAAAAACATGTGTTGTAAACCCTAAACTCTAGGTCAGTGGTTATAATCCCCTATTTGGGAATGAGTTGTCTTTGTTATGTGAATGAGACAGTGTAAGTGTAGGGTGTTGAGTCTATATCTTTTGAGACACAAAAGAAATTAAAAGCAAGCTAGCAAGCAGAGATGGGGGAAGAGAGATGCCAAGCCACATGGAGATCTCCAAGGAACTAGGAAACAAGGTGGAGAGGCAAGGACCAACCTTCACCCAGAGCTGACAGAGAGAGAAATCCTTCCCCTAGAGCCAGGGCCCTGGATTCAGATTTCTAGCCTTCTAAAACTGGGAGTCCTGGTGTGGTGCTGTGGATTAATGCACTACACTGCAAATTTGGTTTGAACTGTAAGGTCAGTGGTTCAAGCTCACTAGCCACTCCTTGGGAACACTATACAGGGTTGCTATGGATCAGGACCTACTCGACCGCACTTAACAACAAACTGTGAGGAAATAAACTTCTGTTTGTTAAAGCCATCCACTTTCTGCTACAGAAGTACTGTTACTGCTGTTTAACTGCCATCTAGTTGGTTCCAGCTCAGAGACCATGTATATGGTTTCCAAGGAACAGTTGGTGGGCTTGAACTGCTGACCTTGTGGTTAGCAGTCCAATGCTTATCCTAGTTGCACTAGGTAATTAAAATGCTGAGTCTCCCAGCCCTTGTTCCCTGATATCTCCAGCTCCTCGGTCAGTGTTTATAGAATGAGTAAGTGAATAAGTGCATACGTGAACAAATGAGTGATAAATCACCATGCAACCATAAGGCAATATGGGTATTAGTATTTTAGGAATTGTTTAGTCCTTGTATGCTAAAACCCAGAGTTCTGGTTTGACACTGTGGGTTAAGGCACTAGACTGCAAAGTCTGCGGTTCAAGCTCACCAGTCGCTCCTTGGAAACCCTATACAGGGTCACTAGGGTTGCAACCGACTGAACGGCACTCAGCAACAACCACATGCTAAAATCCTCTCTAAGTCACATTCTAAGGAGTATCTTGCTATCTTAGTTTGAGGAAGGGGCAGAGAGAAGGGAGTCCGATGCAGACAGCTTTCCATCACCTGGTCTGCCTGGGATCTGTCTGATTGGGATGGATATGCTTTTATCAGGCATGTTTACTTTTTAATTAGGCTAAGGGGGAAAGAATGGAACTAAAAGCACCCCCAGAGATTCTCTTTTTCCATGGAGTCCCCCTACATTCAGAGTTAGGTGCTCTCAGGCCCCACATCCTGGAAATGCTGGGTGTTGGTGAAATGAAGACCAAGACAGACAAGTGGAAATGAGGTTGGGCTGTAGAAAGGTTGCTTGGAAATTTAGTCAAAGAACTGCCAAACGACAGACACCCCCACCCACATGCACCCCTACTTCACACCTTTGTACCCATGATTGACACCCATGACCTTCAGCATGCTCATTGACGCTAATTCACTTCCTGAAACATGTGAGTGAGCTCTTTCTGGTCTCTTTTTCTGGCTAGGTCTCCCCTATTAAAAATTGGCTGTTAATATCATTTCCCAAGCCAATCAACAAAGATTTCTCAATCACTGGGCTGCCCTTAATGAGCTTCCCTTCAAGTAGTTGTGGCTCAGCTACAAACTTTTGTGCAGCTTTGGAAAGTCACCTGACCTCTTTGGGTCTCAGTTTCCTTATCAATAATGATGCTCGTTCAGTTTATCAACTAATTCAGTTATTCATTCACTGACTTGTTGTTGTTGTTAAGTGCCACTGAGTAGGTTCCAACTCATAGCGAATCTGTACAGGGTTTCCAAGGAGTGACTGGTGGGTTTGAACCACCAACCTTGTGGTCCAGTGCTTATCCTACAGTGCCACACTCCCTTATTAATTTTTAGATTCCTACTTCATACATTCCATGCTCCAAGTTTAATGGATATTTATAGCTGTTTCTTCTCATTTGAGTCATGCCACAGTGGTATTTTGAGTGCCTTCCAACCTGAGGGGCTCATCTTCCAACACTCTATCAGACAATGTTCACCCACTATTCATACAGATTTCAGTGACCACTTTTTTCAGAAGTGGATCATCAATTTCTCCTTCCTAGTCTGTCTTAATGTGGAAGCTGAAACCCGTTCACCATGGTTGACCCCATTGATATGTGAAATACCAGTGGTATATATAGCTTCTAGCCTCACAGCACCATGCAAGCCACCACAAAATGTCAAACTGAGAGACGAGGGGTGGAGTTAACATTTTTGATGGGTCAATTTTGTGGCCTCAGGATGTGTGTCAGACAAAAATTCGGCAATAAGAACCAACATTAATCATGGCATGAGTAACAGGGCAGGAAACTCCCTGCCCTCAAATGGTGGTGGTGGTGGTGGTGGTGTGCCATCCAGATGGTTCTGACTCATAGCAACCCTGATTCTGAGGTTGTAAATCTTTACAGGAGCAGAAAGCCTCATCTTTCTCCAGTGGAGTAGCTGGTAGATTTGAATTGCTGATCTGCAGTTTGCAGCCCATTCACAACTCACTTCGTTATGAGAGCCTCTTGCCCTAAAGTAGGCCACAGATTGAATTGCTCTTAGTTCCTAATTCTGACAATATGGTATGCTGTTGCTAAGTGCTATTGAGTCAGTTCAACTCATAGCAACCCTGGATAGGGTTTCCAAAGAGCAGCTGGTGAGTTTGAACTACCAACCTTGTGGTTTAAACCAAACTTGCGGCCCAGTGCTTTATCCCATACTGCCACACCAGGTCTCCTACAATATGCTATATTCAAGTATCTAGTCAATATGGTATATATACTGGAATTAAGCTGCCAAAAATAACTAAAAATACCATATAAAATACTGATTTGGCAAAAGGAATATCCAGGCCAAACACTAAGTGAAGCAAGAAATCCAGAGAGATAGGTTCATGCCTTGAAGTCGTTTGCTGAACCAAGAAAAATCTGGGTTTTGAGTTTCAGAGCCTTCATGGCTTACAGAAGAGTCTACTCTTGAACCACCCATGTAGGAAGTCTAATCTGAAACGACTCCCACTAAAGCAGGAACCCCAAAGAACCATGCCTTTAGTATAAAGTGAACTAGAAATAAACCTGCACTCCCAAAAAGACTCCACTAGGAGTTTTTAATAAGTAAATAAATCAGCCTGTCTGAAGGTGCGGTGCTGAACAGAGAAGGGAATACTGCGCTTAAAGATTCACAACCACAAATGGACCACATATGGATTTGTATTACCTGAATATCTAAAAACCCTTAAGCAAAGAATTTAGAGTGGTTATAGACAAGTAGGGAACCCATGTGCTTAACAAAACAAATAGAAATCCTCTCTGGAGTAACCCACATTTATCTCAGATCTCAAAGAATCCCTCTTTCAACTCTCTCCCACCCCCTCCAAGCAAATGAGTGTCTCACTCGCACACACACACATACATTAACCAAGCACCATGAGATAAAATTTGAAGAAAAAACAACAACACAGTATAATCAGACCCTCCCTCATTTTAGATATTGGAATTATCAGACATAGAATATAAAATATATTTACTATGTTTCAGAAATTCAAAAAGAGGCTTGCAAATATGAGTAAAAAGCAAGGACATTTCAAGAAAATGTCAAATAGAATTCCTAGAAATCAAAATGTTGTTGTTGTTAAGTGCCATAGACTCAGTTCTGACCCATAGTGACCCTGTACAGGGTTTCCGAGGAGTGGCTGGTGAGCTTGAACTGCCAACCTGGTGGTTCAAACTGACTTTGCAGTCAAGCACATTAACCCACAGCGCCACACCAGGACTCCAGAAATCAAAATAGGACAATTGAAACAGAAAACTCACTGGTTTTGCAGATTGGATATGGTTAAAAAGAGACTTAGTGAATTGGAAGATAAAATTGAAGAAATGGTCCAGAATGCATCCCAGAGGGTCAGAAATACAAAATATAGCAAAGAGCTTTAGAAGCATTTATCTGAGATTTCAGAAGCAATGAATAGGGCAGAAGCAATATCTGAAGAGATAATGGCTGAAAATGTTTCAAGACTGGTCAAGACTCCAACCCAAAGGTTCAAACTCTGTCAGGAAAAATAAATAAAAATTACACTCAGATCAGAGCCAAACCGTAAAATACCAAAGAAAAGTAGAAAATCTTAAAATCAACCAGAGGAGAAAAGTATGTTACCGTCAAGGAACCAACATTTAAACTAGGAGCTAATTTCTCATGACAACACTTGATGCCAAAGACAATAGAATGTGCTAAAAGTAAACACCAACCTAGAATATGAAAAAACATCTGTCAAGAACAAGGGTGAATCAAAGAGATTTTCAGGCTTTGTAGAGCTGTTCTCTTTAGGAATTAATAAAGACACAAGTTCAATGTCAATAAGAGTCAAGAGGTTAACATAGGTGAGGGCTGTAGGGAACTAACTTCAGGGAGTATGTGTCCCACCTAAAGGGGGGGGGGGCTTTCTTATAAGCCAATCATTCTACAAAAGCTAGATATCCATATTGTGATATAAAAAAAACAAAACAAAAAAAACCAGTGAGTGGGCCTAACAAAGCAAGCCTGGAGAGGTGGTTGGAGACAAATACAAAAACCAAATAGAACGGGGTAAGAGCTGTCAAAGTGGACAGAGGAACTCTAGAAAAAGGGTTAAAGACAAGCCCAGTAGATCAGAGAGGCCTAGGACTGGCAGATGGCCCTCATTTCTAGATGGAAGAGTTTCCACCAATTTATCTGAGAACTGTACCCAAATTCACAGCGTCCTGTATCTAGGAGAAGGTGCCAGGTCAAAGTTCCTCTGCCTGGAAAGCCCTTCACCTTCTTTCTTTTAGTAAATGTCTTTTCCTCCACATTTAGGCCCAGAAATCTTCTGGGAGAGGGGATTTTCCCTCACCCATTCCCAATGCTGCCTGTACCTCCTGCGATCAGAGCACTCAGGCATATGCGATAACGTGTCCACGGTCCACCTGCCTACATCCTCCAGGGCCTGACCCTGCTCAGGGCGCTACCCTTTGTGGACACAGGGTAAGCGCCCAGTGGACTCAGAAAGACCCCGAAAGAGGAGAAGCATCATGTGGAATGCCAATTCCTCTACATTATGTATGCAGTGACTCTCCACCAGTGTTCAGGGTGTATAGATTATGCAGAGAGCCTCTAGGCTGGTTGCATAAGTGATCATAAAGAGCATTAATAAGCTAAACCAGGAAGAAAGCAGGCTGCTTTTATGCATGGAGTGAGGGAATAAGAGAAGTGAAGGAGAAGCAGCAGGCAGCCCAAAGATAAGACTTAAAATTCCCAAATAATCGTGATGGTTTGCTAGGCATAGGCAGAAGCTTGTCATGGTGGACAAGGTGACCATTCCAACTTTATGATCTGGGGCAGAGATGGACCCTCACCAATAATCACATCATGAATTAATTACAGCACTGACAAGGAGGTCTGGTGTGGCGCTGTAGGATGAGCACTGGACTGCTAACTTCAAGGTCGATTGTTCAAACCTACCAGCCACTCCTTAGAAACCATATACAGGGGTGTTATGAGTTGGAACAGATTCGATGGCATACAACAACAAGGGCCATATAAGTCCCTCAGTGGTGCAAACGATAAGCGCTCAACTAGCCTAAAGGTTGGTGGTTTGAATCCACCCAGCTGTGCCACAGAAGAGAGTTCCGGTGATCTGCTTCTGTAAAGATTACAGTTAAGAAAACTGAATGGAGCAGTTCTATTCTGTAAGCTAGGGTTACCATGAATCAGAATGGACTCGACACTGCCAAAGGACTGGTGTTTCTGGTTTTAAGGGTCATACACAGACGAGTAAGCAGGTAGCCCTCACCCCCACCAAATGACTGAACAGTCATTCTTTAATGTTTCAATGATTATTTTACCTTAATTTTTATTAAATAATTTATAACATTCAACATTCCAAAAGTACAAAAGCCTTCCTCCTTTCTGCTCAAAACATCCAAATCCTTTTCTTGCAAGTAACCACTGTTTACATTAGTTTTCTAGCAATATGTTTATAAGCAAGCAAATGTAGGTAAGTAGATGTTAGGTGCCTGTGTGTATAAATAGATATGTGTGGGGGTGTATATATATATACACATACATACATGTATATATGGCATAGTGGTTACGAGTTGGGCTGCTAACCTCAAGGTCAGCAGTTCAAAACTACCAGCTGTTCCGCAGGAGAAAGATGAGGCATTCTGCTCCCATAAAGATTTATAGCCTTGGAAACCCTGGGCAAGGTCACTATGAGTCAGAACCAAATCCATGGTACTTAACAACAATGTATGATTATAGATAGATAGATGATAGATAGATAGATAGATAGATAGATAGATAGATAGATAGATAGATAGATAGATAGATAGATGATAGATAGGAGTCCTGATGTGGTACTGTAAGATAAGCATTGGACCGCAAAGTCTATTTGAACTGCAAGGTCAGTGATTCAAACTCACCAACCTCTCCTTGGAAACTCTATACAGGGTCTCTATGAGTCGGGACTGACTTGATGGCACTTAACAAATATATATACACACACACACACACACACACACACACACACACACACTTGAGTCTTGGTACGGTGCTGTGGGTTACTGCACAGGACTGCAAAGTCAATTTGAACTGCAAGGCTGACAGTTCAAGCTGACCCACTGCTCCTCAGAAACTCTACACAGGGTCGCTATGGGTCCAGCTCTACGGCACTTAACAACAACAATACATGTATATATATTCCTAGTGTGGTGTTGTAGGGTCAGCACTGGACTGTCATCCACAAGGTCAGCAGTTCAAACCCACCAGTTGCTCCTCAGAAACCTACAGGGTTGCTAAGAGTCAGAACTGACTTGACAGCATTTAACAACGGCAACATATATATATATATATATATTTCTTCTTTTCCTGGTGGTGCAACTAGTTAATGCACTTGGCTGCTAACCAAGAGGCTGATGGCTCAAGTGCTTCCAGAAGCACACAGAAGACAGGTCTGGTGATCTACTTCTGAAAAAACAGCTCCTGAACACCTTATGGAGCTACACACTACGGGACACTGAGGGACTGAGTCGCTGGACCTAGGAGCACAGGACCACGGTCTTGGGGGACACTATGGACAACCTGTATAACAGAGTCCACAAAAGACAATATTCTGCATCCTACCCTGGTGAGGAATGACTGGGATCTTAAAGTGAGCAACCATCTAAATAGACCATCCAACTATTGGTCTCCCCCTGTTCAGAGGCAAAAAGAGTGATGAAAATTGAACATGCTTGGAAACAATTAGTCCAGTGGACTGACTGACCATGTGAACATTAGTGTCCACGACACTGAGACCGAAGATGGTGCCTGGCTACCACTACCAATTGCTCTGAAATGAATCACAACTAGAAGTTCCTAGAGAGAGTGGGAGAAAATGAAGAACAAAATAAAAATCATTGAAAAGACTAGGTTTACAGATCCAGTAGAGATGGTGGAACCCTAAGACTATGACCCTTAGCACACTTCAGGTCAGGAAGTGAACTCACCCCTATGGCTTAATAGATACGGACAATTACACTAGTAAGGTAAGCACACTAGAGAATGGTCAACCATTGAAGATCAAAGGGCAGTATTTATCCAAGGACAAAGTTCAAAAGGGTTGGGAGAGGATGAATGAAGATGGAAAACACGGGGTGGAAGTGAGATAATTGTTATATGGATGGGAGTGCAATCAATGAGGTCAAACAAAGTGTATAATTTGTTAAATGTAAAGCTGATGATCTGCTCTGCAAACCTTCGCTGAATTCACAAAAAAAAGTTTTAAGAAAAGAAAGAAAGCTTCTGGAGCACTGTGACACACACTAAGGGTGACTAAGGGTCATAGTCTTGGGGTTCCACCATCTCTGTTGGATCTGTAAACCTGGTCTTTTCAATGATTTTTATTTTGTTCCTCATTTTCTCCCACTCTCTCTAGGAACTTCTAGTTGTGATTCATTTCAGAGCAATTGGTAGTGGTAGGCAGGCACACACGGATGGGGTCTTCATGAGTTGGGATCAAGTCAATACCAACTTCTTGGTAGTATATAGGTTGTTGTTGTTGGTAAGTGCTGTTGAGTCCATTCCGACTCATAGCGACCCTGTATGGGGTTTCTGAAAGTGGCTAGTGAGCTTGACCTGCAGACCTTGTGGTTCAAACCGACCTTGCGGTCCAGTGCATTAACCCACAGTGCTACACCAGATATGTGTATATATATTTTCATAGTTATAATTTATTTTTTATACAAGTAGTAGTTTACTACGCTACACTACGACAGTAGATTTTAAAGATAAAAGAAGTAACATGAGAACTTGGACTTGGAGGATAAGTTGAAGTTGGGCAGGTGAAAGAGGAGGAAGGACCATTCCAAGCAGAGGAACAGCTTGTCTCAGACCTACCTTGGGCAGCTGAGAAAGGGGGCTTCTCCTGCCATCAAGTGAAAGAGGCACTGAGCACAACCTTGCACAGAGTTAGATCTTCTCCCTTGTGCCGTCTGTGGAAGGGCACAAGGGCCTGATGGTTTTGCCTGATTTGCATCATCCTAGCTGCAGATTGGCTGAGGCCTTTGTTGCAATTACATCACAGCTCAACTTATCCTTCTGCCCAACCCTGCCTCCTTTACTCCCATCTCAGAGTCTGTTTCAGGGAACTTAACCTAAGACAATGAGAAATGGTCCAGAAGTATATGAGTTGGAGTTTGATAGACCAGGTTCAAATCCAGCCACGACAATATAACTGTGGCTAAGTCTCAAGCCTTCACTGCCCACCTGTCATACCTCTGTCTGAAGTTATGTGGAGAACCCGACTAGACAGCGATGCCATGTTCTACACTTGCTACATCAACTTGCAGTTGAAGCCCTGCCACTTATCCCATCACAATCCTCACCTCCACTCCCTGCTCTCAGTAGGCCTATTTTACAAGAGCATCATGTTCCCACACACTCCTCTTCCTCCTCCCATCCTACAATCCCCCACTCAAGGCCCTTCTCCTCCCAGTACCAGTGGTCCGGTACTCTTCTGTCTGCCTCTCCGAGCACTGTACTCTCTGTACCAAGTGCACTGAAATCTCCACCAAACCATTTGTGAGTTAATTCAGTGATTCACCACTAATATGTCCCTAAATACAGACGAGAAGGGAGCTATATCTCTCAAGTCTCAGGGAACATAAGGTCTATAGAAGTAGATCCCAGAGTTGAAATTAATTGCAAAACTTGAGTCTAATATTTTGTTTGCATCTTTGCTCTTTTACTTAGATGCTACCTTTTCACTGAGCATTTAGACAGCACTGAGAAGGCTAGATATGGCTCCCACCTTGAAGAAGGCTAGAGTCAAATGGACCTGTCTTAAAAATCAGTGTAAGTTTTGTATACTAGTCCCTAACAGATTCATGTTTATTTTAATATAATTTTTTTTTTTCTTTCTCCACCCCACGGTCAAATAACATCAATACTTTAGAAAAGTAAATCAAAGTTATCTTTGGTTTCTTATGTGCCAGTTGGATCCACATATTCCGGTACAAGAAGCCCACTTAACACCTCCTGTTTATTTATAGCTTGTCATGGAATCCAAATGCAGTGGGGGCTGGAAACACTACAAGTAATGGGCTCCATATGAGTCTCAGTCAGCCAAAGGACAATAGGCCAACGTGCCTGCCCAGCAGCCAAGCCCACCACCACAATTCTCCATTCTGACTTCTGCTGACACAACACTGATTTGTTCAGGCCCCAGGTAGGGTAGGACCATCCCTGACTTCAGGAGATAAATCTAAAGAAATCAACCTTCTCTCCTCCTTAGCTGGTGTCTAACAATGAGCAAATGATCCTGTTTGGGGGTGGGGATATATTCTCAAAGAAAAAGGTCGATGTAGGAAACATAATAAAGGAGAACTGGAGGAAGCCTAGATCTCTGATGGGGTTACTCATCTGCTAAACCAACCAGCACCAGTCACTGGTTGAAGAATAACAATGAATCTGCACAATACCTACCATACAACATGGATGAACTTGAAGGACATTACATAATTCGAGGACAAAAATTGTACAAGGCCACTATTGTAAAAAAGTTAAGAAAAGGTTTTCTTGATAAAAGAAGCGTTCCATGATGGTGACTGGGGTAGGGGAAGAAAAATTATTCAAGAGCTAGAGGGAGTCCTGATGTGGCACTGTAGGATAAATAGTGGATCTCAAGGTCAGTTTGAACCACAAGGTCGACAGTTCAAACTCACCAGCTGCTTCTTGGAAAACCTATACAGGGTTGCCATGAGTTGGAAACGGCTTGACGGCACTCAACAACAGCAGAGGGAAGACACATATTAACATGGGGTGATAGACAACAGGCAAAAGACAACAAGAGGGAGGTTGGCAGAGAAAAGATGAAGGCAGCAGAAGACACAAGGAGGAATGCAATAGTTAAGGTGAATAGAGAACCAATGGTACATGGAGGGGATTGCAATTATTATAATGAAGCAAAATATATGTGTTGAATGTAAAACTGATGATCTGCTCTATAAGCTTTCATTCAATTCATGACAAAAAAAAATTTTTTTTTAAAGCCCACTTACTATCGAGTCAATTTCTGCTCATGGAAACCCATGTTAGTCAAGGCAGAACTGTGTCCCATCGGGTTTCCAGTAGCTGATTTTTCTGAAGGAGATGGCCAGCTCTTTCTTCCAAGTTGTCTTTGGGTGGACTCAAACATCCAATCTTTGATTACTAATGAGTGTGTTAACCATTGTCACCACTAGATCTCCCTATAGGAAAATCACAAACCCCTGTTTTTACCACTGTAAGCCAATTTTCTTTAACTTATAGTCAAATGCATTTCTTTAGAGTATACAGAGAACTTATACATAAACTGTTTATTCAGTCCTCACAGTGACTATGAGGGGCTCATTTCACAGAGGAGGAGTGCATTTAATAGGGTCAACAACTATTTGTAATAAAAACTCAGCAAATTAGGGATACAAGTTGGAATGCCTGCACAGCAGGCATTCTTCTCAACGTTTACAACAGAAACCAGACAATGACACCCTCCACCATTACTAATTGCTTACATGTGGCATGCTGGAGGGACAACAACCTCCCTAGGAAGTGGCAAAGCAGGCTGGGATGTTGGCCTTCTGACTTGGTCTAGAGCTCTCAACTGACGATCTGTCAGACAGACAGGCATGAGTCCCTAGGACAGGGGACCCAGTGTGAGTTCTGCACAAGTCTTGGCAGCCAGAGAGAGGGCCAAGGTCTTGCCTGCCCCAGTCTGGCCAACTCCTCTGGTTCTGGAACAAGAGTCAATTGCTCTCCAGGCTGAATAACACCTTCTGCTGATTTGCCTGCCCACAGCCTCCTTTCTCCTGCTCTCCTGGGAGATGGAGAAGGAGACAGGAAGATACTTGGCAGGTGTCTTGCAAGCACCTCGGCCCCGTCTGCTTATCTGCGTCCCTGCCACCTCGCCACGGCAAATTGCTTGTTGATAAATGAGGCTATTTAAGAGCGAGTGATGCTGGCATTACAGTTATTAATGAGGACGACGTGGGGAGACATTTAAGAGCAGCCTGACTGTTCTCGTATCCTCCCACCTGTGAGTAATGGGGCCGCAGTGCCTCAGACCCATGCCCCCCACATCCAAGTACAAGCCCTGGGACAACAGCAGCCACACACTCACTCTGGAAGGTGTGGGATGAGGCTGAATCCCAGAACCAGGATTACAGCAAGAGTGCTCTGGCTGGAGGGTAAGAAGCCAGCAGCTACTTCTGAGAGTTCAGGCATTGAGGACACAAGACTGGACAGGAGAGAGGGTGTGTGTATGTATGTTTGCACACGCATGTGTGCACATGAACATGGCTACACAGGTGCTGTGTGTGAGTGAATGTGCACATCAACAGATAGAGTCATGCTTCACACAGTCTTGGAACTGGGATTTAAACTCTCTGTCTCAGTGCCCTCCCTCAGCTGCAGAATGGGAGCGGTCATGTAATTCACCACAAGGGATTCCTAGGAGGTGGTGGTGGTACTGTGCCATGGAGTTGGTTCCGACTCATAGCGACCCTGTACAAAGTTTCCGAGGCTGTAAATCTTTATGCGAGCCTCATCTTTCTCTCGCGGAACAGCTGATAGTTTTTTAGCAGCCCAATTCATAACCACTATGCTACCAGAGAAGTCCTGGTGTGGCGCTGTGGGTTAATGCACCAGACTGCCAAGCCATTTGAACTGCAAGGTTGGCAGTTCAAGCTCACCAGCTGCTCCTTGGAAACCCTATACAGGGTCGCTATGGGTCGGAACCAACTCGACAGCACCTACCAACAACAACAACAACACTACCAGAGCTCCTTACTGAATGGTAATCCAGATAAAGGCATCTCGAGTAAGGAGAAGGCCTGGGTGAGTGTGGGGCCTTCCTTCTTCCTATCCCTGCAATGGTTGAAGCAAACTTGCCTGTAGGAGCAAAGGCATGGGAGAAAGCACCTAAGTAGGTTATGGACTGAATTGTTGTTGTTAGGTGCCATCAAGTTAATTTCAACTTAGAGCAATGCTGTACAGAGTTTCTGAGGCTGTAAATCTTTACAGGAGCAGAAAGCCTTCTCTTTCTCTAATGTGAGTGAATGGTGTCCCCCCACAAAAGCTCTGGTAGTATAGTAGTTATGAATCGGGATGCTAACCTCAAGGTCAGCAGTTCGAAACTACCAGCTGCTCTGCAGGAGAAAGATGAGGCGTTCTGCTCCCGTAAAGATTTGCAGCCTTGGAAACCCTGTGCAGGGTCACTATGAGTTGGAACCAACTCCACGGTACTTAACAACAACAACATGTTGAAGTCCTAACAACCACTACCTGTGAACATGACCATGTTTAGAAATAGGGTCTTTGAAGATGCTATAAAGTTAAGTTAGCCTGGGTCCTCATCATGTTTGAATGGTTTCCTTATAAAAGAGGAGACAAAGAGGTTCACACAGAGAACATGGCCATTTGACATTAGAGCTTCACTGCAGCTTCAAACCAAGGAATGTCTGGCTACCGGATGCTAGAAGAGACAAGAAAGGGTACTTCCCTAGAGTTGACAAAGAGAACCTTGCCAATGCTCTGCATCTAGATGCCTGCCTTCTCTTTTTTCCCCCCGACATCAGCTCTAGGAAACTAACACGAAGCAGAAGGAGAGAGTTTGTGAAGGATACTTCGTATAAAACCAAGAAATTGTCAGAGTGTGACCAAAGGGTAGAGCAAGACTGAGACCCAGCTAGGGCCACCCCCTGGGATAGTCATGCTGGCAGTTAAAGGATTGAAATACCACATGCCAGCTGGTATAAAGAGCTGCTGCCCCAAGCACACTTCCCCCTGTTGCTCTGGCCCCCACGTCAAAGAGCTCAAACCTCCTGCCAAAGTGTTTAGAGGACCCTGCTCCAGTCCCCCAGCCAGTGTCTGTTCAGATCCATATGTCCAGTGTAGGTGATATTAGCATGTATTTTTAACATCACCCTTGGGAAGGTTGAGAGCGTGATTTCAGAGCTTGGGCAGACAAAGCATACCAGGGTGGGCCACTGAGTCCTCAGGACCACCCAGCACCAGGTGAGCCTCCCAGAAAACAAGGCCCCCAGCTCCAGCTACTGCACTGAAAGGGATGTGGATACTGCAGAGTTGTGATCTCATGTTTTGTCCCTTCCTTCCCCAAGGAACATGTTTCCAAATCTCCTGCAAGACCACGCCCTAGGACATTGTCACTGAGCCATTCGATGCCTTTTGTATTAAGACCTGCATGATCAATTCCTGCTTGAGATTTACTTCCAAGGAGAAAAACCATCTCTAAAGGTTAATAGATGGGCTTTCTGTTGTCTGGAAACACCTCCATGTGGCTCTCTTTTGGATTTAACTGCCAAAAATTTTAAGATCAAATGCCACATCCTAAATGTTGTAATCTGTTCAACTAGGGCACCAGAAGCCACCTAATCCCCCTGCTTCCTGTGGCTGCTTGGCTGTCTTATCCTCCAGTTTCTCTAGTCACACTGGCTTTTCCCTATGAAGTCACCCAGGTCCAAGACCAAAATCAACAATGCCCTCAACCCCTCAACCTGCCCATCAGCAAGTCCTGAACACTTGGACCCCTACCCCATCACTGTTTTCCAGGGGTGCAGAAGGCACTCCTCTCTTGTCTGTAGGTTCTAGGACTCCTGACCACAGCTGTCCACCACAGCTGTCTGCCACAGCTTAGAGAGGAGCCTTCCCAAGGGGTCAGACACTTCTGATACAATGATACCAGAACAAGTAGTTAAAGTAGCCTTGTGGCTGAGAGAATGGAATGAGAGGTGTGTCTCCTGGGATATGGATGGGTGAGCAAGAAGGATACAAGGGATTCTGGGATCTGAGGTCCGCTATGTCAGAGAACTCTACTTTGGGAGATCATTGTTGTCTGTTTGCTATTGTTAAGTGTCAATGAGTAGGTTCTTACTCATAGAGATCCTGTCTAGGGTTTCCAAAGAGTGGCTGGTGGGTTTGTTCATCCACCCACAGGGAGCCAGAGGCCAGGCTGCCCCAGGTCCCCAACACAGCACCTCCCAGGCTGAGTCAGGGGAAAGGAGAATGAAGCCAAGTCTATGGCGCTTGCCAAAGGTAGAATCACAGAGAAGAAATGGACCCAGGCTTTGGAGATAGGCTCTTGGACTTCTCCATAGTCACTCACTAGAATCACTAACGTCTCATGGAACCTGGGTGGCCCCCAGCTACAGCGAGCAGCATCAGAGATTGTTGTGAAGCAGACGGGGGAAGGCTGCTTGTGGGAGACAACCCCTGCAGTCACCTACCCAGTGGACCATGTGTGCTCAGTCCTGTCCCAGGTACAGAACATGTACAGATGAATCAGATGCAGAGTTGCAAAGAGACCAAGGTGAGAAGCTCTGTGATGCAGGAGTGCTCAGGATGCTCCAGGGTGAGACAGACACTGTGCAGGGAGAGGTGGGCATGGAGTCCAGAAGAGAGTCTTGAAGGATAAAAAGGAATCAGCAAGATGCAGAGGGAGAGGGGAGGGCATGTCTGGCAGAGGGAACTACAGGTGTAAAGGCTCAAAGGTGTGAGGTTGTGTGGCATATCAAAAAAGCTCTAAATCCCCAGGCCTGGCAAAGTGGAGGGGGTAAATGTCAGAGCAGTAGGAGGTGAGGCTGACAGGCTGGCAGAGACTAGTGCATGAAGGGTCATGCATACCAGGCGAAGAAGCTTTCATTGTATCCTGTTGGCAGCGGAGAATTACATATTTTAAAACCTGTTGACATTGAGTCCTTTCCAACTCCTGGCGACCCCATGTGTTACAGAGTAAAACTGTCCCACTGGGTTTTCTTGGCTGTGATCTTTACGGGACCAGATTGCCAGACCTTTCTTCCACAGTGCTGAAGGACAGGTCCAAGCAACCAACCTTTAAGCTTGTTGTTGTTGTTGTTGTTGTTAAATACTATCAGTCAGTTCCAATTCATAGCGACCCTGTATAGGACTTCCCAGGGGCATCTGGAGGGTTTGAACCACCAACCTAGCAGTTCAAACCAAGCTTGTGGTCCAGTGTATTATCCTGTAACGCCACACCAGAACTCCTATAGGCTAGTTGTTGTTGTTGTTAAGTGCTGTTGAGTCAGTTCCGACCTAAAACAACCCTGTATAGGGTTTCTGACTTGCAGCTGGTGAACTTGAACTGCCAACCTTCCGTTTAAACTAACGTTGCAGTTCAGCGCAGTAACCCACAGTGCCACACCAGGAGTCCTTTAGGCTAGTGGTGGTGGTGGTTATGTGCCGTGGAGTCGGTTCTGACTCATAGCGACCCTGTACAGAGTTTCCGAGACTGTAAATCTTTATGGGAGTAGAAAGTCTCATCTTTCTCCCACGGAACAGCTGGTAGTTTCGAACGTCGGTGCAGTACAAACCTTTTGCACAACCCAGAGAGGGACCTGTAGGTTGAGCTACAGAAGGAGTTTCAGCAAATGAGTAACATTGTTTCACTCAGTTTCCAAAGGATTCCTTTGGTAGTCATATAGAAGATTTGTGTGGTCAGACATTGAAGGCAGGGAGACTATTTAGGAAGTTAAGAAATTTAGGTTCATAAATAGCACATCACTTTCATCTCGTACCAATTCTGATAGATTGGGAGGGGCTTTTTGGGGCCCTGTGTTGAGAGGAGAAAAGGTGTTAACAATTGACTAGTGATGTCTGGCATGGACAGGCTAAAAGAGATGTGATCAAAGTGCAAGAGATTTGCTGATCCGGCTAAGGAGACATGATAAGAATCCGGCAGAGAAAGAAAGGGGCAGGCAACATGAGAGGCATTCCAGATAGAGAAATTGTAAGATGTCAACTCAACTCAGTGCTGTTGAGTTGATTCTGACTCATGGGACAGAGTAGAACTGCTCCCATAGGGTTTGCAAGACTATAAATCTTCATGGGAGAAGACAGCCTCTCCTTTCTCCCATGGAATAGCTGGTAGGTTTGAAATGCTGACCTTGTGGTTGACATCCCAATGTTCAATAACCACTCTACCATCAGGGAAAACAGGCTTAAGACTAAGCAGGTTCACATGCAAAATTCTGGCTTTGACAACCAGGAGTCTTGGTGTGGCACTGTGAGTTAATGCGCAGGACTGCAAGGTCGTTTGAACTGCAGGGTTTGTGGTTCAAGCTTACCAGCCGATCCTCAGAAACCCTATGCTACAACAACAACCAACACGAACTCACAGGGAGGGGACAAATTCTGGTTTAGATCAGAGTTGGGACTGCCTGAGAATTACATCGGGTAGGACCCAAGAGACAGGAAGACACATGAGTTGAGAGCTCAGGGGACAAGGCTGGGTCGGAGGTGACACCATGGAGAGGTGAGAGAAGTGCTGTAAAGGGAGTGAGGGGTTATCGAAAGACAGGGGCACCAGGGATGCATGCTCAGAAGAAATGGTCAGAGGGGCAGGACGGGAGCCTTGGGACAGCAGGTCAAGAAGTGGGAAGCAAAGACTCATGGATCTCATTCAAGGTCAAGAGTGAAGTTGTTGTTAGGCCCGGACTCATAGTGACCCATGCACCACAAAAAGAACCACTCCGGTCCTACACATGCCCATAACTGCAGACTGGACTGCTCTAACTCCCAGGGTTTTCACTGGCTGAGTTTTGGAAGTCACTTACCACACCTCTCTTGCAAGCCCACCTGAGCCTGGAAGCTCTGTTGAAACTCATCATAGCAACACACAAAGCTCCACTGCCAGACAAGTAGCTGTACCTAAGGTGCATGGGCCAGGAATCCAACCCGGTCTCCTGTACCACTGCCCCTTTAAGAGTAAAGCACCCCAATATGTAGTGCCAGTGCTGCACTCCCCAGGAGTCCTGAGAAAAAGGGTGGCCACACTCCCGGGGAGTTACGGAGAGAAGGGTGTTCCCCCTCCTGTGGAGTCTCAAGAGGACCAGGGGTGCTAACTTCTGAGGAGGGAGTGGGTCAGGCAGGCACAGGTGTGTGCGGTGTGTGTGTGGTTGGGAGTGACTTGAAGTCCTGGCAATGTTCTGGGTGAGCTCACACAGTTCTGCTTTAAAATACTTCTTTAGCTTGTACGTTCAGATTTTATACAGACTGCAAAGTCGTCTGAACTGCAAGGTTGGCAGTTCAAGCTCACCAGCTGCTCCTCAGAAACCCTATACAGGGTGGCGATGGGTCAGTATTGTCTTGACGGCACCTAACAACAACAACCCCATGAATATAGCTCACAGTGTAACTGAAAAAGTAACAATAAGAATTTTAAAACAGGACCAAAGGGTAACCACACCTGGCAGACAAATCCTCTCTCAACTGCCTGGCATGTCTATCCTGACGCCACTGGTCTCCTCAGCCAGGTCAGTGGTTTTCGATTTGGCCCTGAAGTATCTGTTCCAGCCCCAGATCTCTTCACAGAACCCTAAGAAGCAAATGGGAGCTGGGGCACATTCTTCCCCCCTTTTGACTTCCCACACCCTGCTGTGTGATTTTGAATACATTGCCTTCTTTCTCTGAGCCCTGGATCCCTTATGAGAGACTTGGGCAAGATACCTAAAGACCCTTCCAAAGTTAAGTTTTGAATTCTCCCAAGTTGCTTACTTGATATTGATGGTTTCAAGGCATATTAAATAAACATCCTCAAAAAACAAGAGTGTTGCGGTTTTCCTGTATGCATGTGTATGTTGAGTATATGTCTACGCATATGTGAGTGTGTCAGACTGTGTGAGTGTATGTATATATATGTGAGTATGACTATATATATACATGTATGAATGTGTGCATGAATGTAGTAATGTATGAGCACATGTCTGTGTATGTGTGCCTATGTAAGAGTGAGTGTATGCATATGTATGTGAGTGTGTGGCTATATACATGTATGCATGTGTGCGTGAATGTAATAATGTATGAACACGTCTGTATATGTGTGCCTATATAAGAGTGCATGTGTATGAATGTGAGTGTGTAGCTATACAATGTATATGCATGTACATGTATGTATTAATATGTGTGAGCATATATGTCTGTGTGTCACATGTCAGAGTATGTGAGTGTGTGGCTGCATACATGTATGTAGTAATGTATGAACAGATATCGATGTGTGTACTTATACAAGTGTGTGAGTGTGTATATATGTATGAGGGTGTTGGGTTATACACATGTATATATGTATGTACATGCATGTATTAATATGTATGAGTATATATGTCCATGTATGTGGGATGGTGTCAGAGTTAGTGTGACTATGTGTGTGTGTGTGTGTATATGTATACATGTATTAATGTATGTGTCAGAGTGTGTGTGTGACTACATACATGTGTTACTAATGGGTGTGCATGTACCCACATTGAAGACCCAGCTACAAACACCCATGTCTGTATCTGTCATGTGTGAGGTGGTTGAAGACAAAGGAAAGTGCTAGTCCCATGTTGATGTCCTAGTTAAGTAGTCTCTAGGATGTGGAATTATGCTTCATGACACAGGATCGATCAGCGAAGAGAGGAAGACCCCCATTGAGATGGACTGAGGCAGTGCTGGGAACAATGGACTCAAACAGGAAAGACGCTGAGGATGGTGTAGGATCAAGCCTAATTCCATTCTGTTGTGCATAGGGTGCCATCTCACAGAGGCAGAACTGACTCAATGGCGCCTATCAAGACATGGAAGCATCTAGGAAAGTGGGACTCACAAGGGGGAAGGATCTGGGATATTATCTTGACTACATTCTCATTTCAGAATAGAAACTGAGTCTCAGAGAAGTCAACCAACCTGCCTGGGTCACCCCAAAACCAACCGTCTGCCATTGAGTAGATTCTGACTCATGTATAATTCTGAGACTGTAAATCTTTACAGACAGCTTCATCTTTCTCCCTTGGAGTAGCTGGTGGATTTGAACTGCCGACCTTGCAGTCAGCAGCACAACCAATGCCTAAACCACAGCGCCTAGGTCACACAGTAGATTGAAAATGAAGCCAGAGCTAAATCCAAGCTCCAACTCATAGGCAGAGCTCCCCCCACCCAACCAGGCCTCTAAGACCTGAGTTCACCTGAATCTCAAGTCTCTACTCTGGGCTTCTTGGGCCCTCAGGCCCTGAGCTCCAGGGCCACCAGCAACCACCTCATCTCCTTACCTGACCACCATTTTTTTTCTTTGTACCCTTGCCCACAGCCCACAAACCTTCCTCAGGCAAAGCCATCAGGGGTGGAGCCCCTGGGTGACGGATGGGCCCCACACTGTTTTCACTTGTCACGCGGGCACACAAGATGACAGACCTTGGGAACCTGGGCATTAATACCAAAGATTTATAGTCAAATCTGTCACGGCTGAAGGCACTTCCCCCAAACTTGGCTCGGCCTGAAGGTCGCTTTTCCGAGGTGATAAGTGCAAAAAAGATGTCCTCACCCGCCCCCCTGGGCCCTCTCCTCACGGCAGCCAAAGTTTAGTCTGCACAGCAGGAAATGGGAAGAAAGGACCTGGGAACAGAGAGTTCTCCAAGTCTAATTCTCTGGCCCACCTGCCCCCCTTCCATGATTCTCAAGTTTTCAAACGTGGCAGGGAGGCGCCAGGGAGACCAGAGGGGGCTGGAGAGACAGGACACAGCCCTGGGCAGTTCCTAGGGTTATTGTGTCTAGGTCAGGCATGGTGGACCAACACTCTGGTGAGGGGGTAGAGAGCAATGCCTGGGCCAGGCCAAGTGATCCTGCTCTGAGGCTCACAACTCAGAACAGTGTCAGCTCTCAGTCCCCATCTGAGACTGGATGCTGCCCCTCAGGGCCTGGAGGGTCACATAAGTCACTGCTCTGATCTTTATTGCAAGGGTCAGAGGCCAACATCCATCCATCACCAACTATTTACTGAGCGTCTCTTAGGATTATGGAATTGAAGACCTAAGAGTTGCCTCAGAGACTGATGAGTCCAATGGTCCCATTTTACAGATGAGGAAACTAAGGATCAGAGAGGAGAAACAAGAGCTCAGGTCCATCTATTTATTATTTTCAACAAATCCTGACAACCTGACAATCCTGGATGATGCCTTCTCTGAGCTTGGTGGAGCAGAACACAAGGATGGAAAAGTTCTCTCATGGAGGAGTCTAATGGGGGCAAGATCCATGCATGTAACTCTTGACCCATAGAGGGACACTTACGAGCAACAATAACAGCTAATAGTGCAGGGTCATCTGACCCTCACAATGACCTGGGAGTAAGTAATACATCATTTCCTCCCATTTTACCAATGAGGAAACTGAGGCACAAGTACTTCTAACCACCATGCTCTACTGCCTCAGGAAAA
The DNA here is from genome assembly GCF_000296735.1 of Chrysochloris asiatica. Lineage (NCBI taxonomy): Eukaryota > Metazoa > Chordata > Mammalia > Afrosoricida > Chrysochloridae > Chrysochloris > Chrysochloris asiatica. The sequence continues at coordinate 15,584,065 of NW_006408538.1, read as the reverse complement.
GACACCACAGCCAATACTGCCAAAAGACAGCCTCGATTCACTCCCAGATATGGGGCTGGTGTGGTTTTCCAGGGAGGAAATGGCCCTGATGGGCTAGGGTAGTCTGTGAAGATCTCCCAAAGCCAGAGCCTTGGAGGGTGGCGCCCCACAGACTGAGACCCCTGTGTTAAATAAACCCTGCCCTCGGAGCCTCCAGGTGGGACCAGCTGGGCAGTCACTCAGGAATGGGTCAGAGTTTGTGGCTGTCCCACTGGAGGGCTCCTTGGAGGCAGAGGTCACTGGGCATTCAGCAGAATGAGCTAGCTAGGGCGGTCAGGCAAGAGCCTGTGTCGCCGCAGCTGGTGCCCCACATGGCAGCAAGGGAGGTGGCAACGGCCCGACATCCTGGACTCTGGTGCCTGGCATACACGAGGCACCATTCCTGAGTTACAGATGAGCTAAATTAGCTGTGACGCTCATTAGCGGCAGCTCCTAATTAGTGAAAATTAATATTGGCTTTGATAAAGATGTTGGCGCCAGCTCTCCGAGGCAGAGGCATTATCAACCTTGTCAGCTGGACTAACGACTGGGTAAGTGGAGGTGCCAAGGGGCCTGGAAGGGGGCACTGGGTCACCCGAGGGGGTGGGCAGGGGAGATCTCTGCGGCACTGTGTCAGCAACCCTCCACCCAGAGAGCCAGGGCCCTGAGCCTCCTCCCTGGCTCACCTGACCACCCAGCTGTCCTGCAGGGACTGGTCCCCACATCCATAGTTGTCCCACAGACTATTCAGGCAGACCAACCTGCTGACAGCTGACACATGGGCCAGTGAGACTCAGCTATCTTTGTTGCTGCCAAGTGCTGTCGAGTCAGTTCCAACTGGCTGATGGGTTTGAATCACTGACCTTGAAGTCCAGTGCTTATCCTACAGCATCACAGTTACAGTGGTGGTGGTAGTAGTGGCATGTCGTGGAGTTGGTTCCGACTCACAGAAATCCTGCATAGGATTTCCGAGGCTGTAAATCTTTACTGCAGCGGAAAGTATAATCTTCCTCCTGCAGAACAGCTGGTAGTTTCGAACTGCTGACCTTGAGGTTAGCAGCCTGACTCGTAATCCACTACGCAACCAGAGCTCCTTACAGTTTTAGCTGTTGTTAGTACCTTCGAGTCGGTTCTGACCCATAGAGACCCTGTATAGGGTTTCTGAGGAGCGGCTGCTGAGCTTGAACCACTGACCTTGCAGTTCAAACCAACTTTGCAGTCTAGCGCATTAACCCGCAGAACCACACCAGAACTACAGTTACATTGTTGTTGTTGTTGTTAAGTGCCGTTGAGTCGGGTCCGACCCATAGCGACCCTGTACAGGGTTTCCGAGGGTGTAAATCTTTACGGGAGTAGAAAGCCTCATCTTTCTCCCGCGGAGCAGCTGGTAGTTTCGAACCGCTGACCTTAAGGTTCGCAGCCCGATTCGTTAATGACCCCTAATATTGAAGAGCAAAGATGTCAATTTGAGGACTTAAGTATGCCTGACCCAAACTGCGGTATTTCCAATCACTTCTTATGTGTGTAAAAGTTGGACAATGAATAAGGAAGATCGTAGAAGAACTGATGTATTTGAGTTGTAGTGCTGGAGAAGAATATTGAAATTACCATGGACTGCCAGAAGAACAAACAAATCTGTGTTGGAAGAAGTACAGCCAGAATGCTCCGTGAAAATCAGTATGGCAAGACTGGATGTTCCTCCAGACTTCAGTCTCTCATACTTCAGACATGTTTTCAGGAGGGATCTGTCTTTGAAGCAAGACATTATGCTTGGCAATGTGGAGACCCCCAACGAGGTGGAATGGCACAGAGGCAGTAGCAATGGGCTCAAGCAAAACAATGACTGTGAGGTTGGCGCAGGAGGGGCAGTGTTTCGTTCTGTTGTGCATAGGGTCACTGAGTGGGAACTGACAACAACACCAATTGGTTAGTCTATGTGCCAGGTCATACAGGAAATGTTTTCACATGTGCCTAATCCTCCGAAGAGCAAGGAGCTCTGGTAGCATAGTGGTTACGAATCGGGCTGCGAGCCGTAAGGTCAGCAGTTAATATGAGAAGCTGGGTTCTATGAAGAAAAATGTGGCGTCAGGATTGGAGGAAGACTCATTAACAACCTGCGATATGCAGATGATACAACCTTGCTTGCTGAAAGTGAAGAGGACTTGAAACATTTACT
>NW_006408538.1:15561107-15581156 GCF_000296735.1 Chrysochloris asiatica | reverse complement strand
CATCCTAAGAACCCTGGAAGTATCCTCTTTGCACAGATGATGAAACTGAAGCTTGGAGCAGTTGAGTAACTTGTCCTGGGACACATGCTGTTGTTGTTACGTGCGGTATGTTCAGCCCCAATTCATAGCGACCCTGTATAGAGTTTCCGAGGAGTGACTGGTGAATTTGAACCACTGACCGTGCAGCTCAAACTGACCTTGGGGTCCAGTGCATTATCCCACAGCGCCACACCAGGACTCCTGGGATATCTGGGTACAGGATCTGAACCCAGGCAGTCTGATTTCATGTCTTGACCTCTGCATTATCTTGCCCCTTCTCCTGACCCTCCTAAATGAAGCAATCTAAAGACCAGCACACTACCTTACACCGAGCATCTAACATCATATATGACACCTAGTAGATGATCAACAAATACCTATAAATGAACAAATGAGAAAACAGGGAACTCTGGATTCTTCTGGTGTGCTTATATTTAACACTCTGGTGTCATCTAAACAGGCATGTGTGTGTATACATATATATAATATTGAATCTCCAGATTCTATATCCCAGAATATTACCTCTCTGTCAGGGAGGGCCCCCAGGAACATCCAGTTTTCCTGGGAGATGGCTGGAGGCCTGGAGGCCTGGCTCACTCAGGCTCCGGTTGTGCTGTTGCCAAGTAACCAGCTCAGGGGCCTTGTCCCTTGGGCCACTTGGGAGGTGACTAGGCGGATGTGGTTTCTTTTCACCCCAGTCCCTGCTCCCCAGTCAGGGACCCTAAGTCCCTACCCGGTGTAATGAGGGGAAGTAACAGATATATCTATTTTTAATCCAAATAAAGGGAAAATGTTTGCCACCTTGGAGTTTATAAAAATAACAATGCATTATCCAGACATTAATAACAATAAAGATGTCAAACTGTCAGATAAGAAGTTAATCTCATTCGGAGCACAATTAAGTATGCTATTATCCCACCACCTGGGGCCACTTGGGTTTTACCACCCAGCAGGCTTAATAGATAAAGGGGCTGGGTATGAGGAGTCACTGGAGCTAGCACCCTCACTCCCCCCCACCATTCAGCCCTGCTTCATCCAGACCCCTGACTCGGTGACCCTAACACCTAGTGGAGGAGTAGCCACAGGACCTGCAGGCCAGAGGATGGGGGCAGAGCAAGCTGGGGCCAGGCCTGTGTGGCTGCCATCTGTCCACACTTTCGTTGGACCAGTGACTGTGGTCCATGTTCTATCCAGATGAGGGTGGCAGAGGATAGCAAGTCCTCAATGTCCCTAACAGTCTGTGTCAGTGGGGGTCAAGCCAGGACCAGAGAAAGACTTCTAGTGTTTAACTGGGAGGGACTTCATGCAGGAAGCTGGTTACACCTGGGATGCTGTTGCTGAAAAACCAAATAGGATGTGGTGGTAACCCAGAGATTAGCAGGAAGTTGCCATCAGCTCTAAATTAGAGGGACAAGGGGGGAGATGGTGTCCCTAGAGCCCGGGGCTGGAGTGGGGCAGGCTCACCTGGCAGCAGCTAGAGCCACAGAAAAGACACAATGATTGGAACCCAAGAGAGTGAATGGGGGGAAATGCCCTGGCTTCTCCTTTCTCCTGCCAGGACTTCCCACTGGCTAAATCCAGATGGAGACCAGCTGACCCAGGGACCGGGAAAGTCAGCCTAAGAGTTACTCCCTGTGACAGGTCATTCAGAGATGAGTGGGTGAAGGTAAGGGATGGATCTGTGAGCAGACAAGCTCAAGACTAGCCCAGAATCCAGGCTTGAAATTTTATTCTCTCCCCGTTTATTGAGCACCTAATGTATTCCAGGCTTTGTGCCTGGTGAATACAGGGGAAAGAAACATGAATTAGAACTTACATCAGTCCTCTAGGAAATTACTCACCACTGAAGGAAGAAGAACAGATTATTTCTATGGATTTTGTGTGTGCTAAGCTGTTTTGCATTTTGGACTTCTGGTGTGGCACTGTGGATCAGTATATTCATCTTGTGAATCACAAGATCGGCAGTTCAAACCCACAAGTTGCTCCTCGGAAATCCTATACAATGTTACTGTAAGTTGGAACCAATCCAATAGCACTTAACAACAAGAAGCTTTTTTGCAGGCCAGGAGAGTATGCAAGACAGACCCTGAGAAGGGATTCCAGGAACGCTGTCTGGAAGACCGATGGTTTAAGAGAATGCATGAAGGGAAGGAAGACAGAGAAAAAGAGGAAAAAAAGCAAATTATGGGCAGTGTTACAAGAAAGTGGGTTCAAGGAGGAGTTCAAGGAGCAAAAGAAGCTGGAGGAGAAGTAAGAAGGAGCTCATGTATGGACATGTTGGAAGGAGATGCTTCCTAGGTACAGCTGGACATGCGCATTTGGAGCCCAGGGAAGTGGCAGGGCTGGGGAAAGCAATTTGGTATCATCGGTGTGGAAGTTGTCATAGAACAAGTGGAAGAAAGAACCCAACATGAAGCGCATATGAAGAGGGGCACAGGCTTTGTGCAATGAGAGGAGACCAAGAAGGAATGGTTGCAGAGAAGGAAGACAAGCAGGAAGGAGGAGGGCCAGGGAGTCTGAAGAGTGGTGAGGGTCAGGTGGTGAACAGGCTGCAAGGACAAACACAGAGGAGCATCCTGGGAGAGAAGGTCTAGAAACGCCCACTGAGCTGGCCTTGATTTGTACCACATCTGTGGGGTAGCAGGAACAGGAATCAGGCTGCGAAGAACAGAGGAGTAAACAAGCAACCGAGGTCAAAAGCAAGCAAGTGTAGACCACGCTTTGAGAAACCTGACTGTACAATGTATAACTTAGAACTTCTGCTCTCCAGAAGACATTAAGAATGAAGAAACAATCCACCGACTAGGAAAAGCATTTGCAAATCAGCTATCTGATAAAGAACTCGTAACCAGGATGTGTAAAGAACTCTCAGAACTCAACAATAAGAAAACAAATAACCCAACAGCAACAAAACATTGGACAAAACAGCTTAACAGCCACCTCAACAAAGTAGATATATGGATGGCAAGCAAGCATCTGAAAAGAGGCTCAGCATCATTACTCACTAGGGACTCACAAATCAAAACCACTATGAGCTACCACTACACACTAATTAAAAACCTACTGCCCTCAAGTCAATTTCGACTCACCTTAACCCCCTATAGATAGGGTTGCTGAGCCTGTAAATCTTTACACAAGCAGAAAGCCTCATTTTCTCTCATGCAGCAGTTGGTGGATCTGAACTGCTTAACCTTGTGGTTAACAGTCCAGTGCTTATCCAACAGTACCACCAGGGCTCCTATATACATATTGTTTTTGTTGATTTAAGTGCCATCGAGTCAGTTCCAACTTATAGCGACTCTGTATAGGGTTTCCGAGGAAAGGCTGGTGAATTTGAACCTCTGACTCTGCAGTGCAAACCGACCTTGGGGTCCAGTGCGTTAACTCACAGCGCTACACCGGAAACACATATGAAAAGTCTAAAATGAAAGAGACGGCTCATAGCAAACCTGGGGAGGGTGTGGAGGAGTGGGCCAGGCTTGAGTGGCTGCTGGGGAAGAGAACACAGAGCACCAATCAAGATGACAGCATCCCCCTCTCTGGTACCACATAAAGGGTTGCCGCAAGGTCCTTGGGACCAAGGAGACAAGATCCAGGGAAAGACATCATGCTAAGGAGAGATGGACAGTGGCAGAGGCGAGGGAGAGAGAGCAAGGTGCATAGAGGAGAAAGGAAAGAAAAAGGATGTGTGTTAGGACACATCAGAGTTCACCAAAGCCGGAATCCAGGGCAAGCAAGATGACGAAGTCAAGTTCTTCTAGCAAGTATATCCCCTTCTGGGGAGTGTGCAGATGGACATGAAACTAACAAGCACAGTGTGCTAAGTGTGGGACAACAGAAGGGACAGAGAAACAGCACTGTTAGCCCAAAGGGGTGGCCAACACTACCAGATGATGCTCTCAGCCAAAAACAAGATGGAGCTCGTCTGGAAGCTAGCAGAGCAATGAGTAAAGCTACACTCATGCCTTTCCTCTGCATTTCTGCCCAGCGTCCATCAAGGTCTAGCTTACACCCCACCTCCTCTGTGACTGTGACCAGCTGCACACCGAGCAGGCCTAGCCTCCCATCTTGTTGTTTGTTGTTACAAAATCCTTTCCCGAATCCCCAGTACTTCAAGCCTATGATGCCAGGCAGGGAGGGAGTGTGTGCAGTGGTTCGTGGTCACGAGCACAGGTTTGTTTTCTCGAAATGAAGACAACTGTCAATGGATTTAGGGATCACTTGGATAATCCAGACTGATTCCATCTTGAGATCCTTAGCTTAATTACATGTACTGCAAAGGTTCTATTTTCAAATATGGTCTCATTCACAGGTTTGGGAAGTTAAAACGTGGAAACATCTTTTGGGAGACATCATCCAACTCCCTGCATCAGCATAAGAGATCAATCTGTGGTCAGGGCATCTCCCTGATTTCCATTCTGCCCCAGGGCCACTGTATACAGTGGTTCCCCTTACTCAGAACCCACCCACTCCTCTACCCTTCACTGAATTCATGCCTAATCCGCTTTCCTAAAACAGGTGGGAGGTCACATCCCCAGGAAAGCCTTTCTAGGTTCCCAGTGGCATGTCTCTCCTGCCCTCATCAATCCACAGCCCAGCAGGGAGAGAAAAAAAAAAAGAGCACAAGTTTGTGAGCCAAATCCTGGGGTTCAAAGCCCCACTGCCACTACTATTGTGTGCCCTTACACAAATTACATCACCTCTTAACCAAGATGTGGGGATGATGATAATGTCTGCCTCACAGGGCTGGTGTGAGGAAACCAGCTTTACTGTTGTTGTTGTTGTTGTTGTTGTGAAGTGCCAGTGAGACTGCAGCTATCTTTGTTGCTGCTAAGTGCTGTCGAGTCAGTTCCAACTGGCTGGTGGGTTTGAACCACTGATCTTGCAGTCCAGTGCTTATCCTACAGCGCCACACTTACAGTGGTGGTGGTGGTGGTGGTGGTGGTGATGGTGGTGGTACTGGTATGTCATGGAGTTGGTTCCGACTCGCAGAAACCCTGCATAGGATTTCCAAGACTGTAAATCTTTACTGCAGCAGAAAGTATAATCTTCCTCCCACAGAACAGCTGGTAGTTTCGAACTGCTGACCTTGAGGTTAGCAGCCCAACTCATAGTGGTAATCCACTATACTACCAGAGCACCTTACAGTTATAATTGTTAGTGCTATCGAGTCGGTTCCTACCCATAGTGACCCTGTATAAGGTTTCCTAGGATCAACCTGGTGAGCTTGAACTGCTGACTTTGCAGTTCAAATGGCTTTGCAGTCTGGCGCATTAATCCATAGTGCCACACCAGAACAGGTGCTGTCAAATCTGTACTGACTCATGATGACTTTATGCATAGCAGAATGAAACACTGCATGGTCTGCACCAACACCACCATCGGTGCTCCACTTGAGTCCATTGTTGCTGCCACGGTGCCAATCCATCTCATTGTAGATCTTCCTCTTTTTCTCCGACCCTCCACTTTACCAAGCATGAGATCCTTCTGCAGAGACTGGTCCTTGCTGGTTATATGTCAAATCTGTTTTTGAGATGATCTCTATATTCATGTGGGATATGTTCAAGGTCATATTTTGGCTCTCGTGGACTTGTTTTCATTTTATTCAGCTTCAGTCTGAACTTGTATATGAGCAATTGATGGTCTGTTCCACAGTCTGCCCTTGGCCTTGTTTTGACTGATATGGAGCTTTTCCACTGTCTCTTTCAATATGTAGTCAATTTGATTTCTGTGTATTCCATCTGGTGAGCTCTATGTGTACAGTTCTTTTATAGTGTTTTTAAAAGGTATTTGCATTGGAGAAGTCATTGGTCTTGCAAATTCTATCATGCGATCTCTAGCATAATTTCTATCACCAAGGCCATTATTTTCTAATGACTGATCCTTCCTCTTTGTTGCCAACCTTTGCATTCCAATCACCCGTAATTATCAATACATCTTGATTGCATGTTTGATTTATTTCAGACTGAAGAAGTCAATAGAATTTTTCAACTCCATTATAACTAGGTTTAGTTATAGGCTATCCATACACCTACAAGGAAGACCCGTTAATACAACTATTATTCAAATTTAGGTATCAAATTTGAATAATAGTTGTATTAACGGGTCTTCCTTGTAGGTGTATGGATATCATATCACAGACAACATTGTACTTCAAGGTAGATCTTGAACTGTTCTTTTTGATGATGAATAGGACACCATTCCTCTTCTATTTGGTTGTCAGATTCAAAATGACCAATACCAGTCCATTTCAGCTAACTAATGCCTAGGATATCGATGTTTATGTGCTCCATTTCATTGTTGACAACTTCCAATTTTCCTAGATTCATACTTCATGCATACCATGTTCCCATTATTAATGGTTGTTTACAGCTGTTTTTCCTCATTTTGAGTTGTGCCCCCTCAGCAAATGAGGGTCCTGAAAGCTTTATTCCATTGATGTTATCATGGTCCACTCTACTTTGAGGAGACAGCTCTTTCCCAGTGGTATTTTGAGTGTCTTCCAATTTGAGGGGCTCATCTTCTGGCACTATGTCTGACAATATTCTGGTGACCTTGTTACCTTGGTACAAAAAATCCCTGGGTGGCCTAAACAATTTGTTCTCACTGACTCCTGGTGTGGTACTGTAGGAACACTTAACTGTGCTCATGAGGAACCTGCACATAGACAAAGAGGCAGTTGTTCAAACAGAACAAGGGGACATCCAATGGTTTAAAATCAGGAAAGGTGTGTGCCAGGGTTCTATTCTTTCACAGACTTATTCAATCTGTATGTTAAGCAAATTATCTTATAATCTATATTAGATGAAGAAAAACGTAGCATCAGGATTTGAGGAAAACTCATTAACAACCTGTGATATGCAGATGATACAACTTTGCTTGCTGAAAGATAAGAGGACTTAAAATACTGATGAACATCAAAGACCACAGCCTTAGGTATGGGTTATACCTCAATGTAAAGAAAATAAAAATCCTCACCACTGGACCAATAAACAACATCCATATAAATGTAAAAAAGATTGAAGTTATCAAAGACTTCATTTAGCTTGGATCAACCATCAACACTCATGGAAGCAGCAGTCAAGAAATAAAAGGATGTATTGCATTTGGCAAATCTGCTGCACACGACCTCTTTAAAGTGTTCAGGAGCAAAGATGTCAGTTTAAGGACTAAGGTGTACCTGACCCAAGCCACGGTATTCTCAACAACCTCATATGCATATGAAAGTTGGACAGTGAATAATGAAGACCGGAAAAGAATTGATGCATTTGAGTTATGGTTTTGGAAGAGATTATTAAAATACCGTAGGTTGCCAAAAGGAACAAACCAATCTGTGTGGGAAGAAGTACAGCCATAATGTTTCTAGGAAGCCAGGATGGCCAGACTTCATCTCTCATTGTTGATGTTGTTGTTAAGTGCCGTTGAGTCAGTTCCAACCCATAGCAACCCTGAAACAGGGTTTACAAGGCTTTACAAGATTTACAAGGTTGTAAATCTTTACAGGAGCAGAAAGCCTCGTCTTTCTCCCGCGGAGCAGCTGGTAGTTTCGGACTGCTGACCTTGCAGTTCGCAGCCCAATTCATAACCACTACGCTACCAAAGCTCCTCATCTCTCATACTTAGGGCATGTTGTCAGGAGGGACCAGTTCCTGGAGAAGGACACCACGCTTGGTAAAGTGGAGGGTCAAGAGAAAAAGAGGAAGACTTCCAATGTGATGGATTGGTAAAGCAACTGTAGCAATGGGCTCAAGTGTAAGACCGGTTGTGGCATTGGTGCAGGACCGGGCAGTGTTTTGTTCTGTTACACATAAGGTCATTATGAATTGGTACCGACTTGACGCCACCTAACAACAACAGCAACAGTAAAGCTAGTTTCCTCACATCAGCTCTGTGAGACAGAAATTATCATCTTGCCGGCTCCGTGGTTAAGAGGTGATGTAATTTGTGTAAGGGCACACAATGGCAGTGACAGTGAGGCTTTGAACCCCTGGAGTTGGCTCACAAGCCTGTGCTCGTGACCATGAACCACTGCGTGGCCTCATAGGCTCATGGGATTCGTGAAAGGATTCTGTAGCAATACAACATCACCTGGACACTTGAGAGAAAGGCAAATTACCTGGCCCCACTGCAGACTGACTAAATCAGAAACTCTGGAAATGCACCTCAGACACCCGGGTTTTCACAAAACTTCCAAGGCATGCTGACCCATGCTCAAGTCTGAGAAACACTGGTACACATTATCCATCCACCTCTAAAATGTTCTTTAATCTCTCACTTGGAAGTTTGTGAATTTAACTTGCTGAAATTAGGTGGCTGCTCCCAGCAGCCCAGATCCTGGACACCTTAGTCCTGCAACTCTAGGATCTCCACAGGTGCTCAATGAGCCTTCAGTCTTGTCACACCCCCTCACAAAGGAGCACCTTTTATTCCAGAAAGAATATAGCCTATGTCCTTTACGAAATAATAACCCCCAAGGGAGCTCATCCTCTGCTGGACTCACAGACTGTCCTCTAGCTCCCCCAGATTCAAACCTCACATTAAATAGCAGCCTCCAAGGTGGTCTGCAGCCTCCCCCGCTGGGTGTATCAGGGTCTGAGAGGTTCTATGTGGGTCGTTATAAATGTGCAGAACAAGCGAAGCATGAAAGAAAAGTGAAGTTACACACCCTTCACTACATGCAAGGAGACAGAGATGCTGACAAACATGGCACTACCCAGCCAAAGACATATTATTACACATACATGCAGGCAAGGGCATGGTCACACACATGGGCAGGGCACAACCACACATACAGACAAGGACACCCACATCACACATATGAACAGGGACAAAAACCCACATTTATACACACACACAGACAAGGACACACACAAGGACAAAGACACACACAGTCACACACTCATATACACACGTTAAGGCAGGGTGCTGCCCCTGTAGAAGATGGCCTGGAAGTGGGGGGGGGTGGGAAGTGAAGTCCATCAGGAATGCCCTGCCTTGCTTCAACTGCATCTCAAGGTGGCCAGCAAAGGCAGGGGGTGACGTGCAGGCTCTTCTGAGACATTGCCTTCTGAACATCCCATTCCTCCCACCCACAGAAGGAAAATTACAACTTTCTCAAGGAGGTGGGTTTTTTTTTTTAATGTTTTGTGTTTTTTCCTCCCCCCTCCTTCAGTGCACAACACTAATTTATGACTATTTTTCCAACTCCACTGAAGTAAGAGGGTAATGGCTTTCAGCCGCTTTGCTTTCTCTCACCTGTCACTCACCGCTGGCTACCTGACAGGACTGCAGACAATGTTCCAATCATAGGGGCCGCCTTTTTTTTTTTTTCCCCCAGGGAAGCACAGAATTCATCGTGGCTGTGGGGAGAGTTATTTCATTCCTGGACAGAACAACTTCAGGTAAACAGCTGTAAAAATTCATCCCCAGCAGGGCTGTGTCAGGCTCAGGGGTTCTGAGCTGGCCTGGGCAGGGGTCTGGAGAGCTGGAGGACACTCAGTGAGGCAGGGTCCTTGAGTTCTATTACCTACTGGACTCTCAGACCACCTTGAGTAGGTCACACTGCCTCTTGGGATGTCAGGTGCCCCCACTGCTTACTGGAGAGAATGTTCTCAGCCCTCCAGGCCAGGATAGAGAAGAGTGAGCAAGACCCCAGGCATTCTCTCAGGGGTCCAGATCCTGGGGCTGCTTGTTACCAGCTAACCAAGGACACGATGCTGAATCTCAGGTCCTCATTTGTAAGACTGAGATATTCTAGACAAGTATGTCCAGAGCTGTCTGTGATGTTGGCAACATTCTGTATCCACACTGTCCTGGAGCACATGTGGCTATTGAACACTTGAAATGTGGCCAGCCAGTGTGAATGAGAAACTGAATTTAACTTTTTTATTTAATTGTAATTAATTTAAATCTAAATAGCCATATGTGGTCAATGGTTCCTATATTGAACCAGGCAGTTGGATACTTTTCCTGATATTGAAAGCCTCTCATACCAAAAAAAAAAAAAAGAAGAGAAAAGAAATATAATCCTGGTGCCTTTAACCTTGGATGTTGTGAGGATTGAATTAAATAAAGCTTATAAAGTGTTGTGGTTGTTGTTGTAAGTGCCATCGAATTGATTCTGACTCATAGATACTGTGTATAGGGTTTCCAAGTAGCAGCTGGTGGATTTGAACTGCCGGCCTGTGGTTCGTAGTCCAGTGCTGATTCTACAGTGCCACACCAGGAGTCTTATATAAGGTGTTGGCACCTAGTTAGAAGCAAAATGGAAACATTGCTATTGGGCTGATTCCAACTCATGACAAGCCCATGTACGTCAGAAAAAAGCTGTATTCCATTGAGTTTTCAAGAGCTGATTGTTCAGAAGGAGATTTTTAGGTCTTTCTTCTGAGGTGCCTCTGGGAAAACGGAAGCCTCCAACCTTTTGGTTAGCACCTTAACCATTTGTACCACCAGGGACTGGGAAGGAAGGAAGGAAGGAAGGCAGGCAGGCAGGAAGGAAGCAGGAAGGCAGGAAGGGGATTTTAATTCAAGGGTGTCATGGTATGGGAAATTTTTTTAATGTAACTTAATTTCCTTGTCATTGTGTTTCAATTTAGCAAGAAAATCAAGATGCCACCAGTGAGGGATACATGGGACACACAACCAGAACTAGCAACCAATTACCCCCTTGGTTCCCTCCATCCCCGTTCATGTGGCACTGCCCACCCTCTAGTACAGCAGAACTGAGCCAAATTGCTCTGGGGTGACAAGTTGTTCTTGCATCTCACCAAAGACCTCTGTGGGTCTCAGAAGACCCCCATGCTCTGGAGCCACAACATTCAAGAAATGCAGAAAAACAGGGAAATGACTGTTTTACCATCTTCTAAGTCCCTGGAAGTCCTGGGGTGGCGCTGCAGGATAAGCACTGGACTGCTAACTAACTACAATATTGACAGTTCAAACCCACCAGTCATTCCTTAGAAACCCTATACAGGGTCACTATGAGTCAGAACTGACTCGACGGCACTTAACAAGAAACAAGTCCCCATAGGATACACAGGGAGGCTGCCCTGGATTTGGGTCTGAGCTCCACTGGTGACCAGTTCTGCTGACAGAGCCATTCTTTCTGAGCCTCAGTTTCCTCATCTGACACATAGAAACCTATGTGATAATGTGCTCAAAGTGCCTGGCACCTAGTTGCTGTTGTTGTAAGGTACCACGGAGTCGGTAATGACCCATAGTGACCCCTAGCACAGCAGAATGAAACACTGCCCGATCCTGGGCCAACCTCACTGTTAGTGCTCAGAAAATATTGTCAGTAATTCTAATCATGTAGTGGGCTAAGTCTAGTGGGATGGTGACCACAATGCCAGCAGTTCAAACCCACCAGCTGCTCTGTAGGAGAAAGATGAGGCCGTCCGTCAGCTTCCGGAGACAGCCAGAGTACAGCAGTTTAGAGGCTGGTCGCCAGTACCCAGATCACCTGATTTCAAAGCCAGCCCTGCGACTCACCAGCTGCAACTTTGGACAAGTCACTTCAGTTTTGCTTGTCTCAGTTTCCTTATCTAGTCAATGAGAATAATAATGGGATTTTTTGAGTTTTATGAGAATTATAGAAATTTATAGCACTTCCTAACACAGATTAAATATTACATAAATGAGTCCTGGTGTGGTGCTATAGGATAAGCACTGGACTGCTAACCACAAGGTCAGCAGTTCAAACCCACCAGTCAATCCTCAACAACACTTAAGACTTAACAACAACATGTTAATTAAGTAGCTTGCTGAGGGCTCAAAAGACAAGGTGATGGTGGTGTACCTTGGAATTCATTCTGATTCATAGCAAACTGAATAGGGCTTCCGAGGCTATAAATCTTTACAGGAACAAAATGCTTCACCTTTCTCCCATGGAGAGGATGTTGTTGTTGTTGTTAAGTGCCGTGGAGTCGGTTCCGACTCATAGCGACCCTGTACAGGGTTTCTGAGGCTGTAAATTTTTACGGGAGCAGAAAGCCTCATCTTTCTCCCGTGGGACAGCTGGTAATTTCGAACTGCTGACCTTGTGGTTCACAGCCTGATTTGTAACCACTATGCTAAAATAGCTATAGTCTCCTTAATAATAACCCAGCCGTTCCTTGGAAACCCTATACAGGGTTACAACCGATGGCACTTAACAACAGCAACAATCTAAGAACCCCCGTGTGATAGGTTGAATTGCGCCTCCCAAAAAGATCTGTCAGCGTCCAATCCCTAGTACCTGTGAAAGGTTTGTACCCAGGGTCAGTTAACATGGGGGCACTGTGGGTAAATCATTAGGCTACTAACTACAAGGTCAGCAGTTCAAACCCATCAGTTGCTCCATAGGAAAAAGATGAGGCTGTCTGCGCCTATAAAAATTTCCAGTCTGGGAAACTCAGAATCAACTCAACAGCAGCAGTGGGCTTGGTTTGGGGTTTGTTTTGTTGTTGTTGTTGTTTTTTGGAAGTGAATATGAGGTCAGGCTGGAGTATTTAGGGTGGATCCTAATCTCATCATCACTGTCCAGAGGTGGACAGACACAGAGACAGAGGGAAGATGCCTTGGCAAGTCAAGAGCTACCAGAAGCCCAAAGAGACAAGCAAGGGACTTCCCAAGAGTCTTCAGAAAGACCATGACCCTGCTGACACTCTTCATTTGAACTACTCGTCTCCAGAACTATAAGTCAATGTGTATCTGTTCTTATAAGCCACCCCATTTGTACTATTTTTATTACAGAGGCCTTGGGAAACTCCTCCACCCCAACAGGCCTGGGTTTTGATCTGCTGATCACAGGATGCTGCTGTATGAAAGCAGAGGGGCCGAAGATAAGGAAAAGAGCAGTTCAGACTTAAAGAGACTGAGTTTGAGGGTCTTTGCTCTCAGGCACCCTGGGAACTTTACACCCACTACTAGCAAGAGAGTTAGCACCCTAGTTTATGGGTGAGAAAGCTCCTACCTTGAGGAGAGAGTTGGCTGGTCAACTGCTTACTTCCTCTACCTACCATTCTGCTCTTCGCTGCTCACTCACCTGAGTAAAAGGACCCTCCCTGCGGGTGTCCTCAGTCCTCATTATTCTCTGAGTGGGTAAAGGACTGGACAGAAGTAACTGGATTTCAGAAGAGATAACACTTTGTCAGCTGGCTGAGGGCTTTGACTAGATGCCAGGTTCTATGCTGTGTCATATGTCACAACCCACAGCCATTTAACAAATGAGGGACCCAGGCTCGAGCAGGGACTCTAGGCTCCCAGGCTACTGGCAACCTGCCTTCTAACTGGCCTGCGATCCAATTGCAGAACTCGGCCTCCTTGCTGCTACTTCTCAAATAGATCCAAGTATTTATAATTATGGAGCTGAAAAGCAGTGCTACTTTTCTCATTGACATGTTTGTAGTCAATAAAGTCGGCAATCAAAGTTGTAAAAATAAACATTTCCCTCCCGTGGCACATGATGACGCTATTTCCAGTTTAGATGGGGAAAAATGCAGCCGGCAAACATTTTAATTTTCCTAAATTGGCATTTAAGGAGCTCTGGTAGCATAGAGGTTATGAGTCAGGCTGCTAACCTCAAGGTCAGCAGTTCGAAATTACCAGCATACCATGGAAGAAAGATGAAGTTTTCTGCTCCCGTAAAGATTTACAGCCTTGGAAACCCTACATAGGGTCACTCTGGGTTGGAACCAATTCCACGGCACACCATCACCGCCAAATTGGCCTTTAAGGCCCCAAAAAACGAGGTTGTTCACCCTTGGGTTGAATCTCTAAAATTGGAGGCCCTGCTTTGATGGGCCAAGAGCCACAGGGCACTCCACAAATCTGTCTTCTGGTCTCCTGTGCCCAAAGAGTGTCTACTGGACCTCAGACAAGCAGCAGCTGAGGTTCCCCAGGTGGAATGGAAATTACTACCCCAGTCACCAACTATGGAGCAACGATTCATTATTTCACTGAATAACCACAACTCTGCAATGTACGCACAGCCAGCCCATTCTATAGATGAGAAAACTAAGGCTCAGAGAGGCAAAGTAACTAGCTGGGCCTCGGCATCTGCTGGGGCAGAGCAGCGCTCTTTTCTCCACACACATAGCCTCTCCACCCAGCGCCGGAGCTGTTGTCTCTGAGGACATTGGGGTCACTGGCTCTGGAAGCCACACTTGTGCTCCTTCCTGCTGGGGCTCGGAAGCCCACCGTTACATCTGCTGCTGCTGCTAGACTCCCTCTGAAGCGGGGGGTGGGGGGGTAGGGGAGGGTGGGGAGACCTAAGGAGGGAAGCAGTTCCCACTCCTTAATTGACTGTAAATTGCTCCAAAGCTTTTAATGAAGGCCGTCAGGAGTAATTATGTCTGCTGCTTAGAGGCCACTTTGTGTAAACACAAACGGGGGTGCAGGGGGGACAGGCTGCAGTGGGCATCTCCAGTCCTCCCCTCCCCATGGGCCATCCTCTTAATTCACACATCTGTGATCCAATGGTGAGCCATAGATGAGGTGCAGAGAACACAGGGCATGTCCCAGGTAGGGGACCTGCAAGATGGGTAGGCCAGAGCAGTCCAGCGGCCCAGCATGATGCGCTGAGGGCCGACTCTGCCAGGGACAGCAGGATAAACAGAGCCTGGATGGCGGAGGACTATGTCCAGGCTCTGGGAGCCAGTTCCCATGGGAAGGCGGTGGTTATCGAAGTGGGCTTTCCATGCCAGCTGGGGCAGTGACAGTGGCCGCAGCAGCCCCTAACAACTTGTTGGAAATGCAAATTCTTGGACTCCCAGCTCAGACCTGATGATGGTTCAGTGGTAGAGGTCTTTCCTTCAACGTGAGAAACCCCATTCATTGCTGACCAATGCGCCTCAGGCACAGCCGTTACGGGTCTGTCAGTGGAGGCTTGCATGTGGCTATGATGCTGAACAGGCCTCAGTGGACACAAACTAGGAAAAAAGGCCTGGAGAACTACTTCCAAAAATTGGTCAGATCTACAGCCAATTGTGGAGATGGCACACAGGTAGTATTTTGTTCTGGTTGTGCCCAGGATTGGGGGCCAGCTCAATGGAAGCTAACATCACTACCGCAGACCAACTGAGCCTAGCATCATGAGCTGTAAGAAGCTTCCAGTAGGTGCTGACACCGGATTAAGTTAGACAACCACTGATAGAAGGGACAAGGAAGTGATGGACAAGGCCCACTCTCCTCATTTTACAAAAACGGGGTGCTCACTCTACGTCCCAGGTCAGGTACTGGGTTTAAATCTCAGCACTGGCATTAAATGAATTCTTTGACCTTGGAGAAGCCACTGAACTTTTCTGGGCCTCTGTGGACTCATGTATACAGTGGAGCAATGGCGGCAACATGGACTGTTGTGAGGACCGAGTACTTGGCACATAGCAAACAGTCAGGAGTAAGAGCTACTGTTGTATCTCATACCCAAGTTGTCACCATCACGCTATGGGCCCTGTGAGGTGACAGGAGAGAGGATGTCAGGGAGTAAGGAGGAGACATGGACCGTGTTGAATGACAGCCCATGTGAGAGCAGTCTCTGGACAACGGACATTCATTATTACCCAGGTGCTGCCCGTGGGCCTCCTGCTGCTGGGTCATCCCTGTGCCGAGGACCTCTTGCCTCTTGGTGCCACACACAGCCTCCTGTCCCCAAGCAGTCCCACCTGCGTGCAGTGTGGTTTCCTGTTTACCTCCTCTCCTGGCACCTCTGCCAGAGACAGGTTTTCCTGTCTTAGCACAGGAGTGAGTGTGCTCTCTGACCAGAACAACTACTAAAGTCATTATACACAAAACTACTGCCTCCGTGTCCCCTCCCTGTGCTGGGCATCACAGGACACACAAGGGAGGAAGGCCTCCTACACACTCCTGCAAACTCCCAGTGCATCTACCTCAAAGTTGACAATTCGGTCCATTCCCTGTCTTCATGCACAGTCCCCCCCAGAGGACACTGAGGGGTTCCAGGGTGGCAGAAGCACCATCAGGACAAACACCCAGGGGACTGGTTGAGTTGACAGACAGTTCCCCTGACCTTGTGACCTGTGTCCACACTGAGCCAGGCTGATCATCGAGGGAGCAGCAGCCACCAGAGCCTCCCAGGTAGCCCAGAGTCCAGCACTGCTCTCCTACGGCTGCCGCCCTTCTGAGGTAACATCCCCGGCACCTGGCCCTGCAGGAATCACAGGTGTGTCTGTGGGCTCGGACCCACTTGTCTCCACTTATCTGGACAGTTCAAGGCAGCCTGGAGGCAGAGGTCTCACAGGGGCCTGCCAGATGGGTACCACTATCCTAATGTCCACATGTTGGAGCTGCACAGAGTGGGGAGCTGAGCTGAATGAGCAGGTGGGAGGGGCAATGACACACATAGTAATGTCCCCCCCCCCCCCCCCGCCCCAGGTGCCTGGGCTCTAGCTGACACAGGTCGCTGAGGGCACATGGGGGACAAACACTACCTCCATGCCTGTCAGGGCTGGGTTATCTCCAACACAAGGTTTCTCCGGAGAGTTCATAAAGCAGCTGATGTGGAAAGGCAAGTTCAACACTCAATAATCCCTCCATCACATTACAGGGGACACCAGCATCTTCTCTCTGAATCATCTTCATCTGCAATCCTAAGAAGCCCCACAGCGAGCCCACAGGAGGAGGGCTCGTGGAGTGCTGTGAGGCCAGGCATGGAGCCCCAGGGGATGATGAGGCACATCCTCTCCCTCACCCAAGCACAAGGGATCCGAGGGGACCAGCAAGAGATGCTCTTGGTCTCCACTCTCCACTGTGGCATGGAGATAGAGTGAGGAAACAGAGGAGAGGCCAGCAATGGTGGAAAGGTTCTCCCCTCTGCCCACAGTGACCTGTGCCAAAGCTGTGCCATCAAGGCAGGGCACAATTGGTGCTAGAGGAAGAAGATCTGCACTAGACCTAACTCAGCAACTTAATGACTGAGAGCTCTGGGGAAGTGCAGCCTCTGTAAGCAACCATTCCCTTCATCTGCTCTTTGTGGATTGAGTGAGCAAGGAATTCAAATCCCTGAGTGTGGCACATGGGAGGTGGCCAGGATCTGTCCTGAGTATGAGGGTTGGCGACAGGAGCTAGGGGCCTTTACAGTGATAAATAGAAGATATGTGCTGCACCTAGATGTCCTGCAAACAGGGAGCAGCTGACTCCAGAGAGCCCAGAGGCACATCAGGATGGAAGGGACAAAGTGGCAGGAGGCAAGTGGAGTTATTGGTGGGATGTGGAGTTGGCCACCACTCCAAATTTGGTAAGGATCCACCCCGAGCTTGCAGGACCTGGGGTCAAGCAGCTGTGTTAAGGCGATTCCTGGACCAGTGGCCTCTAGGCATTTCCCATCTGAAATGAGAAAGTGTCCTTTGGAAGCCTAACCCCTCACTAAGTGTCTATGCGCTGAGCACAGTAGTGGGCTTTGGCCATATAGGGAATCAGTCCCATCCCAAACCATTTCTACCTCCTTGGGAGAAAACATCAGCCAACAACAAAAACAACCATGATTAACCTGGAGGACATTATCTGAGTGAAATAAGTTATTACAAATACCGTATAAGACCACTATTATAAAGGAGTCCTGGTATGGTACCTTAGGATAATCACCGGGAAGCTAGTCACAAGGACAGCAGTTCAAACTCACCAGCCACTCCTCGGAATCCCTACACGGGGTTGCTATGAGTAGAAATCGACTGGATGGCACTTAACAACAAGTAGTATTTAAAAAAAAAAAAAAAGGTTCACATGCACACAAACAAGCTGAGATCCATGTTTACTCTGGTAGCGTAGTGGTTACGAATCGGGCTGCGAACCGCAAGGTCAGCAGTTTGAAACTACCAGCTGCTCCGCGGGAGAAAGATGAGGCATTCTGCTCCCGTAAAGATTTACAGCCTCAGAAACCCTGTACAGGGTCGCTATGGGTCAAAACCGACTCGACGGCACATAACAACAACAACAACTATGTCCCAATCACAGTTAAAAGTGCCCAATATGAATTAACTCACTCAGTCTTCACAGCTATGTATATAAAATGTTATTATCATCCCTGTTTTCCCACTAAGTAAACTGAGGCAGAGAGAAGTTAATTAGTCAGGGAGACTGTCTACATTTGCTGAAGATCCTCTTCTTGGAAGAGGATGCTCTTAAAGACCAGAAATTTCATTTCAAACCTTTTGTGTAAGTTTTCTGGCGTAGATGGCTGGGACACTATGTCATCTCCATTTCCAGAGGAGGAAAAGGTGGTCCAGAGAGGCTAAGGGGCTTGTCTGTGGTTACACAGTAAATGGTGGAGTTGGCCTGAGCAGAGAGGCAGGGCAGAGTTGGGTGGAGGAGAGAGAATTGAGCTTGAGTCCAGCCCTACAACTTAATGACAAATGTTAATTTCTCTAAGCCTCAGTTTCCTTGTCTGTAAACTAGACTTAATATTAACTCCCTCACAGGCCACTTAGCACAGTTCCTGGCACACTGGAAGGTGACCTGGAGGGGAAGGTGGATAGCGTCTGTCCTGAGTATGTGGGCTGGTTACAGGAGCTGGGCACAGACCCTATGTCTTCCCACACAGTTCTGAGGAGAGGACACCTTCAGGGAGACCCTTGCACCAAGGGACAATTCTCCTGGGTGGTCAGACATTTCTTGGTCAAGGTTGACAACACAACTTGATCTTGTATTCTGGGTACTCTGGGCCAAGCTGGAGTGGGTCAGGCCCCTTGAGGCTTGTAAAGAACAGTCGGAGTGAGGGGAGTGATGACAAGTTCCAAGTCAGCCTGCCACCGTCTCCCCAACCAGCTGGAAGATTTTCAACTCTTGTAAATCACACCTTCAGCAGGTTCCTTGGGAGCCCAAGTGTTCCTGGCTAGCTGCAAGCTCAGCACATCCTCCTCCCGAGGGCACTGCAGAGCCAGGCTCCTCTGCCAGTCTCCGGCCCCCTAAGCGGGTGGTGCCTGCTGCTGGTCACAGCCCAGCTGGCCAAGATCTCTTCCCCTCTTCTGCTGGTCACTGGAAAAGGCCCTGGACCTGGGAGTAAGAAACCTGGCAAATCTCATACTTTCATCTATTTCCCCCAAAGTCATTTTTCAGGAGTGTTCCCAACTCTAGATTAGCACCTTCTGTGTCACCTAGGGACTTGATTTGCCCAAGTCCATGCAGCTGCCTGCCTCAGTCCTTTGATCCCAGAGCAAGCTGTGCTGGCCACTCTCGCCTCCTGTCAGCAGCTGCCCCTTCACTCAGCATCTCCCTAGTGTGCACTTTTGGTCACTGACCCTTGTTTGGGTGACAGGCTGAGAAAGGGCCCCACAAAATTCTGAGAGGCAGTATGTTGTTGGTGATGTTATTGTTAGGTGCTGTCGAGTAAGTTTCAACTCATAGTGACCCCACATGACAGAGCAGAAGTGCCCCATAGAGTCTTTGAGGCTGTAATCTTTACAGGAGTCGATTGTCAGCACTTTCCTCCTTAGAGATGCTGGGTGAGTTCAAACCACCAACCTTTAGGTTAGCAGCCAAGCGCTTAACTGTTGTGCTGCCAGTATGGATGTCAGAGATTGAAGACCTGGAATTCAAGTCCTGACTCTGTTGGTTATTAGCTGTGGGGCCTTGGGCAGCTTACTTGGCTACTCTGAGCCTTTAAACTGGAGACAACAATAGAACAGACTCCCTTCATTACTCTAATGATTACAAGAGATCTTGCAGGTAACCTATCTAGTAAAACACAAGTACTAAAGTAACAAGACAAAATGATGAAGTAAAAGAACTGAATAGGTCATTTCAAAGAATAACTCAAGAAAATAAAAGTAGTATAATGAAATGTGCAAAGACCTAGAGTTAGAAAATCAAAAGGGATGAACACGCTCAGCATTTCTCAAGCTGAAAGAACTAATGAAAAAATTCAAGCCCTCAGTGGAGTGTGGGTTAATGCACCAGACTGTAAAGCCATTTGAACTGCAAGGTCGGCAGTTCAAGCTAACCAGCTGCTCCTCAGAAACCCTATACAGGGTTGCTATGGGTCGGAACCAACTCAACGGCACTCAACAACAACAA
>NW_006408538.1:15558420-15559872 GCF_000296735.1 Chrysochloris asiatica | reverse complement strand
GTGCTGACGACTGGGGTGCAGGCTTGTAGTGTATACCCTTTGGTTGGTTGATAAGGCATGGAGGGTATTGTAACTATGGCAATGAAACGATATACAATAGAATGAATGTAAAACTGATGTTCTCCCATGTAAACTATCACATAATTCACAATAAAACATTAAATATACACACACACACACACACATATATATATATATATATATGTAAGGAATACATAGAGTCACTGTATCACG
Organism: Chrysochloris asiatica; assembly: GCF_000296735.1. NCBI lineage: Eukaryota > Metazoa > Chordata > Mammalia > Afrosoricida > Chrysochloridae > Chrysochloris > Chrysochloris asiatica. The sequence goes on along the minus strand of NW_006408538.1, from coordinate 15,559,638 downwards.
ATGCTCATCCATTTCAAGAGGTAGCATATGATCAAGAACCAATGGTATTGAAGGAATGAATACAAACTAAACTGAAGGCATTGACCGAAAGCAAAGTTCTAGAAATGGATGGAATGCAAATTGAAATATTTCAACAAACTGATGCAGCGTTGGAAGCATGTATTTGTCTACGCCAAGAAATTAGGAAGACAAATTTCTTGGCCAACCAATTGGAAGAGACCTATATCTGTGCCCGTTCCAAAAAAAGGTTACCCACAGAATGTGGTTATCATCAAACAATATTATTAGTATTACATGCAGGTAAAATTTTGCTGAAGATAATTTAAAAATGGTTGCAACAATACAGTGCTGCTGCTGGCCACATTCAGAAGAGGACCTGGAATAAGGGGTATCATGGCTGACATTAGATGGATCTTGACTGAAAGCAAAAATTATCAGAAAGATATTTGCCTGTGCTTTATTGACTACGCAAAGGCATTTGACTGTGTGGGTCATAATAAATTATGATAACATTAAGGAGAGTGGGAATTTCAGAACAGTTAATTGTGCTCATGAGGAAACTGTACATAGACTAAGAGGCAGTTGTTCTAACAGAAAAAGGGGACATTGAATGGTTTAAAATCAGGGAAGGAGTGTTCCAGAGTCATCCTTTTATCATATTCAATCTGTGGTGGTGGTTATGTGCCGTGGAGTCGGTTCCGACTCACAGTGACCCTGTACAGGGTTTCCAAGGCTGTAAATCTTTAAAGGAGCAGAAAGCCTCATCTTTCTCCCACATAATTGCTGACCTTAAGGTTCGCATTCCAATTCGTAACCACTATGCTACCAGAGCTCCTTATTCAATTTGTATATGAGCAAATAATTCAAGAAACTGGACTGTATGAAGAACTTGGAATCAGCATTAGAGGAAGACTCGTTGGTAATCTTTGATATGCTGATGACACAACTTTGCTTGCTGAAGGGGACTCGAAATGTTTACTTAAGAAGATGATGGAAGAAGCAGTCAAGAAATCAAACGACATATTACATTAGGCAAATCTGCTTCATAAGACCTCTTTTAAGTGTTCACAAACTAAGATGTTGTCACGTTGAGGACTAAGGTGTGCCTGACCCAAGCCATGGTATTTTCAATTGCCTCATATGCCTGAGAAATTTGGACAAAGAAGACCTTAGAAGAACCAATGAATCAGAGTTATGGTGTTGGCGAAGAATATTGAA
>NW_006408538.1:15556713-15557480 GCF_000296735.1 Chrysochloris asiatica | reverse complement strand
GTAGTACAACCAGAATGCTCCTTAAAAGCCAGGATGACAAGACTTCGTCTCTTGTACTTCAGACATATTGTCAGAAAGAATCAGTCTGGGTAAAGTAGAGGGTCATCAAAAAAGAAGTCCCCAAAAAGATGGATTGACACAGTGGCAACAATGGACTCATATAACAACAATTGTGAGTTGTGAGAATGGTGCGTGAACAGTCAGTGTTTCAAAGGGTTACTATGCATTGGAACCGACTCAACAGCACCTAACAGGTATATAGAGATTTAAAAACAAACAAACACCAGTTGCTGTTGAGTCAATTCCAACTGCTTTCAGTCAAGATCCATCTGACATCAGGAATGATACCCCTCATTCCACCTCCTTTTTTGACTCCAGCTTGAATTTCTAGCAGCGCCCTGTCAATGTACTGCTGCAACTGTTTTTAAACTACCTTCAGCAACATTTTACCTGCATGTGATATTAATGATATTGTATTATGATTTCTCACTCTACTGGATCACATTTCTTTGGAATGGGCACAAATGTGGTTACGTTTTTTCTGAATGGGCACAAATACGGGTCTCTGCCAATTTGCTGGCCTAGAAGCTGCTGTCCAAATGTCTTAGCACAGACAAGTGAGTGCTTCCAGTGCTGCATCAGTTTTTGGAAACATTTGTATTCCATCAATTCCTATTGTTGTTGTTGTTGTTGTTGTTATGTGCCATGGAGTCGGTTCCAACTCATAGTGACCCTGTACAGGGTTTCCGAGGCTGTAAATCTTTACG
>NW_006408538.1:15545901-15555203 GCF_000296735.1 Chrysochloris asiatica | reverse complement strand
GCTGTACTTCTTCCAACACAGATTTGGTTGTTCTTCTGGGAATCCATGGTACTTTTAATATTCTTCTCCAACACCATAACTCAAATGCATTAATGCTTCTAAAGTCTTCCTTATTCACTGTCCAGCTTTTACATGCATAAGAGGTGATTGAAAACACCATGACTTGGGTCAGGCCCACCTTGATCCTCAAACTGACATCTTTGCTCTTCAACACTTTAAAGAGTTGTTCTGCAGCAGATTTGCCTAATGCAATATGTCATTTGAATTGACTGCTGCTTGCATGAGTGTTGATGCTTGAGCCAAGCAAAATGAAGTCTTTGACAGCTTCGATCTTTTCTCCATTTATCATTACGTCATTTATTTGTTGAACTGCCAACCTTGTGGTTAGCAGTCCAGTGCTTATCCAACAGCACCACACCAGGATTGTTGCTGCTGTAGTGCCATTGAGTCAGTTTCAACTCATAGCAACCCTGTAGAGGGTTTCCAAGCAGTGGATTTGAACCACCAACCTTGTGATCAGCAGTCCCGTATAGTGCCACATCAGTATAGAATCCTTCAGTATTATAATTTGAAGCTTGAATTTTTTTCTTCATTTCTTTCAGCTTGAGAAATGCAGAGCGTGTTCCTCCCTTTTAGCTTTTCTAACTCCAGGACTTTGCATATTTCATTATTTCAAAAATACTCTGTTGTCTCCTGGAGCTGCCCTTTGAAATTTTCTGTCAAGATTTTTTACTTCCTCATTTCTTCCAGTGGCTTTAGCTTCTTGGACTCCTGGTGTAGCACTGTAGGATCAGCACTGGACTGCGAACCACAATGTTGGCAGATCAAACCCACCAGCAGCTCCTTGGAAACCCTATTCACAGTTGCTATGAGTCAAAATTGACTCAATGACACTACAGCACTCAGTGGTGGCACTTAACGACAGGCTCAAGAACAAGATTTACAGTCTCTCTGGTAGTGTAGTGGTTACAAATTGGGCTGCTAACCTCAAGGTCGGCAGTTCGAAACTACCAGCGGTTCCGCAGGAGAAAGATGAGGCATTCTGCTCCCGTAAAGATTTACAGCCTCATAAACCCTGTGCAGGACCACTATGAGTCGGAACCGACTCCAAGGTACTTAACAACAACAATGACATCCATTGTGGCATTTTCTTTTTGTTTCTGTCTTTTCAATGACCTTTATATATATCTATGGAGTCCTGGAGTGGCGCTGTGGGATAAAGCGCTGGACCACAAGTCGGTAGTTCAAACCCACCAGCCACTCCTTGGAAACCTTATTCAGGGTCATGATGAGTCAAAACTGACTAGACGGCACTTACCAACAATAACATCTATATCTATACCTACTTATGGAGTCCTCATGTGGTGCTGTAGTCCTCAAGCACTGGACCGCAAGGTCGGTTTGAACCAGAAGGCGATCGGTTCAAACTCACCAGTGGCTCCTCGGAAACCCTATACAGGGTCACTATGAGTCGGAATTGGCTTAACAACATTTAACAACAACATACCTCTGGAGTCCTGCTGGGGTGCTGTAGGATAACCACCAGATTCCCACCTACAAGGTTGGCAGTTCAAGCTCACCAGCTGCTCCTCGCTATGGGTCGGAACCAATTCAGTGACACTTAACAACAACAACATACCTACCTATATCTTACTGGTTCTGTTATCCTAGAGAACCCTAAGACTAATACAGGCTGGGTGGGGGTGCTAATCATTTGCCTTCTCCAAATAAGAGCTCCTTAAAAGTGTAGACCCCTATACAGATTCCCAGAGTTGTGATCAAGTGAACAGGATCTGGGATTAGGCAGCTCAGGAATCAAATCCAACTTCTACCCTATACAAGCTGTGTAACCTGTTGCAAGTTACTTAACCTCTCTGAGCCTCTACTTCCTCATCTATAAAGCTCTAAGAGCCATGTTCTAAGTTTGCTATGAGGATTAAATGAAACAGTATGTCTGAAGAGCTTATCCAGTACCCAATACAGAGTTGTCATTGTTAAGTGTTGTCAAATTGTTCCAACTCCTAACTACTCTATATAGGGTTTCCAAGAAGCAGCTGGTGGATTGGAACCACTGACCTCGCAATTATAGCACCGCATCAGGACTCCTGACACAGAGGAAATACATAATAATTGATAATTGCTATTTCCTGGTTATCTTGAATGCACGTCTATGTAACCCACCCACTCCAATGCACCACACCACACATGCACACCCCAGTGCGGCCTGGCACAGGTATTAGCAAACACCATCATCGTTATCATCAGTGTTGTTATGGCTGCATCCACGCACCTGCTCCCATCCCACACTCACACCTGTGTGCTGTGGGCCTGTCCACAGCTGGGGCTACACAACTCAGGAAGGGCCCAGGTAGTCCTCAAGAGTGATTGCTGCCCAAGGACCTCTCAGCAGAGCACAAGTCTGCCCTCTGAGCCCTCTGTGGACTGGTGCTGCCCAGGAGAAAGACAGAGAAGAGGCTAGAGCCACAGAACCATCCATGCCCTTCCAAGTTGCCTGCAGGTTATTCCCCATCTCCTAGAAGGAAGAGTCAAATCCTCACTCTGTAAGGGTACCAGACTAGGGAATTCAAATCCAACTTTTACCCTATACAAGCTGTGTAACCCGGTTCAAGTTACTTAACCTCTCTGAGCCTCTACTTCCTCATCTATAAAGCTGTAAGATCCATGATCTAGGTTTGCTATGAGAATTAAATGAAACATACCTGAGGAGCTTACCCAGTCCCTATAACCCAGCGTTTGATCACTTGAACAGGTAGATATTGGATCACCTCTTCCCTCCAAAACTAAGTCCCCCTTCCCACTGGAGAGCCCTCCTTCCCCTCCTCAAGCACTCTACCCCAGAAATGTGGCTATTATGAGGAACAAAAGCCGTTTCTCCAAACAACAAGTCCCAAGCTCACAGTCCACCAACCCAGTAGGACCCCCTTCTCCCCGTAGGCCCTGACCCTGGGCAGAGCACCAGTGAATTTTTCTGCTGCTGGTTTACTGAGTCAGTGTAGATTTCAGTCCAAAATTCAACAGTCATCCACCAGGGACCCCAGGCAAGTCCTCCCCTCTCTGGGTCTCAGTTTTTCCATCTGTAAAGCTGCGAGTGTTTGACCAGAACAGTGCTAATCAAATTGTCCTACAGGAGGTCCTAGTGGGCTTACCCAGGCCCTCTGAGGATCCTTCAGGTGTGACTGGGGGTGGGTGGTGGGTGGGTGAGAGAAACTGAAATTTAGGAGGGAAAATAGAAACTGTTATTTACCCACACACATAGTCTACCCTTGACCTGAATTTCAACCAAAGATGATTTCTCCTTAGCAGTTATGACTATCTAACACATTCTCTGAGCCCTGGTGTGACGCTGTAGGATAAGCACTGGACTACTAACCACAGATCAGCAGTTCAAAACCCACCAGTCACTCTCAGAAACCCTATACAGGGGTCACTATGAGTTGTTACCAACTCAATGGCACACAACAACAACATAATAACAGCATACTCTATGGTGTCTCTGGTTAGTGCAGACGGTTAGCACACTTGGCTACCAACTGGAAGGTTGGAGGTTCGAATCCACCTAAAGGTGCCTTGGGAGAAAGGCTTGGCTACCTACTTTCAAAAATCAGCCATTGAAAACCGTATGGAGCACAGTTCTGCTCTGACACACAAGGGGTCACAAGTCAGAGTCCACGTGATGGCAGCAGTAGTCCCCGAAGGGTGGTAACAATATTTAAGATGACCTTGGAATAAGAAGAACTTTTTCTTTCTTTTCTTTTGTAAAGGTAAGTATTTATTAGAACGTGTGTTTGGAAAATACAGCCAGTCTCTCAGTATTGGAAGTTTGCTCTTTTATTATAAAGTGGACATTTGTCTCTTTGTATGAGTGCTGTGTCCAGCCAGCCCCACAAGTTTTGGAGACTCTCCCATTGGGGGTAGCTGGGAGGAACAGACCCTCCCTAGCTCCAGGCCCCTGCAATCTGGGCTTGGACAGTGCTGCTGGATGTGAATGGTAGAGCTCACTCATGGTAACAGCTGTGGCTGCCTGGCCAGATTGTCCGGTCAATTTCCAGCCTCAGTCCTTTAGCTGCAGTCGATTCTGAGAGTTCCCAGCAGCTTCCAATAAAATGGCTAGCTAGAGGCAATTTCTCCAGCAAGCAGACAATAAGCCTGAGGGACACATGACAGAAAGTTTTCTTTGGAAATCAGGAATGCTTCTGCAGGTGTAAAACAAGTTGGTGAACTGAAATGACAGCTTCCACTATTAAGTATTTGCTATGTGACTTGGTGGTATAGTGGGTTATGTATCCGGCTAATAACCTCAAGGTTAGCAGTTCAAACCCACCAGCTGCTCCACAGGTGAAGATGGGGCTGCCTGTTCCTCAGAAATCCAAGCAGACAGTTCTATTCTGTCTTGTATCTAGGGTCTCTATGGATCAGAACCGACTTGACGGCAGTGGATTTTAGTGGTGGGTGTGCCCAACACAGTTCTAAGGGCTTTAAAATGTGTTCATCTAATATTCACACAAACCTGAAGAAGTATACTTCATATTATTATTCCCATTTTGCAGGTAAGGAAACTGAGGCATTCAGCTAAGCAGAGCTCAGATTCATACCCAGTGGGCTTCAGAATGCACACTGTTAGTGGCCTTTGTATTGGTGGTTCACAGATGTGGCCAAATCATGCCTCCCTGACATCCACATCCCTGTGATGCTCCGATTCCTATAGCCCTGCCATCAGTCTTTACAGAAGCACTGCTCTGGGGTACCACAACCCTCTCTTCCCCAAGTAAGTACCCAGGAGCCCCTGGTTAAGAGAAAAACACTTCTCACCCTGTGCTTCCCTGTCCCCTCCTGACAGATAATTTCTTTTAAAGAGACAAAGGGAAGTGGGGTACAGAGGAGGAGGAACAGTCCCTCCCCAGATACTAGCTATTGGGGCTCCTCCCAGGAAAGACAGGAATCCTCCCACACTCCTCTCACACCCACGCCAAAGCCCTGGATGCCTAGCAGTCCTGCCATTGAGTGTTTTCTGCCCACACAGCCCACCATTCATGTCTACCCCCTCTCCCACTTGCACTTCACTCCACAGGGGTCGCCCCACGGGGAGCTGTCCCCTGAGCTTGCAGACGCACAGCTCCTCCATCTGCTGAGACGCTGACGCAGGGTCAGCCCACCTGAAAATTGCTCTCCCTGGGTCCAGACGAAACAGCTGGGCATTGATGGAATTTGCAGAGAAATTAATCAGCGCTGACTGGCAGCAGTGCCAGGCGCTGCCTGGGCCCGATCCATCCTAATGAATCCTGAGCTCCTGCCTTAATGGCTCCTGACAAGACTAATTTACTTGTTGGGTAATTAGCATGGGCATAATCACCTTAATGGTGGCTCAAGACGCTTTCGGGGTGCTTGGGTTCTGCTGGGGAAGTTGGCTTCATTGTACATCCACCTTGGTGACATATGGAGGGACAGGGATAAAAAGGGAAGGGAATTGACAAGACCGTCAACAAGCATTCATTCATCTATCCACTCACTCATTCATTCATTCATTCATTCATTCATCTCATTCAACAACCATTTGTTGGGGCCACTTTGTGCAGAGCACAGCACTCAGCATAGGGGTAGGAAGACTCACCTGTAAAACAGAAGATGACACCTCCCTCCTCTCAGAGGCATTGTGAAGTCTACAGGAAGCCAGGCATTTAAAATGCTTCACAGAGACCCAGGCAGAGAGGTGAGTAAACTCAGTAAACACTAGCTAATATTAACATAATATGAAGATCCTGGTGTGGCGCTGTAGGATCAGTGCTGGACTGCTAACCACAAGGTCGGCAGTTCAAACCCACCATCTGTTCCTTGGAAACCCTACACAGGTTCACTACATAATCCCCACTCAACAGCACTTAACAACAATAATAAAAAGCTATATTAGACATGTTGTTGTTAAGTGCCATTGAGTCAATTCCAACTCATAGTGATCCTAAATAGGGTTTCTGAGACTGTAAATCTTCAGAAGCAAAAAGCCTCATCTTTCTCTTGCAGAATGGCTTGTGGGCTTGAACCTTGTGGTTAGCGGTTAGTCCAGTGCTTATCTTACAGAGCCACCATGCTCTCATACTAGACCTAAGTACTACAATTATAATTAATTGTAATGTCAATATTTGTATTAAGTACAAATTAAATTGTCCAGTGGGAAGTTACATACAAATAACCACAATGGAAAAAAATACAAGGAGTTGAGAGAAGGGGTGAGGATGGGAGAGGCCGTGGGGCCTCACAGAAGAGGTGACATCTGAGCTACACATGGAAAATAAAGAGAAATCCCAACAGGGAAGGTGACTTAGTTCTCTAGTGCTGCTTCAACAGAAATACCACAAATGAATGGTTTAACAAACCAAAATGTATTTTATCACAGTGTTGCAGTTGTTAAGTGTCGTCAAGTCGGTTCCAAATCATAACGACCTTGTATAGGGTTTCTGAGGAGTGGAAGGTGAGTTTGAACTGCCAACCTTGCAGTTCAAACTGATCTTGCGGTCTAGCGCACTAGCCTGCAGCACCACACCAGGACTCTGTCTCACAGAATAGGACGCAGGCTCTAAGGGAAGGTCCTTGGAGCATTCCTTGGAGATCTTCATGTGTCTAGGCATCAATCTTCCCCTGGGTCTAGGAGGTTCTCAGCACAGAACACGCAGAACACGCACCCACTGCAGAACACGCACCACTCCTAGCTCTTCGTTCTTTGTGTATATGTGGTATGTCCCCTCTCTGCTCACTTCTCTCTCTTTTTGTCTCTTGTAAGTTCAAAGGGTGTGACTCAAGCAAGGGTGTGACTTGAATCACACCCCCTATAAGATAGTGACTCAAGACAGACCTGACACAGATCCTGCCTGGTTATCATACATTGTGGTTAATGCCTTTGTTAAGACTTGAGTATTGTTGTTAAGAGTTTTAAGAGTCAGTTCTGACTCATAATGACTCTGTATAGAGTTCCGAGGAACGGCTGGTGGATTTGAATCGCCGACCTTGTGGCTCAAACTGACCTTGCAGTGCAGCGCATATTCCTGCGTCACCACACCAGGACTCACCACTAACATATGGTGGTGGTGGTTATGTGTCGTGGAATCAATTTCCACTCATAGCAACCCTGTATATGGTTTCCGAGGCTGTAAATTTTTTTTTTAATGTTTTATTGTGAATTATGTTGATAGTTTACATGGGAGAACATTAGAACATTAGCTTTACTTTCATCCTGTCGTATATCGTTTCATTGCCATGGTTACAATCCCCTCCATATATCATCAACCAACCAAAGGGTATACCCCTGCAAGCCTGCCCCCCGGTCGTCAGCACACAGCCCCTCTCTGTCTCTGGATCTACAGTCCCCAGCTGAGGCTGTAAATTTTGATGGGAGCAAAAAGCCTCTTCTTTCTCCCCCGGAATGCCTGGTAGTTTCAAACTGCTGACCTTGAGGTTAGCAGCCCAACTTGGAATCACTATGCTACCAGAGCACCTTTCATTAACATATACAGATTAGGACTTACAACAGGGAATCATGACCGAGCCCAGATGACATATTCTGGGGGACACGATTCAATCCATGACAGAAGAGGAAAGGGCACAGTGTGGGGCCTGAGCAAGGGCACAGGGGTGAGGGTCTGACAGGCCCATATGCTGCATAGCCATCTGTGGGAGTAGTGGCTGACAGGCTCGGTGTAGAATGGACCCCCAAATGCTGTGATAGGAGTTTTCACTCCATGCCTTAGACACTTAACTTTCAGCTTGGGGGGCAGCGGGAGAGCCCAGTGCCCAGCTGTGAGGACACTGTCCTCCTCCTGGTCTTGAGGAGTGAGGATCACGGTGGCAGCCTAAGGTAGGTGGGCTCAGTGTCCTCCAAGGTCCCTCTCAGAGCTGCTTGTCCAGCTGGTGACTCCAGACTCAGCCTTGTGCTGCTGTGTCTGTGGCCTTCCACCAGGACCAGCCAGGGCTCTACACACCAAGGGTCCCGAGCAAATACGCCACATACAGCCCGGTGAACATCTGGGGTAATAAAATATGACCCCTGACAAGGTGGAGCCTCTCCATGCACAAGACACAGGCACATACAACATCTGGACCATCTGGAGGGCATGCTCTCCTGGGCCCACTCCCTGGACAGCCACCCCAGGCGTGACAAACACCTCACTCCTGACACACCCATGGGAAGGGAACACCTGGCCTGAGACTCTAAGGGAGACAGCAGGTGGGCAGACAGGCAGAGAGCAAGCCCTCAGCTCCTGCCTTGGAAGATTCCCCATGCATCCCTGCACTCTTAACAGTCACTCTTCCCTGAGGTGTCCTGGGCCCTGGGCATAAAAGGGTGGCCCAGGTCACCTGAAAACAATCACAACCCAATGAGGGAGGCAGACAAGTCACCAAGTAACAACAGCGCCATGAATGGGACTGAAGGAGAGGATCAACTAGGCGTAGGAGAAAGCAAAAACAGCCTGCCTGCCCAGAGAGGCTCCGGAGGGCTGCACAGAGAAGGCGGCATCTGGACTAACTTGTGTGATGGATGGAGATAGCAGGAGCAGCAACTGCAAAAACCAGAAGGTAGGAACAGATCTTTAATGCTTGAGAAACTTAAGAGGAGTGGGCAAGGTGGGGCGCTAAGGTCACAGAATTAGCAGGGGCCAGATTAAATCCAGTCTTTATGCCATTAGAACTGTTAGGAGCCGCTGAGTTGGTTCCGACTCACAGAGACCCTGTGCACACCAGGGCAAAACACTGCCAGGTCCACCATCCTCACATTTGTCATGTTTTGAGCCCACTGTTGCTGCCACTGTGTCAATTGAGGGTCTTCCTCCCTTTCATTGACCTTCTATTTTACCATGCATGATATCCTTCTCCAGGGACTGGTCCCTCCTGATAACATGTTCCAATTAGGGAGACAAAGTCTCAACATCCTCACTTCTAAGGAGCATACTTCTCCCAACACAGACTTGTTTGTTCTTCTGGCAGTCTATGGTACTTTTAATATTCTTCTCCAACACCAAAATTCAAATACATCAGTTCTTTTACCATCTTTCTTTTTCATTGTCCAACTTTCACGGCACATGAGGTGACTGAAAATAACATGGCTTGGGTCAGGCACTCCTTAGTCCTCAAAGTGACATCTTTACTCTTTAACACTTTAAAGAGGTCTTATGCAGTAGAGGCTTGAAATATTTCAATTCTTTCATACTGAACGTGTTCTTCCCTTTTGGTTTTCTAACTCCAGGTCTTTGCCCATTTTCATTATAATACTTGACTTTGTCTTCTCTAGTTGCCTT
>NW_006408538.1:15543449-15545021 GCF_000296735.1 Chrysochloris asiatica | reverse complement strand
TTCAGTGCTTATCCTACAGTTCCATACCAGGACTCCTGACCTTTCTTGTGAACCTATGGTTAGTATCCTATCACAGACAGCATGGAACTTCAAGACAGATCTTGAAATGCTCTTTCTGACAATGAATGTGACTCCATTTCTCATCAATGTGACATTCCTGACATAGTAAACTACATGACTGTCTGATTCAAAATTGTCAATACCTGTCCACTCAGCTCACTAATATCTCGGATATCAATCTTTATGCATTCCATTGCATTTTTGATGACTTCCAATTTTCCTAGATTCATACGTCATACATTCTACGTTCTAATTATTAACGGGTGCTTGCAGCTAGCTATTTCTTCTCATTTTGAGTTGTGCCCACATCAGCAAATGAAGGTCCCCAAAACTTTGATCCATCAACCTCATTAAGGTCAACTCTACTTTGAGGAGGCAGCATTTCCCAAGTCACATTTTGAGTGCCTTTCAACCTGAGGGGCTCATACTTCGACATTGTATCCACTGCTATTCATGAGGTTTTCAGTAGCTAACCATTCAGAAGCAGTCTGCCTCTCCTTTTTCCCAGTCTGTCTTAGTCTGGAAGCTCCACTGTGACCTGTCCATCATGAGTGACCCTGCTGGTAGTTCAAATACTGGTAGCATAACTTCCAGCATCACAGCAACACACAAATCACCTGAGTTCAACTAACTGACAGACAAATGTCAGCTTCAATCCAAGTGAGACGGAGGAATTTGAGTCAACCTCATGAGCATATTCTTACCTTAGGTTGAAAGACCATTCTGGCTATGAGGATGAAAAATCATTGTAGCAAGGTCAATGGCAGAAGTAGAATGACTATTGGGAAGCTTCTGGAATGATCTAAGCTTAGCCTATGGTGGCAGGAGTACAAGAAGTGAGATGATTCCGGAACTATTTAAAGATAGAGCCAACACTCCTAATAGACTGAATGCAAGGTGAGAAAGAGAAAGAAGAGTCATGGTTGACACTAAGATTTTGGCCTGAGCAACTGGAAGAATGGGGTCACAACTAACTGAATACAGTTTTTTGGGGGGATGGGAGAAGATCTAAGAGTTCAGCTTTGGATATATTGAGAGTTCTTCAGATATTCATGTAGAAATGTTGAGTTAGGAGGATATGTTGCGTATGAGTCTGGGATCACCTCTTAGGAGAGGATCAAGCAGAAAATTCTAAGAATTGTCATAACAGAGATAGTATCTAAAGCCATGAGATGAGATCACCAAGGGAGTAAGAACATAGGCAGATATAAGACTAAGACTAAATATGCGAACTAAAACCAAATTCTTTTCAGAAAATGCATGGGCAACATTGTTGGGCCTAGCTTTTAACATGGATTATATAATACAATAATAAAAGCACAAACCTCAAAACACAAAATAAACAAATGAATGGGATCTCATAAATAAACAGAAACTTTTGTCCATCAAAAGACTACCAAAAGTGAAAAGACAAGCTACTACTAGGATAATGTCTTTACAAACCATGTATCCAATAAGACTCAATGACCAAAATGTACAAGAGGGCTTCAAAAAGTTTGTGGAGAAATGGAA
>NW_006408538.1:15448328-15539219 GCF_000296735.1 Chrysochloris asiatica | reverse complement strand
GCTAAATCTTTCAATACTAGTATGCTACAAGAACAATCAGAAAACAAGAACAAAATCCAAAGAAAACCAAAGAGTTTTGTGGGACACAATGAAGAGGAACGTATGAGTGATCAGAATTCCAGAACAGGAAGAGTCAATAAAAAGCATAGAGAAAATTATCAAAGGGTTATTGGAAGAAAACTTTGTTAACATCATGAAAGATAAGAAGATACGCGTATAAGAAGCAGAACGAACCCCAAACAGGATAGATGCCAAAAGAAAATCACCAAGATATATCATAATCAAACTTTCCAAAATAAAAGACAAGGAAAGAATCCTGAGAACAGCTTGGGAAAAATGAAAGGTTATCTACAAATGAGAACCAGTAAGACTAAGTTCTGATTTTGCAGCAGAAACCATGCAGGCATAATGGCAATGGGATGACATATACAGAAAAAAATTGAGACTTTTTTATATACCAAGAATCAAATACCCAACAAAGCGGTCCCTCAAATACAATGGCAAAACTAGGACTTTCCTGATAAACAGAAAGTAAAGGAATTTTTAATGCCAGACCAACTTTATGAGAAAATTCTAAAGGGTGTTCTCTTTGGACTGAGAACAACAACAGTAGACAACCTAAGATTACCATACATGACAACACCTTCCCGAATTCAATCCAGATATAGAAATATTTAAAGTAAAACAAACCTGCAAGACTGAAAACAGGGAACCAGAGATGTTAATTTATAATTAAATTAACTGCAAAGCAAAAAGAAGGAATAGTATGGATACAGAACCTCCAAATAGCAAGGAAGTCAAGTAGATTTCAAGATATAACAGACTGTTTAAATAGGGTGAAAATATTAAATTACAGGATAACCTGTAATTTTCCCTGAAAATGAATACACCTGTCTATCAAAATAAAAAGAGAGGAAAACCAAAAGGATTTAGTTAACATTGATAGAACAGAGATGAAATGACAAGAAAACCCACAAACAAAATGAACTCAATGCAATAAATTATGCGGAACAAAGACTCCAGCAATACCACACAAAAAAAGCACACAGAGAAATGACAGCATTCAATTTATATCTATCGATGATTACACTGGATGTAGATGAATTAAATGCTCCAGGGAGAGCAGAATGGATAAGAAAATAGAGTCCTCCAATATGTGGTCTCTAAGAGACACATCAAAAGATGAAGACAGCCTAAATGTCCATCAACAGAAGAATGGTTAAAGAAACTTTGGTACATACACACTGGAATACTACTCAACGTTGAAGAATAACAATGAATCTGTGAAACACCTCACAATATGGATAATAAGTCAACTACAGAGTAAAAAGAAGAAATAGTATAGATATTATGCTGAGTGAAATTTTTCAACCAGATAAGGACAAATATTGTTGAGATCAATTGTTGTAAAAAGTTTTAGTAATAAAAAAAAAAATTATGTTGTAATCATTGCAATGAAATGATGGTGTAAAGTCAATGTTTTTCCACGTAAACTATCACTCAGTTAACAATAAAGACATTTTTTTTAAAAAAGGAAGAAAGAAAGAAACAATCTATGATGGTTACTGGGGGAGAAGGGAGGGAAAACTATTCACAGGCTAGAGAATAGACACGTGTTACCTTGGGTGACAGGGCAGCCAATAGGAAACAAGAGGGCAGTTAGCAGAGTAAAGATGAAGGTCGAGGGAGACACAGGGAAGAATGCAATGGTTAAAGTACATAGTGGTCAATACTGTTCACTGATGTCAAGGGGATTGCAATCATTGTAATGAAGCAAAATGTAAGTGTTGCTGAATGTAAACTGATGATCTGTTCTGTAAACCTTCACTCAAGTCACAATTAAAAGTTAAAGAAAAAAACTAACCTAAAAATAGAACTACTATTGTTGTTGTTAAGTGCTGTCGAGTCCTCCTGGCTCATAGCAACCTGGTATAGGGTTTCTAAGGCTGTAAATCTTTACAAAAGCAAAAGTCTTATCTTTCTTCCACAGAGCAGCTGGTGGGCTTGAACTGCTGACTTTGTGATTAGCACTCCAGTGCTTATCCTGTAACACCACCAATTCCACTCCTAGGTATATACCCAAAGGACTTGAGAGCACAGACTGAAATAGAAGCTTGTGTACTTAGTTTCAGCGTGAGGGAGGTAAGGTAGAATTTCTACTGAATAGCTCTCCTCTTTTCCAGATAGGTCTGGTAAAAAAGGAATGAGGAAAGATGGAGGTAAGGGTTTGTGATTCAATTGTGAGTAATTGTTAGCAGGATTAATTAATTACAGTCACAACTGTAAATGTAGAAGATATGTAACTAAAAGGGGGGAAGTAGCTAATCTTTCATTCCAGGAACAGAGGACCCTGAGACCATCAAGAGGAAAGACTATGAATAGAACGTGGGATCCTAACCAGAGAAGTAGCAATAGCGGAGGCAGAGGCAGAGGTGATAGCGTACAGAGAGATCGAGCAGCTGAGGACTCTAGGCCCATGGAATGAGAAAGGCTGTGTAGCTATGGGCAGGAGGCTGGCCTGGCTTGCAAAAGGTGCCCTCTGGATATTTAAACGAATATATATTTTGTGTGTGGTATATGTACATACAAAAAATAATGGGTATAGCGATAAGTACTGTTAACTGATGGTACATGGAGGGGACTGTAATCATTACAATGAAACCAAATATGATTTGTTGAATGTAAAACTGATGATCTGCCCTTAAACTTTCACTCAATTCACAATAAAAACTTTAAAAAAGAAATAGAAACATATACATCAATGTTTATTGCAACACTAATGACAATTGCTAAAAGGTGGAAACAATCTAAATTCCCATCAACAGATGAATGGATAAACAAAATGTCATGCATACCCACAATGGAATTTTACTCAGCCAGTAAGAGGAAAAAAAAGTCTTGATACATACTACAATATGGATGGAGCTTGGAGACATGCTGAGTGAAAGAAGTCAGTCACAAAAGGACAAACATTGTCCTTACTTAAGGAAAAAGACAAGGCCAGAAACCAAAGTTTATTAGTGGATACCAAGGGCAAGAGAGAGGGAAAAGAAGTAAGGTATTGCTTATGGACTAGTGAGTTTCTGTTTACAGTGATGGGAAAATCTTGTTGAATAAGGGTAAGGTTGCTCAGCTGATTACTGTAAACACTGTTTATAAGTCGTCCACCTGTAAAAAGTTGAATTGGAAAAAATTGTGTGGTATTTACAACAACAACAAAAAAAAGAGTAACTGCTTAGGTACAACCAAACATCTCATGATGTGAAGATTTAAGGTCTTGATTTCATGGGGCATCCCAATTAATAGACCTAATAACGTGTTCACAGCTTCTGTTCTATCTCCTAGTTTGCTGTGCCATGACTGGAGTCCTAAAAGCTTGCAAATGTTACCCAAAGCACCTGGAACACCAGAGAAAGGAGAAGCACCAAGAACCAGAGAAGTAAATGCAATGTGTGGTCTCCATGAACAACTGTCTCTTTTTTTCTGAGACTGCCCAGGTATCATTACTGAACATTTTGATCAAGAATTCTATAGGAAAATACTAATCAAAAGCAGGGTATTGCCAAACAGAATTTCAAATTCTCATAGACGCCAGACTTTCTAGAGTTATGGAGGCTGGATGAACCCCAAAAACTATGCCCTGAGATAATCTTTAAATCTTAAACCAAAAATATCCCCTGAAGTCTTCTTAAAACCAAGCAATAGTTTAACTTAACTGGTACAGAAAAGATCGGTCTTGAGCATTATGCTCTTTGCAGAACTTCCTATGTAGGATCAATTGGTATATGTCTAGCATTATATAGTCTCAAGAAGAACAAGAGCAAAGCAAAGAAAGCAGATACAAGAGCTGAGCCCTGGAGCCTCCCGTGTTAACAGATGCCGAGGAGATATAGAAGAACCAGCAAAGAAGACTGAGAAGCAACAGCAGGAGAGGCAGAAGGAACCAGGAGTGTGATGTCCTGAGAGTCCAAAAAAGCAAGTGTTTCAGGGAGGACATGATCAACTGCTAAAAGGCCAAGAGGTCTGAGAATCAGCAGGTGGATTCAGCCGGTGATCTGGATGAGAAGCATATTGATGCATCTTTGAATTCACTAGGTAACATGGAGACAGCACTCCACAGGCATATCATTCATCCTCCAGGCTCAGGCGATATGGCCTCTCACTGCTGATAACCAATGCCAAGTGCTGACCAACATCAACCAGCCTGACCAGGGATTGAACCCTTGTTCTGCCCTTGCTCTATCCTGCCCAGGCCAAGCTCGGCTGCCCACAACTGATGTTTGCATCTGGTACAAGCACATAGGGGCCGAG
Organism: Chrysochloris asiatica; assembly: GCF_000296735.1. Lineage (NCBI taxonomy): Eukaryota > Metazoa > Chordata > Mammalia > Afrosoricida > Chrysochloridae > Chrysochloris > Chrysochloris asiatica. The sequence goes on along the minus strand of NW_006408538.1, from coordinate 15,534,908 downwards.
GAAGGGGGGCATCATCTGAGGAATTAAGTGATGTTAACAGACCTTTCTGGGAAAAACAAAGCTATTTAATGACTTCATTTTGCTTCTGTCTTCTCTGGCTGGGAGATTGGTCTTCAAAAAGAGCATCGTGCACAGGGAATTGGAGCCTGAGATAAGTAAGCAGATAGTAACAGAATGTGGAGTCTCTCTGTAAAGGATTTCAGATGGCCCTGCCATGCCCCATCCACTCTTGAGTACAGGGCACCGGCAAGAGCAAAAACAATGAAGAGACTCAGAAGGCCCAGGGTGGATAAAAATCCCAGTCTTCCAGGTAGGAGAGTGTATTCACAAAAACAACACACTGAGCCAAACTCTATCTCCAGTCCGGAAAAGTAATACAAAAAATAAATGAATGCATAAAACAGTTAATGGCCTCAAGTACTCAGTAAGGGTTGATATAATACTATATATATATATATATATATATATATAATAAAGCTGTTGTTGTTCTTAGAAATAGCATTGGTATTTGTATGTAAGACCTCAGCGGACTTACATACATTAAGCAGGTAAGCATTCCAGGGTGGCAGATTTCATGTTAATACCACTTAAAACACAAAGCCACTGTGTCAAGCTGATTCCCACTCAGCAGCTCTGTATAGGGTTTCTGAGGCTGTGAATCTGTTGCTGTTGTTAAGTGCCATTGAGTCGGTTCCGACCCATAGCAACCCTGTAGAGGGTTTCCAAGGAGTGACTAGTAAGCTTGAACCACCAACCTTGCAGTTCAAACCGACTTTGCAGTCTAGCGCATTAGCCCACAGCACCACACCCGGACTATTACAGGCACAAAAGTCACATCTTTCTTCCATGGAGCTGCTAGTAGGTTTGAACTGCCGGCCTTGTGGTTAGCAGCCTAGTGCTTATTCTACAGAACCACCAGAGCTTATTCATAATAATATTATTGTTGTTTTTAAGTACAAGTTACGACTCATAGTGACCCGTATAAGGTTTCCAAGGAGTGGCCAGTGAGTTTGAACAGCCAACCTTGTGGTTCAAACAGACCTTGCAGTCTAGTGCTCATCCCACAGTGCCACAATTAGGGAGTGCAGAAGTCAGCTGCCTTGTAACATCATGAGCTCCTCATCTCTGGAGGTGTTCAAGCAGAGCCCACAACTATGGTCTTCTCGGGTGAGCTGACGCTGACCACCACACTGGACCCACCTCATCTATGAGCTTGTCTGGTCTATTTCCATTGCAAGACACCTCCATCCACCCTCCACCCCACCCTTGCCCAGAGCCAGCCATCCTTGGAATCACACAGCAGGCTCGTCCTTCCATAAAAACAAAGCATTTCAGATGTAGGAGTCTTGCAGTTAATGGTACTGTGGGTAATCATCCCAAATACATAGTGAAGTGAACATCCCATCCCCGTTTTGCACATTGAAATACTGAGTTCAGAAAACAAAGGATTAGTGAGAGACAAGTCTCACATTCAAGTTTCTAGGCTACATGATACCACATGGCAGACAAAAGGCCAGTTCCTAGGACAAGTCCTTCCAACCCTCACCCTGGTCACTGCTGGTCAGGACACATACCTGGAGCTCCCCCTTGAATGGTCCAGGGCCAGCATTCAGCAGACATCTGCCTGTCTTGTCTAAGGACCTGAAGACCCCCAGGGCCAAACACGCCGCACCAGACAACACCCTCTCATTGACAAGATGTGGAAACAGAGGCCCAGACAGGGGAAGCACCATGTCCAAGGTCACATGGCAAGTAACAGAAACTGAGCTTACAACTTTCAGACTTGTCTCTGCTGCCCCATCTTAATGCAGAAGGAAGGGAGGAGGCTGGGGCAGCGCTGGGCCACTGGGCCCATGTCGGGCGTCCCCACCCACCCCCTGCCCAGAGAGATGAGCAGAGCTGTCTTCCACCTCACTAATCTCCCTCTCGTTACTGCAGCTCCCTGGAGCCAAGGATCAATCCCCATTGCACTAGATGAACACCCCTGCTGTGACCGCCACATGCAATCTTAATGGGGCCAGAATCCTTAGAACTGTTCCCGGAGGTAGATCAATACTGATACCATCGCCTGGTTGCAAAAGACCCTCAAGGGTCAGAGCCAAAGGGCTGAAGCAGGACCTGCTGCAGGTGGGCATCAGCACAGATCTTGTCACCATCAGCACCGGTGAAACAATGCCCAACCCACACTATTCCATCACATCACCGCCCCTGCACTATGGACCTCAGAGGAACCCAGGTCCAGCGTCTCAGATGGTGCCCCATAGAGACTTCACCAGATCACCGACTCAGGGCCAGCTGGCAGGACACTGATTTATTTATCTGTGTAATTTCTCTGACTCCACAGCACGCAGGGAGCCCCATATGTGTCAGGTGAATTCATGAGTGAACCAAGAGGACCGGAAACCCTGGTGGTACCCAACACTGACCACACTTCATTCATTCACCTGCACACAGGTTCAGAGTGCCAACCCCATGCCCTATCCAGCAGTGGGGTGGTTGGGGCATAGGCAGATGAACCCCACTGAGAGAACAAGCCCTGCTACAAATCCAGGAGCCCACAAACATCCCTGAGGACAACATGGAAAGGAAGAAACGGCACAGTGGGAGTTCCCAAGGGATTTGCAGTTACCCGCTCCACTGACAGAAAGGTGGGCTAAGCCTTTGGAAAAGCATTTCAGGAAGTCAGGCTGCCTTTTTCCTGGATAGCTCCTCAAGCACCCAGATCCCCAAGCCCCCAGTCCCCAAACCAGCTCTTACAATGTGTGTCAAAGGAGTAGCCACTTTCCACCGAGCCCATGCTGCTGGCATATACACACACACACTCACAGGTGGTACCTAGAAATAAAGCTCTGTTGGGCTAGTTGAACAAACCCCACAATACTGCAGAACACTCCTGCTGTGCCCAACGTTGACCCACCTGCACAAAAGCATCCACCAGGAAGAGCATAACCAAAGATGTCTTCCTAGGCTGCTTTGTATTGTCCCCATGAACACTCTGGAACCACCAAAGACATCCTACCTCAAGCAGAGATTTACTTTGAAGAATGCTACATCTGTTGTTTTTAGGTGCGTCTGATCTTGTTCCGACTCACAGAGACCCTACGCACAACAGAATGAAACACTGCCCAGTCCTGTGCCATCCTCACATTGGTTGCTACACTTAAGCACATTGCTGCTACCACTGTGCCAGTTCATCTCATAGGAGATCTTCCTCTTTTTCACTGGACACTCCACATATCAGGCATGATGTCCTTCTCCAGGGACTGGTCCCACCTGATAACGTGCTAAGTATGAGAGATGAAGTCTAGCCATCCTGGCTTCTAAGAGAATTCTGGTTGTAGTTCTTCCAACACAGATTTGTTTGTTCTTTGGCACTCTATGATACTTTCAATATTCTTCTCCAACACAAGCACTCAAATTCATTAATTCTTCAACAGTCTTCCTTATTCAACGGCCAACTTCCACATATGAGAATACTGAAAATACGATGACTTGGGTCAAGCACACCTTAGTTCTTAAACTGACATCTTTGCTCTTCAACACTTTAAAGAGGTCTTGTGCAGCAGATTTACCTAATGTAATATGTAATTTGATTTCTTGACTGCTGCTTCTATGAGTATTGATTGTGGATCCAAGCAAAATGAAATTTTTAACAACTTCAATCTTTTCTCCATTTATCATGATGGTATTTATTGGTCCAGTGGTGAGGACTTTTGTCTTTTTCACATTAAGGCACGTTTACTACTGAAGGCTGTGGTTTTTGATCTTCATCAGTAAGTATTTTAAGTCCTCTTCACTTCCAGCAAGCAAGGTTGTATCATCTGCATATGTTAATGAGTTTTCCTCCAATCCTGATACCACATTCTTTTTCATATAATCCAGCTTCTCAGATATTTTCTCAGCATACAGATTGAAAAAGTATGATGAAAGGATACAACCCTGGTGCACACCTCTCCTGATTTTAAACCATTCAGTGTTCCCTTTGCTCTGTTCAAACAATTGCCTCTTGGGTTCCTCATGAGCATACCTACTCTGCCATATATCCATATCTGGTTTTATATCAAAGAGAGTTTAAAACGATCTATTTGAAGCTCCTATAGATCACAAGGTCTCGTCCCCTTACGCATGGAGTTGTTATGAGTCAGGGGCCAACGTGACAGCAGCTAACAACAGCAACAGTTAAATATCTCATACCTCCTGCATTCTCTAAACCATTCTCCCCATTTTCAAGTGATGCACCATGCTGATGATACCTGGATACACATGACTATGACACATAGCCACTACCCTTATACCCAGAGAGTAGGTGCCCACAGACCTGACACGAATGTTTCCCTAAAAGGACACTGATAAGCATTAGAAGATGGAGGATGGTGTTTGTTGAGGCAGGAGTTGCCATTATTTGTCTCATCTGTCAGTTTGTTGGACTGTGGTAGCATGCATGTAGGCTGTGACACTGGAAGCTATGCCACTGGTATTTTAAATAACATCAGGGTCAACTATGGTGAAGAGGTTTCAGATGAGCTTTCAGACTAAGAGTAGGAAGAAGGAAAAGAGGGACGACTTCTGAATATTTAGTCACTGAAAACCTTATGAATAGCAGTGGGACACTGTCAGAGAGCAACAGGATATTAAATATTGAAACATGATGAAGAACACCAGAATATGGTCAGATATAGTGCCAGAAGATGAGCTACTCAAGTTGGAAGGCACTCAAAATATGACTGGGAAAGAATTGCATCCTCACAGTTGAGGTGACCATGATGACATGAATGGAATAAAGCTTTCAGTACCCTCATTTGCTGATGGGGCACAACTCAAAATGAAGAGAAACCGCTGCAAGCATCCATTAATAATTATAACATGGAATGTACGCAGTATGAATCTAGGAAAATTGGAAGTTGTCAAAAATGAAATGAGGCACACAAACATGGATATCCCAGGCATTAGAGAACTGAAATGGACTGGTATTGGTCATTTTGAATTTGACAATCACATAGTTTGCTACGCCAGGAATGACAAATTGAAGAGGAATGGTGTCGCATTCATCATCAAAAAGGACATTTGAAGATATGTCTGAAATGCTGTCTGTGATAGGATATCCATATACCTACAGGGAAGACCAGTTAATACAACTTTTATTCAAATTTATGAACCAACCACTAAAGCCAGTAATGATGAAATTGAAGGATTCTGTCAACTTCTTCAGTCTGAAATTGACCACACATGCAATCAAGATGTATTGATGATTACTGGCAATTGGAATGCAAAGGTTGGAAACAAAGAATAAGGATTAGTGGTTGGAAAATAGGGCCTTGGTGACAGAAACAATGCTGGAGATTGCACGGTAGGATTTTGAAAGACCAATAACTTCTTCATTGCAAATACCTTTTTAAAACAACATAAAAGACAACTATACACATGGACCTCACCAGATGGAATACACTGAAATCAAACTGACCACATCTGTGGGAAGAGCAACGGAGAAGCTCCATATCATCAGTCAAAACAACGTCATGGCAGACTGTGGAATAGACGATCAGTAGTTCATATACAAGTTCAGGCTGAAGCTGAAGAAAATTAAAACAACTCCACAAGAGTCAAAACATGACCTTGAACATATCCCACCTGAATTTAGAGATCATCTCAAGAACAGATTTGATGAATTAGACTTTAAAGATCAAAGACCAAAAGAGTAGTGGGATGACATCAAGAACATCATACAGAAAGAAAGCAAAAATTCATTAGAAGACCAAAAAGAAGAAAAAGACCAAAATGGATGTCAGAAGAGGTTCTGAAACTTACTCTTCAGCATAGAGATGCTAAAGCAAATGGAAGAAATGAGGAGGTAAAAGAGCTGAATAGAAATTTTCAAAGGGTAGATTGAGAAAACAAAGTTAAATGTTATAACAAAATGTGCCAAGACCTGGAGTTAGGAAACCAAAAGGGAAGATCAGCCTTAGCATTTCTTAAGCTCAGGGAACTGAAGAAACAATTCAAGCCTCAGATTGCAATATTGAAGGATTCTATAGGTAAATTATTGACTGATGCAGAAAGCATCAAAAGAAGATGGGAGAAATACACAGAGTCACTGTACCAAAAAGAAATGGTTGATGTTCAACCATTTCAAGAGGTAGCATATGAACAAGAGCCAATGATACCGAAAGAAGAAGTACACGGTGCACCAAAGGCATTGGCAAAGAGCAAAGCTCTGGTAATGGAAATTGATGAAATACAAACTGAAATCTTTTAAACAAACTGATGCAGCACTGGAGGCATCCACTCATCTACATCACGAAATTTGGAAGACAGCTAGATGGCCAACTGATTGGAGGAGATCCATATTTGTGTCCATTCCAAAGAGAGGTGGTGGTCCAATGGAACATAGAAATCATCCGACAATATCATTAATATCACATGCAAGTAAAATTTTGCTCAAGATAGTTCAAAAATGGCTGCAAGAGTACATTGACAAGGAATTGCCAGAGATTCCGGCTGGATTTAGATAAGGAGGTGGAATGAGGGATACTATTGCTGACGTCAGATGGATCTTGGCTAAAAGCAGAGAATACCAGAAAAATGTCTACCTGTGCTTTACTGACTATGCAAAGGCTTTTGATTGTGCGGCTCATGATAAGCTATAGACAACATTGCTGACAATGAGTATTCTGGAAAACTTAATTGTACTCATGAGAAGCCTGTACATAAATTGAGAGGCAGTTGTTCAAACAAGCACACTGAATGGTTTCAAATTAGGAAAGGCATGTGCCAGGGTTGTATTCTTTCACCATTCTTTCACTTATTCAACCTGTATGCTGAGCAAACAATCTGAGAAGCTGGATTATATGGAGAAGAATATGGCATCAGAATTGGAGGAAGACTCATTAACAACCTGCGATATGCAGATGATACAACCTTGCTTGCTGAAAGTGAAGAGGACTTAAAAAGTACTGATGAAGATCAAATACCACAGCCTTTGGTATGAGTTGCACCTCATTGTAAAGAAAACAAACCCCTCACCACTGGACCAACAAATAACATTAAGATAAATGAAGAAAAGAGTGAAGCCGTCAAAGACTTCATTTTGCTTGGATCAGCCATCAACACTCATAGAAGCAGCAGTCAAGAAATCAAATGATATATTGCATTGGGCATATCTGCTGCACAAGACCTCTTTAAAGCATTGAAGAGCAAACATGTCAATTTGAGGACTAAGGTGCGCCTGACCAAGCCCTAATATCTTCAATAACCTTCCAGGCATGTAAAAGTTGTGCGTTGAATAAGGAAGACCGTAGAAGAATTGATGCATTTGAGTTATGGTGTTGGAGGAGAATATTGAAAGTACTATGGTCCGTCAAAAGAACAAACATATCCATGTTGGAAGAAGTACAGCCAGAATGTTTCTTAAAAACCATGATTGCCAGAATTTGTCTCTCATACTTTACACATATAATCAGAAGGGACCAGTCCCTGGAGAAGGACATCATGCTTGGTACAGTGGAGAGTCAATGAAACAGACGAAGACCTCCAATGAGAGGGACTGGCACAATGGTAGCAGCAATGAGCTCAAGTCTCCCAATAATTGTGAGGTTGGTACATACCAGGCCGTGTTTCTTTCAGTTGTGTTATAGGTCGCTAAGAGTCAGTACCAACTTGACAGGACTTAACAACTTAGCTATCTATGCTTGCTCACAGGTACTAGTCTCATTAGCACTGCTGCAAGAGGGGTTCGTTTCCTGAGAAGCTTCTGAGTCCCTACAGGTGTCCTGAGGTCATGGGATACACAACAGATCCTGCAGTGCAAACAGAGCCAAGCTGTATGTGGGGCACCTGCGGACCCATCAGGGTAACGTGGCAGTTGGGGGCACTAGATGCTTGTGGTCATCTCCTAAATAGTTCATTTTCTCTAATGGCAAAAATAGTCATACTCAAAGCAGAAAAATAGACATCACAGAAAAGCACAAAAGACCATAGAACAAACTCTGCACTAGCTGCCGTCTTCAAATATCTGTAAAGGTTTCACATAGAAGACAAATGAGACGCAATCTGTTTTCAATATGATGAACATTTTGATGTTCAAAAATCTTCTCTAGTGGCATAGGCCACCACAGGAAGTACTGAGAACCCTGTCTCTGGAGGCATTCAAGTAAAGACTGGATGAATACCTGTCAGGGATGTCATGGAAAAGATCCCAGGAATAGTGGAACATGGTCTTACTGCTAAGATCCTCTTCATTACAGGGAAGGGACCCTACCCCATCCCAACCCGTGACATCAGCCCTTGTGTCAACTCACCCACAGGTGTGTCCTCGCTGATCAGCAGGTATGTATCAAAGAAGTGGTTGATGAAGAAGGGCAGTCGGTTCACCTGGCCTGAAAGTCAGAGGAAAAGAGAATCATTAGTGCGCTCCTATGCCAGCTTCATGCATTCCACAAGATGGTGCAATGTAGTTGGCACTGAGTCTGAATCCAGTGCCACCACCAACTTCCCAAGTCGCTGACAGGTCACTGTCGTGCTCTGAGGCAAATGGGAAATAATGCTCAGTGGGCAGGCAGGTAGCTTTCAAGTCATGTGATCAGCTAGTCTGTGCTGTACAACACAACAGCCATCAGGCCAGATGTGGTTATTGGGCACTTGAAATGTGGCTGGATCCCAATGAGATGTGCTGTGGGTGTAAAACAGGATTTCAAAGACTTCCTACAAGAAAGAAGAGCGGAAAGCATTTCATTTAATAAACTATAGTCAGTATAACCACTATGGGAAACAGTATGGCGCTTCCTCAAAGAGCTAGAACTAGAAATAACTTAAGATACAACAATTCCACTCCTAGGTACAGGAGTACACTCAGGAGATGGAATAGCAGCAACACGAACAGACATATCCACACCTATGTTCACTGAAGTATTATTCACAACAGCAGCAAGATGGAAAAACCTAAGCGCTAATCAACTGATGAATGGATAAACAATTTGTGGTGCATACATACAATGGAATACTATGCAGATATAAAGAATACTGATGAGTCCTTGAAACATCTTACAACATCCATGAACCTGGAGGACAATACGCCACAAAAGGACAGAGAATGCATGGTCGTGCATGGTCTCACTGTTACAAAAATAGCTACACACAGAAAAAGGAATCCTGCCAGCCTAGTGGATTATGAGTTGGGCTGCTAACTACAAGGTTAGCAATTCAAATCTACCAGTGACTCTGTGGGAGAAAGCTGAGGCTTTCTGCTTCCATGAGGAAACCTCAGAAACCCTATACAGGGTCGTTATAAGCTGGAGCTGACTCCACAGCACACAACCACCACCACATACATATTAAAAAGTAAAGTTCTTTGATGGTTACCAGGGATGGGAAGGGGAAGAAGAGGGAATCACTTTCTAGACAGCTGTTACATGCTGTCGAGTCAGTTCCAGCTCTCAGTTGCTGTGAGTTTCTGAGGCTATGGAATCATTGCAGGAGCAAAAAGTCTCATCTTTCTCCAGAGAATCAGGTGATGGGCTCGAACTGCCGACCTTGCCATTTGCAGTCCAGGGCTTATCCTACAAAGTCTCCACAATCCTTTCTAAATAGTTGTTGTTGTTAAGTACCATCAAGTTGATTCCAACTCAGCAACCCTGTGTAACATTTCTGAAGCTGTAAATCTTTGCAGGAGCAGAAAGCCTCATTTTCCTCCTGTGGAGCAACTGGTGGATTTGAACCACTGACATTGTGATTCACAGTCCAATATTTTATTCTACAGAACTACCGTGCTCCCTTCTAGATAGTAGATACTTGTTATTTTTGGTGATAATGAGTATGTGTAAAGTCTGCACAACTTGGCCAAGGTAAATGATGATACTAAGAAACACACAAGAAAAAGGGACAATTTTGGTAAATACTATAGCATATGCAATTTTGCAACAACAGTAACAACAAACAAAAAATACAAGTGGTTACATAGGCAGATGTTTATGCATATGTATATATGAGTATATGGGTGTGCAAATATAGGTGTATCAGTCATATACTTGCATATATATATGGTATGCCACTGTAAGAAAAGCTGATTAACAAAAGGTCAGCAGGTCAAACTCAGGTAAACCCTATACAGGATCGCTATGAGTCAGAACCGACCTAACAACACCTACTGTATAACAATGTGTACATGTTTGTATGTGCTCCATATGTATTCATATATGTAATATAATGCATAGAAAGCACAATTATGTATACCTCCTAGACATAAACCTCACAAACCTAGTTTACTAGGTTTTAAGGTTTAGGACCATAGTCTCGAGGGACAACCCAGCCAATTGTCACAACATAGTTAAGAATATATTGTTCTACACCTTAGATTGTTGAGTAGAATCTGGTGTCTTCAAAGCTTTCAAGCAGCCATCTAAAATACTATTAAAACAGGCTGCTAACCTCAAGGTCGGAAGTTCAAAACTACCAGCCATTCCATGGGAGAAAAATAAGGCTTTCTGCTCCCGTAAAGATTTATAGCCTCAGAAACCCTGTGCAGGGTCATTATGAGTTGGAACTGACTCCACTTGGAACAGAAACCAGAGGTCAGCTTTCAGCAAATAATAGGCTGGTTCATAAAACAAACAACATCACTCAGGACCATCATTTAACTGGGCAATATTTACCCTGAAGCACAGATGAGAAGATAAAGGAGATTTAATGGAAACAGGACAACTAGAACGAAAACAATAAAAATACTACATACTGTGGTAAATGAGGCCATCACTGCACAACAAATAAGAACTTAATTTTCTGTGTCAATTTTTACCAAAGAATCCAATCAAAGAAAGATAAAAAAGAACCATAATGAGATACTACTTCAAACTCACTAGGGTAGCTGTAGTGGCAAACAAACAACAACAAAGACGTTGGTGATGATGTGGAGACACTGGAACCCTCATCCATTGCTGGGGAAAATGTAAATGATGCAGCCACTGTGTAAAACAATTTGGCAATTCCTCAAAAAGTTATACATGGAATTACCATAGGACCCAGCAATTTCACTCCCAGGTACATACCCAAAAGAATTGAAAGAGGGATTCAAAACAAATGCATGTATACCAATGTTCACCGCAACATTATTCACAATAAACAAAAGGTGTACCGAACTCAAGTGTCCACTGGCAGATGAATGGATAAGTTAAATGTGTGGTGTAGCTGTACAATGGAATCTTACTCAGCCATAAAGAGAAATGAAGCATTAATATATGCTACAATATGGATGAGCCGTGAAAACATGAGGCTGAGTAATAGCAACCAGACTCAACAGGTCACATTTCGCATGATTCCATTCATATGAAATGTCCAGAACAGACAAATCCAGAGACAGAAAGCAGAGAAGCTGGTGCCCGAGGTTAGTAGTGGAGGAAAACGGGAAGCAACTATCAGGGTTTTTTCTGACGTGATGAAAATGTTCTGCAATGAGATGGTGGTAATGGTTGTACAATGCTATAAATGTATTAAATGTTACTAAACTGAATTATACACATTAAAATGATTAATTTATGTGAAGTGAATTTCACTTCAATAAAATGTTTTTTAAATGTAAAATCTCAATATTTTCATGTTGAATCCATGTTTAAATGGTAATATTTAAGGTATATTTGATTTAAATGAATTTCAGGGGGCTTCCGACAAGATGGTGGACTAGGCAGACACATTACACGGATCCTCTAGAACAAAGATATAAGACACAAAATTGCACACTGACACAGATGAAAATTCAGCACCCTGAACTTCAGAGGAAAGGTTGGAGAGGTGGGTGGAGTGCTTGCTGGGAGGAGAAACCGAGCATAGATGTTGAGAGAGGGAGGCTGACTGGTGAACAGCTAGCCACACATAGCTCCACCATCTTGCGAGCAGTTTTGGCAGCAGAGTGAGGCCTGGCAGGGCAGAGTCCCGAGGGCAACAAGAAAGGTGCAATTCCTTCTTTTTTCCCATGCTCCCCTGGTGACCAGAAATATAACTTGTTCCCCCACCCTCAATCCACCACCATCGCAGACCCTGCTTTCCAGGAGTTCAGAGCCATGTGGTTGGGAGCCATGCAAGTGTGAGGTGGGGGCTGGCTGTGCTGCTCTGGTATGCTGTTTTGGTGCCTGTATTCAGGTGGGCTCAGCTCAAGGCCTACAAAACCCTCAGAGCCACCAGACCCAGAATTTAACCAGTCACCCTGCCGCAAGCTGCTCTGTGGTCCTAACAGACACTGAAACCAGCTCCAACAAGGACCCCTTCTGGACTGAAAGCCAAGGCCAATATGAACTCCAGCTAGGGCTAAGAACTCTGCTGTCACATCCCTTCCAAGACCACCTTGTGAGTTCCTTGAATTGCAGGAGCCCCAAAAGATTTCTCCCCTCTAAGTTCAACTGCACTGTTTGTTTTCACAAATATGACAACCTCACAATGCCCCTGATTCAGCAGACAACTTTAGCTCACACAACGAAACAAGAGAGAATGGCTCAAACAAAGGATCAAGACACAGAATCAGAAGCCATTTCTAAGGAAGAAATGGTAATAAAGCTAATTGAAAAAGAATGATAATTAGGTACCTTCAAAGGATCAATAGAAAGATGAAAGAAGGCAAGAAGAACACAACAAAAACTTTAGAATTCAGGAAAATACTACAAGAACAAACAGACAAAATAAGTGCAAAATTTGAAACAATACAAAACTTGTCATTAGAAATCCAGAAGATTAATGCTGAGATCTCAGAAATGGACAACACGTTGAAAGGGCAAAGGATTAGATGCAAAGTAATGGAAGCCCGAATTAGTGAGCTTGAAGATAAATTTCTCAATACTAGTAAACTAGAACAACCAGAAAAAAAATGAAAACATCTGAAGAAAGCCTAAGAGTTATGTGGAAGACCATGAAGAAGAACAATTTATGGGTGATTGGAATTCCAGAACAGGAAGGAACAAGCACAGAGAAAATTATAGAAGAGTTGTTGGAAGAAAAGTTCCCTAACATCATGAAAGACAAGGAGAGAAGTGTACAAGAAGCTGAACAAACCCTGAACAGAATAGATGCAAAAAGAAAATCACCAAGACATATCAAGACGTTTCAAGAAGGCAATGGAATGACATATACAAAACTCTGAAAGAAAAAAAAAACTGCCAACCAAGAGTCATGCACACAGCAAAACTATCCTTCAAATACGATGGCAAAATCAGGCTATTTCCTGATAAACAGAAAGTAAAGGAATCTGTAATGACCAGACCAACTTTGCAAAAAATGCTAGAAAAGCAACAACAACAGACAACAACCTGAGATTAACATACATGACACCACCCAGAACTCAATCCAGTATTTATTTAAAGTGAAACAAACCTATAAAACTGAAAATGGAGAGGCAGAGATATCAATGCATAATGAAGTTAGCTACAAAGCAAAAAGAGGGAATCGTGTAAATACAGAACTTCCAAATGGCAACGAAGTCAAGTAGATTTCAAGATAAAACAGACTGTTTAAGAAAATTAATAATTTACAGGGTAACCACAAAGAAAAATACCTGCACATCAAAGTGAAAAAAGAGGGAAAGATTTGGTAAACATTAATACAAAAGAAATGAAAATGAAAAGAAAACTAACAAGCTCAGCATAGAAAATTACGTGGACCAAAGAATCCAGCAGCACTACAAAAAAACCCACCACCAACAAAAAACACCCCCCACACACACACCCAGAAAATGACAATAATCAATTCATACTTAGTGATGATTACACTACATATAAATGGATTAAATGTACCAGTCAAAAGACATAAAGAGCAGAATGGATACGAAAACAGGATCCTTCAATATGCTATCTACAAGAGACATATCAAAAAATTGGAGACAGCCAAAATGCCCATCAACAGAAGAATGGCTAAACTAACTTTGGAACATACGCACAATGGAATACTACAAAATGTTGATGAAGAATAATGAATCTGTGAAACACCTCAAACTATGGTTGAACCTGGAGGACTTTATGCTGAGTGAAATTAGTCAATCACAAAAGGACAAACATTGTATGAAACAACGTTGTAAAAAGTTAAAAATAAATAAAACTTTTTCTTGATGAAAAAAACAACCTATGAGGGTTACGGGAGTGAGGGATAAGGTACGGAAAATTATTCATGGGTAGACACATGTTCCAGCACTCATCTGTAAGAACCAATGAAACTGAAGAAAGAAGCCCAAGACGCAATGACGGAACTGGCAAAGAACAAGGCACCAAGAATTGATGGAATAAAAATTGAAATCTTTCAAGAAGGTGAGCTGGCACTGGAGGCACTCACTCATCAATACCAAGAAATTTGGAAGACAACTATCTGGCCAACTGATGGGAAGAGATCAATATTTATGCCCATTTCAAAGATAGGTGACCCAACGGAATGTGGAAATCATCGGACAATATCTTTGATATCCCATACAAGTAAAGTTTTACTAAAGGTAATACAGAAATGGCTGCAAGCATACATTGACAGAGAACTTCCAGAGGTTCAAGCCGGATTCAGAAGAGGACGTGGAACGAGGGATATCATTGCTGATGTCCGATGGATCTTGGCTAAAAACAGAGAATACCAAAAAGATGTTTACCTGTACTTTACTGACTACGCAAAGGCTTTCGATTGTGTGGATCATGACAAGCTATGGACAACACTGCAAAGTATGAGTATTTCTGGACACTTAATTGTGCTCATGAGGAATCTGTACCTGGACCAAGAGGTAGTTGTTTTAACAGAACAAGAGGCTGTTGAATAGGTTTAAATCGGGAAAGGTGTATGTCAGGATTGTATTCTTTCACCATGCTTATTCAACCTGTATGTTGAGCAAATAATCTGAGAAGCTGGGTTCTATGAAGAAAAATATGGCATCAGGATTGGAGGAGGACTCATTAACAACATGCGATATGCAGATGATATAACCTTGCTTGTTGAAAGTGAAGAGGACTTAAAATATTTATTGATGAAGCTCAAAGAGCACAGCCTTCAGTATGGATTGCATCTCAATATAAAGAAAACAAAAATCCTCACCACTGGACCAATAAACAACATTCTTATCAATGAAGAAAAGATTGAAGTTGTCAAGGACTTCATTCTTCTTGGATCAACTATCAACACTCACGGAAGCAGCAGCCAAGAAATCAGACGACGTATTGCATTAGACAAATCTGCACAAGACCTTTTTAAAGCGTTGAAGAGCAAAGATGTTAGCTTGAAGACTAAGGTGCACCTGACTCAAGCCATGGTATTAAATAACCTCATATGCATGTGAAAGCTGGACAGTGAATAAGGAAGACCGTAGAAGAATTGATGTTTTTGAGTTACGGTGTTGGGGAGAATATTGAAAGTGCCATGGAATGCCAAAAGAACCAATAGATCTGTGTCGGAAGAAGTGCAGCCAGAGTGCTCCTTGGAGGCCAGGATGGCCAAACTTCGTCTCTCATACTTCGGACATATTGTCAGGAGGGCCCAGTCACGGGAGAAGAATATCATGTTTGGTAAGGTGGAGGGTCAGAGAAAAAGAGCAAGACCCCCAGAGAGATGGATTTGCAAAGTGGCAGCATCAAGTGTGGCAACAATTGTGAGGTTGGCCCAGGACCAGGCAGTGTTTCGTTCTGTTGTACATAGGGTTGCTATGAGTAGGTACCAATTCAATGGCACCTAACAACAACAACAGACACGCGTTAACATAGGTGACAGGGCAGGCAATATACAAGAGGGAAGTTGGCAGAGGAAAAATGAAAGTAGTGAGAGACACAGGGAGGAATGCTGTAGGTAAAGTGAGTAGAGGTAAATGCTGTTAACTGTTGGTACTGGGAGGGGACTGCAACCACGTAATGAAGCAAGGTGGATGGTTTGCTCTGTAAACCTTCACTCAATTCACAATAAGAAGTTTAATAATAAAATAAAATTAATTTCACCTGCTTCTTTTTACTCTCTTAATGTGACTTGGATTGTATTGCTGTTGGGAAGCAGTGACTCGAAGAGCAATTCAGCCAAGGCAAGGACTGCCTACCTTGTTGACTTCTGTAACCCTAGTGCCCAGAACAGGGTGTGGCATTTAGAAAGCCCACAGTGCACGTGTTGTGTGTATAAATGGTTTGCTAACCCAGCAGAATAAATAATAACAATCATCATAGACATACCTCAATCAATGCTCACAGTAAGGCAGCGACTATCATTATCCCCCATTAACTTCTGAGGAAACGAAGCTCAGAGAGGATACATAACTTGCAGCACAGAGTCCCACAGCCAGGAAGTGGAATGGGGCCCTTCCCTTTAGGCCCTACCAAGCTGACACGGCTTAGTACTGGCCATCCCGCCTCCTGGTAACAAAGACTCGCGCCTGTTTTTGAAATCTGCCTGTGTCTCTTTTTGTGACCTTTCCATGCCTCAGTTTACTCATGTGTAAAGTAGCAATAATAATAGAACGCATTTCATAGCTGTCCTGGGGATTAAATGAGATTACAAACATAAAGCGCTTAGTGGCTTTGCCCCAGGCACACAGCAAGCACTCAATAAATGGTAGCTATTATTAGCGTTAGTATTAATAACTTGGCTGCCTGCATGGTCGGAGAAGACTCTGGGCCCTGTTAGGGCCTTGGGCTCTGAATTCAGGAGAGCAGAAAGTGGGCAAGTCCAGGTAAAATGCTCCAGGGTACCCAGGGTGAATTCAGAAGCAGTCTTGGGCTGATGGGGGAGGGAAACTAGCAAGAAGAAGAAGAGGGGAAAAAATCCTGCCTGCAGAAGCATTGTTCATTTTTAAATTTTATTTGACAGGACCTACCAATGATCAGCACTGAGCAGAGAGCACAGGTAGCCAGGCAGAGCTCACCGATGAAAGTCACCTGCCACATACCAAACAGGCTCCGTGTTCTAGGAGCAGGTCTGCCACCCTTGGAGGCCCGGTGGCCTTGGACTGCCAGTGAGGGCACCCAGGGACGGGGAGGGGGTGGACCAGAGGCAGTGGAGGAGGGGGCAGTATTTATTCTCTTACAATCCAGTTGTCAAGCATGGAGACAAACAGGAACCCTGAGGTTAAAGAGGAACGTGAGTGGAGGCAGAAAGGAGACGTCCACCATCCTTGTCCTGCATATTTACCCTCTTCCACACTGTTGACAGTAATAATTGTTTCTGCCCTGAACCCTCTCTGGGCCAACTCTCACTTTGAGCTTCCCTCCCTGACACCACAATAGTAAACATAATTTCTGCCAGACTTTGTAGTTGTTGTTAGGTGCTGTGGAGTCAATTCTGACTCACAATGACACAATGAATCACTGTCTGGTCCTGTGCCATCTTCACAAGTCTGTATGCTTGGGTCCTTTGTGGCTGCCACTGTGTCAATTCGTCTCATAGAGGGTCTACCTCTTTTTCAATGACTTTCTACTTGACCAAACATTACTTAAAATAGTTCAAAAGTCCTAATAGGTGTGGTGCTGTGGGATACAGCACAGGATCGCAAGGTCAGTTTGAACCACAAGGTCGGGGGTTTAAGCTCACCAGCTGCTCCTCAGAAACCCTATACAGGGTCGCTATGGGTCGGCGCCGACTCGACCACACTTAACAACAACAACAATAGGAATTGAAGCGGGGTGGGAGGGTAGGGGTGGGGGGCGGTAATGGTTCAGTGGTAGAATCTGGAGACTCAGGTTCCAATGTCAACCAACACACCTCGAATTCAGCCACCACCCACCAGAGAAAACCCCACTATGGATCACAAGCCTACGATCCCATGGTGGATGGGGTCTCCATGAGTCAGAGACCACCTTGATGGCAGTCAACAACAATAGGAATACAGCCTTTGAGCCCCACAGGCCTGAAGAGAGAGGCTGGGGGCAGCTCCCAGAGAATATAGCATTGGCGTGGCAACTGTAAGGGACAGGCTGACAAGGTGACAAGAAGAACAGGAGCCTGTTCTGGGAATGACCAGGTCCACGGGCCTGTTCTGGGAATGACCAGACATGGGGTGTGGTTGTGTGCGGCAGCTTCCTGCTAGATTTGACAGAAATGCATTTTGAATGCCAGGCCAAGAAACATGAACTTTAGCCAGAATTGTGGGACAAGGGGATTCCTCGTAGGGCTTCAAGAAAGTTAGCATGGGCCTAGTTTTGAGCTTCTTGTTGTTAAGTGCTGTCGAGTAGATTCCGACTCACAGCGACCCTGCATAGGGTTTCCGAGGAGCGGCTGGTGAGCTTGAACCACCGATCATACAGTTCAAACCAACCTTGTAGTCCAGGACATTAACCCGCAGTGCCACACCAGGACTTGAACTAGGATTTGAACTTAAGTTAGCCTAAAGCCAAATCTATGCTTTTCTCCCCAGGCATCAAATCAATGAAGTGGGACCAGAAGGGAGCAAAAATATGTGGAAGAAATCGCTCAAAGAGGACATTCAGACCACTGCCTCCGGACCAGAAAGGAGTACTGGCCTGGGAGTCAAGAGTAGTAGCCTTCCAGGCAGAATCTCCACTGAGTAGCATCCAATCTGCCTAGGCGGAGCTGATGAAATGAAATGCAGACGGGTCTCTTGTGATACAATAGTGAATAATTGTTATCAGGACTGATTGTGAAGGTTGGAAATGTAAAGGTAGACATTTTATAGCAAGGAAGGAAGTGATTAACTTTTCAGTCTAGGAGCAGAAGTCCCTAGGACCATCAACGGAGAAGAGCCAAGAGCAGGACCCTACCCAGAGAAACAGTGATGCCTGAGATGGAGGCAGAGATGATGACGTGGAGCGATGGAGCAGCTGGGGGCTTTAGATTCAGAGAGGGAGAGCGACTGTGTGCTGAAGACTTGGGGGGGTGGGGGCAGGTGGATAGTGCAGGGTGCAGGCTTGCAGGCTATACCCTTTGGTTGGTTGATGATGCATGGAGGGGATTGTAACCATGGCAAAGATTCGATGTACGATAGAATGAATGTAAAACTAATGTTCTCCCATGTAAACTATCATATAATTCACAATAAAACACTTTAAAAAAAAAAAAGAGTAGCCTTCCAGGAGTCAGGGCCTTGGATGATTTGCCTCACTTTCTCCTCCTGGGGGAAATCTCTCTACCTCTGGCCCTCAGTTTACAAAAGCTCTGCCCTTCTCTCTGTCTGTTATTCTGCTTGAGGGGAGGGAGAAGGGTACAGTGTGGTCCACTGGAGCTCCAGCTGACAGGAAGCTGGCATGCTTGGTGTCAGGTAAGGAAGCCAGGTAACCCTACTAGACAGCTAGCACCCAGCACCTGAAACTACCTGAACACCCATCAGGAGGTTTATCAGACCCAGCGGGAAGCTCCATGTAAGCCCAGGTCTGACTGCCTCCTGCCTCCCCAATACACCCAGAGACTAAGGGTGAGAAATGCTGAGGAACACATTGAGGTCAGCATGGCGAGGGAGGGACAGGGCAGGAGGCTTGGGCAGCAAAGATGACAGGTTGACAAGGGATTTGACATCAGAAAGCTTGTCCCTCACTGCTAGCCAATGGATGCAGGGAAAATGGATGCAGGGCCATGGGACCAGATGGAAATTCTGAAGTGGGTTGGGGCAGTGTGGGATGTATGGTTTGGGAGATAAGTGTTAGGCTTCTTCTGTTAACAGATGAAGATACTGAGCGGAACACAGGGAGGAAGGAAATGAGTGTCCAAAGTCCCGGAGTCCCTGGGGAGGCTGGGCAAGGCACCCTGTGGATTCAGAGGGTCAAAGCGGGGTCTCACTGATGAACTCAGAGACTGGAAGGCAGGGACTACTAGCCTGACAAATGCCCCCAAGGAGGATCAGAGACCTGGCCTGCTGCTTCTCAGGGAGGCAGTTTCTCTTTGGGTAAAATGGACTAGGAGCTAAGAGAAGGTCTGCGATTCCTTCCCACTCTCTCTCTCCTCAGAGTCCTTGAGACTGTGCGGCAATCCTGGGCAGCTTCTAAGGGAATGAGCTCCTCATCACAGGGGGCATTCTATTAGACATGCCTCCAAATATGGAAGCCAAGATAGGAGACCTACAGGGAACTCTCAGGCTGCAAAATGCGTGGACTCCAACAAGCGCCAGGCTGCAGCTTCCTCTGGAGATTTCTCTGGTTCCCAGGAGGGAGTGCAGGAGCTGGGCCCCCACAGGAATGTGTTTGCCTGTGTCGCCAGGCATGCCACAGCCCTTGGGACACTCTGCCAGAACTGCTGCTGTCCTGGTCTCCCTCAGCGCAGCCCAGTGGAAAGGCTCCTTATCACCTGATCACTGGGGCCCAGACAGAGGCAATGCCCAGCCTTTCAGAGTCAGCACTGGGCCCTGAGAGAATGCAAGTAGGAGGAAGACTGGTACTCAGGCTGCTCTCTCCATCAGGATGCCCCTCCTCCCCCTCCCCTGCTCCAACCCACTCCTCAGTCTTCAGAACCCAGATGAAATGCCTTCTCTTTGGCTGGGCCCCTCCAGCCCCTGCAGATCCAATGAATCTTTCCTTCTGATGGCTTCTCAGGTGTGGCTTTGTCCTTAGCAACATCCCAGCCACCCTGAATTAAAGAAAACCCCAGATGTGTCTTTCTCCATATCTAGACTCTAGACAAGGAGTCCTGCTGGGTTAGGTATTGGGGTGCAAACCTCAAGGTCGGCAGTTCAAACCCACCAGTCACTCCAAGGTAGAAAAGTGACACTGTCTGCTTCTGTAAAGATTGTTGTTGTTGTTGTTGTTGTTGTTGTTAAGTGTCATCGAGTCGATTCCGACCCATAGCGACCCTATATACGGTTTCCAAGGAGCAGCTGGTGAGCTTAAACCACCGACCTTGCAGTTCAAACGGCTTTGCAGTCTGGGGCATTAACCCACAGCACCACACCAGGACAGCCTCAGAAATCCTATTGCTGTTGTTGTTAAGTGTCGGCAAGTCCGTTCTGACTCATAGCAACCCTGTATAGGGTTTCCAAGGAGCGGTTGGTGAGTTTAAACCACCACTCTTGCGGTTCAAACCAACCTTGTGGTCCAGTGCATCATCCTGCAGTGCCACACCAGGACTCCAGAAAACCCTATAACTCAGAATCAACTCAATGACAGTGTGTTTGGGTTTGGGTTTTAGATTCTGGACACCCTCAGACTGTGCTATTTCTTCCATACCCCATGGGCAGGCATAGGGTCACACCTTCCAAACCAAATCCACTGCCATTCAGTTCCAGCTCATCACAACCCCATGTGTTGTAGAGTGGAACTGCTCCCCAGTTTTCTTGACTGTGATCTTTAGGGATTTTCCGAGTCCTGGTGTCTCTGTAGGATAATCACTCAATCATAAGGTCAGTTTGAACCGCAAGGTCAGCAATTTAAACTCACCCGCTGCTCCTCAGAAACCCTATACGGGGTCGCTTTAAATTGGAACCAACTTGATAACACTTAACAACAACAACAACAACAAACTTTAGGGGGGAGTCCTAGTATGGCACTGTAGGATCAGCACTGGACTGCTAACCACAAGGTTAGTCGCTCCTTGAAAACATACACAGGGTCACTATGAGTCTTCACAGCAATCTTTAAGGAAGCAGATCACCAGGATTTTCTACTGTGGCCCCTCTGGATGGGTTTGAACCAGCAACCTTTATGTTAGCAGTCTATTAAAAACCTCTTGTGCCACCCAGGGACCATGGTCACACAAAGTGTGCAGAGAAGAACTGTGAAACAGATGAAAACCATGGCCCGGCCCTGCATGCCAGAGAAAGATGGTTCAAGGTCATAGGAATTTCCTTCCCTTCCTGCTCAAGCATTTCTCAAGGCCCTCACATGACACCTCAGGCCCTGGGGACACCTGGTATTTTCAGCCCTGTGAGTGCTGCAGAAGGCAACTAAGGCCCAGAGAGGAAAGTTTAGGACTCAGTCACACAGCAGGGCTGGGGCTCCAGGGTCCCAGAGCAGCCTGCACCTGACCCGCTCTCCCACAGCACAAAGCCCTCCAGCCCAGCCCCCCATCAGGAGAAGGTCAGACTTACCCCAGCACCCAGACATCAGCACAAAAAGCCAGACCAAGTGGCAGCTGGTGGCAGCGTGGCACCTCATAGCTCCTAAGGACACATAGAAGAAAGAGAGTGAGAAACCTCTAGTTAGTGGGTCCCTGCTCTGCAAACCTCCCCAGCACTGCCCGCCCCATAGCTCCAGGGAAAGCTGGCCTAAGAGGGAGGAGAGCAATCAACTCAAGTGGGGGTGACGAGAAGAAGAGAGGGTCTGTAGCATTCGGTTTTATCATCGGTTGTTAAGTGCCAATCTTGGGCATAGCACAGTAGCCTGAGAGTAGATGGAGGTTACCCCCTGTGTGGAGGCAACAACGGTGCCCTCTTTGCCCTCATGAAGGGACTCAGTGGGCACAGCACAGTGGCTGGCACAGATTATATGCCAGGCTATCCACAATAGCCTGCTGCCTCCATTCCTCCAGGACCAGAGCCCCTCGTTGGCACCCCCAGGGTGGCATCTTGCATGTCTCAAAGGGTTAGACAGGGTGAGGGAGGTGGGTGCTGAGTGGGTAGATGATGATCCAAGAATGAACTTGGCAGGTCCAACATTCACCCCACCACAGTCCTCGTGCCCATCGGGCATATTTTTTCCTGTTCTTTTATACCCATCCACAATATCCAATAACCTTGGACATGAAAAGAAGAGCCCATCATAGTGGCCAACCAGGAGTGTTACAGAGGCAGGAAGAGAATCACTGAGAGAGGAGTGGCTTGCCCAGGGTACCACAGCAAGTCAATTATTATGAATTAAGTTGTGTGTCCCCTGCAAAATGAAATCCTACTCCTGATACCTATAGACGTGATCCTACTTGGAAGTAAGTTTCAGTTGCGTTAACTCAGCCATACCAGGTGATCCTAACCTTAATCACTTCTGAGTGTGAAAAGAGCAGAACAGACACACATAGAGGAGAAACACACCATGTGAGGGTCGTCTCCAACCAGGGGAGGAATCTGGGAACACTGGGGCTACCAACAAGGAAGAAATCAGCACAACCAGGATTCTAATTTAGCCTCCAGAGTTGTCAGAAAGCAAATTTCTGTTTTTCAAAGCCATCTTCTAGTGGTATTTGTGTTACAGCAGCTGTCGGTAAACCTAGTATCTAGGAAAGCCGGAGCCCAATCTTTCAGACTCAGAGCGCCTCACTAGAGAAATCAGGGGCCCAGATGAAGGGTTCAGTTGGGGCATGATCCCATCTCTAAGGGTGGCTACGGAGGGTGGGCTATTCCCTTCCACCAAGGAAACAGCTGCCCAGCTGTCAGGGTGTAGTAAGGAACACACATCCATAGAGCCCAGCAGTGACACCAAGAGGGGCCCACACTAAACTGTAAGTCTTATTACACCAGGGACATGGCTCACTCACTTTCAGGTCCCTGTGAATGTGATCCTACTTGGAAGAAAGTTTGTGTTATGTTAACTAAGGCCTGCACATCATCCTTCATTGAGCACCAACTGTGTGCCTTGCTGGCCTGGTTTATAAGGTGTGGCCCATTCTACTGAGGTGAGAATGGAGCTGAGACACTCCAGCTAGCGAGTGGCTAGGACAGTATCGGAACTCCAGTTCACACACGGCCTCCCTCATCAACAAGTGATCAGTAAAGCCAGAGGGAGGCGAACAGAACTGAAGTCGACATTTTTACAGCGATTTCCTCGTTTCTGCCAAGATCTAGGGACAAGAAATTAAGAAAGGGCTCAGAGTTCAGATCTCTAATCTGAAACCTGAAACAGTCTCTCTCAGCCTGTCTCTCAGTGGACAATGAGGAAGCCACCAATGATGTTCTCGAGCAATGAGACACACCAGTCCATGGTAGCCTTGTTTTTCTTCTAATAGTGCATTAAAAATGCCCGTTAAAAGTAGTTGAGATAATAAACTTTATAATATGTATGTTTTATCACAATAAAAAAAGTCCTAATTATTTTGTAGTCTTTTTGTTGTTAAGTGCAGTTGAGTTGATTCCAACTCCCAGCGACCTTGTTTAAGATTTCTAAAGCTTTCAGTCTTTGAGGGAGCAGAAAGCCTCATCTTTCTCCCATGGAGCAGCTGGTGGACTTGAACTTTGGGTCTTATGGTTCACAGTCTAGTGATTATGGAGACATCACGTTCCCTAAGTATGTGTGTTGTTGTTGTTGTTAAGTGCCATCAAGTTATATTCCAACTCATAGCGTTTCCAAGGAGCAACTGGTGGAGTTGAACTGCCAACCTTGTAGTTCAAATGGACCTTTCAGTCCAGTGCTTACCCTCCAGTGCCACACCAGGGCTCCATAAGTATATGTGCACTGTTGTTGTTGTTAAGTGCCATCAAGTCAATTACGACTCATAGCAACCCTGTATAGGGTTTCTAAGGAGTAGCTGGTGAGTTTGAACCGCTGACCTTGTGGTTCAAACCAACCTTGCAGTCCAGTGCTTGTCCCACAGTGCCACATGTGTGGTGGTGGTGGTGGTTATGTGCCGTGGAGTCGGTTCCGACTCATAGCGACCCTACATGGGTCTCTGAGGCTGTAAATCCTTACGGGAGCAGAGAGCCTCATCTTTCTCCCACAGAACAGCTGTGTAGTTTTGAACTGCTAACCTTGAGGTTCGCAGCCCAACTCGTAACCACTACACTACCAGAGCTACTATAAGCATGTGTTGTTGTTGTTGTTAAGTGCCGTCGAGTCGGTTCCGACCCATAGCGACCCTGAACAGGGTTTCCGAGGTTGTAAATCTTTACGGGAGTAGAAAGCCTCATCTATCTCCCGTGGAGTGGCTGGTAGTTTCGAACCGCTGACCTTAAGGTTCGCAGCCCGATTCGTAACCACTACGCTACCAGAGCTCCTTATAAGCATGTGTAGAACTGTTAATTTATTTGATATGGCTTTCCTATCCAAAGTCGTTATTGTTGGTGGTGTTATTAACTGTGGTCGAGTCAGTTCCAACTCATAGCAACCCTGTATAGTGTTTCTGAAGAGCAGCTGGTGGGTTTGAACTTCTGACCTTGTGGTTCGCTGTCTAGTGCTTATCCTACAGAGCCACCGTGCAAATAGAATGGACAGGACTCTTAACACTAGGATTGGTTAGTTTTGCCATCCCACTAGGTTTAAAAGGAGCCATCTCAGAAGCAGGGACTATCAAGAAAGAAGAGCCACAAGTGAAACATGAGAACCCCTACCTGAAAAAACAGAGGTAGCAACAGAGGCAGCTACACAGCAGCTGCCGGCTTTCTGGCCCACAGAGCAAGTACAGCTGAATGCCTGTGGGTATTTCCAGACTGGCTAAAGGAGCTTTGTAGCACTTGCCTCAGCAGGGCAGAGGCTGAGGGATCACAAGGCCCTCAAAGACAAGGGTGAGGCATGCCTGTAGTACAGCGGACAAGAGACGCTCCTGACTGAAGAAGAGCTGTAGCATCCTGAGTTATTTCTGATCCTGAGTTGTACCCTGTTCACTTCCCTAATAAGCCTCGTAATCGTGAGTACTGCTATAGTTCAATGCGGCCATTGCAATGGAACGAGATGTGAAGCAGAGTGCTGTGGGAGGGATGGTTAGTGTCGGAATAGGGTAAAGAAGGTTGTACGATGGAGGCATGTCTGACCTCCACCTGATAGAAATCTAGCCTTGGGCTAATTTTGAGTTTAATTCTCTTTCCCCCTTGTGAAGCCAAAGGAAGTCAGACATGGTCTCCACACCAATTTTACAGAATGAAATGGTCATTTGAAAAATAAAAATAATTAATTTAAAAGATGTATTTCAATTAAAAAGGTGAATCCCACCACCAAATATCCCTGCCTTGCCATCCTCCTGATTTTCCTAGTGTTAATGGGGGTTACAAACTGAACTGCCCACAGAGGCAAGGCTGGGAATAGACAGGAGGGAAATAATGGTGGGTGGGGACAATGACCACTCAGAGGACACATGTCTTGTCCAAAAGTGGCAGTTGCTGATGTGTTTCAGTCAAGAGGGGCTGGTGGGGGGGGGTCCAGTGTTTTTCCAATGAAAAGCTAGAAATTGGACTTTTTATATGAATTAATTTTTTAAAAGTTGGCAAATAATTAAAAGTGTAAGCAATATTTTGAGTCAAGCACGACCCATCTGAGGGTCCGAGTGGGTGAAACGGGTCTGGCATGCCCCCTAGCAGGCTGTCCTCCACATCCAAGCAGGTATATTCCCACGATGCACACAGACAGTGCGTAGAGAATAAAGGACTCATACACAAACGCCACGTGCTTTTCTCCCATTGTGGTATTTCACGGATGACCTCCAGGTCAACCCTGTGACACTGACTTCCTTCTTTTTAACAGTAGTTGCTAGGATGAGTCTTTCTTAAAGGAGACAACCATCCCCTATGGATGGGCATTTGGATGTTTGCCACCGTGGACATCCCTCTGCACACAATCACATAGGGACTTTGATTTCTCTTGAATCTTATTCTCCAGAATAGAAGATTGCTCCGTCAATGCAATACAACACAGAGCATGTAGGTAAGCATTTATTAGACCTGGCCAGAAAAGGTGGTGGCAATTCACTCTATCCAGCAGTGTATGAGAAGATCACATAATCATCTGGAAGAAATTCCTCTTTTAAGTGGCTGCCAATCTGCTGCATGAAAAATGGCATCACAGTCTTGCTTTTGTTTGCATTTCCCTAACTACAAATGAGGTTGAGATGAAGCCTTTTTCTAAACACTCAAACCACTTTCCATCTGCTACCTTGCATTAGCCTACTCTATCCTGCAGAGCAGCTAGCCAGCATTGGTAGCATTATCTCTGATTTACAAGAGGAGAAACTGAGGCACAGAACAATTGAACAATTAAGTGACCATCTGACATCTCACAGTGAGCGACTACTTAAAAACAAAAACAAAAACCTTCAGTCTCTGCTTTTCCAAACCAGATGTTACAAGAATTAGACAGCATCTGCTAAGGACATCTTCCACAAATAGGCAGGGAGTGCACAGCATTCTTCTGGGTGTTGCAGGAAGTTTGGAGTAGAAGGAAGAGAGACAAGCATTTACTGGAAACTCCCATAAGCCAGGGACTCTCACAAGTATAGTTTTTACTTGATCCTCCAAAATACCTCTGTGAAGAAGACATTATAGTCCCCATTTTACAGATGAGAAAACTGAGACTGAGACTTGCTGCAGTCATTCTGGGATTGAAACCAAGTCAGTGAGGCTCTGAGTGCCAGGCTAGCGCTATGTGGAGTCTCCCCATTTCATTTTCTCATGTATAAAAAGGGAAGTAGTGGCCCCTCTCGCAAAGAGCTTTCTTTCCTACAACACAACAAACACAGGATGAACGTCTGCAGAGTATAAGTTGTGTGCATAACACTTTCCACAATGCTGGCCCAGACACTTTGTGAAATTTCCATTCCCATCTCCTTTCCCTTCAGAGGCAATCACACTGCCTCCGTGCCCCCATGTGTCAGCCCAGGGCAGTCAAACATACTAACATTGTAGGATTGCAGGGGCCGCCTCCAGAGCCCCCAGAAACGGGCGATCTTAGCTCCGTCCTGGCTGTCTACATTCTGCTTCTACCTCATGGTGTGACTTTGGGGTGAGGTGGTCCAGACATGAGAACAAGGTAGCCAGGCTCCAAAGAGTGAAGCAAAGAGGCCAGGCCAGAGGGAGTCCATACTGCTGCTGGCTTTTCTGGGACATCTCTGGCTCTTGCTCTGCTCTGGCCTCTTTGACTATGAGGAGGGAAGTAAGGTCCAGATAGAGCAGAAATCACAGCAGTGGGAAGACGCCTGTGGGCTCCAACCTACAGGGTCGCTCTGAGTCAGAACTGAGTCAACAGCACTTTACAACAATGACGACAATGCTTACTGAGTCCTTGGGTGGTGCAATTAATACACTTGGCTGTGAACCGAAAGGTTGGCGGTTCAAATCCACCCAGAGGTACCTCAGAAGAAGTGCCTGGTGGTTTACTTCTGAAAAAATTAGTCATTGAAAATGCTACAGAACAGTTCTGCCCTAGCACACACAGGGTACCCACGAGCAGGGTCACTATAATTTGGAACCGATTCGACAGTACTTAGCAACAACAACAACAAAATACTATACAACTGACTCACCTACTATGTGGGACTCTGGTGTGACACTGCAGGATCAGTACTAAACTGCTAACAGCAAGGTCGGTGGTTCAAATCCATCAGCCGCTCCTTGGAAACCCTATACAAGGTCGCTATGAGTTGGAACCGACTCTGTGATTATTTTTAAAGTGTTTTATAAACTGGGGCTCAAAAAAGTGAAATAACTTACCCAAGGTCATACAGCTAATAAATGGTCAAATCTGGATTGAACATCACCTGAACGTCATCAAAGACAGCCTCTGGCCATCAGGCTAGAGATGTGGGGGCAGTCCACTTGAGGTGGGACAGAAGGAATGGAAAGGAACAAGGTAAAGAAACAAAGGCATGGTCTTAGTCCTCCCAGAGCTCTTGTATGCACCCTACACAGGGCCTGGGCTGAGATGCCAGGTGGGCAGGCGCTGGGCAGAACCTGAATCCACTCAGAAAGGTAGTGAGCTGACCAGAGTGCAAATCCCACCATGCCCACCAGCCACAATACATGGGGTCAGGAAGAAAGGGCCTAGTTAGGGCTGGAGGAGGCTCCATTCTGTCTGCCCTCCAGGCTGGTGCATCTTATAGACAACAACAATAAAACAATGCCTCACTGGGGAAAGCCAAGTCCCCATCAGCCACCCTACTACTTCCCTCTTTGAGTGCCTTCGTCACTGGTGGTTGTTGTTGTGAAGTGCCATTGAGTCGGTTCCGACCCATAGCAACCCTGTATAGGGTTTCCAAGGAGCAGCTGGTGAGCTTGAACCACCAACCTTGCAGTTTAAATGGCTTTGAAGTCTGGCGCATTAACCCACAGCACCACACCAGGACTCCTTCGTCACTGGTGGGAGCTGACTAAAAATGTCCCCAGCTTCAGAACTGGCCCACCTGCTCCCACTGATCTACACCTTCTCCAGCTGTTAGTAAACTGTTGTTGTTAAGTTTTGTAGAGTCGGTTCCAACTCATAGCGACCTTGTATAGGGTTTCCAAGGAGCAAGTGGTGAGTTTGAACTTCCGATTTTGTGGTCCAGTGTTTATCCTACAGCACCGCACCAGAACTCCATATAGTGTGTTATTGTTGTTGTCAAGTGCTGTCAAGCCAATTCCGGCTCATAGCAACCCTGTATAGAGTTTCTAAGGAGTGGCTGGTAAGCTTGAACTGCTGACCTTACAGTTCAAACCGACTGAGCATTCCAGCGCATTAATCCACAGCGCCACAACAGGACTTCATGTAGTCTGTTAAGAGATGGTAAGTTTTAGGGGATGGCGGGAGGGAGAGAGAAGGTTAAGATCAGTCTGAGTATCATTGAGAAGGCAATATACGAGGGAACTTCACGAATTTCTTGGGAAAATGGAATGAAAAAGATAATGGAAGTTTTCAGAAACTGTTTGAAGCCCCCTTGTATGAAGAGAAACCTGAAAAGTGGGAGAGTAGGCCCTGGGGACATCAGGGTAGAAAGCATTCTAAGAACAGTGTATGCAAAGATCCTGAGCCAAGACTGTGCCTAGCATGTTTGGGGACCAGCAAGGAGGCCAGAGTGGCTGGAACGGAATGGGGTGCACAGTGAAGAAAGTTGTAGATGAGAGCAGAGAGGCAATGGAGCCAGGTCACTGGGTACCTTGTAGACCATTGTCTGTGATTGAGCTGGCAGTCACGGCCATACAACCATGGAGCCAAGCGGTACATGAATGACAGGTCTTAAAGGCACAGCCAGGCTGCCTTGTTGAGGACCCACAACGGGAGCAAGAGCAGAAACAGGCAGGCCAGCATGGACACTACTGGAGTGATGCTGATGAGCGCTGAGGGCTCCAGCCAGGAAGGTGGCAGTGAAGGGGTGACAGATTCTGGCAGAGTCTGCATATCTTTCAAAGAAGAGCTGACAGGGTTTCCTGAAGGAGAGGATGTGGGTGTAAGAGAAAGAATGGTGAGCCTCAAAGGTAGGAATTGCCATTAACTAGGCCAGGGAAGGCTGCAGGTAGAAATGGTGAAGGGACAAAATTAGAAGTCCAGCTTTGGACATGTTCAGTCTGGAACGTCTGCTGACAATATTGGGCAGGCAGTTGGGTACTCTTAACTAGAGCTCAGGCCTGAGGTTGAGCTAAAGATACAAATGGAAGAGCTGTCAGCATATGCATAGATGGTACTTACAGCCAAAGGAGGAGATCAAGGCTCCCATACCCCAGCACTGAGCCAACTTAGCTGGGAAGCCACTAACTTTTAAAAAAGTATCTGAAGAGTCTTAAAATGGGAACAACCTTGTGGCCCAGCAGTGCCGTTTCCAAGCCTTCAGCTAATGAAATAAATGTGACCTGAAGTCAGATATGACCACACCACAATGCTAATGACAGTGGAATGGCCCAGATGCCCAACGGGGAACGCTTCAAGTGTGGTACAGCCACAGGAAATGCACAGAGATGTGCACCTATATGAAAGTGTGTGTGAGTGCATGTACGTGTGTGAAGGTGAGGGGGCTCACCCAAAAAGCAAAGAGTGCCTTTACCTGGAGTCTCCATGAATTAGAAGTGACTCCCGCGCAGTTGGTTTGGAGTCTTTGTATAGTACAAACGTTTAATACAGTTGGCTACTAACCAAAAGTATAGGAGTTCAAATCCACCCTGAGGCATCTCAGAAGACAGACCTAGAAATCTCCTTCCAAAAAAATCTGCTACTGAAAACAATACAGAATTCAGTTCTACTCTATACACGTGGGGTCACTGATTCAGTTTTAGCTGAGTGGTAGATTATGGATGATTTGATTTCTTTCTACATATTCCCAGATTTCCTCTAGAAAATACACAATCTCTACCATCAGAGACCTTGTTCATATCCTCCCTACCAAAACTTTGTAAGCAGCCTGCAAACAGGAGAACAACTCTGCTTAGAAAGCTAGGTCCTAATCTCTGCTTCACCTCCCTGAAGTCCACAGCCCCAGGTCTGAACGCCAGAGGAGGGGAGAACAGGGAGGGTCCTCTGGTCAACTCTTCACTCCCTCTCTGGCAGCCATCCCTGCCCCTCTGGAGTGTGAGTCCTACTGGCACTTCTTTTGGACATTTGGGATGCAGAGGTCTTAATTCCAACAGCAGGAATCCACAATGGACAGCACCAGGAGACCTAGGAGACAAGGCTCATGCCCACACAGAGGATCCTCCTTCTATTGGGTCAGGACCAGCTGTTTAAAAGTAAGTGTGTGCCTGCGTGTCCTTGTTTGTTTGTATATGTGTATATATTCTGTCTCTCCCACACATGTATACTCAAACACTAGGTTCTGTAGACACCTCAAGATGTGCTCTCAAGATGCCCACCATGCCATTCAGGCTGTGGTCGGCCTGGAGGGTTAGTCCCTCCTTTCTGCCCTTCTGCCTCCATGCTTTGCCCCAGATACCTCATAAAGCTCCCCCAAATATCCAGGAGGTGCCCCAACCCCTCTGGATCCTAGAAAAAGAAGCCAAGATGAGCCCATCTCAACCTGTATTTCTTGGGCAAGTGATGGAAAATCATGGTTCTTGTGGCTGCAGGAACAAAGCACACTCCCATATTCTGCAAAACCAGCCCCTTCAGGGTCTGACTCCAGAGCCCCATGGTCACGGCTGTCCACTCTCCCCGCGTCCCAACCAGAGGCACCAGAGAGATAAGGGTATGCTGCCATAGGAGCTCTGCTAGCATAGTGGTTACAAATCGGGCTGCGAACCGCAAGATCAGCAGTTCAAAACTACCAGCTGTTCCGCAAGAGAAAGATGCGGCGTTCTGCTCCCGTAAAGATTTACAGCCTCAGAAATCTTGTACAGGGTTGCTATGAGTCAGAACCGACTCCACGGCACGCAACAGCAGCCACCAAATTCCGAACTGCAACGCCCTTGTCCCAGCAAGCAAGGGAACAAGAAGAAATAGAGCGGGGGAAGGGAAAGGGCAAGTGGGACGTCTGAAGCAGCACTTCAGTTTCTGGGGAGTGAGAGATTTTCACAGCGGGGTGCCACGATTTAGTTTGAACTGCTATGAATTCCCATAAAATCAGATGCACTCAACTTTGAATAGAAATACAGAAATACACTGCAGAAATCAAACACAATTTGGGGATTATTCACCACCACTACACACAGAGAGGGTCGTGCGTGCAAGAAGGCTGCAAGACAACACCATTAGGACAACTAACTGACAGGCCAGTGTCAGCCACCGATGATCACGCACCAAAGCCCTCACTAGCTGGGAAGGAGACTGGGATGCAGGGCCACTTGGCGGGCCTTTCCCTGCAAGGAGGGGGCCAGACCACCTGGTGGCTATTCTGTTCTTGTGTCCTGCCTGGGACCCTCTGTGGAGCTCCCATTGACTGGTGCTGGGGGTGGGCAGTGAGTCAGGCAAGGCTGGGAGAGGAAGGACACCCCGGCTGGGGTACCACAGTTGCCAGTACCCACCAGGCAACACCTGGTATCTCTAGGTCCCCTTGATCTGCACTTTTTTAAAAAAAAATCATTCAATAGGAGCTTTATTTTATTCTAGCTTATTATTCTGAGGCTAATACATGAACAAAGTAAATGATTATACAAAAAGGAGTATAGTTTAGAGTGAGTCTCCCTTCAATACAAGACTTAGACAGCCCTTCTTAGGAGTCATTCTAAAGGTATCATTGCAGAAATATTGCATGCACATGGCAAAAATGTAGCATATAGATTCGTCTCTGCCCTTAAAAATAGCCAAACAGTAGCATACTATTTCTGCTATCCTTTTCACATGACAATGCGAGATTGTTCCATCTCATTGCATACTGAGTTCCCTCGCTCTCCTTCAGCAGGAGGGAATGCTGTACTATACGGGGACAGAGAGAACATGAGGGGGCTTCAAAGAGTTCCTGGAAAAATGGAATTAAAGGATAATGGAATTTTTCCATGAACTTTTTGAAGTGTCCTTGTATAATCCTACCAGTCCCCTGCTGATAGGCATTCAGGTTGTTTTTCATCTTTCATTTTAACAAGTAAAGTCACCATTAATATCCTTGTTCCTAGGAGTCAATGAATGGCGTAAACTGTCAAGCAGTCAAGTACTTACACCCAGAGGGGCCTCAGAAGAAATGTCTGGTGATTTGCTTCCAAACGGTCTTAAAAACCCTATGGAGATGTCTCAGGGCCAGTTGGCATAAAATAGTCCACAAAGACAATGTTCGATATCCTACTTTTGTGAGTAGCGACCAGGAACATAAAAACTCATGAGTGGTCATCTAAGGTGCAACTACTGGTCTCTCCCTGTGCAGAGGAAAGCAGAGTGATGAAAAGCGAAGAGGCTTGGAATCAACTGGTCCAGTGGACTAATGGACCATGTGAACCTCAGTCTCCACAACCCTGAGACCAGAAAAAGTAGATGGAGCCCAGCTACCACTACCAACTTCTCTGAAAGGCATCATATTTGGTCCTGGATAGAATGGGAGAATATACAGAACAAAACTCAAAATTATAAAAACAGATGGGGTTTATTGGTTGTATAGACATTGGTGGAACCCTGGGTCTATGACTTTTGTCCACCCTTCAGATCTGGGACTGAACTCACCCTCATGGCTCAATTTTCAGCCAAGAAGTAGATATGTAGGGGGGGACAATAACACTACTGAGGTATGCACATCATAGAGTAGCAATCCATTCAAGATCAAATGGGCAGCATTTACCTAGGACAAAATTCCGAAGGACTGAGAAAAAAGGAGGAAAGAAAACACAAACACAAGGAGTAATTGGATAAGCACGTTACATTGAGACGATTACAATCATTGAAATGAAGAGAAGTCTACGGTTTGCTGAATGTAAAACCGATGGTTTGCTCTGTAAACCTTCACTCCATTCACAATAAAAACGTTGTTTTTCTTTTAACCCTATGGAGTGCAGCTGTACTCTGACCCACACGGGCTCTCCATGAGTTGGAATCAACTCTACAGTAACTGGTTTGGGGTTTTATTTACTGGTTTGTTTATGTCCGCACACATCTTTGAATACACCTGTGGTACATCTAAGGTGCTCTAGTCGCACAACAGCTAAGCATTCACCTGCTAACTAAAAGGTTGGCATTTCAAATTCAAGGGGATAAAAGCCTAGTGATCTGCTACCGCCCGTAAAGATTCCTACGCACATCTACCCTGGTATGGGGTTTCCAAGGCTGTAAATATTTACGGGAACAGAAAGCCTCACTTTCTCCCATGGAGCAGTTAGTGGGTTTGAACTATTGAGATTTCAGTTAACAGTCCAGTGCTTACCCTGCAGAGCCCCTTACTGTAAAGATTATAACCTACGAAACCCTACTCTGTCATGCAGGGCTGTTATGAGTCAAAATTTGTTTGCAGGCCTACGACAACAACATAATACACCTGAAAGTAGAAACTTTTCATAATTTGATTATAACCATTGACAATTAGCCCTCCAAAGAGCCCTTCTTTGGAGATGATCAGGTCTGCTTCCTCCCACCCCTGACCCCCAGCAAGGTAACACCAATGCCTACCTCTCACGTGTTACTGAAATCTGCTCTGCCGCTGCATTGCAGGGGAGATCACCACACCCAGTGTCTCTCTCTGGGCCACTGGCTGGCTGTTCCTGCTGCCTAGAGCTTGTCCACATCCTACCCTACCTTCAAGTCACAGCTCAAACTCCACCCCTTCCATGAATACATCCTGGATACATATCGGAAATGAGATGCTCAGCTCTCCCTGGCCTTTTAGGCTCTGGGAGGCATCTCTCCAGCCGCGGGGTACTCAGACGTGCAGCTCTGCTTCATCATCTCCAGTCACGTGCCCACTTAATGGCTCCTCTTGGATGTGTCACTAACATTTAGAATGTCCAGCAGTGATCGGATTTCTACTTCAAACAGGTTCTTGTCCTATCTTTTCCGTCTCAGTTAATCTACCTTCACCTACTCAGTCAATCTTGACACCTAGTTTTGATTAATTCATTCATCAAACACCTTTCATGCTACTTTGCTCCTGAACCCCTGGACCATGATACTTCAGCTATACTTACCTTCCTTGTAGGGCTAGGGGTCTGCCTGGGACATGTTCTCAGGTTGAACAGCAGGAGTACAAGAGGCATGCCTAGCTGTGCAAGTTCAAGTTAATAGCATTTATACACATGTAGCTATGATATGGTTGTTAGTAGGGATACCTGAGTCAGTTCTAACTCATAGCTACTCTACGCACATCAGGACAAAACAATCCCCCAATCCTGCACCATTTTCACAATCGTGCCCATCTTGCTGCCACTTTGCCAATTCATCTTGTTGGGGTTGTCCTCTTTTTCACTGACCCTCTTCTTTACCAAAGGAGTTCTAGTAGTGTGGTGGTTATGAGTTGGACTGCTACCCTCAAGGTCAGCAGTTCGAAATTACCAGCTATTCTGTGGGAGAAAGATGAGGCTTTCTGCTCCCATAAAGATTTGCAGCCTCGGAAATCCCGTACAGGGTTGCTATGGGTCAGAATCAACTCCATGGCACATAACCACCACCACCAGCCACTTTACCAAACGTGACGTCCTTCTCCAGGGACTGATCCCTTCTGATAATATGTCCAAAGTACAAGAGATGAAGCCTCATCATTCTGGCTTCTAAGAAGCATTCTGGCTGCACTTCCTCCAAAGCAGACTGATTAATTCTTCTGGCAATCCACGGTATCTTCAATATTCTTCACCAACACCCTAATTCAGTTGCACTGATTTTTCTCTGGTCTTCCTTATTCACTGTCCAGCTCTCACATGTATATGACATGACTGAAAAACCATGGTTGTTGGTTGTGTTAGGTACTGTCAAGTTGCTTTTGACTCATAATGACCCTAAATACAAAAGAATGAAACACTGGCTGGTCCTGTGCCATCCTCACAATTGTTGCTACACTTCAGCCCATTATTGTTGCCACTGTGCCAATCCAACTTTTTGAGGGTCTTCCTCTTTTTCATGGACCCTCCACTTTAGCAAACATGATGTCCTTCTCCAGGGACTGGTCCATCCTGATAATATGCCCTTGCACTTCTTCTAATACAAATGTTTTGTTCCTTGGCAGTCCGTGGTACTGTTAATATTCTTCTCCAACACTATAATTCATATGCATCAATTCTTCTACAGTCTTCATTATTCCTTGTCCAACTTTCACATGCATTTGAGGCTATTGAAAATACCATGGCTTTGGTCAGGCATACCTTGGTCCTCAAACTGACATCTTTGTTCTTGAACATTTTACAGAGGTCGTGTGCAGCTGATTTGTTTGCCTCATGCGATACATCCTTTGATTGCTGCTCCCACAAATGTTGATAGTGGATCCAAACAAAATGAAATCTTTGACAACTTCAATCATTTCTCCATTTATCATGATGTTATTTATTGGTCCAGCAGTGAGGGCTTTTGTTTTCTTTACAGCCCATACTGAAGACTGTGGTCTTTGATCTTCATCACTAAGTATTTTTAAGTCCTCTTTGCCTTCAAAAAGCAAGGTTGTATCATCTGCATATCACAGGTTGTTAATGAGTCTTCCTCCAATCCTGAAGCCATGGTCTTCTTCATATAATCCAGCTTCTTGGAATATTTGCTCAGCATACAGAATGAATTAGCTGTCATCAAATCAGGCCCTGATTCAAAGGTGAACAAAACACTGTGCTTGCATCATTGTGATCCGTAGCGTTTTCCTTGACTGATTTTCAGAAGTAGATTACCAGGCCTATCTTCCTAGTCTATATTAGTCTGAAAACTATGCTGAAACCTACTCAGCATCAGAGCTGCACACAGGCCTCCCCTGCAGACGGTGGTAGCTGTACATGAAGTACACTGACTGGGAATCAAACCCAGGTCTCCCACAGGGTTCCCACATAGAAGGTGAGAGTTCTACCATAGAACCATCATACACACACACATACACATGCTCACACATACACATGAGAGTAAGTCAAAAAGTGTTGCCACTCAGATTCTGTTTCATCCATGCACAGGTGTTGTCCAAAGAAAACGTGTTTATAATTGCAATGAAATGAAATATGATAGGATGAATGTAAAGATAATGTTCTCCCATGTAAACTAACACATAATTCACAACAAAAACTTTAAAAAAAAAAAAAAAAGAAGAAAGAAAACATGTTTAAACATGTCTCTATGATCAATAGACAGCTGCAGAGAAGCTCTCCCAAAAGTTCATGGAAATCCCTTCCAGACAAACCCCCTTCCAAGACTGAAACTCAAAAGGAACACACAAGCAGGCATATAAGCTTGATGGCAACCACTTTGGTCTACTGCTGAGTGGAAGAGTGGGAAAGGCAGCAATGAAGAAATGGGCTGAGTTCAACCATGTTCCGTACTCCTATTGACCTAGAGATAAGAGAGAGAGAAGAAAAGCTGGTTGGTGCAAAGTGTGATGAGACTTGGGACTCCTGAGTCCATGGACAAGGACATAGCCATGGAGGGCTAGAGCTGACAATGAAGTGTCCAACTGATAGGAAGTCAGGGGAGATGCACAAGAACACCCAAACTTGCAGATAGTACCCATTTGACCTGGCTTCGATGGCTTGATAATCAGAATTCAACTAGAGAAAGATTTTAAAAAATTGTTTTGAAAACGGAAATGAGTGTAAATTGCTACAATTTGATGAACTTGACCTATATTTATGGATATAGTAGCTCAAAATACCAACTGAGAGGGAAGGAGTCTTCACATCAAGGATCAATCCTATACCCTCTGCATGTAGGGTACATAGGGACGGGCAACTTAGATATTGGCTACCTAAAATGAGGGGGCAATAAAGGCTTGAAGTGACTGGCTTATAAGTTTTCAAGAGAGAGTTTAGTTAAGAGTGTGTGTGGGAAGATAGAGTCCCCACTGAATAGTTTTCATGTTGCCTAGATGGGTCTGGTGAAAAGAGATGGGGATAAGATTGTTATGATTCAATAGTGAGTAATCATTATCATGACTAATTGCAACTGTCACAATTGTAAAGGTAGAAGTTTTGTAACAAAAATGGGAGAGTCATCTTACAGTCCAGAAACAGAGGGCCCTAGGACCATCAAGGGAGAAGAGCACAAACGAAATGCGGGACCCTATCCAGAGAGGCAGCAACACCAGAGATGGAGGCAGAGATGTGGACGTGGAGAGAGGAAGCAGCTGAAGATTCTAGACACATGGAAAGAAAGGGACTGAGTGCTGGCAGCCAGGAGGCAGGCTTGCAGATTGTGTCCTTTGGTTGTTTTAAATTACTATATATTCCTAAGTGTTTTTGTGTACATCTCCCCACCCCATCCCACCCCCCAAAAAAGAAAAGAAAAATAGAGGGAATGGAAGCAAATACAGTTGAATGTTGATGCACGGAGGAGATTATAATCATTGCAATGAAATGATGGTGTAAAGCCGATGTTCTCCCATGTAAACTATGACTCAGTTCATTAAAAGAGAAAAAAAGTTCATGGAAAATGCTGTTAGCTTTTAAATCCATCTTTCCATGAGCTTTTTAAAGCTCCTTTATAAATGTGTCTTGGAGTCCTGGTGTGGTGTTGTGGCTAATGCACTGGACTACAAGGTCAGTTTGAACTGTAAGCTCGGTGGTTCAAGCTCACCAGCCACTCGTTGGAAACCCTATACAGGGTCACTATGGATTGGAACCAACTCAACAGCACTTAACAACAATATATGTGCCTTAGTCACTTGTTGTTGTTGTTGTTAAGTGCCGTTAAATCAGCTTTGGCTTATAACAACACTGTATAGGGTTTCTGAGGAGTGGCTGGTCAGTTTGAATTGCCGACCTGGCAGTTAGTAGTACAGTGCTTACCTACAGTGCCACACCAGGACTCCTGGTTCACATTGTTGTTGTTAAGTGCTGGGGAGTTAGTCCTGACTCACAGTGACTCTGAATAGAGTTTCCAGGAGCAGGCGACTGGTACGTTTGAACCACTAATCTTGTGATTCAAACCAAATGTGCAGTCCAGTGCATTACCCTGCAGCACCATGCCAGGATTCCTGCACATTTTGTTGTTGTTGTTAAGTGCCGTTGAGTCAGTCCCTATTTGAACCGCCGACCCTGTGGTTCAAACCAACCTTTCGGTCCAGTGCTTTATCCCACAGCAATCTAAACAGGGACTTCTGAGGGGATCTACTGCTGTTGTTATTAAGTGAAAGTCTGACTAGTGTTAAGTGCTGTCGCCATTCTGACTCACAGTGAGCCTGTGTAAGGTTTCTGAGGAGGGCTGGTGATTCTCTCTGCCTTGAATTTAACTGACTCATAGCTAGGCCAATTGTATTCAAGGCAGAGAAATCCGCTCAGAAGCTTATGGCAACTGTTTTTTGAGATTCCAAGAGGGTAATCTTGATAGATTTTCTCAAAGGACACAGGACAATTACAGGCTTACTAGGAAGAAGTTTTAAGAAGACTGGAAAATGAATTGGTGAACAAAAGGCCAGGAACGTTGCATCGAGGACTTTTTTCCATATGACAGTATACCTGCACATTCTTCAAGGGTAGCAAGGGCTGTCCTATGAGGACTTCATTGGGAAACCTGACCCCGTCCACCCTACAGTCAAGATCTTGCCCCCTTTAGACTTCTATTTGCTCCCCACACTTAAAGAACATTTCAAAGGAACACAATTTGAGTTCCTAGAGGATAGCAAAACTCCCGTTTGACACAGTGCAAATTGAAGAAAGCAGAATTGTTTGGGGAAAGGTCAGAGATATGGAAACACCACCTTCAGAAGTGTACAGATCTAGATGGAGGAGATGTCGAGAAACAATAACTTTGATATTTTTTTCTGTAAATACATATATATATATATATATAATATACAGGCATACTCTGATAGCATAGTGGTTATGAGTCAGGCTGCTAACCTCAAGGGCAGCAGTTAGAAATTACCAGCCATTCCGTGGGAGAAAGATGAGGCCTTCTGCTCCCATAAAGATTTATAGCCTCAAAACCATATACAGGGTTGCTATGAGTTGGAACCGACTCCATGGCACTTAACAACAACTACAATGGTATTATAACAATTATTTTTGACTTATCATTGTATATACACACATAAGTAAACATACATACATACAGCTGGTAGCTTCGAACTGTTGACCTTTAGCTTAGCAGCCCACTTATAACCACTACCCTAGCAGAGCTCCTTGGAGGACATTGCGCTGAGTGAAATTAGTCAATCATAAAAGGGCAAATAGTGTATGAGACACCAATATTGTAAAAGCTTAAGAAAAGGTTTCCTTAATAAACGAAACATTCTTGATGGTTACCAGGGGTGGGAGGGAGGGGAAGAGTAATTCACTGACTAGAAGGTAGACATAGGTAAGCTCAGGTGACAGGGAGGGCAATATACAAGGA
The DNA here is from genome assembly GCF_000296735.1 of Chrysochloris asiatica. Lineage (NCBI taxonomy): Eukaryota > Metazoa > Chordata > Mammalia > Afrosoricida > Chrysochloridae > Chrysochloris > Chrysochloris asiatica. The sequence goes on along the minus strand of NW_006408538.1, from coordinate 15,494,607 downwards.
GGGAAAGGGTAAATACACAAGAAGAGAGAGGGTGAGAGATGAAGCTAGGGGAAGACTAAGGGAGGTATGATGGGCTAAATGGGATAGAAGTCAATAGTGACTATATACAACCTTGGAACCACAGTGTTCTATGATAAGATGCATGGATTGAGACATAGACTGAATGGGTAAATGAGAGGAAAAGACATTTCTGTGTTGGACTGTCTTGTGGATATAGGTTTCCCTTGCCTACTATTGCAAAATAGACAATTATGCATGATACAAATTAACATTGGGAGTTACAATTACAGAAATTTTGTAAGCTCGTATTCAGGCTGTAACTGATCAGATTTGCTAAAATGGAGTTACAATTTGCCCAGGGAAATAGGCTTCTTGTTAAACTTTTGTGAGGTAATGGGGCCTTAGGTAGAATTCTTACTCCAACCCAGAACCTTTAGAGTTGGGGCATTTCCACTTGAAAAGACATGCAGACCAACCCACAACTACTGGGAGAACAAAAGATTCTTATTGAAAGAAAAACCTGCAGAAATAAAGTGGGCTGTTTGAATATCAAGCAAGCTGTTTGCTTTGGAGGCATCAAGGCAAGAAAAATCAGCGCATCAGGGGAAAACCTTTCTAGGATTGAACTTAAAGGGGGAACCTGTGACCATTCTAGTATGGAGACCACTTGGGTCTACTTATGAGTGGAAGTAGGGGAAATGTTGCAATGAAGACATGGACTGAGTCTGACCATGTTCCATTGACATCCATTGACCTTAAGATGAGAAAGAGAAGAGGAAAGCCTGGCTGGTCTGAAGTTTAGGAACATGTGTGAACTTCCGAGTTCATGAGCACTGACCTAACCCCTGGAGGCTAGGACTGAGAGTGAAGTGGCCAGCTGGTCTGAAGTGCAGGGAGATGTGTGTGAACTCCCAAACTTGCAGCCAGTACTCACTTGACCTAGCTTGGATGGTAGAGTTTGACCAGATTAAGATAAAGATGTTTGATACTGTGGGCTACAATTTGATGAACTGGACTTTTGCTTATAGATGCAGTTGTTCAAAATTCCAACTGGAATGGAAGGATTCTTCATATCTAGGAACAAGCTTGTTTTCTCAGTGAACTGGATTGATGCTGTTGTTGTAAGGTGCCATGAAATAGGTTCCGACTCATAGTGACCCTATGTAGGGTTTCCGAGGCTGTAAATCTTTACAGGTGCAGAAAGCCTCATCTTTCTCCCACAAAACAGCTGGTAGTTTTGAACTGCTGACCTTGAGGTTAGCAGCCCGACTCATAACCACTATGCTACCAGAGCTCCTGGGTTGATGTTGTTGTTGTTAAGTGTCATCAAGTTGGTTCTGACCCATGTACAGGGTTTCTAAGGCTGTAAATCTGTACCAGAGCAGAAAGCCTCATCTTTCTCCCGTGGAGCGGCTGGTAGTTTCAAACTGCTGACCTTAAGGTTCACAGCCTAATTCACTACGAGAGCCAGGCAATTTAGATTTTGGCTATCAAAAATGGGGGAGAAAGGGCTATAAAGGCATGAAGTGGCTGGCTCACAAGCTTTCATGAGTGTGCTTAGTTTAAGAATGAGGAGGGTAAGGTAGAATCCCCCCTAAATAACTTTACTATTTTCCAGATGGGTCTGGTGAAAGGGAGTAGGGGATGATGGTGACAGGATTTTATGATTCAATTGTGGGTAATTGTTAGCAGGATTCATTGTGATTGTCACAGCTGTAATTGTAGAAGATGTGTAACTAAAAGGGGGGAGTAGTTAATCTTTCATTTCAGGAACAGATGATCCCAAGACCATCAAGAAGGAAGAGCATGAGTGGAGCGTGAGATCTTACCTAAAAAAGTGGCAACAGCAGAGACAGTGGCAAAGTCAGTGGCATGAAGAGACACAACAGCTGTGGGCTCTAGGCCCATGGACTGAGTAAGGCTGTGAGCCTCTGGGCAGGACGCTGGCTGTGAGCCTCTGGGCAGGTCGCTGCCCAGAGAATGTACCCTTTGGACATTTAAATGAATATATATATTTTGTTTGTATGTGTACATCAAATATTTTTGCTTTGTTCATTTGTGAAATATAAGATGCAAATGGGGAGCCACAGGGAGGAAGTAAGATAAGTGTTGTAATCATTGAGATGAAACAAAGTGTGTAATTTGTTGAATATAAAGCTGATGATCTTATCTGTTAACCTTCATTCAATTCACAATAAAAAGTGTTTTGGTTAGTTTTTTTTTTTTTTAAAGAGTATGTATAACGTGTTCCCATTTATGAAGAGAGCCACCAGTTTTAGAAGTCCTGGTGTAGTGCTGTGGGATAATGCACTGGACCACAAGGTTGGTTTGAACTGCAAGGCACTTATTAACAAAAACAACGTATCTATACAGAAGAGATATGGAAGCAACACACACCGTGTTTGTAGAAGCTACCTCTGAAAAGTGAGAATACAGGTGATTTTTGTTTTGTCCTTCATGTTTTTCTCTAATTTTCTAAGCTATGTGCATTGGGCTACTCTTAACATTTCAATAAGATGGCAAATGTCCCATTTAAAACAAAGCTAGTGTAGGAACCTGGGTGGCGAGAGTGGTTTGAGATCAGCTGTGAACCTAAAGGTTGGAGGTTGGAACTCACATGGATAAAACGTCTGGCAACCGTTTGGTGATGGCCAAGAAAACACATGGAGCCGTTCTACTCTGTAACACATGGGTTGCCGTGAGTCAGGAGAGAGTCCACGGGAGCTAACAGCAGTGTAAAAAATGAAGCTTATCAACCTAACCTGGCCAAATTCACCCACCAGGGAGACCCTCCTGATGGGTACATTGCTCCAGCTCCAGTCCAGGCTCCCACCCCCAACTAGGTGCATGAGGAAATTCAGCCTCACCTACTGGGTCCTTTCACACCTGAAATCCATTCCCCATGGTGAGTCCACCTGGGCTGCCCAACTCACTTTACAGCCAAGGAAACTGAGGCCCACAGGGGCTGCCTTCTTCAGTCTCCAGACCATCAATTCAAGAGCCAAGGATGGGATCTGAGACACCCAGGTCCTGAACTTGTCCCACGTGGGTGACCTTCAGCAAGTCCTGCCCTCTCTGTTCAGTAAGGTGGACTAGGTGTTCCAGGCATTGCTGGCTCTGTTGATGTTCTTTGCGTCTCAGATGATGACTCCCCCATCCCCACCTCAAAGTCAAGACCATGTAGGTGGTCAGGGGGACTGTGAGTGGTCTTTGTGGCCATCTGTTCAACCTGCACCACAGATTCACTGGTCTCTCTTATTTTCCTCACTTGGTTTCCAGGACTGAGGGGTGGGAGGCCAGGATATCCTTTTTTAGTTCTATCTTCTCCCCAGACATACAGAGAAGTTCACATCTGTCCCAATTCTCCACATATGTCTCTTCACTCTTGTCCCCTGCACCCCAAAACCTTTCCAATGGGAGTACTAATGTTGGCCACATTTTATTCAGCAGTCTCCACCATGGATCCTGAGGCATGACCCACAATTCCAGGCAGCCACCATGAGAATATCTCTGCAGTGACTTTAACTCTGCAAACGCTTTCATGACTGCACACCTACAGAGTGGACAGCAGGTGTTATGCTCATTTTACAGATGGGGAAACTAAGGGCTGAGAAGGGCAATTTAATGCTAAGGATCGTCCACAGCATCAGTGGCAGAGACTGTGCCTCTCGCCTGACATAGGGCCTCAGGGAGTGAGGGTGAAAGCAAGAGGGAGAACAGGGTGCCCACTTCTTGCTCCAAAGTCCAGGATGGAGTAGGTACTGTCGGGGAAGATGGGTAGGGCTCTGGTTGACCATACTCCCAGGCAAAGGGCCCTCCCAGTTCCTCACTTTCATATCTAGGATAATGACCGGGTTGTCTGTCCCCCCACACCATGAGATTAAGTTACACAGGGGTGGGTGGGCATACAGTCCTAGTCAGGTTCTGCTTAGAAGTTTCCATCTTTTGCCCTAAGGCATAACTGTAGCTTATTCTCATTCTGTGTGTGTGCGCATGTCTTCCTCCCACTGGGATTTTAGTCATTCTGGTTTCCTCCCCTCATTGCCCTCACCCTCCAGGACTTTCTACAGCATCTTACGGGCACACCTTCTGCAAAATGCCACTCAGGACTCCACAGCTCATGCGTCTGCATGGGTGGGGCCCCAGAACCACAGACCTTTCCTCCCCACCTTGGCCACATGGGGATCTCACCAATCAGGAGTGTCACATCCTATGAGGAGCCTCCCTGAGCCCCTGGTGGGAGTGTCCCTCCATTCTGAGTCTGGGGTCCTTGAATGTGTGATTCATGCTACCTTGAGGCAATGGACAGGTGTGGCATGAGCTTGGTTATGTGACTAACTCACAGACTCCTGAAAGCTCCTCCCCACCCAGTCCAGTCCAGAGCCTGGCACATCCTAGGTGCTCGAAGGACAGCTGATGAATGACATGCTTGGACGAATAAATGGATGAAAACTGGGAAGGCTGCAGTCTGGGAAAGATCCAGGCATGAGCCCCGAGCCAGCAAGAGCAGATGATCTCAGCCAGTGTGGAAAGGGGATCCCCACAGGGACAGGCTGAGCCCATGGCTCCAAGGAACGAGAAGGAGGGAGGACAAAGTTCAGGTTCTAACAGTTGACAGTTTTCCCTTTAAGTGAAACCATGAATCTTCACCAGATTGCCTGTGACTGCCGCTTCTGCCCCACGCAATTGTATGAGATGCTCTTTGGATTGTTCTTACGTTTCTTACTATCACAGATCCTAAAGGGAGAAAGAGAGACCCAGCGTGGGCTTGCTGGGGACCTGGGACTCAGTCAGAAAACTGGAGCCACACACAGGCTGGGGTGGGGAGAGGGGGAATTCCACAGGAGAACCATCTGGAGGTTGGAGCGAGAGATGAAGATTCAGGTCTCTGCTCTACCTCAGTTTCCTCTCTGTTGAAACTGAGATAATAGCACCTATGTGGCAGGGAGGACGGGAGAATTGAATGAGAACACAGCTAAGCGTTCTCACACACAGCAAGCGTTCAGTGAAGTCCAATGTCCTCCTCCCTTGCCCCATTCTCAGTCCTATCTCTTCTGCCCAATTCACAAAACACTAATGACAGGTGTATTGGCAACAATGCCTATAAGTATATGGGACATATCACCACTGTCATGATCAGAACAGCCCACGCTGCCATGGGGACTGTTGGGGGGCACAACCCAACACTCACTGCACCTGGTGAATTTCAGCAGAACAGACAACCCACCTTCCTGCCCTGGCTGGAGTCCATTGTTGCTCCAGTCTTGTAGACTGTTTGGCCCTTGCAGCAACTTGGAGGTATGAATAGCACCCCATTTTCAGATGTTGAAGATGAAAGTCAGGGAATGGAAGAGGCATGCAGTACTTGGAACCCAGTATAATAGACTGAACTAGAAATTCGGGTCTGGGATGAGCCTCCTGCCACTGCCCTCACTGACCCTCTTAATCCCACTGGCCAGTAAATCCACCAGGGAGGCCAAGTCACTCTCTGTGGGCTTCTGGCTGGCTCTCACCTCTGCCTGTCCATTGCTAACCTCTGCCCAGATAGTTTTGCTCAGGCTCACTCAAAGATGGTACCAACCTGCTGTGAAGTCTCAGGCAAGGAGTGAATTCAAGCCTGGGCCCTAGCTTGGTTCACAGCCAGCCATTTGGCTATCACTGGGCCCCAACTCTGTACCAGGAGCTGGGGAAGAATAGGTAGTTATCATATAATGGGTACTGAGTTTCTGTTTGGGATGATGAAAAACTTCTGAAACTTCTGGAAGGATGATGATGGTTGCATAATATTGTGAATATAATTAATGCCAATGAGTTGTATACTATAAGATGGTCAAAATGGCAACTTTTTAATGTTAAGTCCTCATGTGACACTATAGGATAAGCACTGGACTGCTAACCACAAGGCCAGTGGTTCAAACCCACCTATAGAAGGTCACTATGAGTCAGAACTGATTAATATTAACTTAACAACATATTTTACAAAAAAAAAAAAAAAAAAACCTTTAAATTTTAAAAATAAAGACTGGAAGGGAGGGAAAGAGAGAAAGAGAAGAAGGGGAGGAGAGAGAGCAAGCCCTCCTTCTAATGAGACTGGACTCGGGGTGTCCTCAAACTCTTCCCACAATTCTGGAGACATTGGTCTCTGCCCCTAGAGAGCACCTAGGAGATGGGGTCAAGGGGCAGGAGACACAGACAGACTGTGCAGGAGACAGATGAGCATAGGATCCCTCTCCTTCCTGGGGCTCTACTTTCCCACCTATGAAGTGGGGCTCCAGCATGCTGAAGGCAGATCCAACACACAGAGAACTCAGAACTGGTACCTGAGTCAGGAAAACTGCTGCTGCCATGGGCATCGACTGTGGATACAAGTAAAATGAAATCCAGGACAATCTTAATCTTTTCTCCATGTATCGTGAGAGTGCTTACTGACCCAGTTTTGAAGATTTTTGCTTTATGTTGAGGTGTAATCCATATTGAAGGCTGTCATCTTTGATCTTCATCAATAAGTGCTTCAAGTCCTTTTCACTTTCAGCAATCAAGGTTGTGCCCTTTGCACACAACACGTTGTTAATATGTCTTTCTCCAATCCTGATGTCACATCCTTCTTCATGTGATCCAGCTTTCCAGATGATTTGCTCAGCATACATATTCAGTCAGTATAGAGAAAAAATACAACCCTGGTGCACACCTTTCTTGATTTTACACCACTCAGTATTGTCTTGTTCTGTTTGAACAACTGCCTCTTGGTCTATGTAAAGGTGCCATCCACATGAACCCAATTAAATGTAGTGGAATTCCCATTCTTTGCAATGTTATCCATTGTTTGTTACGACGTACAAATTTGGATGCCTTTGCATAGTCAATATAACAGAGATAAACAGCTTTCTGGTATTCTCTGCTTTCGTCCAAGATCCATCTGGTGTCAGCAGTGATAATCCTCATTCCAAGTAGTTTTCTGAATCTGGCTTGAATTTCTAGCCATTTCCTGCAGATGTACTTCAGCAAAATTTTACTTGCGTGTGATATTAATGATATTGTTCAATAATTTCCACATTCTGTTGGATAGCTTTTCTTTGGAATGGGCACAAATATGGATCTCTTCCAGTCGGTTGGCCAGGTAGTTGTCTTCCAAATTCCTTGGCATAGATGAGTGAGTAATTCCAGTGTTGCATCTGTTTGTTGAAAGATCTCAAATGGTATTGTCAATTCCTCAGCCTTGCTTTTCCCCAATGCATTCAGTGCAGCTTAGATTTCTCCCTTCAATACCATCAGTTGTTAAGTGCTGTCGAGTCAGTTCCGACTCATAGCAACCCTGTATAGGGTTTCCTAGGCGTGACTGGTGAACTTGAACCGCCAACCTTGCAGTTCATATGGCTTTGCAGTCTGGCGCATTAACCCACAGCACCACACCAGGACTCCCTGGTCATATGATACCTCCTAAAATGGGTGAAGCTCTGGCAGCATAGTGGTTACAAATCAGGCTGCGAACCTTAAGGTCAGCAGTTTGAAACTACCAGCTGTTCCGCGGGAGAAAGATGAGGCTTTCTGCTCCCGTAAAGATTTACAGCCTCGGAAACCCTGGGTCGGAACCAGCTCCACAGCACTTAACAACAACAGTAGGGTCACTCAGTCAGGAGCATCGGAGCCACACAATTCAAGACAATGGTTCTTTAGATGCTCAATCCAAGGTTTTCTCTTCTATAGACTACAGATAGGCAGTACCATCCAAACCCCGTGTGTCCAGTACAAGAACAACTGTATACCAAGATAGGAGGAGATCTAGCTGGTCCTTCATCTACCTTGTTATACTCTGCAGCATCCTGCCTTCCACTTGAAGCTTGCACACTCCCCAGTGACAGAAAGCACACCATTGGCTCAACATTCACTCCATCTTTTAGAAGACTTGGGTAGGAGGATGTTCTTCCTCCTAAGGAATCAAATCTTCTTTTAAAGACCCAAAGCCTTCAGCGTGACTCCTGGTTCACTCTGTCCACATCCCTTCTAATCCGTCACCATCGCCACTCCCCAAACACAGCCTCTTTTAATTCTTTCTATTTCCCCATCCCCAGTAAGCATTTTCTAACCTTTGCTAAGGACAAGGATATCTTTTTTTTTTTTTTTTTTTTAATAAAAAAATAAATAAATAAGCTCAATTTAAGAAAAAAAAATTTCACATCTGTATGAGCAATACACAAATCATAATTCTTAAAAATAACAAATTGCAGGCCAGAGTAATCATAAGTAAATTGATATTGATAAATAAGCTTTTCTCCAGAGCAGTAGGTGGTTTATTTTAATCTAATGAGTTTTGTATTTTCTCAGCTTTCAGATTCCATGATGAAGGGCTGTCTGCAATAGAATTACAACGCTCTCCGAAATATTGTAATTTAATGCCTCATTTTGTCAAGACTTTCTTGAAAATGAGATTTGTTCCCAGTGAAGAATTTTACTCGGCTCTTTCCCAAATGCCCCCACCCACCACTACCCCAGACATACAGGTTCTCCAGAGGCTGGACCTGTGGTGGAGAGTGGGGTGAAAAGGGGAGAGAATCCCAGTTAGACACTAAGGAAGAAGGCAACAGAGGCCCAGGATGAGGGTATGGGGGAGGTGATTCCAGGAGACCCACCAATATCCTTCTCCAGTGAATCCTCAATATTCCATTAGGAGAGTGACTCTTCAGAGCCCTTCTCCAATCAGCCCCCACAAGAAACACACACTAACTAGCTGCAGGCATACAGAGAGAAGAGGCAAGACAAAGGCTGAGGAGATGTCTGTCTGTTTCCCCAAAAGACCACTGCATTCTCAGAGAACCCATTCCCTGCTTGGGATGGCCCAGCTAAAGAGAAGTCATCTTTGTACACTCGGAAATTTCAGGGAGGAGAGGAGGGAGAAGACAGTACAAAAGCACATGTCTGCTAGGGCAAGGGTAGGATGTGGGAGGCTGGAAGAGCATCCAAATCCATTTGGGGATCACAGGGGAATGCTCCCCTCAGTCCTCTCAAAGTCTGACTCTGGAATCCCTAATAACTTCCCAAAGTTTGTGTTTACTTTAGGTTGCTGTTGTTGTTGAGTGCCACTGAGTCAATTCCGACCTATAGGGTTTCTGAGGAGCAGCTGGGAGGCTTGAACTGCAAGGTCAGCATAAGGAGCTCTGGTAGCATAGTGGTTACGAATCGGGCTGAGAACCTTAAGGTCAGCAGTTCGAAACTACCAGCCACTCCGCGGGAGAAAGATGAGGCTTTCTACTCCAGCGTAAGGATTTACACCCTCGGAAACCCTGTACAGGGTCGTTATGGGTCAGAACCGACTTGAAGGCACTTAACAACAACAATATATACAATATATGGAGTCCTGGTGTGGCACTGTGGGTTAATGTGCTAGACTGCAAAGTCAGTTCAAACTGCAAGGTTGGTGGTTCAAGCTCACCAGTTGCTCCTTGGAAACCCTCTAGAGGGTCACTATGGGTTGGAATTGACTAGACGGCACTTAACAACAACAACAAATATAGATAGATAGATAGATAGATAGATAGATAGATAGATAGATAGATAGATATAGATATAGTATAATAAAATCAGAACAACAAGTAGTATTATAATGGTACCTACCATTTCTTGATCACATACTATCTGACAATCATTGAGTTCATTATTTAATTTCCACAACCAAATTATGCAAAGTATTATTGCTATACCCATTTCAAAGATGAAGAAATTAAGACTCAAGAGGAGGTCGTGAGCTCAAGGTTACACGGTCAATAAATTAAATTTTAATTGGGATTCATTGGGTGCTGCTTCCAACCATGATGTTATAGCTCATAACAGACCAACAACCTCCATGACTAAGAAAAACTGTATGAAAAACATTTAAAAATCTGTTTGGAGGCAGTGGAGGGCTGTCAAGATAGACTAGAACTGAAGTGTTAAGATCCAGACAGGAAGGAAGCTCACAGAGCGAGCCCAACTTTATGAAGTCTTCTTTTCCATCAGGGCATTGGCAAGGAGTGAAGAGTAGAGAAGATGCAAAAGTTTGGCCACCTCATAAGGAAAGAGAGATGGAGTCTGTGCCTAGCAGGCAGTCAAGACTTGAGGAGTCAGAATGCCAGAGAGAAAAGGAAGTACAAAGCAGTGAACTCAGCACTCAGAACCAATTTTCTCTTTGAAATATTTATTAGCCATTTCTTAAGCTGTAAAGTGAAGAGGTGAAAAAAATAACAGGCAGAAGGAGCTAAAAGATGGAATTGCTATGAATACAAAGTTGGATAAATCAAAGTAAAACTGTTAAAAGTCAGACAAATAAAAAAAATTAAGAGGCCTGAGAGAAAAAGACATATTAGCTTTAAAGAAGCTAGTAAAACTTACTGCTGACTTTTCAAAAGAAACTATGAAAGTTGGAAGAAAATTAATGAAATGGCATCTTTAAAGTGCAGTAAGAAAATGCTACCTCCAGTTTTGTCTAACTCTTTGAACGAGAAGGTACGTACACCCATGATCACTGCAGCGCTGTTCATATAGCCAAAAGACAGAAATGACTTAGTAGGTCATCAGTGGATGATTGGATAAATAAAATGTGGTACAAGAAAATAGTAGAATGCTACATTTTCATAAAGCAAAACAAAGTCCTGCTGTACACTAAAAAAACATAAATCTTGAAACCACCATGCTGAGTGAAATAAGTTCATCACAAAAGGGCAAATATTGCACGATCCTACATATATGAAGGAGTCCTGGTGTGGTGCTGTGGGCTCATGCGTCAGACTGCAAAGTCGTTTGAACTGCAAAGTCAGTGTTTCAGGCTCACCAGCTGCTCCTTGGAAACTCTATAGAGGGTCGCTATGGGTGGGAATCAACTCGACAGCATTTAACAACAATAACAACATATATGAAAGAGGCAAATATGTAGCGACCAAAGTTTATTAGCGGTGTAAATGTCAGTTTAAACTGCAAAGTTGGTGGTTCAAATCCCCCAGCTGCTCCTCGGAAACCCTATACAGGGTCACTATGAGTTGGAACAGACTTGAAAGCACTGAACAACAACAAAGGGAAGACGGAGGAGTCTTAGATTAGGGTTCTGGTCTTGGAGTCACACAGTCACTTTCTGCTCTTTGGAACAAGGCCATCAAATCAATTTCTACTCATAGCCACCCTGTAATAGGGTTTCCAAGGAATGGCTAATGTGTTTAAACCACCAACCTTGCAGTTATCAGCCCTGTGTTTATCTGACAGTACCTGCCACTACAATAGTTATTATTAAAAGAAAAAAATTTTAAACCAGGAAATGATGTGTTAGTAAGGATGCTGAGAAATTGGGAGCTTTGCCCATCACTGGTGAGAATGTAGAATGCTGTTGCTATTGTAGAAAATAGTTTATGAGGTCCTCAAAAAGTTAAACGCGGAATTACCATATGACTCAACAACTCCACTCCTAGGTATATACCCCAAAGAACTGGAAGCAGGGACTTGTACATCAATGTTGTTGTTGTTTAGTGCTATCGAGTCAGTTCCGACTCACAGTGACCATGTATAGGGTTTCTGAGGAGTGGCTGGTGAATTTGAACCACTGACCTTGTGGTTCAATCCAGCCTTGCGGTCGAGTGCTTATCCTAACAGCACTACACCAGGACTCCAACGTTAGAGCAGCATTATTCAGCATAGCAAAAAGATGAAACAATCCAAGTGTCCATTAACAGATGAATGGATACTCTAAATTTGCTATATACATAACACCATGGAGTATTATTCATTCTTAACGAGAAACGGAGTTCTGATACATGCTACAATGTGGATGAACCTCTAAAACATTACCCTGAGCAAAAGTAGTCAGGCACAGAAAGTCACATATGATTTGGTTTATATGAAATATTCAGAACAGGTAAATTCAGAGATAGAAAATCGATTGGAGGTTGCCAGGGGCTGTGAGGTCAGAGGAATAGGGAGGACTGATTAATGGGCATGAGGTTTTCTTTTGGGGTAACAAAAATGTTTTGGAAATAAATAGAGGTAGTGGTTTCTCAACAATGTAAATGTAAAAATGCCATTGAATTAGACAATCTAAAAGGATTCATTTTATTGTATGTGAATTTCACCTCAAGAAAAGTAAAAGTGAAGGTGTAGAAATACATTTTCAGATGAACAAAAACTGAAAATTTAGTAGAACCACACTAAAAGGGGAAATCTTTAGGCAATGGAAAATGATTCCAAATGAAAATACAGAAATACATTGAAGAAAAATGAACATCAGAACATCAGAAAGGACAAATATGTCCGTAAATGAATACTGACTACAAAAGTTAGCAAGAATAATTTTTCAGGGTATGTAAAGCACACAAGGGGGCTTCAAAATGTAAATAGACAAATGGAATTAAAAGATGATGCAATTTTTCCAGGAACTTTTCTAAACTATGTACAATTAAAATCTATAACAACACTAACACAAAAAGCAGAAGAGGGGTAAATGGAGTTAAGGTATTCTGAAATCCTATCATTGACTTCTTGTGTACTATAGAGTCAGTTCCAACTCATAGTGACCCTGTATAGGTTTTAAACTGCTGACCTTGAGGTAAACAGTGTTACTCTACAGGGCCACGCCAAGACTTCAGAAGTAGGAGAAAGTCTCCAACCAATGAAGGACGTAGCCTGTCATCTCTAGGGTACCTACTGAAGGAGCAAAGGATCGTGCAAAAGTTCATAGAGGGGGAAACTGAGAGAATATATACCTCGTTTATCAGTAATTACACTAAACGTATCTAGACATATTCTCACAGTAAAAGACAAAGGTAGCCAGACAGGACTAAAAAATAACAATAACACTACATTCTGCTTGTAAAAGATACACCTTAAATATATGGGCATATAAACCGGAAGTGGAAGGATGAAAAATGATGCCAGGCAAAATCGGATCAAAGGCAATCTGGCATGGCTATTCCAAAAGCACACGAGTTATACTTTAAGAAAGCGATATTAGAAATAAAGACATACATTTCAACATGATCAAAGGGTACAACCATCAGAAGATAAATCTTCTCTAATTCTAAATTCTAAATCTTTACCTACCTAACGACACATCTTCAAAATAATTATAACAAAAAGTGATAAAATGAATGACCAGATAAATGATCTTGGGACACTTCAACACACCTTGCTGAAGAACTGATTGAAGACACACAGAACTAATAAGGAAGGATACAAACATCTGAACAACATGGTTTGCAAATCTGACCTCAGTGACAAAACTCAACATTGCACACCATAAAAGAAGATCTGTCTCACGGGGGAATGGAAAAGTAACCAAAATCTACCATGCTGAGCCATAAAGTAGATTTCAAAACAATGAAAAGAAATTAAATCATTCAGATTATGTTTTCTGCTCATAGCCGAATTAAATTAGAAAGCAGTCCCCCCTCCCAACAAAGAAGAACCCACAGAAACTCCCCAAATATTTGCAAATTAAGCAATGTACTTATAAATAACACACTGAAACTACAAGACAATAAATGTTTGTTGTTTTAAGCTGTTAAATTTGCGGGAAATTTGTCACACAATAATACAGAACCCTGGAATTTTCCTTCACTGCTGATGGAAGTCTAAACTGGTAAAAACGACTTTGGAAAATAGTTTCGTTGTTTCTACTAAAACCATGCATACATGTACTGTGGCCGAGCAATTAAACCCCTAGGTATTTGAGAAAGACATGTGTGTATGTATGTATATACTAGTATACCATATAGATGTACACACACACACACACACACATATATATGCCAAAAAACACGTATATGAAGGTTCATAGCAGCATTATCTGTGATTGTCAAAACCTGGAAGCAACCCAATTGCTCATCAATAGCAGTAGCAGAGCTGGGTCCCCAAACCTTAAGGGCAAGGTCTGGTGCCCAGAGTCCTGGCTAGATGTCCCTCAAACTGAGCACAATGAAGCCCACAGGCTCCCATGCCTTCCAAGCAGGCTAAAGAGTCTGTGGACAGAGGTGAGAATAGTCAGGGGAAGGCTCTGGACAAGCAGGTTCAGGCTGCAGAGTGGAACTTGGGAGATGACCTTTTCCAATCCTGAGGAGGAGAGTTCTCAGAAACTCCCACAGATAGCACCATGCGTCCCCTGGAGGCACTAGGGGAAGGAATTCTGCTTCCTGCTCCTCCCACTGAATTGAATCCCATAGGCAGATCATCCACCCCTGCCCCCAGGCCTGGAGACTGGAGAACAACCCTTTAAAAAGTAAAGTCAGTCTCCCTTGGGAATATAGTCTAGCATTTTTCTACCCTCCACCCTACTCTGTATAACCAGGCTTACCTCGGGGCTACCGGGAACCTCTCCAGAGTTAGAATCAACTCTAGACACTGGGGTTGACGTAGGATGGGCAGCAGTTTAAGCTCCTTAGCTCAACCCTCAAGAACCCATCTCTGCCCAGAGAAACTTTGTCTGCCTGGGAGGCATGTGCCAGGTCTAGAGTGAGGTACCCAGAGCTGCAGTGACAAACAGAGAAGACAAAGTCAGGGGTTACCCCCCAGCCAGGGGTGCTCTCCAGGCCAGAGCCCAAAGCCTCAGGTAACAACAACCCCTGCCCAGAGCTTCATTGCCCACAGTTAGAAGCAGCATTGTTGTCACTGTTAACTGCCATCAAGTTGGTTCCAACTCATAGCAACCCTTTATAGGGTTTCCGAGGAGCGGCTGGTGAGTTTGAACTACCCGCAGACCTTGCACTTCGAACGACCTCGCAGTCCAGTGCATTATCCCACAGTGCCACACCAGGACTCCAGAAATAGCACAGAGAGGGTCCACCTTGGCAAAAGTGACACTGTAGCCATCAGTGGTCACCACAGGTCAGCCAGACACCTAGTTCAGGAACTAGATCAGAAAATCAGGTGTGAGCCATTGCTGACAAGCATCTGAATGCACATGGCTTCAGAGTGCCTGCTTTTGAGTATGTGTGTGCATACACACCCACACCAACACCCACACACACCGCCAAGGCCATCTGAGCCGGGCACAGGAGAGGAGAGAGGGAAAGAAAAAGAAAGAAGCTTGTCTCCACTGGGGGCTTCCCACTCCACTCTGACACCCTGGCCCTCAGAAGTGGCTCTCAGGAAGCTGTGAAACACACAGGTGCAATGAGGCCACCTAGTTAACAACCTCCCTCCCACTGTATTATTCATGGGCTCCCTTCTACAGTCCTGAGCTCCTGTTTCCATCGGCCTCAGGTAGGCAGCAGTCTGACTTGGCAGGTCAGCCAGGCCAGCGTGGTCTGGCCAGCAGCTACTCCACATTTACCTGGTGCCCTTCGCATCCCTTTCCTAGGATGCAGTTGTCCCTGTGAAGGTGAGAACTTTAGGGTCAGTGAGGAAGAGCAAATAAGTCAGGCTTTGGGAGTCAGACATAAGATGCTGAAGTTTCCTAAGGGAGCTGCTGGCCTCTCCCCCTACCCAGTTCCCCCCAGCTCCTCTTTCTCTCTTTTTTCTCTCTCACATACACACCCCTCAGATGAACTCTTCCAGATACTAAGTGCTGCTCACACAAGACAAGACCCTTTCTGTGTCTTACTGTGTCTCACACAATGTCCTGAGCACCGTAGGCACTTAATAAAACTTTGTTAAGTTGTAATAGTGGTGGGGGTGTGCTGTGTTGTTGATTCCAACTCACAGGGACCCTGAATAGGGTTTCTAAGGCTGTAAATCTTCACTGGAGCAGAAAGCCTCATCTTTCTCCCGTGGGATGGCTGGTAGTTTAGAACTGCTGACCTTGAGGTTAACAGCCCAACTTGTAACCACTACTCTACCAGGGAGTTCCTTTCACCAAAAAGATGGATGTCAAATTGACAGAGTGGGTATAAATCATGCAGCCATTCACAAAGGCTCTGGGTTGAGAGACTGTCATGTTATTTCAGTATCTATCTGCATATATCTTCTTAATTCTACAAGAGTTCAAATCATTACCACACAAAGATCATAAAAATGACAAATACACATACAGCATGCCTTATTTTACCACTTACATTCACAGTTCTCATGAGAGCCACCCTATTCCCTGAATCAACCGGGTTGACCAAAAAAAAAAAAAACTAAGGTTTTTTTTGTTTTGTTTTTTCCTCCTTTACAGGTGAGGAAACAAAAGCTCAGAAAATGAAAGCACTAGAAAAGCTTTCAAAAACCCCCCAGAACATTTTCTTCAGCACTCACACAAGACTTCACTGCCCCGGGGTTACCACACACGCACCAACATAGTCAAGCAACAAGGTAAATCGGCAGTGCACCACTGAAGTCTAGGCCCAGGCTGTGGTCAGTTTAGGACTAACATGTGGCCAGAAATATCAAAGGCTAGACACCAGGCAGCCTGACCACAGTGGGGGTAAGGTATGGGTGTGTGATTAATCACAGAAGTCAAGGTATTCAGTCCCTTTGCTTTAGAGGTGTGAAGACTGAAGCCAACAAGGCCTGCTAAGCCACTTCCTCATGGAACTGGGATCCAGTACCACTCAAGGACATGGACTCCTCCAAAAAGGGTAACCTGCTCAGGGTCAATGGCCTGCTCTTGGGATTTGCTTCTATGTTGGTGAGATATGTCCATGCTTCACTCCTATGGGTTTCCTCTCTCTTCCAGCGTCTGCCTGGACTCAGTAGGAACCTGCTCCACGGCCAACCACAGCCATAAACACAACTGGCAGAACTTGACTGAAATGCCATGACCTAGACCCACGGTCAGGCCCCTCACTGCCTGTCTATGGAGCTGGGCTACGTCACTTGTCCCTTCTGGACTCAGTTCCTCATCTGCCTAAGCAGAGAATTGGTATTGGTCTTTTCTACATACAGTACAGAGTGACAATTAAGAAACTAGACTGCGTTGGTTCAAATTCCATCTCTACCACTTGTCATGTGACCTGAAGTAAGTTGTTCAACGTCTCTGTGCCTTAAATTTCTCATCTGGAAAATACAAGTAACAGCAGAATCTACCTCATACCATAGGGTTACTGTAAAGACTGCGGGAAATGTTTTCTGTGAATTGCTGAGCCTAGGGTACGGCACACAGTAAGTGCTTAGTAAATGTCTCCTGTTACCACTGCCAGCTCTGACAATCTCTATGTTTATGACAGAGGTCACAAACTGGGTGACCATGGGCCACATTCTGAAAGCTGAAGAGTTTCCCCTAAAACACACACTTTACAAGACAGGAGTCCTTGTTTTGTTCACTGAGGAATCCCAGGGACCTAGAATGGTACTCGGAATGGAGTAAGGGCTCAATAAAAATCTAATGACTAGCATCATGGTGCTTTAAAATACTTTAATTAGTTGTAGCATCTAAAATAAGAAGATTCTGTTTTTGTTTGTTTGTTTTTTAATCTGAATTTCTAGATTCTTTTAAAAACTCAGAGTGGCCACCCTTGTCCTGCATACCAGCTTAGCAAGGACAGGCAAGAATGGTTAGCAGCCATGCCCTCTTTAGAAGGGCCAAGGAGTGTGTCGTTTGCCAGGGTCAAGCTGAGTTACTGCCCAGCCAGCCTCACTTTCTTCCATAGGCTGCCGGCTCTGCCCCAGTCCAGGGTAGAACACAGATCAAGTCCATACAGCAAGAAAGGTCTAATTTATCCAGCCATGGCACAGTCTGCCCATGGGAACTTCTTCCGATCCCCAAAGCTCCCTCTCAACCCTCCTCCAGGTCTGCTAAGCCCTCTCTTGCTTCAACAGGTCAGAATTCTCTCCACCAGAGAACTGAACCCTCAGACACTCCCAATACCATGACCTTCTTTCCAGGTCATCTTATTCACTGCTTGTAAACCCGAGTATACAAAGCACTGGGATGGTGAACTTACTCCTTATCCTTTTCATAGGAAGAGCAGAGAGAGAGAGTCCTAGTGTGACACTGTGGGCTAATGCGCTGGAATGCAAGGTCAGTTAGAACCTCAAGGTCGGCAGTTCAGGCTCACCAGAACCTCCTTGGAAACCATATACAGGGTTGATATGAGTCGGAACTGACTCACCAGCACTTAACAACAATATATATATATATAGAGAGAGAGAGAGAGAGAGAGATACACCAGAAATAAAAGGAGCTCTGGTAACATAGTTGTTACGAGTTGGGCTGCTAACCTCAAGGTCAGCAGTTCGAAACTGCCAGCTGTTCTTCAGGAAGAAGGTGAGACTTTCTGTTCCCATGAAGATTTACAGCCTCAGAAACCCTACGTAAGATTGTTATGAGTCAGAACCGACTCCACAGCACATAACCACCACCTCGACACCAGAAATAAATATTGTTATCATTTTTCAGCTCCACTTCATTTGGGTTTCAAGTCTTCTGAGGAGAGGATATGTGGTCCCAAGCTTTGTGGTCATGGGGTCTGAGTGTGATGGGGTGCTGGGAGGAGGCTGTTTGGGGACACACAGGCAGACCCACCATACTTACCAGTTTCCTCCCATCCCTGCCAGTCCCTACAGGAATGGGCTCATCCTCTCATCTTCCTAGATGCCTCCCCTGGCATTCCATCTTTGGTGTCACTCCTTGACATATAAATTACCCCCTTTTATTTTCTCAATAAGGAGCTCTGGTAGCATAGTGGTTACGAATCGGGCTGCGAACCTTAAGGTCAGCGGTTCGAAACTACCAGCCGCTCCACGGGAGAAAGATGAGGCTTTCTACTCCCATAAAGATTTACACCCTCGGAAACCCTATACAGGGTCGCTATGGGTCGGAACCGACTCGACAGTACTTAACAACAACAACAATTTTCTCAATAAAGGAGCCCTGGTGTGCTGTGGGATAAGCATCGAGCTGCTAACCACAAGGGTGGTTCAAACCCACCAGTCACTCTTCAGGAGAAAGATATAAATCTTTATGTCTGCTCACATAAAGATTTATAGTCTTGAAAACTCTACATAGGGTCTCTAAGAGTCAGAATTCACTTGATGGCCGTGGGTTTGGTTTTGTTTGGCTTCAGTTGTTTGGTTGCCTTTTTGTCTATAGCACCTGCAACTGCCTTGTGTGTGTATTTATTGTCTATTTTCCCCAGGTCCATATGGTAGCCACCAGCAATATATGGCTACTGAGCACTTGAAACGTGCCAAGTCTAAATTGAGGTGTGCAGTGTGTGCAAACTATCTCTTAGATTCCAAAGGCAGTATCAATAATGCACGTAAAATAGCTCATTAATAATATGTTATAAAGCATAGCTTCTCAAAATTAAGCAAAATCACTTGTTATATAGTTTATATGTTCAAATGATAACATTTTGGATAACCTGGGTTAATGTGTTACCAAAAATAAAATACCGGCTTCTTTTGACTTTATTAGAAAAATGTAAAGCTATACACATGGCTCACATGTGCAGCTTACAGTATATTACCACTAGACAGCACAACTGTAGACTCTCACAAGAATTCCCAGCAACCGAACAGAGCCTGTTACACAGGTGATGTTCGATATGAGGGGAATTAATGGCTGAATGCAGGGCTCTCCAATACGGGACACGGGACCCTCAAGCATAAAGGAACTGTGTTGGAAGGACCCATTACCCTACTTCCCAGCGTGCCCTAGTGTTTTCTAGAGGCAGCTCTCCAGTGCATCTCCCTCTAAGACACAGCCCCAGGTCCCATGGAAGGCTCAGAGGAAGCCCTGGCTCAGAGTTCTGCCATCACTGGCTCCCTGGAATTTCTCTCAGCTCTCCGGGTCCCAGAAAGAAGGATAAGATCTTCCCCACTCCAGGGCAGTACAGATCAGAGCAGGAGAGGGATGTAGTGGGCTGGAAGAGAACGCAGCTCCCTGTAATCAAGGGCATGATGGCCAGGCTCTTATCGATTTTGGTGGGCACAGAACAGAAATGGAGCAAAGCTAAAGGGGTCACTTGGAGGGGCACAGTCCACCCTGATCCAAACCCTGACTAAGCCAGGAAAAGCCAGCATGCCTAGAGGAGCAGACCAATGATATGAATGGAGTCCCAGGCAGGGTTTCAAACGCCCCTTTTGTTTTCTTTGTCTTCCCTTCCCCTGTCTCTTGCTCTCTCTTCTACTTCCCTCTCTCCCTCGATTTCACTGGCTCCCAAATTATAGCCTTCTTTCAGAAACAGACACAATCAAGGTGGTGAGCTGGGCCCTTGTCACAAATGACATCTCAGGTCCTCTCCAAATGCCTTTAGCGGAAGGCAGTGCCACTAACAGCCTGTCTCGGGGAAGATGCAGCTCCAGGAAAGCACAGGCCAGAAAAGACTCCCTCTTTCTGTGTGCCTGTGAGTGCAGGGAGCTGTGAGCAGGAGGAGCAGGGCTCTGCTCTTGACTGGCCACCACCTAGACCCAGCTTCATCTGAAGGCATGGAACTCCCCTACTCTGGACCTCTGGTAGCGTAGTAGTTACCAATCGGGCTACTAACCTCAAGGTCAGCAGTTCAAACCTACCAGCCTCTCCATGTGAGAAAGATAAGGCTTTCTGCTCCAGTAAAGATTTACAGCCTCAGAAACCCTATGCAGGGTCGCTACAAATCGGAACCTACTCCACGGCACACCACCACCACCATCACCCTGGGCCTCTGTTTCCTCACCTATATGAGGGTAGGGCCAGTGGATCTGTAAGGACCCTCTAGTCCTTGAAGGTGAAGTCACAAGCTCAAATGCCTAACAGGATCAGAAAGGAGGTAGTGCTAATGAACAAATCCAGGCCAAATGCAAGACAACAGGGGACAAAAGGCAGGATCACCTGAACCTAAAAGGGTCTACAAGCAAAACTCATGTGTGACAGAGGTCAAAATGAAGTTAGAATAGTGGGTCACGCCGGCCTAGGGAGAGGCAGAAGGGAGCCAGTCAAGGTGCTGGGAGTGTTCTGTACCTCAGTCTGAAGACAGGATTATATAAAAATTCACCACTTTCACTGAAGATTTGTTTACTTTATCACACCATGCATTCCTCAATAAAATCATGTTTTTAATAAAAAGTACAAATAAATAAAAGAGGGGACTGAAACTCAGCTCTAATCAACAACTGCCAATTGGGAACACAAACCTATCATTGCCAATTCTTACAAGAGATATCGGAAATCTAGATTTGTTATGTGAAACTGCTAGAATTTTAAATGTTGTCAGAAATTAATTCAAAATGAAAAACTACACACACTTCTTCAGGCAGAATGCAACTTATAAACTTTTAGATTATAAAGCTCTCAAAATATGAAAAGGATTCAGCTGTTTGCTAGTCAATAGACTATAATGTAATGCACCAGACTAAAAGGCCGTTAGAACTGCAAGGTCGGCCGTTCAAGCTCACCAGCAGCTCTTCGAAAACCCTATACAGGGTCGCTATGGATCAGAACCAACTCGATGGCACTTAACAACAACAACAACATATGACTAAGGAGCCCTGATGGTGCAGTGAGTTAAACATTAGGCTGCTAATCACAAGATGAGAAGTTCAAACCCACTAGCCGCTCTGTGGGAGAAAGATGAAGCTGTCTGCTCCTATAAAGACTGACAGTCTCAGCAACCCAAAGGAGTAGTTCTACTCTGTCCAAGGGTTGCTATGAGTTGGAATCAACTCAACGACAATGAATTTTGGGTTATTTTTTTAACACATGACTTGGTCAGAAAGGATAATAATAAAATCCACTTAATTTTGCATATGTACTATGTGCCAGGCACTTTGAAAAAAGTTTTCTATACATCTTATTAATGTTCATATCAAGTACATAAAGTAATGGAAATGATTTCCATTTTACAGATGAGAAACCTAAGGCCTAGGTGAGATTATGTGATGGGTGGGCTCAATCCAGGCTTCACAGTTTGAGAGTGGAAGAAGAGCAAGTGAATCCTAGCTCTGTCTGCTTCCAAGCTGCTGTACAAGCTGCTGTACAAAAATCACCAAGGTTATGCTCACAATAAAAACCAACACTTGAGTGGGGCTTCAGAATATGTAAAGGAAATGCAAAAATATGATTGCTAAACTTGAGCCTGCTGTGCCATCCTCAGCCACACAGCCTGCAGACCCGGAGGCTGAGGAGGGATATCTCATCCCCATGGCCCTTGGCAATCTGGAGCCAAGCTGACTTTCTCTGCGGAGGTGAGACATAGTATCACAATCACAAGAATCTTGTGGCCTAAATGTACCAACCAAAGAGGAGCAGCAGAAGCCCTCCTCCCCACAACAGATCCCACCAAATTTCAGAATGAAAGATAAGATGCTGTCTCCATTCCACTACTTCTTAAATATGCTGATTTCCTCACCAACACCATTCCAGTCAATAAAGTTGGTAAGAATGTGTGTTTCCTGTCCTATGGGAGGCAATAAAGCTGTTTTCAGATTGAACCAAAATACACATAGCCCATAAATATTCTATTTGTTATGAATTGACTCTTATGCAAAAATGATCATTTCAATTTCACTGCTATTGAAGACATTCAGATCACTATCCAGAAATTCCCAGCATTCCAGAAGCTCCCTCTTGTGCTCCAGTCACCACACCCCCAGAAGTGACTGCTATTCTGAATTCTGTCACATAGATGGGTATTTTCTACAGTTACCCTTTTAATACCGGGCCTGCACTCTTCAGTTCTCCACAGTCCCCAACACTCCCTAGTGTGTTACAACTGGCCCTTCCCTACAATTCTGTCTGCCTCCTGGCCCCTTTGGGCATTGGGGTTTGCAAGCTCTCCTAGACGGGCCTATGCCTAAAGTCTTGACATAAACGAGTATGAGTAAATGATATTGGACATGAAGGTAGGAGAATAATTACCTAGCAATAGCCCACTGAGTCTATGAGTAGTGATTCAGCACCAACTCAGCCAGTGTGGTGGGTACCGAGTACACAGGATGAATCAGATACGGCCCAGGCCCCGGAGGAGCTCACTTGTCCAATGAGGGGCTAGATCATGTGGTATTCTATGTTAGGACAAGAAGAGAAAATAGCAAAGTTTCCACCCCACAGCACCCACTCCCCCTGGAGGGGCTGACTCGTGAGCGAAGCGTCAGTACTATCCACATTAGAACTCACTTCTCTTCTCAAACAAACAAAAGCAAACACACTGCCACTGAATTGATTCCAACTCATAGAGACGCTTCCCTCTTAAGATGACCTGTCCATCAGAGTTCAATTTGTGAAGGACATTGCTCACTTACTAATGGACACATAAGGCTTGCCCTAATGCCAAAAAAAAAAACAAAAAAAAAACCCTCACATCAAGGCCCAAAATAAAACAAAAGAATTAAACAATGCACGCCCTAATTGAATTCAAAACCAATGACAGTGATTATTAAAAACCATCTTTATACTTCAAAACGTGGAAATCTTAGAGACCTCAGAATTCAAAGAACAGTAAGATTTTTTATTAATTACTTTTGAATTCATAGATTTTCAAATAGTTCTAAATCAATGTCATTGCTAATATACCTATGGTCATGCTAAGCTGTGTCGCTCCACAGTTCTTACTTTGCACCCTGGCTGAGTTGCCCATCTTCATGACAAACAGCCAGCTTAGGGGAAGCTAATTCGCTTTTTGCAGACCTGGAATGGCACACATGACCTTTCACCAATCGTTCAGACCCAACTTTCAGGTCAGCCTTGATGTCTTCATGGTCATTATTCCACCAAAAGACCAGGGAGATGACTTGCCACCATGCCTTGGCATTCATTGTTGTTCCTGCCTTGGGGCTAGGGGCTTCCAGTGGCCCAGCATGAGGGCAGCAGAAGTGGAACTCAGTCTGTATTCCCTCTTCTATGGACTGTCCCAAATTAACCTACGGAGCACCCTCGCATAAGTCCTGTGGCCCATGGAAACATTCTCAGTGGGCCATTTCACCTATATGGGGAGAGGGGAGGCAGGCCAGTGGACTGCAATTGTTTGGATGACTTTCCCTTGGGGACAGCATTTATGCAGCCCCAGGCCTCCTAGAGGGAACACATTCAGCTTCTGAAAACCCTGTACACCAGCCACTTACCACTAGCCTTTGTGCAGCACACAAAGGCATGTTTTCATTCCACCGCAAGTGGATCTGCTCCCTAAATCTGTTTAAAGCTTCTAGAAGCCCTGAGATCCTCATGAAATCAATGGGGAGCAGCCTGAGGAACCAGAGGTAGACACTGAACCCAACCTCAGTCTAGGGAGTTAAGCTCCAGTCCAGTTCTCATCCACCTTCCTGTTGGACACCAAAAGGCTAGGAAATGCTCATACCCTAGAAGGCAGGAGGTTGTTGAACTTTGCTGTGCACAAGGCTCACTCAGGGACCTTGTCTAGATTCCACTTAGCAGTCAGGGGTGGGGCTTGCCAGTCTGCAGTTCTAACAAGCTCCCAGGTGAAACTGATGCTGCCCATCCACAGACCACACGCTCCACGGGATCTTCACCTCCCAGAAGTACGTGTGTTTTAAAACAGGGCTTCAGAAAGGTGTCTTTTCAAATATTTACCTCAGAGAGCTAAATCTCAAATGGTAGGATTGCAGGTAAAATAGCTTTAGGCTAGGGGAGCTGTTTGGAAGGCAACCAGGACCATCTGACATGACAGCCCACAAATCAAGCCCTTTGGTAAACAGATGTGAGGAGTCCTGCTATATGGGGTCAGGAAGGTCAAAACAGATACAAGTGTAGGTAGCCTCTGCCCAGGCAAGGCCAGAATGGCAGCTCTGGGCCTTTCAATCCCTCACTGCTTCTTCCAATACCCCCCTCATTCACACCAGGTGCTCAAGTAGTACCACCTTCACAGTCCGTGGGGTACTCGTTCTCTTTGCCATCTTGCCTCCCCAGTCTTGGGGCAACAGTGCCAAGCAGTCCTATTTCCCAGCCCAGGTAACAGATGGTGCCCCCAACCCTCATAGGTGCTGTCCACAGTGCACCCACCCCGGTACCATGAACAACACATTAACGTCAAGCCAGGTCTCCCCAATCTTGGACTGACTCATCAGCCCTCACACCTACCCTAACCAGGCTCTTCAAGTCTCAAACCACCCTCCACCCCAGTGCAGCCTATTTATTTCGTATGCAAGGGTCTGACCCACCACACACACACTTCATTGCCTGTGTCTCCCCAGTTTATTTCAGAATCCAAATTGGAGTGGGGGATTTTACTGAAAGGCTGCAAGACCAAGACCGAAGGACAACGCAGTTAGAACAGGCAGACGCTGTTTTCTGAATTACTGAGGAACCACAACATGTTACCCAGGAAAGGCTAATTTTCCCGGACATTGGGCCATTAAGTCTGGACCGGGGCCTGGGTCGAAATGGGGTGGTGATCAGCGGCCAAGGGTACTGGATTTCCACACGCTGCAACTACTCCAGATGCCTGCTCCGAAACATAAGAGTGCCCTTTGCAGGCATTGCCGCCACCGTAGAACGCTAGGGCTCCACGCGCGGCGGTGGGAATGTCCTGAGCCAGGGGTACGAGGGCGGCGCTCCTGGGCGTGGGTCCAGGGGGGCAGCCAGCACTGCCTGTGGCGGGCCAGCCCTGGGGCGGGGAGGTGAGGCGTTGAGCCTTACAAGGCTCCAGTCTTCTCGAAGAACGCGTCTTCCAACAGCCGGACAGGGTTGGGGAGGCTGCAAGAGTCATCTGGGGTCTCCCACTGGCACTGGGAGGCGATCAGCGGCGGGGAGAGCTACGTGACTTCAGCTTCCTCAAAAGCCGCTGCCCACCCGCGTAGGGAGGTACGCTCCAGCTTACCCCCCTGTTCAATGAGGACCCAGTGAGATGGGGACGAGACTGAACCTTTACGCCCTCTTTACCCCCGAAATTCTCCCCACCCCAAACCCGTATCTTCCCGGTGGCGCGGAGAGAAACGCGCCTGAATGTTCGTGGTGCCAGGAACCGGATAGAGGGTGTGCCTGTTCTCCCAGGCCATCGCGGAGGGAATTCGAGTTACTGGGAATCAAAGTTGCCGCGCGTTCAGCCGCAGGCTGGAAGAGGGGTGCAGGGGCCAGCACGCGGGTCCAGGACCAAGGAGGCACCGGGCGCTTGCCGCGGGATATAGCTGCGTCGGGAACAAGTGTTTCGGAAGCTGCGGCCGCGACGCCACGGCTCCAACTTTCCTGCAGCGCGAGGAGCGAACGGCGCGGGGAAGGCGAGGGAACCGGGAGGGAAGGGACCGCGCGCGGCTCAAGGTACCGTGTGCGTGTGCTGAGCGGCGCCGTGCCGCGTCTCGGGCTCCGCTCTCCGCCGGATCGACACGCGCGGGCCGTCTGCTCGGGCTCTGGCCGCCGCCGAGTCTTGCCGCCGGTGCGAAGGCTCATTCGCAGCGCGCCGGCCGTTCCGAGGTCCCCTCGGGCCGCCTGCTCGCCGCTCGCCGGACTCAACTTGAGTTCAGGCTCGCCGCGGACTCGGACTATGCGCGCCCCGCACGTCCCGCGGTTCTGTACCCTCGCGCTCCATGCCCAGGGCCGGGCCGTCCCGCCCCGCCCGGCTCAGCGCCCGACCGCCGTCGGACGCGTCCCCTCTCCTAGCATCGCGCCCCGCTCTCCCGAGCCGCCGCCGCCGCCGCCGCAGCTCAAGTCCGCTATCAACTTTCCCTCGCTCCCTCCCTCCGCCCCGCTCAGCCCCCACCGCCCAGACCCCGCCTCCCGACGCTCCCGCCCTCACCTCCCGCCGCGCCCAGGCCCCGCCCGCCCTGCCGGCCGCGCCTGGCTGCTCCGCTTGGGGTGGGCACCCGGACCTCTGGAGCCCCCTAGAACCCCGCACTCCCAGCCCCGCCCGGACCCCCGGGAGCTGCACTGAGCCCGACCAGGCACTCAGGGCACGACTATTTCAATGCTAGCGAAGCTGCCCTCTGCCGATGTCATGGCACCGGCTGCTGTGGCAACTCGACGAATCCCCCAAAGGGGCTAGGTGCAAGTCTTCGGAAGCGGCGTCAGGTGCTTGCGGGAGCCCTGCCCTCAGGGCCTCCTGCCGTCCCGCCGAGGGGCACGCAGAGGAATGGGGACCCCGCCGGCCTCCCCCGGCTCTGATCCTCCCGCCAAGCAGAGAAATGCTCCGGGGAAGCCGGAGCGAGCGAGCCAGCGGGCGCTCGGCCTAGGTGAGCCCGCGCCATCTGTTGGCTTTAAGCGCCCCCTCTCTGCTCCCAGAGTCGCTGAGCGCCGCGCCGGACTCAATCCCATTAGTCCTTGGCCACTTGGCTGGTGCTTCATTCCAACCAGCGGCCTTGGCTCATGTGCTCTCACCTGCTTGCCTCCTTCAATCGAGAGACCAAGATACCCCAGCGCTTTCAGATGAAGGACATTGTATTGGAAGAATCCCCTTGAGGTTACATAGTCACCTTCAGCCATGCAGGAGACCCTTTCTGCAGCACTCCTGAGTGATCGTTTCCCCGCCTTTTTTTACACACCCATCCCCACTGCGGCTGAGTCGATGCAGTAACCCTGTAGGACCGAGAACTCCATAGAGTTTCTGAGACTTTCTCTCATTTTCTCCCGCGGAGCAGCTGGTGGATTAGAACAGCCGACCGTTCACTTAACAACGCAACACTTAACCCACTGTGCCACCAACGAGGGCTCTTTTTTACACATATATGTTGTTACGTGTCATTGAGTCGGTTTCGACTCATAGTGACCCTATTTATGGTTTCTGAAGAGCCTCTGTTTAGTTTGAACTTGTGGTTAACAGTCCAGTGCTTTAGAACGCCACACCATGACTCCAATGTTGTTGAGTTGTTGTTGAGTACTAACTAATAGTGACCCTGTATAGGATTCTGTGGAGCGGTAGAAGGAATTGAATGGCCGACCTTGAGGTTAGCAGTTCACTGATTGTCTTAGAGCATCACAGCAAGATTTCAATTGGAACAGGGAAGCTCATGACTTTTGAGAAGGCTGGTTCCTTTCTGCCATGACTTAATTGTTACAAAGTCCTGCACCCTTTAACTTCATTGTTCTAGCCTTTGAAGGAGTTCCTATTTAATAGGCCTGGCTCTTCAGGTAGTTGAAGAGGGTCATTCCCTGACCTTGATCTTTTCTTTCCCAGGCTAAGCATTCTGAATTCATTTAATTATTCCTCCTGTGGCTGAATTTGTGGATCTGCATATTGGCAATAGCTTCCTTTCCTTCCTCAGCACACAGCCTTTCTGGTAGGTCCTGTCATTATCCCTGTTTTACAGCGGAGAAAACATACTTCAGAGTGGTAAACAGTGAACCAGATACCGAGCCCAGAATATGCTGATTCCACAGCTCCCAGTTTTTTAAACCATTCATTCATAGTTGCTATTATGGGGAGTCTTGGGATGGCTCTGTAGGACAAGTATTAGACGACTAACTGCAGGGTCAGCGGTTCAAGCGCATTAGTCACTCTGTAGGAGAAAGATGAGGACTTCTGCTCCCACAAATATTTACAGCCTCAGAAATCCTATACAGAGTCCCTTAACAACAGCTAGGGAATCAGGGCAGGCAGGCTTCCTGGAGGAAGTAACACTGAATTGAAATCTGAAGGATGGGCAATGGAAAGGGGATGGAGTTTTAGGCAGGCAAAATAGAATATACTAAGGATCCCTGATGTGGAGCTGCAAGATATGCACTGGACTGCTAACCATAAGGTTGGCGGTTCAAACCTATCAGCTGCTCCTTAGAAACCCTATGCAGGGTTGCTATGAGTTGGAACCGATTCAATGGCACTTAACTATAATAAGAAGGAGCTAGCATATGTGGAGACTTGAAACAAGGCCAGAGACTGGAGCACCCGGAGGGGAAGGAGCATGGGAAAGCTGGAGTTAGACCAGGGCCCACATTGTGCAGGGCCTTGCTGGCCTTGATAGGGTTTGATCTTTATCTGAAGCGAGTGGCTTCAAAGAAAGAAGTTGGTGAGTTGGCTATGGGGTAGGAATGACATGACTGATAGGTAGTAGAAAAATGGGGAGCAGTTGGGGGGCAATAGAGGATAAGAGACCATTTCCATTTTTAAAAAATGCATGTCTACTTGTTGTTTGTTGTTAAGTGCTGTCGAGTCGGTTCCGACTCATTATGACCCTATATTGGGTTTCTGAGGAGCGGCTGGTGAGTTTGAACCATCTACTTTGCGGTTCAAACTGACCTTTCAGCCCAGTGCTTATCCTACAGCACCACACCAGGACTTTTTCCAGAAACTCTTCGAAAGCAGAGGCCAGCAAACTGCTCCACGGGCCAGAGCCATCCTGCCACTTGTTTTTGTAAATACAATTTTATTGGAATACTGATTCATTCAACCAGCAGCCAGTTAAGTTTTAGCTATGGCTGCTTTCATACTAAGATGCTCTGAGTGGTTGCAACAGAGACCAGATGACCTGAAAACCCTAAAATATTTACTCTCTGGCCATTTACAGAAAAAAATTTGCTGACCCCTGTGATTCTAGACATTTAGGATACATTAGTGAACAAAATACACACACATCATGTCCTGTTAGAGCTCACATTCCAGTGGACTATTGTCGTTGCCAGGTGGTTGGTGATGGAGGTCTGGCCTGGCCTGGCCTGGGGTAATTCTGCAGGTAAAAATCCTACAGGACTAGGAGATACAGATAAAGGTAGACATCCAGGTCATGGAATGGATAAACAGAATGCTGCTCCCTACTGGGAAATGACCAAGTGTTCAGTGAGGACCTCTTACGTGTGAGATGTCAAATGGGCAATGGGACAAATTAGTCTGGGACTTGAGGGGAAAGGGCCAGACTGGAGAGCTCTGATCTTACGTCTCTCAGATACTCCTGGTCACAGACAGAGTGATAGTTCAGGAGTCAGGAGATCTGGTTCTAGACCAGATCCCATCACTTTCTAGATGGATGGTCTTGGGACTGCACACTGAACGTCTTGTGGTCGTGTGTTCCTCATTCATAAAACAGTATCACTAGAAGGTCTTGCCAACATGAAACCTACTTTCTGGTTTGTCACTATCTCTTTTAAGCTGTAGCTCCCCAAACTGTCCACTACCACTTGACACCTAAGCTCTGAGTGATACCCTTACCTCCCCTGATGTGGACACCATACTTCTGTTCACAGGACCTCTTGGCAGTCACTTTTATTCCACAGGCGTTTGTGCCAGACACTTTGCTAGAGATTGCAATGTCAGCCAGGGTACAATTATCTGCAGAACCATTCCGATTTGTAACTGAGAGGGAATTCAGTGCGATGCAAGTGTTGGACACATAGCTCTGGAAGAGCTGAGAATTCAAACAGGGTAGTGGGGTTACCCAGAATTCCACAACAGCAGGAAGTTGCTACCACCTCTAGGCTAGAGGGAGAGAGTGAAGAAGCAAAGATACCCAGTGGAAGATGGAACTACGATGGACCAGTCTGGTGGGAGCCCAAGAAGTTCTTCTTACTAACTGGGGTCTCCATCCCTCAAACCATTTCAAGGCTGTCCCACCATCTGTTCTCAGGGTTCTCCCTAACTCCTCTCTTTACTCACCTCCTTCCCCCCACCCCAAACCGCCAGAGCACTGAGGAACTTGGACCAGTGTGATAGAGGCACCACTTGAGTCACTGAGATAATGGTGCCTGCCCAGACTTGCTCCTGGGGTGGCCTGTGAAAGTGCTTTGACAATCATAAAGAACCTTAGAGGGGTTAACACACAGTACCCTTAATCACCTTCAGGGACAAACTTCATCCAAACCCCTCTCTTACTAGGTGCATGCCCCACTGGATGGAGACAGGGAAAGGACCAGGCCTGCTCTAATTGTTGAAGCTGAAGGGAAAGGTCCTCCCTTCTCCCACCTTTCCACCCCACTCACAGATCACAAGCGCATGACCCAAGCTAAACGCTTAGAAGTTCCACAATGTCTGGAAATGGTTTAGAATACTCTAGAAACAATGCAAAGCACTAAATTCTGACCAGATGGCTCCTGAGTCCTGACCTGAGCTACATTTTCAGCCACATCTTTGACAGTGGACACCTACCAGATTGATTTTCAAGCCTCCCCACCACCCCAATGTAACCAGGAAATTAACTTTTTCTATCATAGTTAATTTCTGCTGCTGGCAACCGTGAGAATTCAGCCTGGTATGGACTATAGGGTGATTCTTCTGGTGATCACAACAAAACGTAGAATCAGCATTGCCAGAGTAACTGCCTTCCCTTTTCCAAAAAAATGGAAGAAACAATTAATACATCTATTCCTACATATTCAGAACATCTTACTCAGGTATTTTCAAAAGTGGCCACATTTCTGTAGTGGGTTCAACTTCATCTGTAGTCCAGAGACACATTTGACTTCAAGATCTTCAAAGGCAAGGACTGTATCTTTAGTTTGTTCAGTCATCTAACAAGCATTTCTGAGGGCTCCAGGCTGGGTGCTAAGGATAGAGGAGCCAAAGGCACCATTTAGATCCTCAGGGAAGCCAGTTGAAGTAGAAAGCAAGAAGCCAGAAGTAGAAAGCAGTGAGACGATGCTGGGACCAGGTTCAGCAGTGAACAGGCCAATGCACCCTGACTAAGAAGGTTGGCAAAGATGTCAAAAAGGAGCAGCCACTTAATCAAGGCTTTTAACAGATGACCAGGAAGGGTATCTGAGGTGGAAGGGACTGTATGCAAAGTCACAGGACGTTCAACAGTATAGAGACTACATTAGACAGATTGGTGTGGACTGGAAAGCATGCTGGGCAGAGCAGGAAAATCTCAGGAGGTGAGCAAGGGCTGGACAGTAGAAGGCCTGCAGTGCCTGCCACACTGGGGACAAATGATACTAAGAGTGAGGGTGGGGACAGGCATGGAGTTGAGGAGGCACAAGATGACTGAGAGTGAACAGCAGGACACAGTGCATGGTCCCAGGCAGCCCTGGGTTGGTATCTTGGCTCAAAGGGCAGCTCCCTTTACCTGTCTGTATCTCCAAACACCCAATAACTAGCTGTCCTACTGGTATTCTCAGTGAATGAGGAAGAGCGAGAGGAAAGGAATCTAAATCTGTTGTTCTAAACCTGTATAGCCTATGAAATTGATTCAATCTGATCCCACTTGGGCTTGCAGCCCTCATTTCTGTCTGTGCTGCCCTCTCCAGGGAAACAAAGATGAGTCAGAGCAGCAAACTGCAAAGCTCACTAGACTAGGATGCCATGGACCTGGGCCTTAGCCAACTAGTGCAAGCCTCAGTTTCCTCAACTGTAAACAGCCCCCAGCCTCCCTGAACACTTCCCAAGGCAGTTGTTCAGGTTGAAAGCAAACACTCACATTAAAGAGCTTTATAAACCATAAAAACAAAACAACACTCACATACAAGTCCTTCCCCCGGCCCCCGTGAGGGTCAGCTATTACTTTTAAAGCATATAAACACCCCTCCTCTGGGTATACTTCTTAACAGCTTCCCTTTCCCGCCTCCCAATGAGGCCTTCTTTCCCGCTCCCCCCCTGGCCCCACCCCCCCCAGCTGGTGGGAAGCTGTTTGTTGCTTCCTGTCACCAGCCCCGGCCTGCTCACCTCTCCCGGGGCTGTGCCTGCCACCATAAACCAGACACGAGTGCTCCTGAGTTTGGTTTGTGGGTCCATGGAGCCTGGTACAGCTGTAACAGCTCAACATGGCTTGTGAAAGAACAAGGCTGGGAAGGCGAGCAAGGTGGACTAGGGCGGGAGGGGCATCCATCTGCAGGGTGGAGGGCACCCTGGACTCCTCACAAAGGAACCTGAGTGTCCCTGGGCCTAGACTGGACAGCTGCCCCCACCCCAACATGGCCAAAGGAAGGAGGAGCCTTCCCTCACATTCCTGCCCTGCTCCCCACTCCCCTCGCCCATCATTTATTTATAAAGAGTTCATAGCAAAATGAATGACAAAAAGTTAGGAGCTAATTAAAGCTGGCACGGATTGGCACATGGGGCATGAATTATGCATTGGTGCAGAATGGTGCTTGGTGGCAAGGACTGGTACCAAGTGCCCTAGGCACTGGTGAGAAGTGGGCACAGGCCCCAGCCCTGTCCTTCCCCACCCCCCCACCCCCGTCTTTCTGAAAGGCCCTCCATCCAGCATCCTCTGCCTCTCTTTAGGGGGACAGCTGGAGCCTTGCCTGCCAATACCCCTCAGTGGACAACTTCTCTGCACAACCCAGCACGTCCTGGCTGTGGAAGGCGTCAACACCATAATCAAAGGCCAGACTCATCCCACAGAAGCCAGTCCCTGGTTCTCTAAACACGTGCCTACGGCAGCCGCTGCTCAAAGTAGGTGGGCGGGCTTCCAAGCTGGGTAGGAGTGGGTGGAGAAGGCCAGAGATCCAGCCAGCTAATTACTGGCACGGACACATCAGGACTGGAAGACTAATTTCAAGATCATGCTGTCCAAATCTCAGGATGCACACACAGATGGAGAATCTAAGGCCCAGAGAGACACAGGCTCTCAATAAGGTTACACAGCAAATAATAGTGTTAACAGTAATAATAATAATAATGCTAGCATTTACTTCAAGCCAATTTTGTGTCAGGCACTCTTTCAAGGACTCTGGGTGGATTCTTTTACTCACTTCTTTTATAAAGGTGGTACTATGATTATCCCACTGGGCAGGTGAGGAAACTGAGGCAGTACAGAAATCTAAAGCAGCTAGGGACAAAGGCAGACGGCCTCCAAACCCTGCCCATCTTCCGGGCAGGGGTCCTGGTTATGCTTTTGAATCTTCTTGGGAGGCAGGACGGGACCTGAAAATCAGACCCTGGGTCCAGATTTGATGGTGGGGTGACATTGGGACAGGGGAATCTTTGAAAGCTTTCTGGATGATTCAAACATGCAGAAGAGAACCACTGGGCTTGGGTGAGGACGAGATGGAGTGGGGCCTTAAGTCCTGATGCAAGTTCTCGCTCTGTCTTTACTTTGAGCATGTGGCTCAGCCTTTTGAGACCTCAGTTTCTTCATCTGTACAATGGTGTTAATAATAGCATGAGTTTTAGAGTTGGACTGCTAGGGTTTGATTTAAATTCTGGTTCTGTCCCTTAAGCAGGTCATCTAACTTCTCCCCTGCCTCAGTTTGCTTATCTATAAAATGGTGGCAATCATAGGAGAGCTGTTAAGAGGACTAACTGAGTTTAGGAATATAAAATAATTAGCTGGTACCTGATATATATAGTCTTGGTATGGTGCTGTAAGGTTAATGCGCTGGACTGAAAAGTTGGTTTGAACCAAAAGGTCAGTGGTTCAGCTCACCAGCCACCCTGGGTAAACTTTACAGGCTCACTATGGGTTGGTACCAATTCGATGGCACTCAACAACAACAATGACAACTTGATATATGGAGTCCTGGTGTGGTGCTGTAGGATCAGCACTGGACTGCCAACCACAAGGTGGTGGTGGTGGTTATGTGCCATGGAGTCGGTTACGACTCATCACGACCCTGTATAGGATTTCTGAGGCTGTAACTCTTTACAGGAGCAGAAAGCCTCATCTTTCTCTTGCAGAACCACTGGTAGTTTCAAACTACTGACCTTGAAATTAGCAGCCTGATTTATAATCACTACGCTACCAGAGCTCCATGGTAAATGGATCAAACATACCAGCCACACCTCAGAAACCCTATGCAGTCTCGCTATGAGTTGGAATCAACTCAACAGCACTTACCAACAACAAACCTGACATATGTGCTCATGAAAGCGGGAGTGATGGTCATTAACTTTCCTGGGAATGGGGACTCTTGCCTCTGCCAGCCAGAGGTCTGTGGTTGGGATCAAAAAAGAATACGTACGTACAGCACAGAGAGGCTGGGTGCTCTGTGGACACACTGAGGCCTGTCAGTCAGAGGAGACTGGACCTCCTGCCTGCCCCTGACTTCTGTTTCTTTGCCCACAGGACAAAAGAATCTAAGGGTGAATGTTTCAAACCATGTAGACGAACTACTGTTCTCAGTGTGGTATGTAACATTCTATGTATATATCTATACATATGTTACTTTTGGCTATGGGAAGGAGCAGGAGGAAACGATCATGGCACATTTCTGTATTTTTGAGTTTTGAACCGTATAAATGACTGAAAAAAAACAACAATCAATATAAAGGGTATGCTTTAGGCAGAAGGAAAATAGTCCCAGATGGAAGCTTGGATATTTGGAAAGGGAAGAAAAGCAAAAGCAAGGAAAATGCGAGTAGATACAAATGAATCTTGGTTGCATAAGACAATAAAACTAATGTTTAAAATATATAGACAGAATTAAAATAAACACAATAGCATATGAGTCAGGAGGGGGGTAAATGGCATTAAAATGTTCTAAGGTTCTTACATTGTCCAGGAAGTGGTTCAAAATGGGAATGTATACTAAATGTTAATAAATCAAGATGTCTGTTCTCTCTCTAGGCTAACCCCTCAAAAATGGCAAACTGATATATAACTAACCAAAAGAGGAAAATTGAATATTTGAAAATATTTTTAAAAAATCAAATGTGTTGCCATCTAGTCTATTTGGACTCATGACAATGCCACATGTTAAAGAGGAAACTGCCCCAGAGTTTCTGATGGTCATCTCCACAGACTCAGATCACCAGGGCTGCTGTCTGTGAATGTCACTGCGTGGATTTCAACTGGCAACCCTGTGGTTAGTTGTTGTTGCTGTGTGCCATTGAGTCAGTTCCAACTCATAGTGACCCTTATATAGGGTTTCCAAGAACAGCTGGTGGATTTGAACTGTCAACCCAGTGGTTATCTTAGTGCTAATCTTAGTGCAAATTGTTTGTGCCACCCAGGTACCTATATATAAATACATCCAAATAAGTGTGAAGGATCCCTGACGGTACAGTGGTGAAAGGTCAACAGTTTTAACCCAGTCGGTGCCCAGCCGGTGCTCCTCGGAAAGACACGGCAGTCTGCTTACATAAAGATTTCCAGTCTTGGAAACCCTATGGGGCATTTCCACTCTGTCCTATAAGAGTCCCCATGAGTCAGAATCAATTCAACAGCAGTGAGATTTTGTCACACTGTAGGATAAGCACTAGACTTCTAACTGCAAGGTCAGCTGTTCAAATCTACCAGCCACGGTGAGGTAAAATGATGAGGCTTTCTGCTTTTGTAAAGATTTAACAGCCTCAGAAACCCTGTACAGACTTGCTGAGAATTGGAGTCGAGTTGACTAACGACAGTGAGTTGAAAATTATGTATATGAGATTCATACGCATATATCTCAAATATATATACCTACACATGCGCAGAGGCTTCAAAAAGTTAATGGAAAACGTCCATTATCTCTTCATTCCATTTTTCCATGAACTTTCTGAAACCCCCTCATATTAATAAAATAAAATATTATTTATAAGAAAATGATAAAGAATGAGTTTTTATTTTTAAGAGACCCAGATTGCACGTATAGTTCTAGGACTTCCATTTTTTCCTCTCTTAAAAGATGGCCTGGAGCTCTTTCCACATCTGCACACGACCTGCCTCTGTCTTTTTGTCTGCTGCCGTGTACTCTATAAAATGAATGAGCCACAGTTATTTAGCTATTCCTTATAGATGGATATTCGTGCAGATGTTTTGTTGGCACATCAGTGCTGTGCTGAACATTCTTGTGTTTAATGCCTCTTTGTGAATCCAGAGCCCTTTCTGATCAGGGAAGACAGATTTGGCTCAGTCTAGACAAAGGGACTTCGTAACTGAGAGCTGTTAAAATGTAGGGCTGCTGTGGAAATTGGTGTTCCCCTGAACTCTTCAACAGGGCATTTGTGGAAAGGTTTCAAGCATCCAAGTGAAGCAGGACTAAATTATTGCTTAAAAGATCCCTTATAACTCTGAGAGTCTGATAAATGTCATTGCTAACCAGTAACCAGTTGCTGTAGAATCAATTCCATTTCATGGTGACCCTGTGTCAGAATACAACTGTGCTCCATAGGGCATTCAAAGTGTGACCTTTTAAAAGTAGAGCACCAGGCCTTTCTTGGGCGGCTCTTCTGGGTGGGTTCAAACTGCCAACCTTTGGGTGATAGTTGAGCACTTAATAATCTGCACCATCCCAGGACTCCTTATATCATTGCTACAAAGCACCAAGAAAGGCTTCCGGAAGAGACATGGTAGCTTTCCCTCCACCCCAGCCTCCCCAGGACTGCAGACAAGACTGGCTTATGTAATTTACACGCCAAGTGTGAAATGAAAACAAGGGGCCCTTTGAAAAGATCCCTAATTATTTCAAGACGGCAACACCGGTCCTGTGTGACTACCTAGTTGCATGCCACGAAGTTTTTCCCCTCACTACAGACTGGGGTGTAGACAGCAGGCAGTGCCTACCAGGTGTGTCTGCAGCCCAACCATCTGGATTCAGGTGCAGTAAGCCAGATGTGCTCTCTCCAGGTGCTGAGTCCCCCTGGTCCCCACTGGTCATACACTAGACATCCTAATGTCCATTACAAGGAGGGTCAGCCTTGGACAGGAGCTCCCATGCCTCATGATCTGCCAGCTACTTCCTGCTAGATGCAAGCCATCTTTAGGTCATCTCTTGGAATCCATTGTGAGGAAGTTCTATTTTCAACTCTATTGTAGTCTATGTAAACATGCCAAGGAGAAAGATTCAGTTTGTGATATTATGTCTTTAACACTTAATAAAACTTTAAAAAAAAAACAGTTGTCATCACATGGATTCCATATCATAGTGAATAGAGCTGTGCTCTATAAGGATTTTCAGTGATTCCATTTTGAAAGCAAATCACCAGGTCTGTCTTCAGAGTAACACTTGATAATCCTCGCTTTTGTTTTGTTTTTTTAAAACCAGAAGGGGTCAGACTCCCTGCTCAGCCTCTGGCAGATAACTTTGACTATCTTTTATAATAATGCTGTTTTTTAATCATTGTATTTGTTCTGCTTATCTTTCAATTGGAGTCCTGGTGTGGCTGGACCTCAAAGTCACTGGGACTGCAAAGTCGGTTTGAACTGCAAGGTGGGCAGTTAAAGCTCACCACCCGCTCCTCAGGAACCTTAAACAGGGTCATTATGGGTCTGAACCAACACGAATGCACTTAACAACAGCATTTTTCATTTATTGTAGTTGTTGTGCTATCGAGTCGGTTCTGACCCATAACAACCCTGTAGAGGGTTTCTGAGGAACAGCTGGTGAGCTTGAACCACCAACCTAGCAGTTCAAACCGACTTTGCAGTCCCAGCACATTAGCCACACATACTACTGTTTTGGGGGTTTTTTGTTTTTCCTTGCTTTCATTTATGGTGGTGATATAAAGTTTTTATAAATAAATATTACAGTTTCAAAATTAAGGATTATCATTGAATTAGGTACATAGCAGTGTATAGCTGGCACCAGAGTAGGCTAAAATTGGTAAATGAAGTAAAAAAGTGACTGAAATGATCCATTCTCACCTAAATAATTAAATCAAAGTATCATTGTAGCATTCAAACATCCTAACTACCTTACCCCACAACAGACCTGACGAATCTTTACAGCCTCAACCCAACCTCGCTTATCTTCAAAGCCCGTACCTCAGCCA
This sequence comes from Chrysochloris asiatica, assembly GCF_000296735.1. Lineage (NCBI taxonomy): Eukaryota > Metazoa > Chordata > Mammalia > Afrosoricida > Chrysochloridae > Chrysochloris > Chrysochloris asiatica. The sequence continues at coordinate 15,456,319 of NW_006408538.1, read as the reverse complement.
CTAAATATACAGTTACATAGAGGTCGATACAAAGATTAGTTTAGTGGAGCCCCTTTGTAGTAGAGAAGGGGAAGAAAAAAAGGAAGAAACCTATGCGTCCATCACTAAGAGTTCCTGCTTTGATTCATCTCTTCTATGGACTGGTCTGCTTTTTGACCCTCCCTACTCTGGTAGCATAGTGGTTATGAATCGGGCTGCTAACCTCAAGGTCGGCAGTTCGAAACTACCAGCTGTTCCATGGGAGAAAGATGAGGCTTTCTGCTCCCGTAAAGATTTGCAGCCTCAGAAACCCAGTGCAGGGTCACTATGAGTCGGAACCAACTCCACGGTACTTAACAACAACAACATCCCCAGTGTGGCGCTGTGGGTTAATGCACCAGACTGCAAAGCCATTTGAACTGCAGGGTTGGCAGTTCAAGCTCACCAGTTGCTCCTTGGAAACTCTATACAGGGTCGCTATGGGTCGAAACTGACTCAATGGCACTTAACAACAACAACAACAACAACAACATCCCTGACTTAGACTTACATTGTCCTTTCCCTGCCACTGCCCACTGCCCACTGCCCTCTCTTCCTCTCTGCTATAGCCCATTCTTCAAGTCCAACCACCTCCTAGAAGCCTCCCTGCCCCCTTGCCTGACCCCCAGGTCTTCTATGTCCTCTATCCTCAGATTTTTCACATCTGGATGTCTCCCTTGGCACAACTGTACCTAGCATGGATCTTTAGTGATATTTTCATTTTATATATGTTTATTCTAATCTGATCTAAACTGCAAGGTCCTCTAAGAGTCCCATGTGCTTTGAGCATCTAAGGCCATTTCATACTTTTCTGTATGTACCTGTAGAAGTTTAAAAACTAAGATTTTCTATCTTTAGGGTGTAGCATATATGATGTCCTTTAATCCTCACAGCAACTTTGTGCCGGTGGTACTAACACTGTGCCCATTTTACTGACAAGAAAACAGATACAGCGAGACCTTACGCTGTTGTTGCCAGGTATTATCGAATCGGCGCCAACTCATAGCGACTGTGTACACGGTTCCAAGGAGTGGCTGGTGGGTTTGAACCACCGACCTTGTGGTTCAAATGGACTGTGCAGTCCAGTGCATTATCCTACAGCGCCACATCAGGGTGACCTTATGGGTGGAGTTAAACTAAGTTATACTACTATAAACCAACGCGGACTTCTCCATGGCAATACAAACTGTCTCCTGGCTCACACTTAGTTCAGTGTGGGTGTGTTGGCACTGCTCCAAGGGCAACTTGGGGATCCAAGACATCTCTCTGTTAACCAGTAAAAACCAGTTAAGTCACTTCTGACCCATGATGGCCCTGTGTGTGTCAGAGTAGAACTGTGTTCTATAGGATTTTCAATGGCTGATTTTTTCAAAAGTAAATCTTCAGGCCTTTTTTCTGAGGTGCCTCTGGTTCCTGAAGTGTTTGTCCCTGTGATCACACAAAGGTCATCATGGCAGGAGGAGAGAGCAATGGAAGGCTTCTCTCTCTCACACACACACACACCACTCCTCCTCCCATCTCCCTCACAGCCTACAGCCTAACCCCAGGGAGACCGGACAGTGTAGTGGTGAGCACTCAGAAACTGATGGACCACACAGAAGTGGTAGAGGCAAGGATTTGGACCCAGATACAGAAACTTTGAAAACTTCTACTTAACCGCTATTCTTTATCATCTCCAAAATGATTCCCAGCCCATAGGGACTGGTAAGACAAGGTTGCTATTGAGTTAATATCAACTCAAAACAACTGGGTTGGTTTGATAAGGTTATTTGCTTTGGTAAGGCACCGTGCAATGGACTGGCATCATGAGGTAAGAAAGTAGGAAAAAACAACCAGCCTGAAGTCATCTAGGCAGCCTCCGTCCATGGGACTATCTGTAATAGTTCCATCTGTTGGGCATCTGCTGTAGGCCAGGCAATTTACCAATGTGCCATTCAGTTCTCAAAGGATCCTCTTCCACTCTACAGATGAGGAGAATAAAGCTCAAAGAGGTTGAGCAAACTGCTAAGGATTAAGCAGCTCAGAAACAGCTGGATGGCTCCCAGGTCCCCTCTAGGTACCCACCCAGAGTACTACAGAGGCAGCCTAGAGGAAAAGGGGGATTGTCCAAGGACATTCAGAAAACTCTGGGGAGAGATCAACACTTGGTCCCCAAGATTCACCAGCATTAGGAAAACCCCCAGGCCTCTGCTTCCCGAGGGAGTCCAAATCTGCAGTGTAGGGCGCCACCTAGAGACCAAGTGCTGCATGGCAGCCCAGCCCTGCTGTGAGAGAAGATTCCAGAGCTCACCCCACAGACATTTGGACCTAAAGTGCAGTGGTGGGTGGTCTCCAATTATGTCTACTCTCCAACACCTGCTACCCTCCCTTCCCAACCCCACCCAGTGTGTCTGTACCCCAGCCACCCTGAATTTTTCCCAGCATTTTTCCCACTGTAGGATAAGCACTGGACTGCTAACTGCAAGTTTGGCAGTTTAAACCCATCAGCCACTTAGCAGAAGAAAGATGAGGCTTTCTTCTCCCGGAAAGATTTACTGTCTCAGAAACCCTATACAGGGTCACTACGAGTCGGAACTGACTCGACAGCATCTAACAACAACATCATTTAAAGAGTTAACACGCCCACTGTAAAGTCACGTAGACGTCTGTTGGAATTCAGCCTTTTTCCACTTTAAGTTAAATTTTCTAAGCTCCAATTTCCTCATCTCTAGAATTATGATGAGTACCTATCTCATTGTTGTTGTTGTTGTTAGGTGCCGTGGAATCGGGTACCGACTCGCAGCGTCCTTATGCACAGCAGAATATAACACTGCCTGGCCCACTGTGACAACCTCACAATCATTACACTTGAGCCCTTTGCTGCTGCCACTGTGCCAATCCATCTCGTTGGGGGGGTCTTCCTCTTTTTTTGCTGACACTTCACTTCTTTACCAAGTAGGATGTCCTTCGCCAGAGACTGGTCCCTCCTGATAACATGTCTGAAGTATGAGAGACAAAGTCTGGCCATCCTGGCTTCTAAGGAGCACTCTGGCTGTACTTCTTCCTACACAGATTTGTTTGTTCTTCTGGCAGCCCATGGTACTTTGAATATTCTCCTCCAACATCATAACTCAAAAGCATCAATTCTTCTATGGTCTTCCTTATTCACTGTCCAGCTTTTGCATGCATATGAGGTTATTGAAAATACCATGGCTTGGGTCAGGAGCACCTTAGCCCTCAAACTGACATCTTTGCTGTTAATCACTTTAAAAGAGGTCTTGTCCAGAAGATTTACCTAATGCAATATGTCGTTTGATTTCCTGACTGCTGCTTCCATGAGAACTGATAGAGGATCCAAGCAAAACGAAGTCTTTGACAACCTCTATCTTTTCTTCATTTATCCTCTAGTGGTGAGAATTTTTGTTTTCTTTACATTGATTTGAAACCCAGGCTGTGGTCTTTGATCTTCATCAATAATACAAGCAAGTTTGTATTATTTGCATATTGCAGGTTATTAATGCATCTTCCCTCCAATGCTGATGCCACATTCTTCTTCATATAGTCCAGTTTCTCGGATTTTTTGCTCAACATACAGATTGAATAAGTATAGTGAAAGAATACAACCCTGGCACACACGTTTCTTGATTTTAAACCTGTCTTAAATATTTGAAAAAAAAAAAAAATCATTGAAAACTGGAATAAAAAGATAATTGAATTTTTCCATGAACTTTTTGAAGCCCCCTTTGTATACGATGTGTTCTGCCCATATCAGTACCAGTACCTAAAACTCGAAACCCAAACCTACTGTTGTCAAGTTGATTCGAACTCCTGGTGATTCCTGGTTGCAGAAGAGAACTGCCCCACAGAGTTTTCTTAGCTGTAATTTTTACAAAAACAGATTGCCAGGACTTCCTTCTGTGGTTCGGACCACCAACCTTTAGATGCATAGCTGAACTCAAAGTGTTTGTACCACCCAGCGAACTTCCTGTCATCCAGTCGATTCAGACTCATAGAGACCCTCTACGGGGTTTTCCGAGATTCTGTAAATCTTTACGGAAGCTGAAAGCCTCATTTTTCTCTGAGGAACAGCTAGTGGGTTTGAGCTGCCGACTCTGCAAATTAGTCCAGTGCTTATCCTACAGTGTCAAGAAATTATAGTTGTTGTTCCCATAAAGAGGTAGAAACTGGAGGGGGAGCTTTGAGCTCTCTGGCAAGGCACTAGCTACCTATTTTCTCCTGTTTCCCCAAATGTTAAAGCGGAAGGAAGAGCCTAACATGTTCACTATTCAATCCCCAGCAACCAGTCCCTTTCCAAACTGGGTGCTTAACACGTGAATGAATCTGGGAGGTAGGGATGGTATAATGCCTGTTCCCTGTATCTGAGTAGGACTTCACAGTATATCAAGGACTTTCAAGATCTTTATCTCACAACCAGAGAAAGTAAACAGGTAAGAGATTATCCCTCAGCTTTAAAGATGGGGAAACTGAGGCTCAGGGCGATGAACATATAACCTGTGGATGGTAACAGCTGGGCCCATCTCCACCCCAATTTGGAATACAGCACAGGGGTGCATTTACTGTTGCCTTCCCTAGGAACTGGACTTTATTATCTGTGCTGGAGTTCCAGGTCTTGTTGCCATTGTTACTGTTATTAGGTGCCATTGAGTTGGTTCCGACTCACAGTGGCCCCATATACAGCAGAACAAAATACTGCCCGGTCCTGCACCCTCCTACAATTGTTATATCCGAGCCCAGTGTTGCTGCCACGGGTGTCATTCATCTCATTGAAGGTCTTCCTCTTTTTCACTGACCTTCTACTTTACCAAGCCTGATGTTCTTCTCCAGAAATGGTCCTTCCTGATAACACATCCAACATACGTGAGGCAAAGTCTCACCGTCCTCACGTCTAAGAAGCACTCTGGCTGTCCTTCTTCCGAGGACCTTCTAAAGCAGGGATGGGAAATTTGTTTTTTCTGCCAAGGGCCACTTGAATATTTATAACATTATTCATGGGCCATACAAAATGATCAACTTAAAACTTAGCCTGCTACACAGAGTAGACAGGGATGGGCAACTTGGACATTGGCTACCCAAAATGGGAGGAGCTACAAAGGCAAGAAGCGACTGGCTTACAAGTTTTCAAGAGGGAACCTAGATCCAGAGGGCATGGAGGAAGGTAGAATCCCCACTGAGTAGTATCCAGTGGGGCTTTTGAAATGAAATGTGGATAGGTCTCTTGTGATACAATAGTGAATAGTTGTTATCAGGACTGATTATGAGGGTTGGAAATGTAAAGGTAGACGTTTTGTAGCAAGGAGGGGACTGATTAACTTTGTAATCTAGGAGCAGAGATCCCTGGGACCATGAAGGGAGAGGAGCAGCGATCAGGACCCTACCCAGATGCCTGAGATGGAGTGATGCCTGAGATGGAGGCAGACAGTGACTGGAGAGATGGAGTGGCTGGTGACTTTAGACCCAGAGAGGGAGAGGGGCTGTGTGCTGACAAACGGGGGGGGGGGGTGACTGGGGGGCAGGCTTGTAGGATATATCCTTTGGTCAGTTGATAATGCATGGAGGGGATTATAACCATGACAATGAAACAATATACAATAGGATGAATGTAAAACTAATGTTCTCCCATGTAAACTATCACATAACTCACAATAAAACATCTAAAAAAATTAGCCTGCTATTTATGGCTAATTCTTAACTTATTAATTATCTCATCCGTAATGTGATGGCCGGAATTGGGGTTGCCTTGCCAGGGTCAGACCAAATGATTTCACGGACCTTATTCGGCCCGCGGAGCCGGGCATTCCCCACCCCTGTTTTAAAGGGACAGGACTCTACCTGTCATTCCTTCCTCCTCCTGTACCCAATGCTCTGTTTCCAGTTACTGAGACTTTCAACATCATGGTTGCCGTGAACAGTTGCTGAGGACACTGGGCAGAGAACAGGTACCATTCACCAAGAACAATGAATCAGCATAGAGGAAGTCTACACTAGGAGGTGGTGGTGGCCTTGCCCATGCATTGGCTAGACCTGCTCCAGGAACCAGGACTTCTGGGCACCTCTAGGCTGATGCAGGTAGGCAAAATTTGTGTTCAGAGAGTAAACATCTCAGAGGCTTACCTTGACCTTTCTTAGGGAGAAGGAAAGGAAAGATCTGGAAACTGAACTTCAGTTCTAAAATTTGAGGAAGAGAGGAAAGGGAACAAGACTTCTATATGTACGATATTATATATCTCAGCATAATCTAATCTTGATAATAAAGTGCCAAAGTAGTCACCATTGACCCATTTTATAGATGAGTAAACTGAGGCACACAGGACTACACAGTGAAGAAGGAGCACAACTGGGATTCACCCATCTGCCTGACTCCAGTTCCCACTCTGCTGCCTCTAGTTACAATCTGCATTTTATAAGGGAGGTAGGTGAGACCCAGAGAGGGGTAGTGACTTGCCTAGGGTCATACAACCAGCTAGTGACCAAGTTGAAACAGAACCAAAGAATTCAGACTTCCAGTCCTAAAATAAGACCATAAGCGTACTTGATCCATAAGAGGTCATCAACTAATTCATATCTGTAATGTAAAAAAGGCAATTTTACCCTTCCTCCAAACCTGTGAGGTAGGCACTCTTATCCCACTCTAGAGATGAGGAAACTGAGGCTCAGAAAATGTTAACTTTAAGTGGAAGAAGCTGAATTCTATTGTAGATCCATTTGGCTCTCCAATGGGAGTCTTAACTCGTAAATGTTGTTGCTGTTGTTCAGTGCCATTGAGTCAGTTTCAATTCATAATGACCCTGTAAAGGGTTTCTGAGGAGTGGCTGGTGAATTTGAACCACCAATCTTGCAGTTCAAACTGATCCTGTGGCCCAGTGCATTATCCCACAGTGCCATACCAGGACTCCAATCCTTAAATAGTGCAGGGGAAACAAAAATAGTATGTGTCAGGAGACAGTGCTAGACACTTCACATACTTTCTTTTACTTAGCGTATGCACCCAACATACCAGTTAATAGCTTTAACCCACTTGTACAGATAAGGAAACTGAGGCTCAGAGAGGCTAAGGGAAGCTCCAGTTCTCCCGCCATCCTAGTTGTCGCCTTGGGAGTCGGACAGATTACAGTAATCAGCTAATGCCTGTGCAGGGCTATGAAGATGAAAAGCCCTCATTGAAAGTAGTAAGTATGATGATTAAGTCGGAAGGTGGAATTAGCCGCGCAGGGGGAGCGGGTTGCAGCCATCAGGAGAGGATTAGTGCTTGCTGCCTGATTAAGTGAAGAAGGCAGGTTGGAGGGAAGAGGCTTACAGCTCCACGGTGTTGCTCACACCAGAGAAAGTAAGCGATTCCTGGGTCCCTTGGCTGTGTCTCCGTGTCAAGGGACCAGGGCAGCCTGGGGGAACTCCAGTTCCCTTTGCCTTTTTCTCATTCATTTATTCATCCAACAAATACTTCAGGCACCTGAGTGTTAAGTGCCTTTGAGTCTTTTCTGACTCACAGGGACCCTGTATAGGGTTTCTGAGACCGTGAATCTTTGCTGTGGCACAGTAGGATCATCACTGGATTGCGAACCACAAGGTCAGCTGTTCGAACCCACCGTCTGCTCCTTGGAAACCCTATACAGGGTCACTATGAGTAGGAATCGACTCGGTGACGCTTACCAACAACAAATCTTTCTGGGAGCAGAAAGTCTCATCCTTCTCATTGTGGAACACTGTGATGTCTCAGGCACCATGTTGTTGTTGTTGTTGTTGAGTTGGTTCCAACTCATAGCAATCCTGTATAGGGTTTCCAAGGAGTGGTTGGTGGATTTGAACCACCAACCTTGTGGTTCAACCCAACATTGCAGTGAAGTGCTGCTACTACAGCACCCCCACCCCCACCCCCACCCCCAGGAGTCTTGACACTGTGCCGGTGGTGGTGGTGTGCTGTGGAGTTGGTTCCAACTCAGTGACCCTGCATAGGTAGGGTTTCTGAGGCTGTAAGT
>NW_006408538.1:15446603-15448222 GCF_000296735.1 Chrysochloris asiatica | reverse complement strand
ACTACGCTACCAGAGCTCCTTTGCTAGGCACTGATAATATAGCCAAGAACAAGATAGAGCATTCACGTAGCTCCTACTCTAGGAGACAGATGTTTAACAACAATCACATATCAAGGAATTATGACTTTCTTAGGTGTAAGAAGGAGCACTGGTTGCGTAGTGGATTATGCGTTGGGCTACTAAACCACAAGCTTAGCAGTTTGAATCTACCAGCCACTCTGCAGGAGAAAATGAGGCTTTCTGCTCCCATAAAGATTCATAGCCTCAGGAATCTAGCAGGGTTGCTATGAATTAGAACCTACTGGATGGCACACAGCAATAATGATATTGTGGTCGCTTTAAAAAAGAGGCCCTCATTTTGTAGAGGTGCATACCAAAATCTTTACCAATAAAATGATATGCCTCAAATTAATACAGGAAGAGGGAGAGTTAGTAGGGATAGGGATGAACAAGATTAACGTGGAGTTGATCACAATTGAAGTTGGATGATTATATTGTTTTCTTTTGTAAATACTTGAGATTTTACATAATAAAGAGTTTTAAAATACTCTGGCAAAGAAATTACAACTCAAGATAAGTGTCCTGAAGGAAAAAGTCAGTGATAGAATGAGAGAAAATGGTAGGGGGCCCCAATTTTGACTGAAGTGGGTCAAGGGATTAGGAGGAGGAGTTAGTCACTTGGGCTCCAGTTGTTGACAGAATGGGGCACTGGGGCATCCTTACTACTAATGATTGCCAAAGTAACCCTTTCTGTCTTCCCACCCTGAGCTCAGGCTGGCAGTATCCTAGAGAGAGGACCTATCTTCCTGACATTGTTGTCAATCTCCTGGCAGACCAGAGTCCAGGGGAAACCCAAGACAACTCCCCAAAGCTGGGCTCTACCCCTCATTGGTTCTGATTCAATAAATGTAGGATGAGCTATGGGAGCATGGTGGCTCTGTAGGATAAGCACTTGACGGCGCACCATACAATCAGTGGTGGGAACCCACCAGCTGCTCCACAGGAGTAAGATGAGGCTTTCTGCTCCCGCCAAGATTTATAGCCTAGGAACCTCTATACAGGGTTCCTGTGAGTCAGAAAAGACTCAAGGCACTTAACAACAGACTGAGACCTAAGAGTTTGCATTTCTAACAAATTCCTAAGAGATGCAGATGCTTCTGGTGTGGCCTCAGAGCCACTAGTGTAAAGCATGCCTCAGTACGTCCACCTCTCCTGGTTTAAGGGCTACTTCCAAGGGCACTGACTCTCTGGCACCTCAACTTACTCAACCGTCAGGGTAAAAGCCTTCTAAACACATTGCTGGGGACTTGTGATACAGGGTTGGGAGGGGAGCAACAAAAAGGGCTTCAAAGTAGTTTAATGACATCTGCTTGACTTCAGTGACAAACTCAAGGTCAAGGATAATTCAAGTTCCAAAATAGTCATCGTTGACCCATTTTAGAGATGAGTTACCTGAGGCACACAGATGCTATTTAAGTTGCCCAAATGGCCACACAGTGAAGAAACACTGGGATTCACCTGAGTCTGGCTAACTCCAGTCCCACTATGCTGCCTCTAGTTATAACCTGCATTTTAGGGCCCCTGGAGTTCTGGCAGGGCACTGCAGGAGAAGTACTGGA
>NW_006408538.1:15427376-15445643 GCF_000296735.1 Chrysochloris asiatica | reverse complement strand
GATTATTTGCTCAGCATACAGGTTGAATAAGTATGGTGAAAGAATACAACCTTGTTGCACACTTTTCCTAATTTTAAACCATCCGGTGTTCCCATGTACATGTTCATATGGCCATGATATATTTTGTAAAGTTTTCAAAAGTATTTTATGGTGATTTCTTTTTCCGTTCTAAATAAGGAATATTTTGGGTACCTAATTGTATGCAATTTTTTATTCTTCAAGAGGGTACTCCAAATTGTATAAGCTTCAAGTCTCAGAAAACCTGGATAGACCCCTGCAGGACCTAGTGAGAGTGCAGACTTACTTTTGGGAAATTGGAAGACGGGCTCACTGCTTGACTCAGTAAAAACACAGACCACCTGGGTTCAAATTCCAGCTCTGTGTCTCCCTCACTGAGTTCGTCTGGGAAGATGTTTAATCTGTGTCAACCTTGGTTTACTCCTTTACATAATGGAGAGGGTAATACAACCAGCAACTCAGTTTGCTAGTTGTTGGAACTCAGTGGCTCTGAAGGAGAAACCTGGCCATCTTATCCAGTAAAGCCTGCTGTTGTTAAGTCCAGTCCAGCCGGTTCCGACTCATAGAGACCCTGTATAGAGTTTCCGAGGAGCAGTTGGTGGGTTTGAACTACTGACCTTATGGTTTGCACTCCAGTGTTGATCCTACAATGCCACATGGGGAGTCCAGGAAACCCTATGGCAGAGGTAGATTCTACCCTGTAAGATTGCTAAGAGTCAAAATCCAGTCAACAGGTACACAACAACGTCATTATTCCAATGATTGGTTCGTGCGTTTCATGGCTTCCTTGATGACCTTCCCTTTCCTTCAAGTACGGAATGGAGTGCGGGAAATGGGGACAGGAAAAAACGAGAGTGCTGCCTCCTACCTCCACACCTGGTCTCCCTCCCTTCCTGGCCCCACCCCCTCACTGGGACTCCTGCCTGCCCATTGCTGGGTAATGACTACCCGCCACGTGGGGGTGGGTCGGCCAGGAAGCAGCTGCCCCAGAACCTCCCGGAAGCTGGACTTAGCCTCCGGTGTGCAGCAGAAGGTCTCACAGGGCTGTAGATCTCCTTCCCGCCGGTGGGGTGGGGGATGGGGGGCGGCAGGCTGAAGCCACGGGTCACCGTCCTATGCATTGGATGCCTTTGGGGAACCTGGAGCCTAGTACTGGAAGACAGCTGAGCAGCACCCTAGACCTTTCACAGGATACCTGGGGCCACCCACCTGCAGCTCCTGCTTCCACCTGCAGACTTTAAAAATGTTCCTGCCTTCTATTTCCTACTTGCATTTCAACCACTTTCTATTTAGTCCTTTCTCCCCCCTCAACCGGTTCTGAAGCTCATTGTCTCTGAAAAATGGCCAAGTTTCTGCTCTGAGTTTGAAGGGGACAGAGGGTTTCCAAGGCTGTAATATTTATAAAAAGCAGACTGCTATGTCTCTCCCACCCTGAGTTCCACCGATCTTTCAGTTAGCAACCAAGTGCTTAACCACTGTTCAGCCAGGGTTCCTTGGACAGGTTCCAAGTTTTCTTAGCCAAAATAAAAATGAAACACCAATCCCAAAAGGAGATAATGGGAAGTCTGAAGTTAAAAAAGGATCTTATCCAAATAACCTCCAAGCTGAAGACTGGTTTTCAGGGCAGACAGTAAGTTATCTGTATTCTTCCTATGTATCAAAGACACTTGTCCATTGTAGGGTATAGAGCCTCCTGCCTGGGTCTTGTTTCCATGCCAATAAAATGATACAATTACATGATACTTGCCATGCCCAAGTGCCACTTGTATGTTTTTTTAATTTAATTTCCTCTTCTTTAAATTAAGTAAACTTTAGATCATTACCTAATTGAGAAACCAATATCATTGTTCATAAGTAGAAAATGGTTGTTGTTAAGTGCCTTCGAGTTGCTTCTGACTCATAGTGACCCTGTATAGGGTTTCCAATGAGCGACCTGGTGAGTTTGAACTGCCGACCTTGTGGCTTAAACTGATCTTGATCTCCAGTGCTTTATCCACAGCACCACACCAAGACTCTCTGGTAGAAGGTAAGAAACCATAAAACAAAAACAAACTATATATATATATATATATATTTATATATATAGTTCACAACCTATAAAAGCATTTAAACAAGCAGGGCATGGGGCAGCCTATCTGACCTCTTCCCTCATGTGAGTTTACCAGGGGGAAGGAGATTGAAACTCCACATCAGTCCAAGGCCGATGGAAGTCAGATAAACCTCCACCCTTCAATCCTTTTTACCAATCCTGACATCAAGTGCCGGTCCCAGAGCCCTCTCTGCTTCTCTGTTGGGTTCACAAATTCATTGTAGTGGCCACATAGAACTCACAGACTCTACTCAGGATTATGGGGTTTATTAGAGATATAGACAGGTTATATAATTCAGGGTCAGAAACATGCAAGGCACACTTCCATTTAGAACAGTCTCTTATCAGCCTGACGAAAGGCAGGCATCGCTCTGGCCCCTTGGCCCGGCCTCTGACTTACCCCAGCTATGTTACAAGGCTCTTTTAAGACTACTGATAAATGCCCAAAGAGTACTCCACTCAGCTATAAGCTTTAGCTCTTAACTTTAATTGTGTGGGTCAGCAAACCTACCTTTCCCTTCCTCTCCCCTCCCAGATAGTGCCTGGAGGCACCCCATTCCACAACAAGACTGGGGTTCACAGGCACTCAGTTGTCTCACTCAGGACCCCCACTGCTCTATCTCCTGCTCTGGGTCTTAGTTCTGCTGCTGCTGCTGCTGCTCTGCTATCCCTCTAATGTCATAGAGCTTTATCTCCTGGGTCCAGGAGGTTCAAGCATGCAGAGATCTTGGGGCCCAAAGAATGCACACCACTCCTGACTCTTCTTTCTCCTTGGTAGTGAGATCATCCTTCCTGCTTCTGAGGTGGCTGATTTAAAACCCAGCAGCATGGCAAAATCGACCAATCGCCTTATTAGAATCCTAAGATTTTACCATCACAACTAGCCCTGACACAACCAAGTCATGTAGTCCTATCAGCATCTTCCCCCACCTTCTCTAACCCAGATCCATCAGGACAAAGTCATTTGGTGGGACTTACAAAGAGCCATAGGATGTAACTCACTGTACCATACAATCCTACTGAGCAAGACCTTGAACTGGAGTATGACCTTTTTGTTAAAAAGAGAGAGTAGCAAGTTTTAGCAGGTGTTAAAGTGTTTAAAAACTAGACCTAAAGTTTCTTCTGTGGGAATTGAGAGTTAAAAAAAAGAAAAGAAAAAGAATTGGTGAAGCGCTTCCATGTGCTGAAACTTTGTGCTGTCTAATGCCTTTCCAGAGTCCTGGTGTGACGCTGTGGGTTAATACACTGGACTGCAAAGATGGTTTGAGCTGCAAGGTCGGCAGTTTAAGCTCACCAGCCGCTCCTTGGAAATCCTGTACAGGGTCGCTATGGGTCAGAACTGACTCTATGGCACTTAACAACAACAACAACAATGCTTTGCTCAGCGGGAGAAAGATAAAGCTTTCTGCTCCTGCAATGATTTTTAAAAGTCTTCGGAAACCCTATACCAAATCGCTATGAACTGGAACCCACCTGATGTCACTTAATAGCAACAGCAGCTGCAGCACCTTGTCCAGAAGCATCCAATGCCACCCTGTTCAGTGCCAGCAGTTCTTTTTTTATAGTTGGAGTCTGATTCAGTGCTCATGTCTCATGTCTAGCATTTGCTCTGGAGTATGTTGGTGGGGCAGAGGGCAGGAGATGAATGAAGGGATCTGATGAAATCCTGTCTACAGTGCAGCCTCTTCAGACACTGTGAGACCAGCTGCCCTGCAGCGGAATGGACTGTGTACCAGAACTTTGTGAGCAGAAGGCAAGCCCGAGACAGCTCTCTTCTGAAAGACAACGTTGGGTCAAGCAAAGTCAGACTTCTGCCTTCTTAACTCGCACAATGTTATTAGAAAATGCAGTCGGTTCAGTTTTTGTTTCAAAAGGGTTTGCTGTTTGGTAATGGCTCATTTCCCTTTGTTGAGTCTCAGCAACGACTCAGCAAAATGAAAAACAGTTAACACCACCTCAGCAACTAATGAGCTCCAGAGAACAGGTACAAGGTGTGACCCCACCCCTGGCAAGAGGTGGTCCCACACCCCCACCCTGCTGCTCTCAGCTAGAGGAACATCTGGGAGGAGGTGAGACCTCCACTCCTTCCAACTTGCCCCTGGGGGTGGGGAGGAAGGGATCTCACCCTTTCTCACGCCTACCCTTCTCCCTCCTCCTTCCAGTCTATTTATGGTGTTGGGCTTTGGCTGAAGGGAGCTGGTGGGAAAGGTGCCACTGAGGAATGAAGCCAGTGGGTCCAACCTTGGGGGTTAGTGGAGAAGGTGGGTGGGCACTTAGCTTGCAAAGACTCTGCCCTGAGCCTGAGCTCATTTTTAGAGATGGTTGAGAGAGAGTCCCAGCTGCACTTGGTTATTTAATGATTTTCTGTCCTGAGCCCTCAACTGAATAGGAGTAGAGGAGGGCCTCTCTCTCCCATGAGCAGGTGGGTGCCTAACTACCCCTCATCTCTCGCTGGTGGTCCAGCACAGCGGTTCTCAGAATGGGTTCCCCTATCAGCAGGATCCATACCACCTGAGACTTGTTAGAAGTGCAGATTCTCGTGGCCCATCCCAGAACTGTGGCGCCAGACTCTGCGGGTGGGCCCAGCCATCTGCGTTCACCAAATGCTGCAAGTAATTCTGATGAGGGCAGCCGCTGTGGAGCTAGAGTCCTGGAGTCAGACAGACTTGGGTTTGAGCTCAGCTCTGCCACTTAGCCTCTGAACCTTCATTTTGGCATCTATACAATGGGGCTAGTCCTGCACCCCCCCCCCACAGTGTGCCGGGATGGACTTGGTAAGATTCTGCACCAGCATGCTTAGTGCGTATCTGTCCCCTAGTGCTTAACAAGCAGCAGCAACCCCTATAAAACCCAGGCTGCAGATGCCAGATTAGACAGAGTGACCCCAGGAAGATGCTCAGGTCAGACCCTTCAGCCGGGTGGCTCTCTGGTTCATGTCTGCATCCTGCATGCTGTGATTGGCCCTCAGAACTGAGTTATTAGCAGATGTGGTTGTTCCCCAGTTTTTCTAGTGGGAGTCCTTCCCCAGCAGCAGGCTTCTTGTATGCAATAATCTTAGCAGAGAGCTGAGGGAACCTCTGTTCTCACCCTGAGGCTCAGCAACTGACTTACAGTCTTCATAGTTCTTCCTCATCTGAAAAAATGGTCAGGGTAACCTCTGACCTGCCAACTCCACAAGGCAATGAGGAGGAGAAATAATTTCACATATATGAAGAACTTATCCCATACCAGGCACAAGCATGTAGTTTTTCATGGATTCATACATTTACCCCAGGAGGTTGGCACTATGTTAGCCCCGTTTTACAGGTAAGGAAATGGAGGCACACTGGTAAGAACTGCCTTTCCAGTTGTCCTCATCAAAGGCAAGTACATGATGGAGAAAGGAAAGCATCTGAATGTTAAAGACAGACCCAGTGGCCACATGCAATCATTATAGGATTCCTTATATAAGACACTTAATTTATAGCCTTGCAGTCCCATGGCACCCACCCACCTATGTATGTCCAAGGGCATGGGAGGAAGGGAACAGGAAACACCTCCATCTCTGACCTCCAGCCCACCTCATCTCTCTTGTCTTTTTCTTTCTCTCTCTTCTTTCCTTTCTCTTTTTCTCACTCCCTCCCTCTTATTCCCACCACCACCCCCTTTAAAATTTTTAAAAATTAGAGTAAGCCACCTTCCTGGGGAAGCTCTATCTCCAAGCAGATAATGTTGGCTGGAACACTGAACAGCACTTGGGAGACACGTGGTTTTGAGGAGTATGCAGCGGGCTGAGCAGGGGAGCAGCTGGACGCAGAGCGTGTGGTCCAGGCTCAGGGAAAGGAAGGCAATTAGCACTTAAGTACCAGATTTAATTCTAAATGCTTCCTATGTGGAGCCAAGCTATCATGTATTGTACACACTCAGCCCACGTGAGGTCAGTCCTATTGCCACCCTTAAAGAACACTGGGGCTGAGGTTAACCTTACCCATGATCACACCACTAGGAATTAGTGAGCTGGGATTTAAACCTGGCCAGGCTGGCTCCAGGGCACACGCTCCCAGACATTTTGCAACATGACTGTTTTCCAAAAGGCAGCCATGTACTTGGACAGGTGCTCATGATGGAGGCAGGATAGGTGTGGGGTGTCCATTTCTCTAGCTGAGGCTTTGAGGAAAAGAGTAAAGTGGCTTATTGGCCAAAGGTCCAAATGTGCTTGGTCTAGTATCATGGGTTTCCAACTTTCTGCCCAGTGTCCCCTGCCCCAGACTGGCAGACAGGTCCAAGCTGTGGGCTTGAGCATCAAACAACAGGGATCAGAACTGGAAGAGATAGCACAGGTGTACAGGGCCTGAGAGATGGGCCAGGGGTTCCGTACCAAGCACAGAGTGTGGGGCATGACCTACCACAGGAAGGCATTTGTCATGGCCACAAACTCTGTTGTTTTTGTGTTAAGTGTGGTCAACTCTGTTCCAATTCATAGCGACCCTGTATAGGGTTTCTGAGGAGCAGCTGGAGGGCTTGAACTGCCAACCTTGTGGTTGAACAGTCCAGTGCTGATCCTATAGCGCCACACCAAGCTCCTAACTGTCTGGTGGTGGTGGTTATGTGCCGTGGAGTTGGTTCTGTCATAGTTAGGCAG
Source organism: Chrysochloris asiatica (assembly GCF_000296735.1). Lineage (NCBI taxonomy): Eukaryota > Metazoa > Chordata > Mammalia > Afrosoricida > Chrysochloridae > Chrysochloris > Chrysochloris asiatica. The sequence goes on along the minus strand of NW_006408538.1, from coordinate 15,438,915 downwards.
TAGTAAAAACTGTCCTGAGATATTGTACATTTCATATGTACAAATTCTTTAACCCTTACAACACCCTAGGAGGTTTCCTTTTTTAGAGATGAGAAAAGAGGGTCCCAGGAAGACTTAGCCACAGTGACACAGCTAGAAGGTGGCAGGATCAGAATTCAGACCTCAGTCTTGATGACTTCTCCACCCCAAGCTGTGGCCCAGAGCTCCCTCTAAGTTCCAGGCAAGGGCAAGGACTAGTCCCAGCACAGTGCAGCTGGACCTCCAGGCAGGACCGAGGGCTCAGCTGGCTGGAGTCTGAGTTAGCTTCAGGACCATTCACTCCCTTTGAGTTAACTTCAGGACTGTCCCCATCTCACACAGATGCCCCTATTTTTCTGAGAAACGGACAGACATTGCCCATTTTTAAGACACTGGAGGCTGAGATGAGTGGCCGACCACATCATGCACAGTATTAAAGTCTGGATGAAAAACAGTCCAGGGAGATTTCAGGCTACAGCAAGGGGAGGGGAGAATCTTATTTTAATAAGGTATCACGTTCCAGAAAACCTCTCAAGGGTGTCCAATTCTCTGGTCAAAGAGGGGCTGTGTTGTAGACTGAAGACGGCAGGGAAGATAAACTGCCACCCGCTGAGTGGATTACCGCTGCCTGCGTTAGGACCCGACCGAGCAAGCACGGTGGAGAGGGGCTCCGCTGGTCTCTCCACTTCTCACGGACTTCGTTTCTCTCTCTGATCCCAAGACAGCCTGCCCCCCAAGGAACCTCACAATACATAAATAAGAGTTCATGCCAGGCATTACAAATGTGTCTCCCTGGTGAGGCAACAGAATCCTGGGGGTATCCTTTGAAGCAAAACCCAACCCAACCCAATAACATCTTTTGGGTTCCGATTCATAGCACCCTCCAGAAAGAGTAGAACTGCTCCATAGGGTTTCCAAGGTTGCAAATCTTTACACAAGTAGACTGCGTCATCTTTCTCCTGTGGAGGGGCTGATGGGTTTGAACTGTTGACCTTTTGGTTAATGCTTAACCACTGTGCCACCAGGTACCTTCCTTTGAAGCAACCATATCAAGACATACGACTACCAGGGCAAAACCACATCTAATATGGCTGACCAGCTTCAGAGTTCTATTGAGTTGGATAAAAATAGCTTTATGACATTGAAGGCCCCATTGGCTCCACTCTGGATGGCACCTTGGATTGGACACCCTTCCCCTGCCTTTCTAGGCCCACTCTCTACCTGATTGTTCCTTGCCTGATTCCATTTACATGGGACTCAGAGGAGAGCAGACTGGAAGAGGGGAAGGATTGCATTCCCTCAGCTCCCACCTGAGGGTCCCTGCAGTCTGGATGTCCCCCTTACTCCAGACTGAAGTAACTTCTCCAGCTTCTAGAATGCTTTCTTCATCCATTCAGGCCTCTGTTCTTCAGTATTGCTAGTTCTGGACTATGTACCTTGTTGTTGTTGTTAAGTGCTGTTGAGTCGGTCCTGACCCACAGCGACCCTGTATAGGGTTTCCGAGGAGCAGCTGGTGAGCTTGAACCTCCAACCTTGCAGTTCAAACGGCTTTGCGGTCTGACGCATTAACCCACAGCGCCACACCAGGACTCCTATGATGTACCTTAGTTTCCCTCAATTGAAGTATGCTTCCGTTTCCTGATGAATACTGACCCCAACAAGGCTTTTATAAAATAACCAAGAATTTATTAGGCCCTTGAACCAATGGCCTTGACATGTTATAAACGCTAACATTAAAAAATCCCCTCCCAGACCCTGTATACTGCACTATTCCCGGAACAGGAAAGCCCCCTAGAAGCCACGTTTATGGAATGAAGGATTCCTGGTAGGCCTGTTTCGGCTTTTCCAGTCTGGCTGATGGATGGTTTCCCACCCTCAGCATGTGGGGGTCTGCTGGCCATTCCAGAGGGGCCTCCATTCTAGGAGAACCCCCACCCCCAGGATAGGGACTGAATTCTCGCACCTCTTGCTATCAGATGGAAGGAGCAAGGCTGGGTTGGGTTTTGGCACTAGCAACTCAGCAGCTAGACCCTGGTAACACATTTGAGCTACAAAGACAGGTGGAATGCTAAGAATCCGCTACAAAAGTGATACCCCACTTGGTAACCATGTAACGAAGTCTTCACTGGTCCAATTCAGATGTCTCAGGGTGTTCTGTTAAAGTGCCTGGAATGCCATCAGACAGTTGTTCATTCAGATCATTATTGGTTCATTCATTCCGTGGGAAGAGATGAGGCCTGGGTGGGCTCTGCTCTCTGCACCCAGCAAAACTTCAGTCCTTTCCACGCCACCCAAGCCCTCCCAGCACGTCCTTAACACCTTACAGAGGCTCCAAAGGGCCACGCGGCCCTGACATCCTAGCCACCCTACTAGATGAGGTGAACCAGCAGGGCAGAGCATGCTGAGCCAAGTAGCAAACCCAAATTCACATAAAAGGACATCACTACCCCTGTGGCCTCAGCCAGCTCCCTCGACACAATCTTCGGCCCGTAGATGAGGGCCAGGGTGCTGAGGTAACCATTGCTGATTCCCAGCAAAGAGGTGAAGACTATGGGGTAGACGTCGGACATGAAGAGTACCTTCTTTAGGTGTGTGCGGGGCTGGTAGTTGCAGAATATGAAGAGTGGGATGAAGCAGGTTCGGAGAAGCACGAGCCCTGGGAGCAGCCGACTTTTGGGTCCTGGGATCTGGATCCAGGCTGTGATCTGCCGGCCACACAGGTCAGCAAAGTTGTACAGGAGGAAGCTGGTGAGGGGGACAAAGAACTTGGTGGTCCACAGTGAGCCGGAGCCCTTGTTGAAGGACTCGATGTTGGTGCACATGGCGGGGAAGATGAGGCTGGTGATGAAGAAGAGATAAATGATGCTGAAGCCTAGGCCAATGGTCATCTTCAGGATGGGACAGAGGGGTGGCGTGTGGGAGTTATTGGATCTGGGGGCCAACAAAGAGGCACTGGAAGAGTCCTGGAGCTGCCCCACTTCACCAGAAACCACGTGGGCTGGCCAAGCAGGCCTCATGTAGAACCTGCAGGGAGGAGAAAACACACGTGGTCAGAGGGCAACCATAAAGCAGGCTCACTTGGGATTTCCCCTCAAAACATATTTCTTGAAAGAATAACCTATACAAGTGCCTTTCCCCTGTACCCTCAGTACTGAATATTATCAATCATTTTGATCTCTACTACTCTGATGAGTGCAAAAGCCTGTAACTTTCTGCTGTGTTGTGTGACCTTGCCTAAGTCACTTGTCCCTTCTGGGCCTCAAGTGCCTTGAAAATCAGGAGGTATAAGGCTGACTGTGGAGTCCTGGTATGGCGCTGTAGGTTAATGGGCCAGAATGCAAAGCTGTTTGAACTGCAAGGCGGTGTTCAAGCTCACCAACTGCTCCTCGGAAATCCTTTACAGGGTCGCTATGGGTCGGAACCGACTCGATGGCACTTTACAACGACAAGGCTGACTGTATTGACAGGTCAAACAGAAGGGCGTGGTGTGCTGGAGTGATGGGTAGGTTCTGCCTCCCTGCTTGACCTTGGGCTAGGCCCAGTTTCTTCCTCTCTAAAGTGGAGCTTTGAGCCTTGAAGTTAGACATGGGGTTACCTGGAGGTGACCGCCAGTTTTCTCATCCTAAAAGCCTACAGACAACGGGCAAGTCAGGAGGCAGACTCTTGAGGGCATTACATTTCCACGTGATGCTGAGCTGGGCACTTCTTGGTGTGTGCAGAATTTCACAACTACTGTCTATGGAGTGGAACATTCTCACTTCCCCTCTACTCAGTACCAAGTCCTTGACTTAGAGCTGTTTGGAGAAAGCTCCCCACCAACTTCCTCTGTTGGAAGTTATTCCTCTTAAGTTTTTCCAAATCTGCCTGCTTCATCTCACCCTTACCAGTCTCTACCCTGTGCTAAGGAATGGTAGCATCTGATGGCCAGTAGTAGTGTTGCATGAGGCTCAGGACTTTCTGGTCAGGATGGGGCGGTCCAGCTGAGCCCTCCTAGAGGCAGTGCCTGTGGCTTTCCTTTTAAATACATCTGTTCTGAGCAGCTCTAAGAGCACAGGACTTGCTAAAAGCTCCATCCTCAAATGAATTTCGATCAGCCCAGATGTGTTGACCAGAGTTTTGTTCAGCAAGGAAACAGAAACTTGAACAGGATGGCCCAGCCATGGGTGCCAACTGGCTCACATGCTTGGCTGGAGAGGACTTAGGCCTGCCCAAGCTACACTGGAGACTAGGTGACCAGTGGTTCCAGTGTGCCTGAGACTGTTCCAGTCTGAGCACTGTCCCTTGTCCTGGGAACCTCTTCAATCCCAGATAAACAAACGGTGATGGTTGGCCTTCCCATTGGAAATGCTGTTTAGTGCTATTAGTGGTGATGGCTGTGTTCCGTGGAGTCGGTTCCGACCCATAGCGACCCTCTACAGGGTTTCCGAGGCTGTCATTCTTTACGGGAACAGAAAGCTTCATCTTTCTCCTGCGGAACAGCTGGTAGTTTCGAACTGCTGACCTTGTGGTTCACAATTCGTCACCACTGTGCTCTGTTAAGACAGTTCTGACTTGTGCACAACAGGAAGAAACAATGCCCAGTCCTGCAACACCCTCACACTGTTACTGCGCTTGAGCTCACTGTTTCAGCCACAGTTCCAATCTATCTCCTTGAGGGGCTTCCTCTTTTTTATCCAGCATGAGGTCCTTCTCATGTCCAAAGTACGTCAGGCAAGTCTCACCATCCTGACTTCTAAGTAGCATTTGTTGGTTCTTCTTACAATCTGTGGTATATTCAGTATCCTTTGCTAACACCTTAATTCAAAGGCATCAACTCTTCTTCAGTCTTCCTTATTCACTGTCCAGCTTTGAACGCAAATGAGGCAACTAAATATGCCATAGCTTGGGTTAGGCACACCTACTCCCTCAAAGTGACTTTGCAGCAGATTTGGCCAATGTTGATTTCTTGACTGCTGCTTCCATGGGTGTTGATGGTGAATTCCAGTAAAATGAAACCCTTGACAACTTCAATCTTTCCTCCCTTTCTCTCGATGTTCCAGTTATGAGAATTTCTGCTTTCTTTATATTGAGGAATAATCCACACTGAAGGCTGTAGTCTTTGATCTTCATCAGTAAGTGTTTCAAGTCGTCTTTGCTTTCAGCAAGCAAGGTTGTGTCATCTGCATATCACAAAGTATTAATGAGTCTTCCTCTAATCCTGATGCCTAGTTCTTCATACAGTCCAGCTTCTCAGATGATATGGATATGGACCTACCCAAATACTCTGAAATGGAAAATACAACCAGAATGTTCCTTTGTACAAGAAGTGTGAGACTTTGGAAACCTCATCAGAAAAAAACGAATTGCTAGAAAAGGACATCACGTTTGGCCAAGTAGAGGGTCATCAAAAATGAGAGAAGCCATCAGTGAGATGGATCGATATACCACAGTCATGACCAGTCTGCAGGACTGGTACTGGTAACATTCCATTCTCATGTATACAGGTTGCCATGAACTGGAGTTGGCCCAAGGGCAACTACCAGGTATGGCTCAGTGAAGGCACACAGTATGGTCCTGGTAGACAGGGAGGAGCAAGGGCTAGAACTATCCCAACTCTGCCAGCTCACACATCATGTGACCACAGGTCACCTGGCTGCCTTTTTGTCTTAGTTTCCCCTCCTGTAGAATGGGGATAATAACTCTTGCCTTTCCTAAATCTCAGGTTTGCTTTTAGGATCAAATAAGATAATGAATATGAAGCTACATAGAAAAGAATAAAATGTGAGAAAAAGTTAGTGTTTCTTTTTTTTCCAAGAACAATAGTCAACTTGGAAGAAAAATCAGGAACTTGACAAAGAGAAAGCAAGACAGAGATTCAGGCAAGAGAAGAGCTGCCGCAGGTTGGAGAGGAAGCCCCATCGAGCAGTGGTTAAAAAGCACAGATTGGAATCTGGGTTCGGATCCTGACTCTGCTCCTCTTAGCTGTTAACTCAGGCAAATTCTCTGATCTCTCTGAACCCAAGTTGACTTGTTTGTGGATGAGAATAATAATAATGCTGTTGTTGTTTTCGGCATACACCAGACTGAAACAGCACCTCACCATACCAGCTTCTTCGAGTCCATTCCTGCAATGCTGACCCAGCTCATCAAGGGTCCCCTCCGCCCCTGCACTGTGTCCAGAGCAAGTGACTCCGACAATGTTTTGTTGTGCCCCAGAAGGTTTTCATTGGCTTCCAGAAATAGATTGCCAGACCTTTCTTCCTAGTCTCTCTCAGTCTGGACACTCCACTGAAACCTGTCTACCATGGGTGACAGGCATGGTATTATTGGTGGCATTGCTTCCAGCAGCAGAGCAACATGCAAGCTGGCATGGTCTGCTAAGCTGACAGGCGGGTGGTAGACTAGTAGCAGCGGCAGTACTGTACCCTGAGGGGAACAGAGCTGTGTGCAGGTTCAATGAGACAGGACATGTGCCTGGAACAGGAGACGTGTTCAAGGAATAAGAACCACCACTCATCAGTATTCTTCAAGTCCCCCTCCTACCACCTGCCTTCCTGCCCTAGCACCTAGGGTACAGAGGGAGCTGATGTCTCATATTCAGTGACCAGACCACAGCCCGAGGCACCAGGGGCATAGCAGTGGACAAAACTCACACAGGTTTCTGCCTACACAGCTCTCACCCTGTGGTGGGGGTGGCAGGCAATGCTCTAATTAGATGATCTAAGAATGTAAACACACAACTACTTCAGAAGGAGCCTCACCTGGCGTACGCCAACCTGGGCAGCAGCAGGTAGAGCACGATGCAGAGTGCGAGGAAGACGTCCGCAGTCAGGAAGAAGGCCAGGGCACTATCTGTCACGTCGCGGGACACTGCCAGGTCTACCAGTGAGGCCACAGCACTGATGGTCCCGCCCATGGCTCCCCCTGCAGAGACCAGAGGACACCACGGAGGTGGTCAGTGGGTGTGTGGTCAGAGGATGTATGGTTACGGGTCCATCTTCCTGGTGTCACAGGCTTCAGTCCTCTAGAGATGTTTGGACTTAACAAAAGTGTAAGAAAAATTCTCCCTGCCGAGAAAATGGTCATGTTTTCTCTCAGCTCCTGAAAACCTGGCAAACACAGAGGGCTCCCATACCTGTGAGCCTCTGGATTTAGAGTGGATCATTATTCGAGGCCCCCAGCCCTGGGTCTGAAGCTTCTCGCCAGTGCATTATGGCTGAGTCATGTGCTGTTAAGAGGTAGCAAATAGACTGTAGGAGTTCCCGTCCCTCATCTGGTTTCTGGTTTCATCTCCAACCCTTGACCCTTCATGTCTCTTTACTGTCTTCCTGGTGGGGTCTAAATGTGAACTCAGGGGCCAGAAATCTCAGAGAGCCCTGAGCTTCCTCTTCTCTGTTCTTGGCCCAACCCACTCACCAGGAGAACTGACAGAGAATTTTCTAACATAGATTCTCCTGGGGAGCTCTCAGTGGCTACATAAGCCACTAGGTTTCTCACCCATGAGCTTACCGAACTTGCCTCACACCCCAAGGCAGCTGAGGCACACACACAGGCACACGTACACACACACAACACACACTCACATACACTTACACATACACTGACACTCATGCTCACATATGCATGCAACTGCCCTATCACATGGGTGTCCCCTCTTGCCAAGGTTTTTGACAGACGTCATGTCATGTGACATTCTTTCATTGTTCCCTACAGAGGTGGCAACCCTAGTGGATCACGAGTCCAAGACCCAAAAGGATGTATGTCTGACATGTGACTCTGCCTTTCGCTAGCTATGTGACCCTGTGGGCTAACATGACTTGTGTGAGTTACAGTTTACTCATCTGTAAAATGGGGTGATGGCACCTGCCTTGTATAACTGCTCTGAGGACTGAATGAGCCGATGTTAGGAAAAGACCCGGCACATATGCTTTCAACCAGTGCTAGCTCCCTTCCTTGTCACAACCACACAGCAACTTTGGGGAGGCCCCAAACGCCTTACGTTTTTTCCTTCTTGAGCCTTCCTGGCTAACAGCCAGAAAGCCTAAGTGTAGCACCGGCGTGTGGAGTCCTTCCTAAGTGTGGGCAGATCACAAAACTCCTGGAAAGCAGAGCCCAAACTAGTGCTGTCCATCACATGTGAGCACAGTGAGCTGGGCATGGGAAAGCACCGAATCTGCGGCGGGACGATTATTATCAATATGGTGAGTGTCTAGTGAAGATGCTGGAGTGGCTGGCTGCATGGGTGTGTTAGCCACTGGAGAGACCAGGAGATCAATCCGCAGGGAAGTAAGAAGGCTGGCCGCACACAGCTGAGGTGAAAATAGCACACTGGTCCATGTATGAGCACAAACAGTGGGTACCTCTGCCCATTGTTACCTGGAGCAGAAGTGGGCAGGTGGTCCAAACCCTATCATTGCCTCAACTACCATCAGCCAATAGCTCTATGGCTGGGCAGGAAACAGCTCACAGCCCAGATGCATCATCCGTTCTCTCAATTGTCCCAACAGAAGGTGACCAGAGAGGCAGGGCAAAGATACACAAATTGGCACCATGAGTAAGAACACAGAGCATCTGTGTCTAATCCCAGCTCTACCACTTCTAGCTGAGTGACCTTGGGCAAGTCACTCAACACCTCTGGATCTCTTTCCTCATCTGTGAAGTAGGGCTGCTGATAATCCCCACCTCCTAGGGCTCTTAGGGACATTATAAGGGTTATGATATGTCAAGCGCTCAGAGCAGTCACTGGCATGGAGAAATGCTATACAAATCCTCTGATTCCCAAATAGGTCTTTGGGACCTAATTTCTGTCCTTCCCACATCAAAGCAGCAACAACTGTGTAAACCCTTTGCCAAAAGGGTGCCCACTTCTGAGAAGCTGTAATCCCCACCTAGGCGTTTTGTAAGAACTAGGGTTAAACTCATTAAGACATTCCCCGGCTGCCCCAAGGAACACTATCTTAACATCGCTGCCTATTGATTCTCCCTTCTCCCTTCCCAACTTGTACAGAATTTACAATATTATCATCAACAACAAGCCAGGCCTCCAGGGAGCTCATCCTTCATGACTCCCCTACTCTTATCTCATCAGTTATGCAAATATATGTAAATGAGGGGCTTAAAAAAACTCTAGTACAAAACAAATTAATTGTTCTTTCAGATGCCAACACACACAGAACTCACAGATGGGCTGCTCTGGACAGAAAAAGGAACTGGGGTTGGCTTGGTGAGGTGGCACCTGGGGCCTCTGGATGATCACGACCCTTTGGACCCTGGAGGAGTGGGAACCTCACACAGTAATGAGGCTTAGGATCAAGGGTAAGATTGATGCATAAGTACTAACTTTCCCCACCTTTTAAAAATGGATTTTCTGAAAAATTTGGACAGTGCCTAGGTGGTCCAAGTGCTTAACTCTCTTGACTGTTAATCAAAAAGGTTGGAGGTTTGAGGCGTACCCAGAGGTGCTTCTAAAGGCCTAACAATTTGCTTCTGAAAAATTATTGGAGCACAGTTCTACTCTGACCCACACGGTGTCACCAGGTGTTGGGGTTGACTTGACAGCAACTGGTCCCTGCCTTCTAGAAGACACTCAGGTAACTGGATGAGTCTGAAGTGCCACTTCCTAACATAAGTGGTATGATTTGTCATTGGCGCCTTGAGAGATAGCAAGGCTGGAATCAGATTTTCAAAAATATATCCTCTAGAAGACTACAGGAGTCCTGGTGTGGTGCTGTAGGACTTCGAGTTTGGTTTGAACTGCAAAGTTGGCAGTTCAAATTCACCAGCCACTCCTTGGAAACCCTAGAAAGGTCACTATGAGTTGGAACTGACTCGATGGCACTAAACAACAACAGCAGATAGAGGGGGTTGAGAGGTTATGAACCACTCTCTGACACCAGAGGTGACAGATGATTCAAAATATGACTGGGGAAAAACTGCCTCCTCAAAGTAGAGTTGACTGTGATGACATGAATGGAGTAAAGCTTTTGGGACCTTCATTTTTGATGGGACCTTCATTTTGATGAAGAGAAACAGCTGTACATCCATTAATAATTGGAACATGGAATGTACAAAGTATGAATCTAGGAAAATTAGAAGTTGTCAAAAGTTAAATGGAACACATAAACATCGATATTCTAAGTATTAGTAAGTAAGCTGAAATGGACTGGTATTAGCCATTTAAAATCTAATAACCATATGGTTTACTATGCCAGGAATGCCAAATTGTAGATGAATGGCATCACATTCATCATCAAAAAGAACATTGTAAGATCTATCTTTAAGTACAACACTGTCTATGATAGGATAATATTCATACGTCTACAAGGAAGACCAGTTAGCAAAACTACTCTTCAAATTTATGCACCAACCACTAAAGCCAGTGATGCTAAAATTGAGGCATTCTACCAACTTCTTCAGTCTGAAATGGAACAAACATATAATCAAGACGTACTGATAATTACTGCAAATGGAATGCAAAGGTTAGAAACAAAGAGGAAGGATCAGTAGTTGGAAAAGATGGCCTTAGTGATAGAAATAATGCTGGAGATCACATGATAGAATTTTTCAAGACCAATGACTTGTTCATTGAAAGTACCTTTTTTAAACAACATTAAAGAGGACTATACACATGGACCTCACGAGTGGAATACACAGAAATCAAATTGACTACATATGTGGAAAGAGACGGTAGAAAACCTCCATATATTCAGCCAAAACAAGGCTGGGGCAGACTGTAGAACAGACCATCAATTGTTCATATGGGAGTTCAGGCTGAGTCTGAAGAAAATTAAAACAAGTCCAGCAGAGCTAAAATATGACCTTGAACATATCCCACCTGAATTTAGAGATCACCTGAAGAACAGATTTGATGCATTAGACACTAAAGACCGAAGACCAGAAGAGTTGTAGGATGACATCAAGAACGTCATACAATGCACAGTCACTGTATGTCACAAAATATGTCACAGTCACAAAAATAATTGGTAGATGTTGTATCATTACAAGAGGTACCATATAATCAAGGACAGATGGTGCTGAAGGAAGAAGTCCAAGCAACACTGATGACACTGGGCTCCAGGAATTGACAGACACAAATTGAAATCTTTCAACAAATTGATACCGCACTAGTGATGCTTACTCATCTGTCAAGAAATTTAGAAGACAGCTACCTAGTCAGCCGACTGGAGGACATCCATATTGTGCCCATCCAAAGAAAGGTGACCCAATGGAATATGGAAATCATCTAACAATATCATTAATATTACATGTAAGAAAAATTTTGCTGAAGATAACTCAAAAACAGCTGCAGCAGTACATTGACTAGGAGCTGTCAGAAATTCAAGCCAGATTCAGAAGAGGACATGGAATGAGGGATATCATGGCCGACATCAGATGGAAGCAAAGAACAGTAAAAAGATGTTTACTTGAATGACTAACTTTTCAGTTTAGGAGCGGAGGTCCCTGGGACCATCAAGGGAGAAGAGTGGAGAGCGGGACCCTACCCAGAGAAGCAGTGATGCCAGAGATGGAGGCAGAGATGATG
>NW_006408538.1:15414938-15426961 GCF_000296735.1 Chrysochloris asiatica | reverse complement strand
GATGTGGAACAAGGTCTATCATTGTTGACGTCATGTGGATCCTGGCTGAAAGTAGAAAATACCAGAAAGATGTTTACCTGTACCTTACTGGCTTTCGAATATGTGGATCATGAAAAGTTATGGACAACGTTGCAGAAAATGAGTATTCTGAACACTTAATTATGCTCATGAGGAACTTGTACATAGACCAAAAGGCAGTTGTTAGAGTAGAACAAGGGAACACCAAATAGTTTAAAATTAGGAAAGGTGTGAGCCAGGGTTGTATCTTCCACCATACTTATTCAAGCTGTATGCTGAGCAAGTAATCCGAGAAGCTGACTTATATGAAGAAGAAAGTGGCATCAGGATTGAAGGAACACTTATTATGCAGACAGTACAACCTTGTTTGCTGAAAGTAAACAGGACTTAAAATACTTACGGATGAAAATCAAAGACCACAGCCTTGGGTATGGGCTGGAACTCAATGTAAAGGAAACAAAAATCTTTATCATTGGACCAATAAATAATATCAAGATAAATAGAGAAAAGATTGAGGTTGTCAAAGACTTCATTTTGCTCAGATCAACTATCAACATTCATGGAAGCCAGTGGTCAAGAAATCAAACAATGCCAAATCAAACATTAGGCAAATCTATTACACAAGACCTCTTTAAAGTGTTCAAGAGCAGAGACGTCAGTTTGAGGACTAAGGTGCACCTGACCCAAGTCATGGTATTTTCAATCGCTGCACATGCATGTGAAAGTTGGACAATGAATAAGTAAGACTGTAGAACTGATGTTGGAAGAGAATATTAAAAGCACCATGGACTGCTAGAAGAACAAACAAATCTATGTTTGAAGAAGTACAGCCAGAATGTTCCTTAGAAGCCAGAATGGTGAGACTTTGCCTCTCATACTTCAGACATATTGTTCTTATTGTTAAATGCCGTTGAGTCGGTCCCAATCCATATCAGGTTTCTGAGATGCAAGCAGCTGGTGAGCTTGAACTGCCGGCCTTGTGGTTCAAACCAACTTTGCAGTCCAATGCATTAACCCAGAGTAAGTCCAACCATATTGTTAGGAGGGACCCGATCCTGGAGAAGGACATCATGCTTGGAAAGTGGAGGCTCAGTGAAAAAGAGGAAGACTGCCAATGATTGGCACAGTGGCGGCAGCAATGGGCTCAAACATAGCAACGATTGTGAAGTGGGCACAGGACTGGGCAGTGTTTCCTTTTGTTGTGCATAAGGTCACTATGAGTGGGTACCAACTTGACAGCACCTAGCGACAACTGATGCACACCTACCACCACCACACCGCCAGTTGCTGTCAAGTTGAGTCCCACTCAAGGAGACCCCATAGATGTCAGTAGAATTACGCTGTACAGGGTTTGCAAAGGTGGATTTTCAGAAGCAGACTGCTGGACATTTCTTCTAAGGCACCTGACGGTGGACTCTAACCACCAACCTTTCAGTCAGCAGCCAGGTGTGTTAACTCTTTGTACCACTCAGGGATTCTTCCACACCTAGCACACATTTCCTTTCTGGAAGCCCATGAATCCTTTCCATGATCCCCTGGTGGACTGACCCAGCTAAGTGTCTGGCCCCATGCTCACACCTGAAATCAGTGCCTGGGAGTTCCTCATTGGGAAGGAGCCAGTCAGGCCGTAGACGCTGCTACCGAAGATGGTGGAGGCACTGCTGATGAGCACCATGCAGACCATGGTGACAGCGAAGAAGCCATTGGTCCAGGAGGAAGTATCCACTTTCACCAGAATGGTCATCACCATGAAGATGGCCAGCATCATGGTCAGAGAGGTCAAGACGCGGACCCGGACTGGAACCCTGGGCGAGGAGTCAGAGGTGGTTAGAGAGCCATCGGGTGAGCCACCCTAAGGAAGTAGGTGAGCTCAGCAGTTGGCAGCGTCCACTCTGGAGTCAGAAGGCCTGGGTCTCAATCCTATTTTCCTGCCTCACTAGCTGTGTGGCCTTGGGAAGTTACCCAATGGCCCTGCCTTCAGCTTCTGTAACTGTACAATGGGTAACAGAACTGTTAGGGGTTGAATTGTGTTCTTCCCCCAAATCTTAGGTTATAATCCCATTTGAGAATGGATAACTTTTTTATGTTAATGAGGTAACAGTAGTGTTGTTGCTGTTAACTGCAGACCTTGTGATTAGCAGTCCAGTGCTGAGTCTATACTGTCATGGGGTGCTTATGAAGATTTCAGAAGTTGAGATGTGTTGGTTGTGGGTACAGGGCAAAAGCTAAGTAAATACTGCATCTTGCTGTGGGGTCCAAGGGCAGGATACAGGGCTGTCAAATCCTTCTGCTCCTCTTGACCAGCAATGCCCTCCGGCTGGTTTTATATAGTGTTTAAACACAACCACCACCCACTGGACTCCTGCCCCCCAGACTTTGCAGTGGGGTGTAGCAGAGGGAAAGGGGGAAGAATATAATCATTATCCTCAAGGCACACATTCCCGTAGCACTTAATTTGTGTTAAACACTCTTCCAAGTGTTTTCTATATATGAACACCCTTAATTCTCTTACCTAGCTTATGTATCCTCTGCGCACACCAGCTCCATAAAATAGGTACTCTTACCTGTCCCCTGCACACACTAGCTCCATAAGATAGGTACTCTTACCTGTCCTCTGCACACACTAGCTCTATAAGATAGGTACTCTTACCTATCCCCTGTGCATACCAGTTCTATAAATAGGTACTCCCATCTATCCCCTGCACACAGAGGAGGTGCAGAGAGGGTAAGGGACTTGTTCAAGGACACTTGGCTGGTCAAGGGTAGAGCTGGGCTCTGAATGCAGGAGGTATGCTCCAGGCTGTACTCTCAGAAAGACACTCTCTTGCCTCCCCACAATGGAGGCAACATGGTGGTATCAAAGGAACCAGGGGAATAGAGGTGACTGGAATGGTCTCAGAATGTCCTGGCCAGCAGCTGATGCCAAGGTTTGTGCCCTCTGGGACCAGGTCTCCTCAAGTTCCCAATACCATGCCTGCACATTCGATCAGACACTCCCTCCAGCCCCATCCACATAGATTGCCCTGGGGAAAGAGGCAAGAGGTAGAGGCTTTCTGGGAAGCTGCACATTTCTATTCTAGGGAGCAAGAATACCATCTACATGGTCTGTTTAAATCATCAGATTAGAGTAAGCTTTAAATTGGACCAGACAGTGAGTTGTTCATTTTTCTGCTAACCAGTGGGTGGAGGTTGGGTGAAAAGCAAGATTAAGGATACAAAAAAATTCTTGATAAAAAAGTAAAAGGTAAAGTTGAACAGTAGAAAAGACACATAGTATGTCTGCCGATGAGTTTGAAGTGAGGGGTGTGAAAAGCAGTAACGGGTGTTCTCCAAGGGCTTTTGTGGCCACAAAGTGTTGAGTTTCCTTAAGCATCTCAGCAGGTGTTGCCTCCACTACTTAAGTGGGGTGGGTAGAGTGAAGGAAGGTCAGTGAGTGAGTACCTATGTTGTTGGGACAAGAACCCAAGTCCGCTGGTCCCTAGCCCAAGACACAGTCTGCTCAAGTGTGTCCTCTCTGAAGTATACGTTCAGCACACATTTACTGAGAAGCTACGGGGTGGTGTGCGTGGAACACAAGGCAGACCCAGGGAAGGCATACCATAAACTCATCATTGTACCCTAGTATGTGCTCCACCAAGAGAACCAGAGTGCATCAGTGGACAAATTGAAGGCATAAAACCCTCCCTGCGGATCATTTAAAGATTTTGGAAGCAAAATCTAAGCTGAAGTGTAAGACATGAAGGGGGACATATATGTGCGTGTGCACCAAGGTTTTGAATGGCTCATTCTGGTTTGAGCCCCCTGCTAAGAATTTGCATTTCCACCACTGACTCAGAATCTATATTTTAACAAGCTCCCCAGGTTCGAAGCCTGGTTGTGGGTGCAACGCGCAGTGCTGGCTTAGGGCAAATGCTCAGTAAATACTGCCTCGTGCTGCCGGGTTCAAGGGTAGGATACAGCGCTGTCAGAGCAATTCCTCTGCTCCTCCTGCATGGCGATGAGCTCTTTCTGGCTTCGTCTAGTGTTTAAACACAGCAACCACCCACTGGACTTCTCTCCTCAAGACTTAGCAGTGGGGTGTAGTGGAGGGGAGGGGTAAGAAGATGCATATGAGATGATAGCATGTTGACAGTTCCACCAGAACTGAGAGCTCACTGGAGTGCAGAGAGGAGCCTGGAGAGACACCAAGCCCCACCCTGTAAGGCCCTGTCCACCTTGGGTCAGCATTAGGGCTTGACTCTGTAACATGGGGTGTGGAGTGGACATGCTGACTTGGTCAGCACTCCTGCACTAGGAGACCTCTCTTTCCTCTAGGCCAGATCCTAGAGAGGTTGCCAGCCTCATGGTCCATACCAGCCCAGTTGCAAGAGATGGGTACAGGGTTCTATGAATTCTATGCCTCAGGCCACAGGGACTGATTTAGGGATTAGCACATGATCCAAGTAGGGTCTCCCTCAGTCTCCCAGGATTGGCAGCGAGATGTTCTCTCTGCTGCGATTGTGTCTCCGGCTATTGGTCACTATCTTGCCAGCTATGTGGGGAGAGGCTACCTAGAGAAGGGAGCCAAGCACAGGTTCATATATCACAGAGATGGCGCACAAGGTGGAACCCTCTTGGTGTTTGTGATCTCCTGTTGTTAAATGCCATCGAGTTGGTTCCGACTCACAGTGAACCTGTATAGAGTGTCCACGTTGTAGCTGGTGAGTTTGAACCGCCAATCTTGTCATTCAAACTGACCTTGCCGTCTGGGTGCTTGTCCTACAGCATCACACCAGGACTCCTAGGTTCAATTATAAGGAGTTCTGATGGCGTAGTGGGTTACATGTTGAACTGCAAACCGCAAATCAGCAATTCAAATCCACCAGGTGCTCTGTGCGGGGGTGGGGTTGGAAATGAGGCTTTCTGTTCCCATAAAGGTTTACAGCCTCAGAAACCCTAGGCACACAGCCAACTAGTCAGGTTCAATGATGCCTGTCGGTAGACCTCTCTTTAGTTTCCTCCTAGAGAATGACTCAATTCAATTTTGTGTTTGGAGTCCTGGTGTGGCACTGGAGGACAAGGTAGGTCTGAAGTTCAAGGTCAGCAGTTCAAACTCACCAGCCGCTCCTCAGAAACCCTATTCAGGGTCACTATGAGTTGGAACCAACTTGGCAACACTTAACAACAACAACAACAACATCATTTGTTACAGTCCCTGGGTGGTACAAACAGTTAACAGGCTTGGCTACTAACCAACCAAGAGGTTGGAGGTTCATGTCCACCCAGATGTTGTTGTTGTTTTTGGTAAGTACTAGTGAGTTTAGGGTTTCCGTGAAGTATCACCCTCATTGATTAGCAGCCCACTGCTGATTCTGCAATGCCATATCAGGGCCAGCACCCATCAGGGAACAAGGCCCGGTGATCTATCATCGAAGGTCTCCTCTGACATACATGGGGTCACCATGAGTTGGAATCAACCTGATGGTGTGTCATATATTACCAACCAGGCCCACAACCCCAAAGAGGTATGTAGGGTGTTAGCTGGGGAGCGACATGGTCAGAAACTACACAGGGATGCTGCTGGTGCTCTACCCACATGACCGCCCTCTTACCATTTTGCGAACCACTGGTCCATGAAGCTAACTGGCAGTGACAGGTAATGAACACCTGCAACCAATGTCTGGGAGAAGCTGGTGGATAAATACTCCAGCATCCTCACCTCTCGAACAGGGTAATTCCCGAGTTCCCAGCTCTAGGCTCTGGTCACCCTGGTGGGAGCTGGTGTGACAAGGCACCTTTATCAGCTGCCTTCACTTGTCTGCCTCACTTCGTTCCTCTCCCATCTTCACCTCCCAATCTACGTATCTAAAGGATGGGCTCTGTGAAGCCCCACACCAAGACTCACTCTGGGGTTTCTGTCACCACCCTGGGGGCTGCAGGGTGGTTGGCCTGCAGAGGGGCTGGAGGATCGCCTTGGAGGCCAGCACCTGGGCAGACCCATGGAGGCCCAGAGCATCTATTGTAAGTGCACACAAGGTATCCTGGAGGCTGGGGGTCAGGCCTGGAGTGATCTTATACAACCAATTCTGTCCCACAGTGGGAGCTACTAAAAGACTCAGCAGGGGTGCAAAGCCTGGGTCAGGTGATCAGAGGTCACTTAACTCACTAAGTGACCCCAGGCAAATCCTCAACCTCTCTGGGCCTTAGTTTGCTCATCTTTAATCAGAAGAGGCTGGTCAAGGTCTTTTCCAACTTATGTTTCTAAATCTGAAGACATTCAAGTGGAGGGATAGGCTGCGGTCCAATTCCAGAAAAATTATAGCCAATCCCAGGGGGGAGATGGTGGCAGAGGCCAGAGCCACACTATGAGGGCAGGACCTGAGTGTTCTCCATCGCCCCCTGTGCCTAGCCTGGGGGCCTGGCAGGTGAAGGTTCACGGGAGACACAAACTAACAAACAAGAACATGAGTGGTGGGGCCCACCCTCTCTGCTCTGGGTCCTTTCTGTATCACAGGGAGTCCAGCTGTAAACATCTGCAGTGTGTCCATTTCCATCAGGGACTGGCCTCTGCCTCTACCTCTTGTGAACCCAGAGCCGAAAAAGTCCACACCAGGAATGCTGCTTGCACCCAGAAGCACTCTGAGCTTGTCACTGCAAGGTAATTAGCTGCTTGCACAGGAAGGTAGCTCTAGAGAGAGCTGGGGGACTTCTGACCCAATCAGCCCCAGGACTGAGACAAGGGAAAAGCGGGCAATGAGGACACAAACACCACATGCATTACAAGAAACAAAAACCGAGCCTCTGTTCCCCCTAAGGTTCCTCACCTGCACTCTCCTTCCTGCTTGCTAATTACCTGCAGCCTAAACCACTCCAGAACCCTCCATCCTGGCTCCTGATGGCCTGCAGGGATCTTGCCCAGGGCTGTTTTCAGGACAACGGAGCTGCTGTTCACCGGCTGCCCACATGTGCTGATGGGGGCATGCCGGCTTTACCTCTGCTGCTGCCATCCAGGCAGGGAAAGTGGCCCGGGAGCCAGTGACACTGTTGGGACTTCAGGGAACGTCCAGACAAGTGTCATCACCAGATTAGTGGATCTTCTCTGGGGTAGGGGTGGCCGAGATGACCCCTGCTCTGTGGCCTGGTTCAGACCACTTGGGGAGACTCAGAAAGGGTTGCAGCCACCCCCACATGCCAGCTTCCCTCCCTGACTGGTGAGGGCTTGGTACCCCAGGGGACTGATTTCTTCATAAGTCTCCAAAATGTAAATCCACCTCATAAGTATTTATGATGCTGAAGATTTAACATAATAAAACACTTGCGATTATGGATAAGCTAGTCAGGGAAGACCAGGGTCCTGGGAGTGGGGGGAGGAGACATTTCAATCTCATATATTAAATAAAAAACAACAACCTAGCTCAAAACTGTCTCCCCACAGCCTGCAGAGAAGCAGCCAGGGCGATTGTGAAGGGGTCCTGGTGGTGCAGTGGTTCTGAGCTTGGCTGCTAACAGGAAGGTTGGTGATTCAAACCCGTCAGCTGCTCTGCAGGAGACAGATAGGGCAGCCTGCTTCTGGAAACACTGCAGCTTGGAAGCCCTGTGAGATGGTTCTACCCTGGCCTAGGAGGTTGCTGCAAGTCAGAATCAAGTGGCTGTTGATGGACTGGACAGAGGGCATCATGGGAGGCCTGTGAAGGAGAGGCAGGGGAGAGGGCTTCCCCCACCACTGCTCTGTGACCCCTTTCTTCCTTGTCCTCCTGCTCTCATGGCCCCTGCCTTTTCTTCCACCTCCTCTTCTACAGGCAGCACCACTAACACGGTTCCGTCCTTCAGGGGTACCTGATGCTGAGGAAACGCCTGCCCCTGCATTTGGGCAGGCCTCCACTCTCCTCCTGGACTGGGTCTCTGGAGGCCGCACCCTCACTGCAGAACAGTGCCAGGAGGAGGTACAGGCCAGGCAGGCAAAGGCCAGCGGCTTTTGAAAGGACCTGCAAGGCCTTCAGGCCCATCTGAGGCTCACTGTCTTTCTCATTCTTCCAGCCAGAACACGGGACTCTTGGAGGGTTTTCTCAGATGGCTGCAAATTCTTTGACACTCCTTCCATGGAGAGCTGGCGTCTGTGCCCCCTTGAAACTGAGTGGGCGGGCTTTGTGACTCCCTAGGCCAATCCTTCACAGCAGAAGTGATGCCTCCCTTCTGCCTCTCTTGGAACATTCCTTGGAGCCTTCTGCCCCAACAGAAGCAGACCTACTTCTGATGAGTGAGTGCTGAAGAGGAGAGACACAGAGGGGAGGCAGGTGTCCAAGGGCAGCTGCTGCAGGCCCTGGCACTGTCTGACCGGAAGCACTTGAGAGACACCAGCAAGCCCGAGCAGCTAGCAGAGCCTAGGTGACCAGAGAGCCATGTGAGATGCCCATTATTGCTATTGTTTGAAGTCCTATCATTTGGACTAGATTTTTAGCCCAGCAATAGATTATTGGAGTTGCTTCAAAGTATAGTATGTTTGGAAAGCCTGGCCTAGTCAGGGTTAGCACACAGGAAGCATAGGGTGGCCGCTCTCTTCTCCTGCACCCAGAGCTCCCTCCCTGAGACCACACCTGCATCAGAATCCTGTGCAGCTGAAGATCCAGGCAGTCCCTACTAATTGGGCAGAGCTGGGTAAAACAGATTTGCCATCTGTGTTCTAGGTTTCAGCAGGCTGTACCTAGGAAAACCCAGGGTTCTGGGTCATCATGTAGCTATTGTAGAGTCCTGGTGTGGCACAGTGGGATAATGCACTGGACCACAAGGTTGGTGGTTCAAGCTCACAAGCTGCTCCTTGGAAACCCTATACAGGGCTGCTGTGGGTCGGAACTGACTTGATGGCCTGCCCAAACTTAACAACAACATGTAGCTATTGTAACCCCTAGTGACAATTTAGGGAAAATATAAGCCAAGGACCTTGGGTTGCTGCCCATGTAAACATGAATTGGTAATAGATAACCGCAGTCACCAGTAGGGTCTCTGGGCCAATTTGCCTGGCCAGCTTCTATATAATTCTTTCCCCCATAGTGCATCTCAGATGTAGATTTTCCATGCCCTTCACCAACATTGCTGCTGTTGTCATTCAGTGCCACTGAGTCAGTTCTGACTCACAGTGAACCTGAATAGGTGTCCGAGACCAGCTGGTGGGATTGAACCACCAACCTCATGGTTGCCAGTCCAGTCCTTATCCTACAGTGCTATACCAGGACTCCATTATTGTTGGTTGTTGTTGTTAAGTGCTGTTGAGTCAGTTCTGACTCATAGTGACCATGTATAAGGTTTCCAAGGAGCTTGAATCACTAAACTCGTGGTTCAAACCAACCTTGCAATCCAGGGCATTAACCCACAGCACCTGTTGTTGGTTGTTGTTGTTAAGTGCCGTCAAGTTGGTTCTGACCCATAGCGACCCTGTAGCGGGTTTCCAAGGAGCAGCTGGTGAGCTTGAACTGCTGACCTTGCAGTTCAAACAGCTTTGCAGTCTGGAGCATTAACCCACAGCACCATACCAGGGGCCCTGTTGTTGGCAGGTGCTGTCAAATGGGTTCCAACTCATAACAACTCTATACACAACAGAATGAAACACTGCCTGGGTCTGCTCCATCCTACGATTGGCCCGTTGTTTTCATTGCAGTCACCGTGTCAGTCCATCTCATTAAGGGTCTTCCTCTTTTTCACTGACTCTCTACTTTACCATATATAATTCCCTTCTCCAGGGACTGTTCCCTCCTGATACTATGTCCAAAGTACATGAAACTAAGTCTCACCATTATCACTTCTAAGGAGCATTCACCAACACAATGTCAGGAATTCCCCACCAACCCCCATTGTGAATGGTCAACACAACAGTTAGTTTTACCAGTTTACCACTGAGCAGTTAAGCAACCCATTCCCACATCTTGAGAGCTAGAGCTTAGATGCTTCCCTTCTAACTGCTCTCAGAAATGCCCCAAAGGCTGGCTTCCATAGCCTTGCTCTCTGGCCACACCCTGTCATCTGTATGGTGATTCTTGGCTCCAGGGCCAAGAAGATCCATGTGCCTCCAACACCTCCTACTGGTTACTGACTAGATGTCACCATGTAGTTGGTCGGTGAACACCCAGTGCGATGACTGGGGAGTCCATCAACAATGCACTAGGTAACTGACCTGACCTTTTCATCTTCTGGACAAGTCTAAGCTGCTTGCCTCCTACTTTGGTTGCCACCTGTGATGGCTAAAGGCTGTGTGTCATCTTGGCTGGGCCATGATTCTCTGGCATGGTGGTTTTGTAGTGCTGTAATCACCCCCATGTGGTGTGATGTGATTAGCCTTGATGTGATGTAAGAGGATTAGGATGGGGTACACCATCTTACTCAGGTTGCAGCCCTGATTCAATATAAGAGGATTAGGGTGAGATGCAACCCCTGAATCTAGCCCTAGCTCTGATGTAATGTAAAGGGAATCTCACAGGGAGTGTGGCCTGTATCAAAGATATATGAGCATCCTGACAAAGCTCTCTTGGTTTTTGCTCACTTTGGACCCTGCATCCTGCTCTTATCTGACCTCTGGTTTGTGAACTTGAGCCAGCAGCCTGCCACACTGCCTGCAGACCTTGGGATTTGCTGCCTTCTGCAGTCTATGAGCCAGCAGCCTGCTGTCTGGCCTGCCGATCGGTCTTGAGTTTGTTAGCCCCTGCAGCTATGTGACTTGGGAGAAGCCTCCAACTTGCTGTCTGACCCATGGACTTGGACTTGCCTGCCTCTACAACCACGTGAGCCATTTCCTTGAGGTAAATCTCCCCCTATATAATCACATGTAAGTGTCACTGGGTTTACTCTTACTCTAGAGAGCCCAGACTAAGACACTATCATTTAAGCAGGCAGGAAACAAAAATAGAAAAGAGCAGCTGTGGATAAAAGGGAGTGGAGAAGGCTGGGAGCAAAGGTTGGGAGTCTGAAGAGGGGAAAGCTACATACCTGTTGACAAGCACAAAGTTGGCCATGAGGCACAGGACCGAAGGCACGGTGGAGGCAACGGCAAAGTAGCTCTCAAAGTAGTTCTGTAAGCACACAGGTGAGGAGGCTGCTGAGGTCACATGCAGGGTGGAGGTGAGGGGCTCCTTGAGGAGCAGGCAGGCAGGAGGAGCTTTACCCCACTGTCTTCAGACATCTAGGAGGGATGAGTAAATCCACTCCAAGACAGCATGGCCCATCTCCAATATAAGTCCACTCATCCCACCGCTCAAGAGATACCAATGGAGTTGTGTTGGGGTCCTAAGGATGGATAAGACACTGTCCCTCCCTCAGTGAGACCCCTGATGCTTTACAGCTCCCACTCTACCTGCCCCACACATGGACTGAGACAACGGGGGCAGTTCAATATATCCCTAACAAAGGGAAACATCTGCCTTACCAGCATTCTTAGGCCACAATCAAATTGTAGGGTTTTATAAATACCCTAACCATGTTCTCGCAACTAAGTGAAACCCTTAGAAATACGCCAGGCTCCTTTTACTGCAGGGAAACTCTGCTCCGGTTCTGGATTTGTTTCCTCAATAGAACTGCTATAAGAGATGGAAGCTATTTTGGAAGGTGGCTCCTAGACTGGCCAGCATGAGGAGAAAGGGCATTTTCGAGGGGCACAGCTCAGGGGGTGTGATGGACAAAGAGTGAGAAGACCACACCCGAGATGAAGATCCTTCTGATTATAGTGTACTGGGGCGTGTGGCTTAAGAAGCTGTGTGGCAACTCTATGTATTTGTTGAAACCCAGAGACGTGTCTGCTTATGAGGGTGGATTTTGCTGGTGCATATTCTATCTAAACATACTTGACTTTATAAAGGCACCAGAGAGAACTGTGGCTACCTACACACTTCTGCAATGACAGTACTCCACCAGAGGCAGCAAAGACAGACACTCAAGCTACATGGGTGTTGGGGCAAGTGGAGCTACACGCATGAGTATTTAGAGAGTTGATGGAGGATGTTTCTACATATCTATTTAAATAAATACTACAACGAAATGTGCAA
>NW_006408538.1:15395279-15413438 GCF_000296735.1 Chrysochloris asiatica | reverse complement strand
GAAGGATATCATGTTTGTTAAGATGGAGGGTCAGAGAAAAAGAGGAAGACACCCAGTGAGATGGATTGGCAATATGGCAGCATCAATGGGCTCAAGCATGGCAACAAGTGTGAGGTTGGCCCAGGACTGGGCAGTGCTTCATTATGTTGTGCATAGGGTCACGGATGAGTCGGTACCAACTTGATGGCACCTAACAACAACACCTAACAACAACAACAACACCTAACAACCTAACAACACCAACAACAACTGCAAATACTATACGTGAACAGTGGAGCACACGGTGGGTAGTGTTATGAAAACTACTTAGATGTAAACACCTAGAGGAAATGAGTTTCTGGGTCTGGGGGTTCAGGACCATCATTTCAGGGGACATCACAATCAAATGCCACAACACAGTCCACAAAGATAATGGTCTACATCCTACTTTGGTGAGTAGTGTCTAGGGTCTTAAAAACTCATGAGCAGGCATCTAGAGTATATCTAGAAACCATTTAGAAAGTTTCTCCTCATCCAAAGCAAAGAAGAATGAAGAAAATCAAAGCCACATTCCGGGTAACTGTCTGACAGAACCTCAGTTCCCACAACCTTAAGACCAGAAGACACTAGATGGTGCCCAGCTTCCACTACTTACTGCTCTCAAAGGGATCACATTAGAAGGGCCTGAACAGAGCAGGAGAAAAGGTGGAACAAAACTCAAAACCATAAACAAAGACCAGGCTTGACAATGGCTACCCAAAATGGGGGGTGGGGGCTAGGAAGGCAAGAAGTGACTAGCTTACCTGAGTAGTGTCCAATTTATCTGGGCAGGGCTGATAACAGGAGATGGGGATAGGTCTCTTGTGATACAATAGTGAATAATTGTTTTCAGGACTGACTGTGAGGGTTGGAAATGTAAAGGTAGGTGTTTTGTAGCAAAAGGAAGAGAGTGATTGACTTTGTAGTCCAGGAGTGTATGTCCCTAGGACCATCAAGGGAGAAGAGCGGAGTGCGGAACCCTACCCAGAGACAGTGACACCAGAGATGGAGGCAGAGACGATGATGTGGAGAGATGGAGCGGCTGGGGACTGTAGACCCAGAGAGGGAGAGGGGCTGTGTGCTGACGGCCGAGGGGCAGGCTTGCAGGGTATAACCTGTCATTGGCTGATGATGCATGGAGGGGATTGTGACCACGGCAATGAAACGATATACAATAGGATGAATGTAAAGCTAATGTTCTCCCATGTAAACTATCACATAATTCACAATAAAATATTTTTTAAAAAAACAAGACCAGTCTTGCTGGTCTGATAGAGACTGAACTCACCCTCATGACTCAGCTTTCAGTCAAACAACAGACAGGTCTATTAGAGGAACCATGACACTAGGAAGGTATGCAGCCTTACAACAATCAACCTCTGAGATCAAAAGAGAAGCATTTGCTTAATGGCAGAGTTCAGAAGCCAGGAGGCTAAGAAAGGAGAAGCAATAGGGAGGGTACATTTGAACTACTGACCTTGTGGTTAGCAGCCCAATGTGTAAACCACTATGCTACCGGGGCTAATTAAGCCCAAATTGTGCCAACCATAGACCATAAATGTTCCACATGTGTAAGCTGATACCATGGTTTAGTTCTCATTATCGTGACTGACCTGGGGTTCAAGGTGTGACCAAACATAACATCACTTATCCCACTTCCTCCTGTGTTATCCCAATGAATACGGTTTGCAATTAATAAAATGAAACAAAATGTGTATGAATTTTTGAGTGGAAAATTGATTTGCTCTGTAAACCTTCACCCGATCCATAATAAAAAGTTAGAAAGAAATAAAATAAAAACCAAACATGTAGAGCACAAAAAAATAAAACATTCTTGACTTAAACAACAAAACAAAACAAATACCTTGGGAAGAGCTGACCTATTCTGGCTTTGGTCACCGTGTCACACCATGAACCCCAAGTTGGTAATGATAATGAGAGCTACACCATGATGACAGTTTACACGTTATGCATTTATGGTCTCTGGTGGCACAATCTGTTCTTAATTAGCCCTCATAGCACAGTGGATTACACATTGGGCTGCTAACCTCGAGGTCAGCAGTTCAAATACACCAGGCACTCCATGGGAGAAAGATGAGGCTCTCTGCTCTCATAAAGATATACAGCCTTAGAAATGCTATATAAGATCGCTATGAGTCGGAATCGATTCCACAGCACAACATCACCACCACCACCACCACCATTAACCTAAAGGTTGGCTGTTCAAATCTACCCAGAGGCACTGCATTAGAAAGGCCTGGCGATCTGCTTCTGTCAAGATTACAGCTAAGAAAACCCTATACAGCATTTCTACTCTGGAACATATGGGGGTCACCCTGAGTTAGAATAGAGAATAGATTCAATGGCAATGGTTTGGGGTTTTGTTTTTTTCAAAAAACAATATTTAAAAGTAATGCTTAAAAAACTCAAAGTAAGCATTTATTATTTAGCAAATACAGGGTTTTATGTGAATCATGTTTAGCCCTCCCCCGCACCCACCCAAAAAAAAAAGGAAGAAATTGTGTGAGTACTCTGCTCTGGAAAGTTTAAGAAATTGAGCTGAGGAAATACTTGGAGTATCTACTATTGTATAAAGAACTCTGCCAACGAAGAATCACTGAAGACTCCTGGACTTTGTTTTTACCTTTAGGAACTTAGTGTCCCATTGGGAATGTACTATCCAGTGTGGTGTGAAGGGTTTTTTAATACTATCAGAAGAGATGTCAGAATTCTGTGTGTGTGTCTTGTTTTGTTGACTGAATCAGAAGTAGAAAATGTGAGTTCTAAGAGATTTCCAGATAGAAGGGTGGGCTCTTGGGAACCGTTTTGGGTAGAGCTTCCTAAAAGACAGGAATAACTATGGATTGGGGAAGGGTCTCAGAGAAGGTGGGATCTGAGATGGACTTTGAAACAGAACACTGAAGGTTAGATTTCTCCTTTCTGGGTAAATTTGATTGCAACTTGGAGGTCAAGAAAGAGAAACGTCATAAATGGGCCACTACTGTTCTGTGGTCTCTTTTTAAGCTGGCAAAGTGCTTTGTGGTCTTTGAAATCTGCACCCTGAATATAGACCTTGTGGGTCCTTGCAATTAAAATGATAATCACAGTGAGTGAGGTCCATCAACCGCGAGCCTTAGAAATAGCCTTCCTCCTGAAGGCACCCTCATTGTTCAGGCCCTGATGGGCTCAGTGGAGCCTGGACTGGCTCCGGCAGTCGTCAATTACATCCTGACACAGTGGCTGGGCCCACGTGAGGCTATCCTCCCAGGTAGAGAGAATGCCTTAGTCTGAGCCCAATAAGGCCCCTGGTTGCTCATTCCATGGCAAGTCTGTGAACAGTCATCATCCAGAATGGGCAAATCTCTGTTTTTGATTTTCTGAGCAAGCTCAGACTCCCTCAACATTTTAGGGATGGGGATTTTTCCAGGTAATGGAATGTTCTGGTTTATTGATACTTAAGCAGTAAACTTTTAATGTTGAAATATTTATAAACATTGACAACTGATATCATCTCTGATGACTGCGCCCATTTCTCTGCCTCACACAGAACAAGCTGGTGGGTAGGTAGCATGGACCTTCCATAGGCACAGATCCAGGGCTACAGATAGGATATAGTAGACTTAGCACATGCATGGATCTTTTATAAAAAACTGAGCTCCTGAAATAGACATGTGGTGGGTTTCAGTTAATTATTTGCTGCTTTTGCCTATAAGTAGAACCAAAAATTTTTTTCAAAAAACAAAGAAAATCCATTTTCATCAAGTCGACTCTGATGCACCGTAACTCTCCATGTTACAGAACAGACTTGCTCGATGGGGCTTTCTTGCCGGTAATCTACATGAACCAGAGACCTCACTGTAACATCAGCCCTGGACTGCTTACCACAAGGTTGGCTCGTCAAACGCACCAGTCCCTCCTTGGAAACCCTATACAGGATTGCTATGAGTCGAAATCAACTCAAGTGCACTTCACAATACTCTTCATGAAAGCATAACTCCAAGGTCTTTCTTTCAGGGTGCCACTGGGTGCGTCTGAACCGCCAACTTGAAGATTGGTTTGGATACTGCCAAGTTGGATCGGAGACATAGTAATCCTGTATAGGTTTCCCAGGCTATAAATATTGCAGGAGCAGAAAATCGCATCTTTCTTCCATAGAACCACTGGTGGGCTCAAACCACTGACCTTGGGGTTAGCAGTCTAGTGCTTATTTTACAGAACTACTGTGCTGCCATTTAGATTAGCAGTGGAGCACAAACTGATCATGCCACCCAGGGACCTCCTATAAGAAGAGTTTCAGTAAAACACAATGTGGTGGGCAGACTCTTAAAAGTGGCCCCTACAATTCCTGTGTCTGGTGTTGGTGTGCTTGTCTGGTCAGCTCTACTTGAGAGTGACTTGCTTCTAACCAGTAGAATCTGGCCAAGGTGGCATACACATGATCGCATGCATATAATTCCATGATTAGGCAACCTAAGATCATAGCACCTATCTTACTGGACTCTCTTCCTTGCTAACTTTGAGGTGGCACGTGACAGGAAACACAAATGATTCCTAGTTGCTGAGGTTGGCCTTCAGCCAGCAAGAAGTTGAAGCCTCAGTCCTACAACCACAAGGAACTGGCTTCTGCCAACAACCTGAATGAGCGTGGCAGATCCTTCTCCAGTGAAGTCTCACATGAGGCTACACAGTCCTGCCGACACCTTGATTATAGCCAAAAGTCCACTGAGATGTTAGGCAGGGAATCCAGCTAAGCCAGACCCAGACTCAACATATATACTGCAGTTTTAAGCCACTAAGCTTGTGGTATTTTGTTGCACAGCATCAGATAGAGATAACTAATACGATGGTGGTGGTTGTGTCCTGTTGAGCTGGTTCTGACTCCTGTCTACCCTGTTTCCCAGGCTGTAAATCTTTACAGGAGCAGAAAACCTCATCTTTCTCCCATGTAACAGCTAGTGTATTCGAACTGCTGACCTTGCAGTTAGCAGCCTAAATCATAACCCACTATGCCATCAGAGCTTCAAAAAAGTTTGTAGAAAAATTCCATGATATTTTTATTCCATTTCCCACAAACGTTTTAAAGCCCTCTTGTAGAACATGAGGGTTTCCTACAAATCAGGGTTTTCCTGATTTCAACTTAAATTCAGCTCTATGATGAAAACGAGAACAACTGATGACGATCCTCACTCAACATCTTGCCAGACATGAAGACCATGATGTCTGCCCCTGAGGGGAACCAAGGCTGTGCTGACCTCATCCATTCTTTTAGCTGTTTCTCACTAAACCCTTTGTTGAGATTAGGGCTGATCTCACGCACTGATTTCAAGAAACTGGACCTAGCTCTGTGTACCCCAGGGCTGCTTGCCCTGCCTATCCCTCAGGCAAGTGCCTTGCTTCCTGGTCACAAGGTCATAAAGCCACTGTCACCAAAGGAGATGACTGACAAGGAGAGACACCCACCCCCCCACTCACTTGTGCATTGACCAAGCTGCAATCCCAAGGGCTCTTGCTTCCCCAGTGGCTTTGGAGCAGACAGGTAACACTCCCTGAGCCTTATCCTATCAGCTTTGACCTGTGGGAAACAAGGCAGGGAGGAGTCGCCGGATAAGTCTCTTGCCTCTTGTCTCTTTTGATGTTCACATGGCTTCTCTGAAGATGCTCCATGTGCCAGAGGAGCAACCGTATTGTGCTGCAAAGCTGTGGCCACTTGGCCCTAGGCACCTCATGTGTCCTCTCTCTCCATCCCCCTCACTTTGAGAGTGCTAGCCCACCAGGCTTGGCCTCAGGTTCTTCTCCCAGGAACACCTTTCTAAGAACATCCAGCATGGATGCTCCACATTCCAATCCTGATTAGGCATTGAGGCTGTGTCCTCTCATTTGCTTCTGAGGGATGTTGGAGCTGCAATGGGGATACTAACAGCCCTGCTCTCTCCAAAACAAGGGATAATAACCCTACAACCACTGGGGGTTCACCTCCAGGAGTCTACATCCTAAGAGCTCATGCAAAAGACTCCATTGTTGTCTATGCTACCAGGTGTCCGGTGACCACCCAGAGATGAACACAGGACCCCAGCAGAGTGGAAGGATGAGCTCATTAGGGGCTGGTCTGGTACCCCTGTGTGTGACTGAAACAGCTATCCTCTGCGCACACGGTCTCTGTAGACCGCGATATGAACAGGGTCAGCAGGGTCAGGCAGCATGCAGCCGTGAAGCCTTCAGGTCCAGGGGTCAGGTGAAAGCGGGCCTGGAAGGCAGGACACTGAGAAGGAGAGGTCGTCCCCAACTGACTTCTCTGCCTCAGTAGGTCAGGCCCAGGCAGGGGCAGAACTTTCTCCTGATGAGTATCTCCCAGCCTCTCCCGGAGCTAGGGAGAGGTGGTGCACTTAGCACCCAGCCCCTAGCAGCAGGGATGTCAGAGGTCACCAGAGGCACCTGTCGGGTAATCAAGGTAGGAAAACGGAAGCCCTGCTGAACACCAATTCACTCCAAAGATTTCAGCATAGCAACTCACACATGGGTCTTCCCACAGGCAGAGTGGGGATTGCTCCCATTTTACAGATAAGGAGCATGAGGTTAACAGAGGTGGATGAACTGCTGAGAGGTGCACACCAGGGAAAGGATGGAGTGGGAAGAGATTTATCATCATCTCACAAATGCAAGAGCTGCCCTCACTGAGGCTGCCTGCCCCACATGCTGACCCTGGGATCACAGTATGTCCCCAGCCCTCGTGCATTCTGTGACGTGAGCAGGGCCAGCTTGTGGGGTCTGAGGTTCCATGAGTGTGAGACATGTCTCTCTCAGGGAAGCACCTTCCCCTGCCTCAGCCCCTAAATATAGGTTACCGGCCTTGTCGTGAACAACAGGGTTTGACTTCTCTTCCCCTCTGCCCACTGAGGGAAGGAAAAATGTTAACTCTTCTCCTCAAACCCTACTGTCTATTCCTCCTGGTCATGTCCACAGGCCTTTGGATCTCTAAGAAATGTTAAAAAGAAAAAAAATTTTTAAATGAAGAAAAAAGCACTTCTGGTCAGTGTCCCCAAATGGACATAGTCCCAATGATTAGCGCTGGCCAAGCTAAGCACAACATTATCTGCAGGAAGTTCGGGCAGGTGACCAGGCCTCCTGGCTGCGAACCCCAGCAGAGCCTCCTGGAAGTGGGAGGTGGAGGGGAGGACCCCAGCCTGACCAGGGTGCCAGGGGCTGGTGGTCCCCCAGATGGTGGTCCCCCAGATGGCAAGTAAGCATACATGCCCCCTGGTCTGGGGGTGGGGGTGGCGCTTAATTCACTTACAATGGTGATGAGGAAACTCATTTTCATTGTGATGCTCTAGCCCAGTTCAGGAACAACAGAAAAGGGGGAGACTCTCTCTCCAAACACAATTCAAAAGCCCACTGGAGCTAGCTGGCCAGATGTGAGGCCCATTCCGTGACGACGGCACACTATTTCTTCCACCCCTCTGCCATGCTGAGAGGCTCCTTGCTAAGCGTCTCTTCTGGAAGAATTTAATTCCAAGCTCAGAGTCCAGGTAAAGAGGCTTCTCCGGGCAGGGAGGCCCTAAAATGAGCCTGTTTATCTCAGGCAGGCCCTGGGTAAGCTTTCTCTCCCCTGAATGCCATTTAGGCCCTTGGAAAAAAGGGAGTGCAGCAAATCAGTCATGAGCTGCGTCAGAGTCAGAGCCCAGGCAGGCGCTGAGTGGCTTCTGCGAGCAGCTTTGTGCAGCCCCCACCTCAAGAACTCAGCAGCAGAGGCAGCTGGGCTCCTGCTGGGTGAGAAAAAGCGATTCCAGCCTGGGGGTGGCAGCTCAAGGCAGCGGAGCGTTACCTGGATCACAGGGGCATGAAATTAGCAGCAGCAAGGAGGCTGCAGCCAAGAATAGTTGGCCAGTGCTAGCTTGCCACCCCTGGACAGCGGAGTTCTGTGGCCTGTAAAGTTGTCCGGTTGTGCCCTCCCCTTAAGCATTGGCCCGAATCATTGCCTGGGCAGAGGGGAGGGTAGGTACCCCAAAAAGCTGAGCAGCTAGTGTCTAATCAGTGGGTTCCAAGGCCTCATGTTTTGGGTCCAAGGAAGTGAAAGGGTGTGTGGTCAAGGGCATGGATGAGCTGGGAAGGCTAAACCAGGAGGGAAGGGCACTGGCTGCCCTCGGGGCCTAGATCCAGAGAGTGCCCAGGGGCCCAAGGCCAGAACAGAGCTGGAGTGGGAACAGGCCAAGGTGCCCCAGAGGAGGACTGGCCAGATGCTGCTCTGCCTCCCCGCTGCCTCTGTCCCTCTGCCTCACGGGCTCTGCTCAGGCCTCTCAGGACCCACTATAAACCTGGCTCTCCATGGTTCAAGGCCTTCCCCTGCCATCCACTTCCTTCGGCACACCTCCTTCGAAATCCCTGACAGGAGATAAGCCAAGTTCCTGAAGCTTTCTGGAAAGTTCCTCCCCACCTCCCTCTGCCTGGGGGCAGGGCTTCCTAGAGCTCCTCCTCTGGCCCCTCCTGGAGTCTCCTCTTCACTGCCTGTACCTGCTCCCTCTCCCTCATTGCTGTCTGTCCCCCTTCACTACCATTCATTCCCTCTGACGCTAAACTTCCTGAAAACTCCAGTCCCCCCACTGCTTATGCTGTTAACGCCCCCCAGGCAGTGGGGAAACACTCCCTTAAAGGACCCCCAGGTTACTCTCAGCAGTCCACTCCTTATAATCAAGGCTGGTGCCATCCTCAGGCCCCTGGTGCCTGGCCCCCATCCAGAGTCCCACCACCCCTCTGGGGGAGCTCACCAGCGCTGGCTTTGATGACCTCCATTCTACAAGTTTCCACTGCCTGTTGGACACTGGGCATCCTGCAGAGCCGAACCTCAGGGGCTTCAAATCAAAACGCTTCAAGAGAAGACACCTCCAGCAGCTCCTCCAAGACCCGTGGCTCATCCCTCCTCTTCCTCCATCCTCACACCCCCAACTCCTCTGTCTCCACCACTTGCCTGTGGCTCTCATTTCCACACAATCACCATAGCCCAACCTCCCGAGAGACTTCACCCAAACACAACAAACCAATCTCTGCACAACACCAAACATTCCACCTCTGTGCCTTTGCTCAAGCTGTTCCCAGGCCTGGCCTGGTTACCCCTTCCACCTCTGCCACTCCAGGCTAGGTCCATGTGTCCAAAGCCTGCCTAGCTGCCAAGTCCTTATCTCCACAAAGCTTTGACTCTTTGCCTCCTCCCCTGGCCTGCCCTGGGCACTGTCCCTTCTCTTGGCCCCTTTTCATTACACCTTGGGAACTCTAGTTTGGGTAAATAAAGGTGCACATGAAGGTAAGAGAGCCTCAGGGGAGGAGGTTAAGGGTTGGTCTCAAGTTTCAGATGGAAGGAAGGTTTTTATTTCAGAAGGTACTAGGGAGCTATGGAAGGCTTCTGGCTAGCAAGTTTCTACTGCCTGATGAGACCACCACTGCGTATACTGCTAAGCAGAAACTCTAGGTGCCTCAAATCAAAGCCCTCTGAGAGATGACACCTCAAGCAACTCCTCCATACATGAGGGAATCATCCATCAACAGTGGGCACGAGGAGTGGAGGGCAAGAAACAGCTGGCACTTAATAAATGTTAAAGGAAGCTGACCACCTAGAGCTCATTCACTTATTCCACAAACACCAGCTAAGGACAGCAGGGTAAGCAAGGCAGATGTCCCTGCTATAGCACAGGAGGTACCCAAAAAACGAGGAAACAGGAAGTAGAAGTAAAAACCAAAAGTAAATTATGGCAAGTGCAAGAAGGGAGCTGAAAGAGAACCTCGTGGGTAGGTTCTATGTTAGCAAGGCACAGAGATAGGGGCCTCTTGAAGGGGGCAAGAGGTGTTTGGGTGAGACTCACAAGGTAGACTGGGTGAGAAGAGAAGGAAAAAGCATTCAAAACGGAGCAAATAGCATACGGTTGGCTCTGAGGCAGGGATGAACTGTGTGGTCAAACTGAAAAACCAGGTTAAGCTGGAAAGACGGGGCAGGGCATTCAGGGTGTAGTTGAAGTTTGGATCTTAAAGAGAAACCGCACAAGGATTTTAAACTTGGTGTTGTTGTTAAGTACAGTCGAGTTGGTTCAGACTCATATAGACGCTGCACAGGATTTCTGAAGAGTGGCTGATGGGTTTGAACTCCCAAACTTGTGGTTCGAAGTCCAGTGCTAATCCTACAGCACCACATCAGGAGTCCTTTAAACTTGATTGTTATTGTTGTTAAATGCCATCGAGTGGGTTCTGAGTCACAGGAACCCAGTATATGGTTTCCCAGGAGCCACTGTTGAGTTTAAATCAACTTTGAGGGCAAGTGCTTAGTCTATAGTGCCAACAAGTTGGTTGTTGTTGTCGTTAAGTGCTGTTAAGTCAGTTCCAACTAGTGACCCTGTATATGGTTTCCAAGGAGCAGCAGGTGGGTTTGAACTGCTGACCTTGTGGTATCAGTGCATAATTCCAAATTCTTTCCCATGCTCTAAGGAGCTCTGGTAGCATGGTTTCAAATGGGGCTGCAAACCTTGAGGTTAGCAGTTTGAAACTACCAGCTGTTCCACAGGAGAAAGATGAGGCTTTCTGCTCCCATCAAGATTTACAGCCTCGGAAACCCTGTACAGCTTCGCTATGAGTCGAAACCATACCACGGCACATCACCACCACCCCATGCTCTAAGGAGTCCCTGGGGGTGTGGAGGAGGGGGAGGAAGTGGAGCATTCAACTACCCGTTGAAAGGTCACTAGTTTGAACCAACCCAGAGACATGTTGGAAAACAGACCTGGCGATCTGTTCTTGGAAGGTCACAGCCTTGAAAACTGGAGCAGCGCAGCTCTGCACACACGGGCTTCCAGGAGCTATAATCAACTCAGGGGTAACTACAACCATGACCCCACAGGCTGAGCTTCTAAGCACTCTTCACAAACTGATTCCTCCAGGTCACACCAACTCTTTGAAGAAAAACGAATTTTTCAGATGAGAAAACTAAGGCTCAGAGGGGTTCAGTAACTCACCCAAGATCACACAGCTCAAATTTGGCAGAGTGGACAGCCACTCATTTTTTGGGTCTTAAAGACATCACTTATGTAGGTTCCTAGAAGTACTGGTGTGGCGCTGTGCGTTAATGCACTGAACTGAAAAGTCAGTTTGAACTTGAAGGTTGGTGGTTCAAGCTCACCAGTTACTCCTTGGAAACCCTATACTGGTTTGCTATGGGCTGGAACTGACTCTATGGCACTTAATAACAACAGCAACGTGGAAAAACTACTGGAGGTGTGTAATGGACGCTGGGCTGCAAGAGAGGCCAGGGGAAGGGCATGGAGGAGAGTCAGAGGGATCTGAGAGACAGTGGAAGGGAAATTGGCAGGATTTGCCTATGGACTCAGGGTGAAGGTGTGAGGGCAGAGGGAAGTAAAGGGGAACCCCTACATGTTCTGGCTGGCAGTATGTTGTCCTGTAAACTGGGCCATGCCAGGTAAGAGCAGTTCCACAATGGGATTCCAAACTCCCTGGATGCTGGGCCAAGGTGTAGAATCCTGGGATAACCAGTCTCCCCAACTCTCTTTCCTCCAGTCCAGCACTGACACAGGCCTGCGGCAAACACTTAGAGATGAATTCATCATTCCACAAATATTTATTGAGCTCAGTAAATATTCTAAGGACAGGAGATTTAGCCATACACTCCCCACCTTCATGGAGCGGATGGTCTACTAGAGGAGGTGGGTCAGTAAACACACAAATAAAGAGATAATGTCAGGTAGTGAGAGGTGTCACAGAGTAAAGGGAGGGGGACCCGTACCACATTCCACCTCACGGCAACTCCATGTGTGCGAGGCAGCTGTGCTCCAGAGCATTTTAGAAGTCCATCTCAGGTCTGTTCTCCAAGGCCCATCTGTATGGACTTGAATCCCCAACTTTGGGTTAGCAGCCAAGAGAATTACCCATTTGTACTCCAAAGCAGGGCAGGTTCCTCCTGGAACACTGTTGTTGTTATGTGCCGTTGAGTCGGTTCTGACCCATAGCGACCCTATACAGACAGGGTTTCTGAGGAGCAGCTGGTGAGCTGGAACCACCAACCTTGCAGTTTAAACAACTTTGCAGTCTGGCGCATTAACCCACAGCGCCACACCAGGACTCCCCTGGAACACTAACCATCCCCCAAAACCCCAAGCCCAATGCCATGGAGTCAGTTCCCATGTATAATGACCATTTAGGCCAGAGGAGAACTCCTTAAGGCTTCCGAGACTGTCAATTTCTGCTATAGATCACTGAGTCAGTTCTGACCTATAGTGACCCTGTATAGGGTTTCTGAGGAGCAGCTCTGAGAAACTTCATCTTTGATTTGAACCACCGACATTTCCCACAGTGCTGAGAAAACCTGCCAGGAAGCATCTAGTCCACAGTCAGCACTTGCCTCTGGGCCAAATCGGGGTCACCACCTATTGTAAATCCTGGCATACAGCCATGTGCATTGATTTCCATAGTGTCTGGGGCGGTTATCTGTCTGCTATACTGGTGGAGCTGAGTAGTTGCCACAGAGACCCTACGGTCCACAAAGCCTAAAATATTTACCATCTGACCCGTTACATAAGGAGCACTGGTGGCAGAGTGGGTTAAGCACTGGGCTGCTAACCTCAAGATCGGTGGTTCAAACCTACCAGCGGCTCCGTGAGAGTGAGAGAAAACATGCAGTCATTTTCTCCAGTAAAGATTTACAATCTTGGGACTCTTACACGGCAGCTCTGCTCTGTCCTACAGGGTCAGTATGAGTTGGAATTGACTCAGTGACAGTGGATGACAGTGGACAGTGGTCCTTTACATAAGAAGTCTATAAATTTCTGATCTAGTCTGATCTCATTTCTTTAAGAAGGAAATGGAAACCAAGTCACCAGTAAGTCTGAAGCAGTCAGAACCAGAACTTAGCTCTCCTGAGTCCCAGGGTCTATTCACCACTCACCACTAAGTGGGGAACACAGGAAAAATGGGCACAGTGATCTGTTCGCCCTGGCTTCCCCTCTTCCATCAAACCTTCCCCCAGCTCCCTCCCTAATGAGGGCAAGATAGCCTCTTTGATTTCCATCCTTTTCTTAATCCCCCCATGTACCCTCAAGAGTCCCTGGGTGGCGCAGAAGTTTAAGTGCTCTGCTACTACCCAAAAGGTTGGTAGTTTGGGTTTACCATCGACACCTTGAGGGAGCTCTGGTAGCATAGTGCTTATGAATCGGACTGCGAACTGCAAGGTCAGCAGTTCTAAACTACCAGCTGTTCCACGGGTAAAAGATAAGTCTTTCTGCTCCCATAAAGATTTATAGCCTTGGAAACCCTGTACAGGGTCGCTATCAGTTGGAACCAAGTCCACGGCACATAACCACCACCACCATAGACACCTTGGAAAAAACGCCTGGGAATCAACTTGCAAAGAGTCACGATGGCGGAAAACCTACTGAGCCCAGTTCCGCTGTACACATGGCATTGCCAGGAGTCACGACTAACTCCACACAAGGTTGGCTTTTAAGTCCCTCATACTGGAGGTCAGAACAGAGAGAGGGAAGGGTCATAGAAACAGGGAGCCGGGGTAAGGGGATGGCAGCCTGTCCTTCTTCTTTGCAGCCTGACCACTACCACGTGACTGGGGTAAAGAGGAAGAAGGCCCCCATGAAAACTCCCCACCTACCTGCTCAACCCTTGTCTGACTGGAGTGGCCCCGAGTGCCTTCATGCATCAGTGTCACAGAGCACCAAGGACAAGGAACATGGCCCGTGGGGGACGAGGAGAGGGCCCGGGTGTTCCTTTCCCCATAGAGAGGAATCCAAGAGAAGCACCATGAAGACAGAGATACTTCCTGGGAAAACACTTCCTCCCGTAGCACGCCATCTCCCCAGGGGGAGGCTGTTTCTCTTTGGAGGTCTACCTTCACTGAAACCACAGACAGGCCTCTGGTGGGCAAACACACCAGGTCCTGGCATGGCAAGAGGCTGGCCGGGCACTCCCGAGGAACCAGCATCTTCCAGGGCAGTTCTTCCAGGATAATAATGTGGCCACAAAGGCGCTGCACTGCTCAGTGCAGACTCTAATTTGAGTCCTGCTCTCTGGACACCTGTGATGATCAATCACGTTAAAGAGACACTTGAGCACTTAAGGTCCAAACCATGTTCTAATTTGTTGAGGAAATCGCCTCTGGATTCTAGGGAGGTGTACGAGGAGAAACAAAATCGAAGGCATTGAGAGAGCCATCGATTGCCCAGGAGGATGAGGGAATGGGGTGCATGGGGAAAGGCGGCAGTAAGCACAAGGGGAGAAAATAAAAAGAGCATCAGAGACTTCAGAGCCTAAAGTCTGAGGAACAACACTTCAAGTTGGGCTTTTTCTCTCCCTCTGTAGGACGCTCAAGAGCTAAAAGCAGAAGAAAAAAAAGCCATCACAGGCATATTTATTGGCAATGGCATGCTGCTGGGTCTGTTAGCCTCAGAGGGTGGACAAGGGAATAAAAAAAAATTACTCACTTTTGGTTCTGATTCTAAAAAATGGTTTAGCGCAGCCATCCTTGTGACTGGGCAGCTGCGGGGCTGGCCTCGTTATTCTGGCTGGAGGCCACTCACCCACACCGTGCGGCAGAAACCTGGCCCCCTCCTGTCCATGCAGTCCAACCTTGCCCAGACAGCCACCTCCATCCTGTTCTGGGCTAATGAGCATTTCTACTCACTTAACATTACTGTTTGGAATCTGACCCGTTAAAAGAGGGTTGCCACATGGCACCAATATACCTTTGGCATTTGGAGAGATCTGGGCTGCAATATGGTGTAAATGGTTAATGCGCTTGGCTGCTCATCAAAAAGTTGGAGGTGCTAGCCCACCCAGCGGTATTTCGGAAGAAAGGCCTGGTGATCTACTTCCAAAAGAGCCTCAGAAAACCCTACAGAGCATAGCTCTACTCGGGCTTGCCAGGAGTTAGTCCACTGGACAGCATTTGGGTGGGACGGGAATGCAGTAAGATTCAGCCTGCGGGGGACAGCTCTGCCCAGAATGGTGCATGCTTCTCCAGAGCAGTGGGGTGGCATGGAGGAGAGGCCCTGGCTCCATGCTGTCCCTGTCAGGGCCACCTGACAAAAGTGCTCAGGCCCCACCAGACCCCACCAGGGCCCAGGAATCTGGGATTTTGCCAAGTGCCCCAGGAGACCTGAAGGAGCTCTGGTAGTGTAGTGGTTATGAATCAGGCTGCTAATCTCACGGTCAGCAGTTCAAAACTACCAGCTGTTATGTGGGAGAAAGAGGAGGCTTTCTGCTCCCATAAAGATTTATAGCCTTGGAAACCCTATGCAGGGTTGCTATGAGTTGGAACTGACTCCACAGCATATAACGACCAACCACAGGGAGACCTGCAGCTGACTCAGACATACCAGGGTTGCAGCCTCCTCCTCCTCCTAGTCTGGGTATCCATGTGACAACAGTGAGTTACTTTTCTCCTCTGTAGCCCAGTGCATCCTTGTGGGATGGTGGGGAGGTTACAGGCAAACAGGTAGAGCAGGGTTTTCTAATCACACGCTGCTCCCATTAAAAGGGAGTCTGTGGGTGGCACCGATGGTGATTTATTGCATTTGGCTGCTGACCCAAAGGTTGGAGGTCCCAGTACACTAAGAGACGCCTTGAAAGACAGACAGATAGTCAAACAGACACACTAACAAATAGACGTGGTCCTCTCCCCTACAGAGCACAGCTCTGCTCTGATACATACAGGTCACCAAGAGTCAGAGTCGACTTCATGTCAATTTGGTCTGTTTTTAGTTTTATTTTTTTCCCGCTGGAGGTAACTCCCCAAATGGTAATACCTCACTTCAATCACTGGCTGCCCATTAACCCCATCAGGAGAGCTTAGAGATGCCTGTTACCAGGCCCTCCTTGGACTGAATTAGAATCCAGGGTGGAGCGGTGATGAATGAATGTGTCATCAGGACTGAGAAACACCAAGACAATATGTTGGTCATAGAGCAGGTTGGTCACTGGCCTGGACTCTGCTGACCTCCAAGATGGTCCAAATCCGGGTTCTGTCAAAATCCCGGTTCTAATAAAGGGCCTAACATCCCTGAGCCTCAGTTTCCTTATCTGGAAGTTGGGGATCAAAGTATCTAATTCTCTAGGTCTTCACGGAGTGGGAGTGGACTGCAAGGCAGGGGCTTGGTAAACCTGGCTGATCACTGCCAAGGCCTTTGATAAGCCCTCTTTCAGCTTACTCTTCTCCAAAGCAGTTCACCCTGGTTCGTTTTAACCCTTCCTCCCTGGCTGCAGTGTCTGCCCTTTGATCATAAGTACAGCTCCCAAGTCATGCCACCTTGCTTTCTTGGTTGACTCAGGCCTGAACCAGAACCAAGGGTGGAGGAAATGTTTGGGACCCTCTTCTGCTGAGCCAGACCAAGCTGGTTTCCTTTCTTAGGGCAAGAATCCTGCTTCATGTCTGCTAATGACATATCAGAACCCCCTGGATCTTGGTCACTGTGGCCCCCACACTGGTGCTGTAAATAAGGGGAAAGAATACCTAAGGCCCTTTCCTGACAGATTAGAACCCCCTGGGTGGCAGTTACTGTGGCAACAGATTTTTGTTCACTTTGATTGAGGCTTATCCTACATAGCTTTCTGCTCCAGAAAAGATTTATAACCTCAGAAATCCTCTACAGCAGGGGTGGGGAAGGTTTTTATTTTGCCAAAATTTATAACATCATTCGTGGGCTATACAAAATGATAACTTAAAACTTAGCCTGCTATATTTGGTCAAACACTTAATTAGCTCACCCCTAATGTGATGGCTAGAAGTGCGGTTGCCTTGGCAAAGCTAGACCAAATGATTTTGAAGGCCTCATACAGCTCTACAGATAAGGTCATTATGGGTCTGAACTGACTCAAGGCATTTAACAACAACAAACATGTTCCTAGGCTGTCCTGGTTTGGCTCTGTAGGATATGCATCAGACTGCTAGCTGCAAGGTCAGGGATTCAAAGCCACCAGCTGCTCCTCAGAAACTCTATACTGGGCCACTGGCAGAACCAACTGATAGGACTTACAATAACAAATATGCAGGGCAGTGTACTAGCCCTGTAGGGGTACAGGGATGCACATTGAGAGAGCTGCATTCGCTAACACATGTGACTGGGGGCTCCATCTTCATCTGTGAAGCGGGTGACTGATCATGGGCATTACTTGCGTTCCAGGGGTGCTGTGGGTTAGCAGGCACTGCAGGCAAAGCCCTGAGAGCATGCCTCCCTAAGATGTACCCTCACACCCCCTGAGCTGGGCGCAGGAGCTCAGTGGAGGGCATTAGAGGAGGGTCCCAGGATTAAGAGATGCTTCCGCCTCCTGCATGCATCGTGGGCAGCATCAGATGGCCAGGTCTGAGTCCCTGCTCTGCTGACATCAAGTTAGACTGTGGGTCTGCAGCCTCCAGAAAGGAGCCCCCAGTCACATGTGAAGAAGGTATTGGGAGGGGGCTGTGGAGATCCCCCGCAGGAATGACCTGGAGAAGGTGCAGTTACCCGCTCTGTGTGACAGGAAGGGGGCTGTCTGACTCACTGTCCCTGGCCCAAGAACAGGTGAGGAGACCTCACAGGAAGAAGGATGGATTAAGACCACCGCGACATGGGAGTGACATAGGAACAGGCTTCAGAGGTGGGAAGGGACCTTGCAAGACCAGAAGCTCCCTCCAGAGCCCAGGGGTAGAGCTACACTATTAGGGTTCCAGGCTAGAAAAGGCGGCAGTGGGAGGAAGAATGGTGGCATGGGGCAGAGTCGGAGCTGGGCTGGGTGGCTCTTATGGCCACAAGAGCCCCTTCTACACCACTCTCTGAATATGACCAGTTTTGCAATCATGAAGCCACCTACTTTCCTCATGCTGTGTGATCTCAGGCAGGTTCCTTTACCTCTCTGAGCCTCTGACTGGTTAATGGCAGTATTTGACACCCCTGCCAGCCTGGCGGGTCCAGGAAATGGTGGTCATTGGGGTCAACCCCATGTACCATCTTCTCTTATGAATTCTTCCTCATTTATCTTCATTTGGGGGCCCTGGGCTTATGATGGTTTTATTTGACTTTCTTGTTCCCGAGACGAGAGAAAGCGAGGTTAGCAAGAAACAACCCAAACCATTCCAAAACCATTCCAGGGTCCCTTCTCTCCACCCCC
>NW_006408538.1:15375491-15394074 GCF_000296735.1 Chrysochloris asiatica | reverse complement strand
AAAGATGAGGCTTTCTACTCCCGTAAAGATTTACACCCTCGGAAACCCTGTACAGGGTCGCTATGGGTCGGAACCGACTCGACGGCACTTAACAACAGCAACAACACCACCCTTAAGAAGTGGGTGGTACTGCTGTCCTCATGGTACATGCCAGGAGAGGGAGACAGCGCCCAGACAGCACCCAGAAAGCTAAGTGCTACAAATGCAGGGTTTGAGCCCAAGCCCATTCGTTTTTGGAAGTCATGCTCTAGCCAGGGTGCCCCAGATTCCACCGTGGCCCCCGTGACCTGAGGATGC
Organism: Chrysochloris asiatica; assembly: GCF_000296735.1. Taxonomy (NCBI): domain Eukaryota; kingdom Metazoa; phylum Chordata; class Mammalia; order Afrosoricida; family Chrysochloridae; genus Chrysochloris; species Chrysochloris asiatica. Next base: position 15,393,777 of record NW_006408538.1, on the reverse strand, counting down.
TGGTAACAGCTGTATTCTAGAGGTCTGGGGCCTGGGACTCTGTATTTTTAACAAGCTCTCAGAGTGGACCACAGCTAAGTAGTGAGACTCTAACCTGCTCTGCCATTGTTGTTGGTTGCCATGGTGTGTGTATTCCATAATACCACTGCAGCTGCAAAACAGGTCTATACCCCACTGCTCCATTTCCAAGGAACTTGGTGATACACTGGGTTAAGCTTTGGTCCACTAACTGCAACATTGGCAGTTCAGACCCACCGGTCACTCCACAAGGGAAAGATGAAGCTCTCCGCTCCCATTAAGCTTTAATTTCAGAAACCCTAAAGAGCAGTTCTACTCGGTCCTAGAGGGGTTCTAGGAGTCCGAGTTCACTCGACAGCAGTGGGCTGCTTTTTGGTTCTGTTTTGTTTTGTTTTTCTCTATCTCCTGGCTTAGCTAAAATAAACTGTCACCGGGTATCAGATTCACAGGGTGTGTTGTTGTTGTTGTTAGGGGCCATCTAGTCAGTGCCGACCCATAGCGACCTTATGTACAGCAGAACGAAACACTGCCCGATCCTGGGCCAACCTCACTATTGTTACCACGCTTGAGTCCATCGATGCTGCCACTTGACCAATCCATCTCGTTGGGGTGGCTATTAAAAAATAGCAATGTCCACACCCTGCCTCAGACTAATCCACTCAGGACCTCTGAGGTGCTTTTGAAGGATGTGTGAAGGGTGTTCAAAGGTGCTTACAGGGAGACGCCACAGTGAGCACTCCACCTAGTGGATGGTTGGGTCTTCCTTTCTTGTCCCTGAGGGGACCCCTGGAGGAGAAAGGGCATGGCCGGGTAGAACATTCGTCCCACCAGTGGGGAAGCTAGTGCGCCCAGACAGAGCCCAGGGTCACCTGCAGAAACAGGCCCAGAGGGAAAAGTCCCCAGGAAAGAGAACAGCACTTGGAGGGGGTTCATTGTTGTTGGTGGTGGTGGTAAGTGCTGTCAAGTCATTTCCGACTCACAGTGACCCTGTAGAGGGTTTCCAGGGAGCGGCTGGTGAGTTTGAACTGCCAACTTTGTGTTGCAAACCAAAGTTTGTAGTCCAATGCTTTATCAGTGTCCCTGAAAGTGCCAGCAGACCAGGCCCCCTCCCCCAGACACCAAAGGCCCAGGCAGTACCCTCACGTCTGACTTCTGTCACTTGCATGTTTCTCCACACAGCAAACTGGACTTCTGCTGTGCTCATCCATGCCAGAACCTTCCTCCCATTTCACACCTTTGTCACGCTTTCTCTTCCACCGGGAATGTCTCCTCCTTATTCTTCAAATCCACTCATTCCCTTAAAGGACCAGCCTCCTAGACAAGACTCTCCCCGTCCTCATGAATGCCACCAAAACCCAAGCTCATTGCCCTCAACTTGACTGGACTCATAGTGACCCTGTAGGACAGGAGAATGGTCCCAGGGGGTTTTCAAGGCTCCACATCTTTATGGAAGCTGACTGCTACACCTTTCTTATGCAGAGCAGCTGGTGGGTTCAAACCACCGACCTTTTGTTTGGCAGTCGGGTGCTTTAACCATGGTGCCATCAGATCGTCTTCTCCAGATCATCTTCATAACTACCAAATCCAAAAAGCCAAACCCACTATTGTGGAATAGATTCCAATTCTTAGTGACTACAGGGCAGACTACAAGGGCTCCATGTGGCTTCTGAGGTTGCAAATCTTTGTGGGAGCAGGCAGCCTCATCTTCCTCCCACAGGGAAGCTGGTGGGGATGAACCGCTGACCTTTTGTTTAGCAGCCCAATGCTTAACCCACTGTGCTTCCTTTTTCACAGTACAGAGTCTTCCATTTTAGCAGAACACATGGTTCTGTGAAATAAAGACTACAGTCCCCAGCCTCCTTTGCAGCACATGTGGTCACATGACATAGTTCTGCCCAGTAAGCTATAAAGAGCAGTGTGGGTGACTGCCACAAAGTGTTCTGGGTCTTCCTCTCTTTCTTTTTTAACTCCTACAGGTGTAATGGCTGGAATCCCAACAGCTGTCTTAAACTGTGAGGTGATTTTGGGAATGGAAGCCAGACATGGTCCTAGGTTCCTGGTACTGTGGAATCCCTTACCAGTCCTGAACCATCCCCTCCAGATTCGAAGATGATAACAGCATTACTTCCACCTTGTTTTAATGTTGCAAATCAACTCTTGGAGTGCGGCTCTTTAGGATAAGCACTGGACTGCTAACTCCATTAACACAAGATCAGAAGTTCAAATCCACCAACCGCTCTTGGAAGCCCATATAGGGTAGTTATGACTTGAAACCAACTCAAAGGCACACAACAAATATTCACTCTTGGAGAGTGTGGTGTCTCTGTAGGATAAGCACTGGACTGAGAACCGCAAGGACAGCCATTCGAGTCCACCAGTCGCTCTGACTCCCTCCCAAAGATGAGGTTTTTTGCTCCCGCAAAGATTTACAGCCTTGGAAAGCCTATACAGGGTCACTATATGTCACAACTGACTCAACGACACTTAATGACAACACTACATTCTTGACTTTAAACTAGGGCTTCGAACAGGTTCAAACCAATTCATTTATGGCAGATGCAGCAAAACTGGAACCGCCCTGAAGGTTTAAAATTTGGTTGAAGTGGAATAGTAACAGGAATGGGAGAACTTATGTGGTGAGGCCCTGGAATAGGGATTGTAGAGGAGACACAGTGAGCCCTTTCAGCAGCCTGATTCTGGACACTGGAATATCACTAGGACAGTGGAGAACAATCACATTCAAAGTGGCATGGTTGGCAAGGCACCATTGTTTGTGACTACTGGGCAAGAAGATTTGGTACTTATGTAACACATACACTATTTACCTTTTTTCTAAGAGGGATATTCAATGTCTAGCAGGGTGTCAACCCCCAATTTCTCCCACTAGAGTTACTGTCCCAGTCCATTCACATTTTACGAAGCTCCAATTTCACTCGGTCAGCCATAACGGAGCTAGGAAGAAACAATTCAAAGGCCCTGCTTCAAACTCCTCAAGGCACACACTCTGAATTTTGGGGTACATCATATTTTGCTGCATGGAATCATCATTTGAAACTACTTCCCAGTTAAATATTAAGCAACTTGAAGGTTGAATCGATCCTTAATCCATCTCCATCTTCCCTACCACACCAAGTATGCACCTCATACATACATAACACAAAGCATAACTTAGGACAGAATGGGACTCTTGACTCAACTCCACACAACTTCCTACTTCCCAGCTGTACTCCCAGCATGCTGCAAACCTGTCTGGAATGGTGGACCCCCAACTTAAGGGTCCTCCTGGGAGGCACATGCACTTACCAGGATGTCTGAGTCTGTGGTGTCTTCCTGTGCAGCTGGGCTGGAGGAGTTTCTCAGTTTGAACATCCAGTACTCCTTGGCAGTGACAAAGAAGTTCCATGGCAGTAGGGAGCCTATGCCCAGGCTAAAGAAGATGATGTAGGTGGCATTGAAGTGATCTTCAGGCCTCTGCAGACTGGACGGCGGGCTGTCCAGCAGCTTCTCCTGGTCAGCTTGTACAGAGCTGCTTCCAGTTCTGTAGGTGGAGTTTGCACTGTGATGAAAGTTGTCCTCTGAGACAATGGCCACTATTGGGGCAGAAAGAGAGAGCGAGACAAGGCAGGTGAGAAGAAGTTGAGGCTAGGGACAGTTGGGGATAAACCACCCGGGATCCGTAAGATCAACCTGCCTGGGGAGCTTCAGATTTAAGGAACAGGGAGAAAGATGGAAGTCAAAATCAGGGAGGATGCACATCAGATCTATAAGTGACCTCAGAGGCCACCCCCTACCCTTCATTCAGGGGTTACCTAGGTAGCACATAAATGTGGGCAGGATAGGTGTAAGGCAATGGAGCATAGTCTACGGCAGTCAGTTTGTTCTAAAGACATTCAAATATCTATGCAACAGAGACAAAGGAATCAGGATTGTTAATGAGCAAAGAGCAATCTCTAAACTTTTTTCACTTTGTATGAGAAAAGCTAGAACCAGGGCAGTGTGTGGATCATGCCACCCTTTTCATTAAAATGTAGGGGAAGGATATCTGCACACATTTGTTATTATATAAGTAGAATATCTCTGGAAGAATACACAAGAAATTTCCAGTAAGTTGTTGCCTCTGAGAAGGGAGTTGGGACAGGGAATGAGGGAACTTCACTGCACAGTTTTGAATCATTTTACTTCCGAGCCACATGAATTTATTACCTTTGCAAAAAAAAAAAAAAAAAAAAAAATTAAAATTATGAATAACAACTACAGCATTCAAAGGAAATCATCATTTAAAACTCTCTGAATGTCAAGAAGAGCCCTAGTATGGCACTGTGGGTTAAGGCACTGGACTGCAAGGTCTGTTGGAACTGCAAGGTCGGTGGTTTAAGCTCACTAGTCACTCTTCGGAAACCCTATACAGGGTCACTATGAGTTGGAACCGACTTGATAGCACTTAACAACAGTGTTGAGAGCTGCTTCTAGAATGCTAGCTTGACAGTCTAGTCCCTCATTTCCTTTGTGAAGAGGCTGAGGTTCAAAGAGCAGACAGTCACAGGGAGGTAAATGGCCAAGCCTGAGTTTACAGCTCCAACCTGGGCCCCTGTTTCTGTTTATCACAGCAGGAGATGGTCACTCGCAACCTATGATAGCACTGAGAACAAACAGAAGATTCTAGACTGCCAGTAATTATTATTGCCAACACGAACTTAGGCAAGTCATCATGGTTCTGAGCCTTGGTTTCCCCACCAGTAAACCTACCACCCATTTGTTGGTTTGTTGCACTGTGGTGGCTTGTGCTGTAATGTTGGAAGCTATACCACTAGTATTTCAAATACCAGCAGGGGCATCATGGTGGACACCTTCCAGATTAAGTGACTAAGAAGTATGATCTGGTGACCTCCTTCTGAAAAGTAACCAGAGAATCCCTGTAGATGATGACAAGAGAATACTGTCCAATACAGTGCAAGAAGATGAACCCCCCAGAGGCTGCAAAGTATACAAGACATACAGTAGCCACAACAATGGGTTTGAGCAGACCCACGTGAAGACCAATCAACCCTGGAATAGGACACAGTAATGACTGAAGATGGTGATTGACCAGGCAACATTTCTTCTGGTGGACATGGGGATGCTATGAATGGGGATGAAACAACGAAAGCCCGGGGAAAGCCTTTCTATAATTGTCAGACAACTGCAACTGGCTGGCAGGGCCTGGTCCGCAGTAGCAGCTGCTGAACAAACGTCAGCCTCTTCCCCAGCACCCTGGGCTTGTCACTTGGCTGGCTGGCTGCTGAATTGGGCTGCAAGAGAGCATGCCGACTTCTCTGCTCCATATAGCACCTGGAACGTGGTAGCAGCTTGATAAATGGTAAATATTTCCATAATGCTGAGGATGGGACACAGTCGACCCCTCTTCATAGGCTTCCACCCTGCTCAATTAATCAATAAATCAATGCAGCACGTTCATATGGGCGGCTGAGAAGATTCATATGACCTTCTCAGGTGAGATGGGAACAGCCCCGCCCATTGGCACAGAGCTTAGCCCACTATCTCAGGAGAGTCTCCTGAAAGCCCTTGGAGTTAGACAGGGCAGGAATTATTGCCCCCTTTTGGCAGATGCGAGAAGCCTGGGTGCACAGGATTAAAGTGCTCCGCTGGTAACCAAAAGGTTGGTGGTTCGAACCTACCAGCTGCTTTACAGGAGGAAGATGTGGCAGTCTGCCTCTGTAAAGGAGCCAGCCTTGAAAACCTGACGGGGCAGTTCTAATCTGTCCTAGAGGGTTGCTGTGAATTGGAATCGAATCAGCAGCAAAGGGTTTCAGCAGATGCAAAGACTGAGGCCATGAAAGGATTTCATTTGTGCCATGGTCACTCAGTAAGTATTACCAATCGGTACAATGAAACACAGCATTCATGGGTATCAAGGTCTGTGACAACAGCCTGTGTGGGCAAGTATGACTTTCATAGATAAGGTTCAGAGAGGTAAGTAACCTACCCAACGTCACACAGCTACCAGATGGCAAGACTGAAAATTCAACAGTCAAGAAAGCAGTCTAAAGTCAGGCTCCTCGCCTCCCTGGGTTTCTAGAGGCCGAGGCATCCGAACCTCTGCCTTCCTGAAGGGCTCACAGCCAGTGAGCTGGGAGCAGAGGCAAAGCCCATGCCACAGCGGCCCCCTCATTAGTGTCTGCTAAAGAGATGGATGCCGTACAGCCAGGATACTGTCCACTGCGGGGACAGTGTCTATTTTTAACTGCCCTGGTTGAGCAGAGTCCTCCCCAGCACTGATTCATTCAGAGGGAGCCCATCTCTCACCAACAGACAATAACTGCAAGTGCACACACTCGTACTTTTAAACTAATTACTTTGAAATGTAAAAAGCAGATCCACACAAGACAACAGGGTGAGCAAGTGGCTCTTCCCAGATGCTCTGGCTATGGGGGTGGGGATGGGGCTCAGAGCTGGGCCACTGGGCGCCACACTTGGCCATTCCCAACTCTGAAGATCTATTTGTCAAGGACTATTCAGGCTTGACAGAACTTCTGAAGAAGGAGCCAGGAATTTTCTCTACCCGGGTCACAAGCCAGGGCACTGGAGTGAGCAAAGCCTTATTACTCTTTATAAAAACTAGCTGCTGGCTTTGGGATTTAAAAAGAAAGATGAGGATGAGGCCCAGCTTCCTCCTGGATATACGGGTTGTGGCTGCTGTGTGTTAGTCAAAGCACCCACAGCAGCTACCAGCTTGGCCCTGCTCCTTCCCTGGGTGACCTCAGGAGCTACCTGAAGCCACTGCTCAAAGAGGCAAAGCAGAACTCCATCTGGGCTGGGAAGCCTGGGAGCTGGCTCCAAGGTAGCATCTGACTCTGGCTAAGTCAATCTCCTCTTCCTGCCTCAATTTCCCCATCTGTGAAACGGGGATGGGAGGGGACCCTGAGAAAGCATATTGGGAAGCAAGGGCACCGCCCAAAACCCATGTCAGAAACTGCTTTAGAGCCGTGGGCACCTCCAGCCTCTGGAGCCCCGATGTGTACAAACATGTTGGCCACAGTCTTGTGATTCGTGGCTCCAGGAGACTGGGTCCTGTCTCAGGAAGCTCACAGGGAGGAGGCGGAGGTGGGGAAAGAACCAGGGGGGACAGGTGAGAGAATGGAGACCCTGAAGGAGAGGGAACATTAGAGGCAGACTCGGGGAAGGAGACAACCAGGAGGGCGAGGTGGGGCACTGAGAGGAGATATGGGGACGTCCTCAGGCTCGGGCCCGAACCCCGCAGCAGCCCAGCCGGCGGGAGCAAGAAGAGGTGTCGGAAGGGCCGGGCCAGGCGCCCTCCAGGGCCCTCACTTACTGTCGCCACGCCGCCGCCTTCACCGCTGCTGCCTCCCCGGCCCCGCGGCCACTGCGAGTGGGGTTCCGGCGCGGCCTCAGGCCAGGCTCCTCCTCCGCGCAGCTGGCCCGCCCTCCCGCGCTTCCCCTGTGCAAACACTTCTTCTTTTGTCAGCTCCCTACGCTCCCGCGCCAGGGCTGGGCTGGGGCTATCTGCTCCGTGTCGTGTCGTAGGTGGAGAAGCTGAGGCTCCGAGCCATGACATGGACTAACCAAGGTCGCCTTGGAGTGCCCGGAGACCTAGGTGTTCCAGTTGCCGCCAGGTCAGGCGACAAGGCTCCTCCACCTTGGACAGGACCACATTGCCTCCGCCCTCCCTACTCCCTTTCTTCCAGAGCCAGAGCCATGCTCCCCAGGATCCAAAGGGCACTCCACCTTCCCGGAGACCCCTCAGAGCCCCCTCAAAATGCAGCCCACTCCTCCCTGGTTCCCCACCCCCGTGCCTTCCCTGCCCTAGAGTCTGCAGAAGCCCCAAGTCTGCATCTCTGGGAGGGACTGTCAAGCTCAGGGGCACGAGAGTAGCTTGGGGTACACTCAGCTTCCTAGGGAACGCTGGAGGCTGTGAACCCTGGGGGAAGAGTAGGGGTAACGGCCTCTAATTCTACCCCTTGCCCCTGACCAGCAGCTGAGTGCCATGGAGAGCCTCTTCCTTGTGGGCACCTCAGCGATGAGGTAGACAGGGCCAAGTGGAGGAGCTAGAAGATGCACACGTTCCCACAGGCAGACTTGAAAGCAGACACTCTCCAGAGGCAGGGCCAGGGAGCGGTTGGGGGTGGTGTGGTGGCCCGGAGGGCAGGTCCTAGTGATTGACTGGGTTCCTATGTCCTGGTATGAAGTTGTCCTGGGCACGTCCACATACGCCCCTTTCGATAAGTGACAAAGAATGGAATGGCTCCACTCTTCCACCCTGAGGGTCCCCCGCTCTGTGTCTGGGTGGCAATGGGGAGTATGGGCTATTGAAACTGAGTGGAGTTTGCTGAAACAGCCACCTAGCATGAACATTGTCACAGGGTGTCAGGGAGATACATTTGTAAGTGGCCAAGTGCTGCACATCCACTGTTGTAGATGTTGAGTGCCGTCAAGTAAGTACCGACCCCTGCCGAACCTGTGTAGAGTTTCCGAGGAGCAACTGGTGGGTTTGAACTGCCGAACCTTGTGGTTAGCAGTCCAGTGCTTATCCTACAGCACCACACCAGAACACCTGCACAACCATTGTTGTTATTGTTAAGTGCCATCAAGTCAGGTCCCAACCCATAGCGACCCTGTATAGTTTCCAAGGAGTAGCTGGTGAACTTGAACGACAGGACTCCCTGTTCAAGTGGGCTTTGCAGTCCAGGGCACTAACCAACAGCGCCACACCAGTACTCCCATAGGACATCTTTACTGTTCTTAACCACACATGAAGAAGGAGGGGGGAGAGGAAAGAGGAAGAAAAGGAGAAGGCGATTGAGAAGAGAAGGGGGAAGAGCAAGAGGAGAGGAGGCCAGTGCAGAATGGAGGGAGGGAGGGAAGAAAAAGAAAGGAATCAAAGAAAGAAGAGAAACTTAAGACAGACACAGCACTTTCCACTGGGCCGATGTCTTACTAGGTCAGTGCATTAGGAAAGCATTCTGCCCCTCCTGTGCTTGGAAATGCACTAGAAGGTTCTGAGCACTGGACAGAAGTCAGCTCACCATTACAAAAGGACTTGATCCAAGCCCCTCAGCGCTGGGGCATAATTAGAGGCCTGGCTTGAGAGCCCAATGGGAAGGCCGCTTGACTTGGTGGACAGAACTGAGTTGTAGAATGAGACAGACCTGGTCTTGGATGTTGATGATGTAGCCCTAGGCCAGCTGAGTCTGTTTCCTCATCTGTAAGGGGGGTAATAATTGCCACTCCACAGCTGCAAGTAAGCAGGGTCACTTGTTGTCAAAGAAGATGAGACTGAATGACTGAAGGCTCTGCCTTCCCCAGGGACCACTCACGCAACCCACTGCACACCCCCAGGAACCAGGTACCAGTTCTCCTCATTTTCTCAGATAAGAAACAGGATACGGAATACCTCGCTCATCGTCACACAGCTAGAAAGTGGCGGAGTCAGATTTAAGTTCAGGCCTTTTGACTTCCAGAGCGCTCCCCTGGGTTTTGTTGAAGGTGTTTGGAGCGGGGGCAGTATCACACAAGGGCCATTTTCCAATATTGATGCTCCGAAGCATCCCTCTTCTCCCCCAACCAGCGGACTCAGACCTGCAGGTCATTAAGCAATCAGGAATAGTTTTAATCACCCTTGAAACTTCAGCACCAATACAGAAGTTAGTTGTTAGAGGTGCTTGGGGTTCACGTGCAAATACTGCCACCTAGTGGTTATATTCTGTCACTGCACATGCAGGCTCGCCTGGCCCACTTGTTGCGTGCCTTCTGTGGCCCTGTATAGGGGTTTACAAGGAGCAGCTGGTAAGTTTGAACCACCGACCTTTTGGTTCACACTGACCTTGTGGTCCAGTGCTTATCTTACAGCACCACACCAGGCTTACTCATTGGGAGTCATCATTTCCTTTTTTCCAGGATTCCTGGTGTGGCACTGTGGGGTAAAGCACTGGGCCACAAGATAAGCGGTTCAAACTCGCCAGACACTCCTTAGAAACCCTATACTGGGTCGTTATGAGTCGGAACCAACTCGATGGCATTTAACAACAACAACAAAGGGTTTATTGGGATCCCAAGCAGGGTACCTTGGAGATAAGCTATCACTTATTACTATTCACCCATAACATCACTAATTTGAGTCCCCCACACTGAGCCTACCGAGTCCTGGTGTGACGCTGTGGGTTAATGCGCCAGACTGCAAAGCTGTTTGAACTGCAAGGTCGGTGATTCAAGCTCACCAGCTGCTCCTCGGAAACCCTATACAGGGTCTCTATGGGTCAGAATCGACTCCACAGCAGTTAACAACAACAACTCTGAACCTAACCTCCTCTCCTTACTTACTGTATGCTGGTCCAACTACTCCCTCTGAGCAAGTTCTGGGCCTCCTGAAGACTCCAGTCCTTCAACCCTCTGCCTCCCCTCCATTCATCAGATAACTCTTTTCTTCACAACAACAAAGCAGCTTAGATCCTAAGATCTATCATTTCTTTTCTTTTTAAAACTGTTTTTATTGTGAATTGGGTAAAGAATTTAGAGAAGAACATCAAGTTTACATTTTAAAAATCTATACATTATTTTGTTGTTGTTTCAACTCATTGCAATCTCCACAGTGTAACATCTCTTATTCCACGTCCTCCCTGTGATTCCTGTTTTCATTCCTCCGTCTTTCCTAACTTGTCTGAACTATGTCCTAGGGTCAGCGCTGCCCTTTTGATCTCAAATGGTTAATTATTCTAAGGTGCTGTACTTCCCTACTGTTATTATTCCTCTTATAGACCTGCCTGTTGAAGCAAAAACTGTGGCGTCCAGGGTTGGAGGAAGACTCATTAACAACCTGCAATATGCAGGTGATACAATTTAGCTTGCTGAAAATGAAGAGGACTTAAAATATTTACTGATGAAGATCAAAGACCACAGCTTTCAGTATGGGTTGCACCTCAATGTAAAGAAAACACAAGTCCTCATCACTGGACCAATAAATAACATCAAGATAAATGGAGAAAAGCTTGAGGTTGTTAAAGACTTCATTTTGCTTGGTTCAACCATCAACACGTATGGAAGCAAGCCTTCAAGAAAGCACATGACTTATTGCATTAGGCAAATCTGCTGCACAAGACCGCTTTAAAGTGTTGAAGAGCAAAGATGTCAGCCTGAGGACTAAAGTGCACCTGATACAAGCCATGGTGTTTTCAATAGTTTCATATGCAGGTGAAAGTTGGAGAGTGAATAAAGACCACAGAAGAATTGCTTCATTGAGTTATGGTATCAGAGAAGAATATTAAAAGTACCAAATACTACCACAAGAACAAACAGATTTGTGTTAGAGGAAGTACAGCCAGAGTGCTCCTTAGAAGCCAGGATGGCCAGACTTCAGGAAGGACCAGACTCTGGAGAAGGATATCATGTTTGGTAAATTGGACGGTCAGTAAAAGAGAAGAAGACCCCAACAAGATGGACTGGCTCAGTGGCAACATCAATGGGCTCAAACGTAGAACAACTGTGAGGTTGGTGCAGGATCAGGCTGTGTTTCGTTCTGTTGTACGTAGGGTCTCTGTGACTCGGAGCTGACTCAATGGCACCTAACAACAACAATTGTTTGGCTGGAGTCCTGGTGTGGCACTGGACTGCAAGGTCGGTTTGAACAGCAAGATCAGTGGTTCAAAGTCACTAGTTGCTCCTTGGAAACCCTATGCAGGGTTGCTATGAGTCGGAATCGACTTGACAGCACTTTAACAACATTGGCTGAAAATTGAGCTGTGGGAGTTCATTTCCAAAGCTGAAGAGTGACCAAGGGCTAGTCTTGGGGGCTCCATCAGTCTCTATCTGACCAGTAAGCCTGGCATTTTTAATGTTTTTGAATTTTGTCCCCAATTTTTCTCCCACTCTATCCAGGACCTTCTAATGTGATCCCTCTTAGCTGGTAATGGTAGTTGAGCATTACTGAGTTCTTCTGATCTCAGGATCCTGGAGACTGATGTTCACACGGACCATTTGTCTAACTGTTCCCATGTCATTGGTTTTCATCACTCTGCTTTCCTCTGGACAGAGAGAAACCAAAGTCCCTGATCCCCTGTGGCATCAGTGACCCACTCCAGGTGATCCCACCAATACCTGAGTGAGTGAGCCTCATAGGAGAACCTGTAGCTCCACACTGAATTCATGCTTACCAATTGTTAGGGACTGAAGTGTCGTCCCCCAAAATTATATTGGAGCCCCGGTGTGGCACTGTGGGATAAAGCCCTAGACTACAGTGTTGCACAAGGTTAGTGGTTCAAGCTCATCGGCTGCTGCTTGGAAACCCTAAACAGGGTTGCTATGGGTGGAACTAACTTGAGGGCACTTAACAACAACAAAGACCTGTGGACTTAACCCCGTTTAGGAATAAGGCTTTCTTTGTTATGTTAATTGAGCAATTCTTCTGTGTAGGGTGTGCCCAAAGTCTAATCACTTCTGAGTTGTAAAAAGAACAGACTAGACCCAGAGGCAAACTGAGGAAGACAAATGCCCTGAGGAGATCCCCAAGGAACGTGTGATCCAGATGATGTCTGTGATTGGGCGCCACCTTGTGGCCGCTTTGATATGGCTACTCCAGAGCTGCGCTCAACAGCAGCAGGGACAAAGTTCCAGAAGGCCTACGGTGGTCTCGTCCATTAACCAGATGTCAGGCTGGGATGAGGCTGTTATCTGGGGCTCTGGGTGGATTCTGTGTGATGAAGATTCTGTCTAGGCGTGTGTAAGGCCTTATACTTATTGAATCCTGAGGGCAAAATAAGCTCCGACAGTCAAAATAAATAAGCACTCGATGTTGTTGTTAAGTTCTGTTGAATTGATTCCAACCCATAGCAACCCTGTATAGGGTTTCCAAGGAGAAGTTGGTGAACTTGAACCGCTGACCATGCATTCAAACGGCTTTGCAGTCTGTTGCATTAACCCACAACGCCATACCAGAACTCCAAGCACCCTATAAATGTCAGTTATTATGACAGGGGCCCTGGTGGCGCAACATTTAAGCACTCCTCTGCTAACAGAAAGGTGGACTGCTCAACCTCACCCAGTGAATCCTTGGAGAAAGACAAAGAAGAGACCAGCTTCTCAAGATTCCAACTCTACTCTGTCACAAGGGGTTGCTATGAGTGGGGCTCCACCACAGCCACCAGCATTACTGTTACAGTGAGAAAGGAGTGAGCTCCCCATCTCTGGAGGTGTCTGAGTGGACACGGGGCAAGTCATTGTGAAGATGGATTCGATGGTGCTCAGCGCTCCCACCTCCGCCTTCCCTGGAGTCCATCCTGCAAGATGGACCCAGATGGAGCTCTGCAGTCCTCTCCCCAGTGTAATGACACTTGTTACTGACATGGGGACTGGGTGTCCTACCCTGGGCACCTGGTGTCAGGGGTACTGCTGAGGCCCTGGGACCTGGTGGTAAAGACCTGCCACGGATTTCATCAGGCAGAGGAGTGGCTCCACAGAAGAGACCCAGTTCAGGCCACCAGCCCATAAAAAGACGAGAGAGGGAAGGAGCTGAGACAAACACCATAGTCCTCATGATGCAACACCCAGGTAGGGGCCCCTAGGCTATCTGCAGAGAGGGCCGCAGCTTCAGGGCTTGAGATTCTGCCCCAGTGAACCCAGAGCCAGGGCAGCTTCAAAACCTTTGGTAGCTCCTCGGTGCCAGCACTGAGTGATGGGTCTTGTTTGGCCCACCTAATGTTTAAGACCAGTCGAGTCAACAATTACCAGTGGAATGACTTTATATGGATTCTGATTGCAGGTTCACACATTCATGGGATGAAGCCAAGTGGGAAACTCCTTCCCCTTTTGGTGGGGTGTGTGATCTCCACTTCTCCCTGTCGTCCCTGACACTGAGGTCAAACATGAAAGGCTGGTAGACAGGACACCAAGTTTGCTTCACTCTAGGGGGGACACATGCTGCTGACAAAAATGGGAAAGGAACCCTGTGCTAAGTTAGCTTCAAGATAACCGGGGGTCACATTCCTTGGTGACAGGGAGCTGTGATGGGGTTGTTTCTCTCATTCACATGCCTGACTTGCCTGAATCCTGGGACACTCATGTCTTTGACCCCTACCCTGCAGTCTCAAGGCCCAGCATCTGGGGTTCTCCATAAGCCAACCTCATCATTAAGGGGCAGATTGGCGGCAAGCTGTTTGAGTTTCCTAGGGTGGCTGTAAAGAACAAGAACATGCTGTCTCACAGTTCTGGAGGTTCAAAGTTCAAATTCAAGGTGTCAGCAGGGCCACGTTCTCTGTCCGCTCTAGTGGAAGACCCTTCCTTGTCTCTTCTAATTTCCAGTCGCCTTAAGCGTTCCTTGGCTTGTAGCTGTATCTTCACATGGCCAATTTCCCTGTCTCTCCATGCCTCTTCTTTCAAAGGATACCACTAAGATAGACCCTACTCTGGTGAGGCTCCCTGAGTGGCACAAATGGCTTGCGTTTGATTACTATCCTGAAAGATGGGCAATCCAAACCCACCCAGTGGTACGGTGGAAGCCAGGTCTGGCCACCTGCTTCTGTAATGATTGTTGTTGTTGTTAAGTGCCGTCGAGTCGGTTCCGACCCATAGCAACCCTGTACAGGGTTTCCGAGGGTGTAAATCTTTACAGGAGTAGAAAGCCTCATCTTTCTCCTGCTTACAACTAGAGAAAAAGCCTAAAACCCTGTGGGGCATTTCTCCTCTGGAACACATGAGCTTGCCATGAATTTGGGTTCACTAAATAGTAACAGGTTTGTTTAGATCCCTGGTGGCTCTGTGGGTTAAACATTGGACTGCTAATCCCAAAGTTAGTGGTTCAAACCCATCAGCTGATCCTTGAGAGAAAGACAAGGCTGTCTGCTCTTTTAAATACTACAGTCTTAGAAACCCTATATTTGTGAAGTATCATCAAGTTGGTTCCAACTCGTAGCAACCCTGTATAGGGTTTCTGAGAATCGGCTGGTGGGTTTGAAACATCAACCTTGTGGTTAGCAGTCCAGTGCTTATCCTACAATGTCATGCCAGGATTCCAAGAACCCTATTATAGGCTTGCTATAAATTAGAATTGGCTTGGTGGAACTGGGTTTGTTTTATTTTATTGGCTTAATACAACCTTGTGTTAATTTAATTGATAGTATTTCAACAACTCTATTTCCAAACAAGGTCACATTGACAGGTAGAGAGATTTAGGGTTTCACACCTCAGCCTGTACCCTGTCCTTGCGGCATTGACTGTTCCTAGCCAACCCTGGACTTTCTCTCTCTGAGTCCACTGGCCCACCCCTCTCCACGTTGGGCTTTCTCGTCTCTTTACCCCCAGCTGGTCCCCTCCCGCCATCTCCCTCTGTTAGTGTATAACTCAGACTGAATGCTAGTTGGGTCAGTGGGAATTCATTGTCTATTCTGAGGTGAGCTCCTTGGAGCTGAGTCCAGACTGATTCATCTCCCTTCCCCCAGCACATTGCCCCAGTGATTAAGTCCACAAGTAGCAATTGAGTTTCAGGTAACCTGGCTCCTGTCTTTGGGGAGGGTTCTTAGGTAGCAGATGAACAGATTCAAGCCACCTACCATAAGGCTGGGCTGAGCCAGCTCCTCCTAGCTGTTGAGTACAGACTCTTTGACCTACCCTAGGCTCCCCACTCAGGCTAAGGGTCATGGAGAGGATACTAACTTGTCACCAGTACCCACACATGCCCAGGCAGGGTGTCACTTCTGGCAGATGCCCCTCCCATCTAGACCATCGTCTACTAAAAGACCATCAGCCTCTTCTCAGGGCAGTTCATGAAAGAAGGTTACTGCAAACTCTTGCCTCCAACCGGCTCCCATGAAATGTATATATGCACTGCAGGCCTCTATGAACCCACTGTTATAGGCTGAGATGTGAAATCCGGAATCTCCCCACCCGTCCATGTGACCTTCTTTGGAAGTAGGGTTGTTGGAGATCCTATCCGTTAAATGAATACAGGTTGTATTATGCCGATACTCAAGGAAAGCAACCCCAGGATTCTACGATCTTACTTCTTTTAGAGCCCGGAGCTCCCAGAACTGCTGGACCAGACCACGTCTGCCCCTTTATCCATCTCCCTCTCAACTGAGCGTTCTAGAGGGTAGTGCACGCTGCCCCTTCCCATGACCCACCAGGAGGTAACTGAGAAATATCTGCCTAATGATTATTGAACAAGAATCATGGATCCTTCACCCCCAACCCCTGCCATGTGCATTTTGATGGCAATGTCTTGTCCCTGGAATTTTCCACCCAGCACAGAGATTATGGTACAAGGGTCAACCTGCTGAAAACCCTCACTCGATTCTCCAGGGTCCCATACTAAAGGTGTGAGGTGCTGGTGGCTCTGGGCAGGAGGAGATAGAATCAGGTTTGATGCAGTTCGTCCCACTGAGCAACATAACATGAGGCCAGGAGGAGGTGGGTGGGAGCTGGAGGAGCAGGCTGGGACTGTGGAGGGGTGAAGTACCAGTGGAGAGCAGGCAGCCTGCACCCCCGGGTGACCTGCACTGGAGGAACTCTGAGGGTTTGACTTACAGATGAGGCTGGCTTTCCAAAATGGATGGGACTGAGCTTCAGCCACTGGGATGAAATTGTTTTCCTAACAGCAAGGCTGAAAAGTTGGGGCCTACAACCCAGGGGGGGAAAGAGCCTTAAAATAAACTTGAGAGCAGCTTTTGGAAAAGTAAAAGTGTTCCAGAACTGAGCCTGCTGGATTAATCCCATGATATTTAGAGGTTTACGTGTACATCTATGTTTAGGAGCTCTGGTAGCATAGTGGTTATGAATCAGGCTGCTAATCTCAAGGTCAGCAGTTCGAAACCACCAGCTGCTCCTTGGGAGGAAGATGAGGCTTTCTGTTCCCGTAAAGATTTTCAGCCTCGGAAACCCTGTACAGGGTCGCTATGGGTCAGAATTGACTCCACGGCACTTACCAACAACATATATATTTGTAGAAGCATAGCGCTTCCTGAAAGGATGGTTAAGAAACGTAATGATTGTGTCTATGAATTGGGTCTGGGGACGGAGGAGGGCAGAAGGTGGCTGGGGACAAGGAAAGGAGGAGCATCAAATTTCCACTGTTGGCATACATCATAGTTTCAATGACAATGGACAAAAGTTTTGAGACATTTGCTAAACAGACCTGAATGAGGTCTTCTTCGTGTCTAATTTCAAGCCAACTGCTGGAGGTAGAACTGATTTTCTCTATGAGTGGCACAAATGGCTAAGCATATCACTAATAACTGAAAGGTTGGCAGTTCAAATTCACCCAGAGGCACCTCAGAAGAAAGGCTTGGCGATTTACTTTCAAAAAGTCATAGCCAGAATTTTACTTTGACAAATGTGGGGTTGCCAGAAAAGGGAATCACCTTGAGGGTAAGTGATTTCAACTGGTTATGAACCCCCTAGGGCAAAAGGAGGCTGGGCAACAGCTGATGACCCAAAGCTTGCTAAGCCATGCCAGGCTGGCTGGCTGGGGGCATGTGGGTCAACTATGCCATCCCCCTGCCCGGCTCCAGCAGAGCAAGATCCAGGGCAGTTAGAGGTCAGGAGCTGTCCACCCTCTACCTTCTCCTGACCCCCCACCCCTGGGTCTGTGCAGAGGGGAGGTCACAAGGGCTGGGACTGCTACACTCCTGCCTAGAACCAGGACCCCCAAATTTCAGAGCGATACCAGTCAGAGGTTCTTTTCAGAACAGCAGGTCCAAGTCCCACATTTTGTGGGTTGGAAAACTGAGGCTCAGGGAAGGAAAGCAACTCCCCAAAGAACAGACAGCATCAGGACTTGAAAGTAGGTCTCTTGTTTTTCTGATAAGAACTCTTTGCATCCCACCTGCTGCCTAAGCTGTGTTCAGGGGAGCTTCCAAGGGGCACGTGGCTGGTAGCCTTAGCTGTTTAGCTGGTAGACATTGAGAGAGTTGAAGTGGGACCCTGGGGGCTCCAGACAATCTGCCTGCTTATAGGTGATTGCTACTGGAATGATGCAGCAGCCTCTACAAATGACTCTGGAGGCCTAGGGTTAATGTGCTGATCTGCAAAGTCTATTTTAACCACAAGGTTGGTGGTTCAAGCTCACCAGCCACTCCTCAGAAACCCTATACAAGGTCGTAATGGTTCAGAACCAACTTGATAGCACTCAATAACAACAACACGTGACTTTGCCCACCCCTTCCTGGTTGCTGCTCCCGCTAAAGGTCCCACCCCCTCCCTACACACACACACACACACACACACACACACATCCCACCCCACTCCTACCTTAGGACACACACACACACAC
>NW_006408538.1:15365095-15375391 GCF_000296735.1 Chrysochloris asiatica | reverse complement strand
CACACACACACACACACACACACACACACACACACACAGAGTCTCCATCTTTCCCCTAACAAATCCTTTCCCCAAACTCATCTCTGCCAGTGTGCCCTGTCCATCCCTCCCTTCCACATCCATCCATACCAGGCGATAAATTCTCTGAGACAGGATGTGGCTTTCCCTAGTCTTGGCACTTCCTGTCTGGGATGTGGTCTTCACCCTGCTGGGGATGGCTGAGAAATACCCGCATACCTTGGAGCCACAGGTTCCAGGAAGTGAGAGTTGGCAGGGCCTGTGGGTACCACACGTCTCAGGGTGAGCGCACCCTGTGTTAACACAAGGAAATTCACTTCTCCACGTGGGCAACCTCCGGAGCCCACAGAATCCACTCCTACAGCAGGGAATGAAAGCACGTTGGGAAATGATGAGTCTATGGGGCACACCTGAGATCCACATCTGAGTGAACCAGCTGAAACAGGGCCTCTGCCTGTTGCATGGCCCCTTAGTACAAATTAGAAGGCATCCCTGGCATGTCAGGTGTGGAGCTTTAGATTTAGCACTGGACTGCTAACCATGAATTCGGAGGTTCAAACCCACTAGCGTCTCCTCAGAAACCCCTACACAGGGTCACTGTGAGCTGGAACTGTCTTGATAGCACTGAAAAACAACACGTGTGGGGAAATGGCACTGTAGGATAAACACTAGACTGCGAGGTTGGTTTGAATTACAAGGTCAGCGGTTCAAACTCACTGTTGTACTAGCTGCTCTGAAACTCTATAGAGACGCTATGAGTCAGAATCACCTCAAAGGCACTTAACAACAAAAACTGATTTTATTAGAACAGGACCCTTTGCTGCCATCTGCTGGAGACACGTAGGAAATACTATCTCTGGGCCTGCCACTTGTGCAGGGTAACCCATGAGCTCAACATTCCTTTCTAGCCTGCAGGATTCTGGAGTGAACTCACCCCTCATCCTCAGCCCCAGCCTGAATATATACTTCTGAACTCTTTGAAGGCAGACAAGGATGCTGGGAGCTTCATCTCTGCGTACCCATGAAGACGCCAATGACTCACCCCCAACGATTGATCCATAAATGCACAGGCGTTGAAAACACTGACTGGGGAGCAGGGACCAAGATGAAAACTCAGCCCTGGCTCTAAAGTGCTGTGTGTCCATGGGGAATCCCTGCCCCTCTCTGGGCATTTTCCTTCTGTAAAATGAGATAGCTTAGCATGGCCGTCTCCAGGGGCCCAGAGCTCTGAGCTCATGACCCCCCCCCATGCAATTTTGATAAGGGCTACAAGGTCATCATTAAGAAGACTAAAAAGAAAAGGTCAAAATGGATGTCAGAAGAAACACTGAAACTTGCTCTCCAATGTAGGATGCCAAAGCCAATGGAAGAAATGAGGAGGTACAAAAACTGAACAGAAAATTTCAAAGATCAGCTCGAGAAGATAAAGCCAAATATTACAACAAAATGTGCAAAGATCTGGAGTCAGAAAATCAAAAAGGAAGAACATGCTCAACATTTCTCAAGCTGGGGGAACTGAAGAAAAAATGCATGCCTCGACTTTCGTTATTGAAAGATTCTCTGGGCAAATTATTGAATGATGCAGAAAGCATCAAAAGAAGATGGAAGGAATACACAGAGTCACTGCCCAAAGGAAATGGCTGATGTTCAACCATTTCAAGAGGTAGCATATGATCAAGAGCCAATGATACTGAAGGAAGAAGTCCAAAATGCATTGAAGGAATTGGCAAAGAACAAGGTACCAGGAATTGATAGAATAAAAATAGATATCTTTCAAGGAAGTGAGGCGGCACAGGAGGCACTCACTCATCTATGCCAAGAAATTTGGAAGACAACTATCTGGCCAACTGGAAGAGATCCGTATTTGTGCCCATTCCAAAGAGGTGACCCAACGGAATACAGAAATCATTGGACAATCTCTTTGATATCCCATGCGAGTAAAGTTTTACTAAAGGTAATACAGAAACAGCTGCAAGCATACATTGACAAAAGAACTTCCAGAGGTTCAAGCCGGATTCAGAAGAAGCTGTGGAACAAGGGATATCATTGCTGATGTCCAATGGATCTTGCCTGAAAGAAGAAAATATCATAAAGATGTTTACCTGTACTTTATTGGCTACACAAAGGCTTTTGATTGTGTGGATCATGACAAGCTATGGACAACATTGCTAAGGTATGAGTATTCAGGAATACTTAATTCTGCTCATGAGGAATCTGTACATGGACCAAGAGGCAGTTGTTTGAACAGAACATGGGAACACTGGATGGTTTAAAATTAAGAAAGGTGTACAACAGGGTTGTATTCTTTCACCATACTTATTCAATTTGTATGCTGAGCAAATAATCCAAGAAGCTGGATTATATCAAGAAAAATGTGGCATCAGGATTGGAGGAAGACTCATTAACAACCTGCGATATGTAGACGATACAACCTTGCTTGCTGAAAGTGAAGAGGACTTAAAATATTTACTGATGAAGATCAAATACCACAGCCTTCGGTATGGATTGCATCTCAATGTAAAAAAAAAATCCTCACCACTGGACCAATAAACAACATTCTTATCAAAGGAGAAAAGAGTGAAGTTGTCAAGGACTTCATTCTTCTTGGATCAACTCATGGAAGCAGCAGTTAAGAAACCAAACGGTGTATTGCATTAGGCAAATCTGCTGCACAAGAACTTTTTAAAAAAGTGTTGAAGAGCAAAGATGTCAGCATGAGGACTACAGTGCACCTGACCCAAGCCATGGTATTTTCAATAACCTCATATGCATGTGAAAGTTGGACAGTAAATAAGGAAGACCGTAGAATTGATGCTTTTGAGTTATGGTGTTGGAGAATATTG
This sequence comes from Chrysochloris asiatica, assembly GCF_000296735.1. Lineage (NCBI taxonomy): Eukaryota > Metazoa > Chordata > Mammalia > Afrosoricida > Chrysochloridae > Chrysochloris > Chrysochloris asiatica. The sequence goes on along the minus strand of NW_006408538.1, from coordinate 15,372,530 downwards.
AAAGTGGCATGGGATGCCCATAGAACCAACAGATCTGTGTTGGAAGAAGTGCAGCCAGAGTGCTCCTTGGAGGCCAAGAAGGCCAAACTTTCTCTCTCATACTTTGGACATATTGTCAGGAGGGACCAGTCGCTGGAGAAGGATAGCATGTTTGGTAAGGTGGAGGGTCAGTGAAAAAGAGGAAGACCCCCAGTGAGATGGATCGGCCAAGTGGCAGCATCGATGGACTCAAGTGTGGCAACAATAGTGAGGTTGGCCCGGAATTTAGCAGTGTTTCGTTCTCCTGTGCATTCGGTCACTGTGAGTCAGCACCGACTCAATGGCACCTAACAACAACAAGGTCGTTCAGATTGCTGATAGAAAGATGGCCAAGAACAAGGCAGAGTACAACCTGCATCTTTTTATTAGACTAGGAAATATAATTTATTTAATAAAAATTAATTTTGTTACAATAGGAATGCTAACCATTATTTACAGGTTGTAGTTTACAGAATAAACAGAGGTGGGACTGGGGGTCATCTCTGCAGCCCTGTACCCCCCGGACATATAAGCATGTCCATGACCCAGACAGGGGTCCAGCCCTTTGCCCCCAGGAGGGCTGGTCACCTCCCCTCAAGGGCCTGCTAAGGGTCCCTGCTCAGCTGCCAGAGGGCCTGGAACATCCAGGAGATGGGAAGGGTCCCCCACATCCTTAGGGGGACTCCTGCCCCCAGCTCTGGAGCCTGGGGCACCTCGAGAGGGGTCGGCAGAGGGATAGGCACGTAGAAGATACACTGACTGACCCTGTGGACCCAGAGGGCAGGACACAGGCACACCAACCTTCAGGCGCCCAAACCTGGGACACAGCAGAGGGCACACACCCCACACAGGTGGGGACACGCATACATTCCCAAGGTGCACCCCAGTGTACCCAAAGACAAGCATACACACACACACACACACACACACGAAGCATGCACACAAAGGCAAATGCAAACACACTTCAGAGATGAAAGACGTAAACACGTGGGTCATGCAGCCCCAAGTTGTTCTCAAGGCCCAGTTACACCCAAGGGGCTGCTCTTCAAGTCTGAGTAAGAGGAGAAACTTAATCCCAACACTGGGGCAGCCAGCGGTAGAGCTGGAAACCCCTTTCTGGGCTTTTTGTATAAAGCTGGACTGTCTGAACCCTCCCAGGAGGTAGCAGCCGATTGGTTCTGTGCTGCAGGCCTTGGTACACCTTCTGGAAATCGAGCCAGCCTGCCCTGCAGTGTTCTCAGCTGGATGGGGGTAGGGAGAGCAGGGATACGGCAGACCATGGTCAACTTTTTATTCAGATTCTTTTCAGAAGTCAAGAACCACAGTTGTCAGAAACCCAGAGGGGCTGAGACAGTAGCCACGAGGCCTCCTGGCACAGAGAAGGCAGTGACATGCCCAAGGCCACCAGTGGTTTCATTAATGGCAAAGCTGGACTCAGTCCCAGACTTGGGACTCTAAAACTGCACGTGGGCATCTTTAGAGGCAGGTGATGGGAATGGCACCAGTGAAGCCCCTCCCAGATGGTCCAATGCCACGCCCACTGAGACCTCCTATATCATCCTAAGGTGTCCGGAGTGCCCTAGCGGAGGCCGTGCTCACAGGGGAACTGGACAAAGGGCCTTGGGAGCCTCGTGCAGGCCTGGTCCCTCCAGCAACCCTCTCAAAACCCCTAGCAAGTTGTCCGTGACCAATCTGCCACTCCGGGGGCCGGTGAGAACCCTCATAAACTCACGAGTCCATGGCAGGGACGCTGGCTGGGAGTGTAGCTGCACACTGGCTCTTCTCTCAGAAGCAGACTTTCAAAGGCAGGATTTGCCCAGGCTGGTCCCCAAAGCTTCTCAGGGACCTGCTGGGACAAGTCCTGGGGTCAGTCCCCGAGGTACTAGGGAGCTGGCGCTCAACAGACTCTGTAGCCAAAGAGAAGCCTTTAATGAGACCTGAAAAGGGACTGTGGCTCACCCATCAACCCTCCCACACTTTGGATCTTGCTAGCCTCTTAGAAGATTCTGGAACAGGCTGGTCAGGGTGCCAGTCCTTCCACTCTGGCAGCCTAGCCCCATTCCGAGCCAGACTGCAGCGGGAGGGTGAGCGGAGGATTGAAGGGAGTTGCCTGTGGATATCAGAGCAGGGAAACTAGCTCTCTGCCATTCCTCCTCCACTCCGGGGTTGTACAAGCAGCCAGCTCACTCACTCCTCCCTTCTGTTTTACTGAAAAAAAAAAAAAAAATGGAGGCCCCAGTTTGTGTGGGGGAGCAGATTCTGGATTTCTGAGCACAGCAGTGTCAATCCACCTGGTCTCAAGGCTGCTGGGTGGGGAGTCCCATGGACACCCTAGAGAGAAGGATCCATGAAGATCCTCCCCATTTCTAATCTCTGCTCCAGCCCCACATCTGGGCCACACTCCTTCTTTAGGGGCCATCCACAGCTGGATGCTCACTGGCCCACCCACATCTTCCATGTCAGGGCTTACGAATCTGTAATCCCTAGGGGCCCTGAGAAGCTTCAGGAGGGAAGACCCTCACACCCCAGATTCAGTCTGATTAGGATTTTAAAGGGAAACCTCGTCCTACAGCAAAAGTTCAGTCTGAGCTGTGCCTTGTGCAACTGGGGAAATGGCGACATGGTCTTAAGTCACTGGAAGATGAACTCATTAGTAGCAATGTGTCCCTAATCAGTCTTTCTCTCCCTCACACACACACACACACACACACACACACACTTGGCCAAAACCATATACATGCCCACTCTCGTCCACTCAAGGAATGAGTTTTCTATTTTTTTGTGTGTGTTCTTTTTCATTTTCTTTTTTTTTCTTTTTTTTCTTTTTCTTAAAAAGGACTTATCCAAATATCTGGATAATAAATCATTTGCGTTTCCTAAGAAACTGGGTTTTTCTTTTTCCCTTGTGGTTTTGATGTTTTTCTTCTTTGAGCTTTACTAACGGTCTGAAGCGGTCTTTCTTTCTTTCTTTCCTTTTTGTTCTTTTGGACAGGAGAAAGCAGTTTGTCTGAAGTGTACAAGTCTTCAAAGTGGAGAATGGTGTGAAAGGAGAAGGGGGCTGAGGGAGGAGGGAGAAATTAAGAACTGAGGAAGAAAATGAGGAGTGAAGGAAAACAAACTATGACCAGAGTTTGGGCAGAGGGTGGGGAGTTAAGAGGAGAGTGGCCTTCCCCTCCTCCCTGCCAGAGGCCTCCGTCCCATTCCCACCTCTAGAAGGGGGACTGAGGCTACAGAGAGAGGGCAGGGGCCACAAGGAACCTTGGTCCCCAGACGGCAGAGTACATGGAGTTTCTAAGGCTGGTCGTGGTCGCGGGCTGGGCAAAGGAGGAGGAGAGAAAGCCGCTCCGGCTGTGAGCTGGGCACCAGAGGCTGTATGTCCCACTGAGAGGCTGACCTGGCCTCCCAGTGCCTGCCTCCTGCTGGCCCTGCCAGCTGCATCCCGGGGCGGCTCAGCAGTCCCCATCGGTGGCCATGGCCACCAGCATCTCGCTCTTGCCCATCTCCTCCAAGGCACTCGCCAGGCTATTAAGGTCCCCATCGTCCTGCTGCAGAGCCTCCCAGAGGTCCAGGATCACGCCCGTGGGGCTCACTTTGGTGGCAAAGTAGTTCAGGTACCTGGTGGAAGGAGAAAGACATTGAGTCCTGGAACACTCCGCACCTCCGGGAGCTGGAGGTGGCGGGGGCACTGGAAGGTGGGAAGACTTTGTGGGTACTGGGGTTCAATGCCAGCTTCGTTGCTTCCAGACTGTGTGACCCTGGGCAAAGCACTGTCCCTCTCTGACCTTCAGTCTACTCATCTCTAGGATGGAATATGTCAACATCATTCTCGAGGACCCTGAGACCAGAAGAACTAGATGGTGGCTCTCATGCTGCCAACAGGGTCCAAGATGAAACAAAGCTAGAATCTGGCGCGGTCTTGTCCATCATCGGCACTGGGAGAGAATGCTCAAGCCTAATCCTCCCCATTCTTTTCTTTTTCTCCCACTTTCATTTCTCTGCCTAGTCTTGCCCCTTAGCCCCTGATGCAGGAATAAGGCTTCTGACAGCTTTGTAAACCCCATTTTGTACATGGTATCTGCTCAAGACAGGATTATTAAGCAAATTTTCAAAAAGTATAACACAGTCTCTGGGCAATGCAAATAGCTAACACACTTGACTGCTAACCAAAGATTGGCAGTTTGAGTTCACCCAGAGGCACCTTGAAAGATATGTCTGATGATCAATTTTTGAAAAATCAGCCATAGAAAACCTTATGGAGATACACTGTCCACAAAGCCATTGTTCTACATCCTACTGTGGTGAGTAGCAACTAGCATCTTCAAAGCTCAGGGATGGCCAGCCATCTAAAGTGCAGCTATCAGCCTCTCCCTGTCCAGAGGGAAGAAGACTGATGAGAACTGAAGATGCTTGGGATCACTTAGTCCACTATACTAATGGAACACGTGCACATCAGTCTCCATAACTCTGAGACCAGAAGACACTAGATGGTGCCCGGCTACCACTGCTCACTGCTCTCAAAGGGATCACACTGCAAGGTCTCAGATAGAGCGGGAGAAAATATGGAATAAAACTCAAAGTTATCAAAAAGGCTTACTGGGAATCATTGTTATCAGGACTCCTTGTGAGAGTTGGAAATGTAGAGGTAGACGTTTTGTAGCAAGGAGGGGAGTGATTAACTTTTTCGTCTAGGCGCGGAGGTCCCTGGGAACATCAAGGGAGAAGAGCAGAGAGCGGGTCCCTACCCAGAGAAGCAGTGATGCCAGAGATGGAGGCAGAGACGATGACGTGGAGAGATGGAGCAGCTGGAGACTTTAGACACAGAAAGGGAGAGGGGATATGTGCTGACGACCGAGGGGCAGGCTTGTAGTGTATACCCTTTGGTTGGTTGATGATGAAACAATATATGATAGGATGAATGTAAAATTTATGTTCTCCCATGTAAACTATCACATAATTCACTATAAAACATTATTAAAAAAAAAAAAAAAAAAAAAGCCTTACTGGTTAGAGAGACTGGAGCAACCAGACTATGGCCCTTGGTCTCACCCTTGAGGTCTGAAATGGAACTCACCCCGTGGCTCAATTTTCAGCCATGTGATAGATAGGTAGACAGCAGGGATAACAACACTAGTAAGGTATGCTCACCATGGAATGGTCAACCATTCAAGATCAAAAGGGCAACATTTACCTAAGGTCAAAGTTCAGAAGGGATAGGAAAGAAGGTGGAATGGAAACCAGAATCACAGGGAGGAAGTGGGCTAAGTGAGAGGCTGCAATCATGGAAATGAAGCCAAGTGTACGATTTGTTGTTGATTATAAACGAACAATCTGCTCGCTAAACCTTCCACTCAATTCACAATAAAAAGGCAGCCGAACAATCCATGGTGCACAGTTCCACTCTGACACACAGGGGCCGTCACTTGAGGAGCTCTTGCTACATTTTGGGCACTGGCTGGTGTTGGCTGCAGGTGAAGAGTCACCCACAGTCAGTATATGGCTTGGCCTGGCTCTTAGACTATGTGGGCAGGTGAAGCATTGCTGTTAAGTGCCTTCGAGTTGGTTCTGACTCAGTGAGCCTGTCCAGAGTTTCCAAGGAGCAGTTGATGGGTTTGAAGTAATGGCCTTGCTGTTAGTAGTCCAGTGCTTATCCTACAGTCCAACTAGGACACCAGGTGAAGCATGACTTCCGGGTGATGGGGTCAAGGCAAGGCCTTGGGAGTCTGGTGGCTTCTCAAAGTCTGCCTAGCCAAGGGTCGCTGTGGTGAAAAAAGCCCCTTTATGTGACCTTTCCTACCACTCATCTGTCACAGTTTGTCATACTGTGGTGGCTTGTATATTGTGATGCTGGAAGCTATGCCATGGGTATCTTAAATACCAGCAAGGTACATCCATGATGGACAGTTTTCAGTTGAATTTCCAACCTAAGCCACACTAGGAAGAAGAAGAGGTGGGTTACTTCTGAATGTGTAGCCACTGAAAATGTTAGGAATAGCAGTGGAACACTGTCAGATAGCACCAGAATACTGACTATTGAACCATGATGAAGAGCGTCATAATGTTGTCAGATATAGTGTCAGAAGATGAATACCTCAGTTGGGAGGCACTCAGAATACAACTGTGGGAAAGAGCTGCCTCCTCAGAGTAGAGGTGACCATGATAATGTACAACTCAAAATGCGGCAAAACAGCTGTAAACAGCCATTAACAACTGTAACATGGAATGTAACAAATTCGATTATATGAAAATCAGAAGTTGTCACAAATGAAATGGAATGCATAAAGATTGATATCCTAGGCGTTAGAGAGCTGAAATGGATTGGTCATTTAAAATTTGACAATCCTATGGTTTACACTATGCTGGGAATGGCAAACAGAAGAGGAATGGTGGTATGGTGAACTCATCATCAAAAAGAACATTTCAAGAGCTATCTTGAAGTACAATACTATCTGTGATAGGATACTATCCATATGCTTATTAGGAAATTCAGTTAATGTCATTGTTATTCAGATTTATGCACCAACACCTAAAGTCAGTGATGATGAAACTGAAGAATTCTACCAACTTCTTCAGTCTGAAATTGATCCAACACGCAGTCAAGATGTATTGATAATTACTGTTGATTGGAATGCAAAGATTAGAAACAAAGAGGAAGGACCAGTCATTAGACAATATGGCCTTGGTACAGAAATGATGCTGCAGAGTACATGATAGAATTTTTCAAAACCAATGACTCATTTATTTTTTTTCAACAACATAAAAGATGACTATACACAAGGACCTCACCTGATGGAATACACAGAAATCAAACTGATTCCATCTGTGGGAAGAGACGGTGGAAAAGCTCCATATCATCAGCCAAAACCAGAGAACAGACCATCAATTTGCTCATATGCAAGTTCAGGCTGAGGCTGAAGAAAATTCAAATAAGTCCAATAGATCCAAAATTTGGCCTCGAACATAGTTCACCTGAATTTAGAGATCATCTCAAGAATAGATTTGATGCATTAGACACTAATGACTGAAGACCAGAACAATTGTGGGATGACATCAAGAACATCATATGGGGAAGAAAGCGAAACGTCATTAAGAAGACAAGAAAGAAGGAAAAGACCAAAATGAATGACAGACGAGATTCTGAAACTTGTTCTCCAGCTTAGAAATGCTCAAGTAAATGGAAGGAACGAGGACGTAAAAGAGGTAAACAGAAAAAATGAAATGTGCAAAGACCTGGAGTTAGAAAACCCAAAGGGAAGAACATGCTCAACATTTCTCAAGCTGAAAGTACTGAAGAAAAACTTCAAGCCACAACTTTGCATTATTAAGAAGTCTATGGGCAAAATATTGAATGATGCAGAAAGCATCAAAAGAAGATGGAAAGAATACACTGTCATTGTACCAAAAAGAAATGGCTGATGAT
>NW_006408538.1:15247974-15363825 GCF_000296735.1 Chrysochloris asiatica | reverse complement strand
TGGAAGAAGTACAGCAAGAATGTTCCTTAAGAAAGCCTCATCTTTCTCTCACAGAATGACTTGTAGTTTTGAACTCCTAACCTTGAAGTTAGCAGCCCGACTATGCTACCAGAGCTCCTTAAAGGAAAGAGAGAGGAATAGACATGGTAAACCCAGGGAGGAAGTGTAAGAATGCTATTATGTTGTTGGGATTGTAATCAATCAGTCAGTGTCACACAATAACGTACCTGAATTGTTGAATGGAAAACCAATATGCTTGAATAACTTTTGCTCAAATAAAAAAAAATAAGTAAAAAAAAAAGAATGCTTCTTAAATGGCCAGACTTCGTGTCTCATGAACTTCGGACATCTTATCAGTTAAGGACCAGTCCCCGGAGAAAGACATCATCACACTTGGCAAAGTGGAGGGTCAGTGAAAAAGAGGAAAACCTCCAATGAGATAGACTGGCACAGTGGCAGCAGCAGTGGGCTCAAGGTTAGAAATGATTGTTTAAGGAAGCCACTGGGCTGGGCAGTGTTTCACTCTACTGTGCATAAGGTCTCTAAGATTTGGATCTGGACTTGTTGTTGTTAAGTGCCATCAAGTTGGTACTGACTAGAAGGCACTTAACAACAACCTAGAAGAAAAATTGGCAATGACAATTTCTAAAATCACTAAGATTTTAGAAAAATTCAACACCTCAATAAGAAAAAGACAAGTAGTCTAAAAAAAAAGGGCTGAGAAAATGAACATACACTTCACCAAAGAAGACATTTAGGCAGCAAATAAATGAAGAAATGCTAATGATCATTAGCCATTGTTGTTGTTGTTAACTGCTGTTGAGTTGGTTCCGACCCATAGTGACCTTGTATAGGGTTTCCAAGGAGCAGCTGGTGAGCTTGAACCACTGACCTTGCAGTTCAAACCTATTTTGCAGACCAGTGCATTAACCTACAGTGCCGTTGGAAAGATGTCAATCAAAACAACAAGGAAACACCATCTCACCTTAGCATTATTAGCAAAATTCAGAAAACAACCAACCAACCAATCAGACAATGACAAATGCTGGTGAAGGTGTGGAGAGATTAGAACCCTCATGCACTGCTAGTAAGGCTGAAAATGGTACAACAACTGTGGAAAACAGTATAGTGTTTCCTTAAAAAATTGGAAATAGAAATACCATATGATCCAGCAATCCCACTTGTTGTTGTTAAGTGCTATTGAGTCAGTTCCAACTCATAGCAAACCTATATAAGGTTTCTAAGGCTTTAACTCTTCGCAGGAGCAGAAAGCCTCATCTTTCTCCCATGGAGCAGCTAGAGGGCTCGAATTGCCAAACTCATGATTTACAGATCAGTGTTTATCTTACAGGGCCACCACACAATCCCACTACTATGTATATATCTTAGAGAAATAAGAATCATGACACTAAGAGATCAATGCACACCCATGCCCAACACAGCCTTAGTCACAATAGCAAAAGAATGGAACCGGACTAAATGCCCATCGATGGGAGAAGATCAGCTATGGTGCATGCTATGGTACAATGGAATGCTAAAGTTAAAGAATTGCAATGACTCTGAAAAAACACCTCATAACATGGTTGAACCTCGAGGACATTATGTTGACTGAAATGTCAATCACAAGAGGACAAATATTATATGAGACCCTTGCTGTAGAAAGTCAAGAAAAGGTTTTCATATAAAAAGAAATGTCTGTTGGTGGCTACCATTTATTGATGGAGTACTGGTGTGGTACTGTGGGTTAACGCGTTGGACTGCAAAGTCAATTTGAACCACAAGGTTGGCAATTCAAGCTCGCCAGCCACTCCTCAGAAATCCTATACAAGGTCACTATGGGTCGGGACAGACTGGACAGCACTTTAACAACAACTGGGGATGGGAAAAGAAAGGAAAACAAGTCTCTAATTAGAGAATGGATACATACTCACATTGGTAAAGGGAAAGGCAATCAATTGTTAAGAGGGAATCAGCAAAAACTGAAGTCAACGGAAGACACCGGAAGGAGGGCAGGAGTTAAAAGCAACAGATTACTCTTAGACACACAATTCTGCAGTAACAGGAGGCATAGATAGGAACACAGGCTGAACAGGTATGGGAGGGAGAATCGAACTGTAAATGGACTTCTGCTGTGACGCTGTGGGATCAGCACTGGACTGCGAACCACAAGGGTCAGCAGTTCAAACCCACCAACTGCTCCTTGGAAAGCTTCTATAGATTGCTATGAGTCGGAATCGACTCACTTAATAACAACAATGTGCTGTAAATACGTTTATCTAGGCTCTAAGTGTAGTCCTGTTGTGGTGCTGTAGAATAAGCACTTCACCACAAGGTCACTTTGAACCGCAAGGTCGGTGGTTCAAGCTCACCAGCTGCTCCTCAGAGACCATATACAGAGTCTCCACGAGTAAGAACCGATTCAATGGCACTTAACAACTAGAGTGTTGTAAACGGAGTCCTGGTGTGGTGCTGTAGGATAAGCACTGGACTGCAAGGTTGGTTTGACCCTGCTGACCTAATCACAAGGCCAGCAGTTCAAACCCACCAGGCGCTCCACAGGAGAAAGATGACACTGTCGGCTCTCATAAAGACTTAAGAGTTTTAGAAGCCCTCTAGGGGGTCGCTGTGAGTCAGAATCTACTCGATGGCAGTGGGTCTGGTTTTTGGTTTATGCTGCAAATACTCATCTATTCATGAATATAATACAGCATACAGGAAGCAAAGGAGCTCTGGTAGTGTAGTGGTTACGAACCGGGCTGCGAACTGCAAGGTCAGAATTTCGAAACTACCAGCTATTCTGCGGGAGAAAGATGAGGCTTTCTGCTCCCATAAATATCTACAGCCTCGGAAACCCTGTACAGGGTCGCTATGAGTCGGAACCAAGTCCACGGCACATAACCACCACCGCCACTACAGGAAGCAAGCTTCGAAAACTTAGAAAAAAACAAGCAGAATTTACATTCTTCCCCCTGAAGTGAGGTTCTGCCGCTGTTACCACCTTTACTATTATCATTTCACAACTCTTGCTGAGCATGATGTGCCTCAAAGACACAGGCTTCTCCAACCTGGCACGTCCCATGCTGAGGCCCTGAGCAGCCGCCTCCGCCCCTACCATCTTACAGCCCTCCCCATCTGTGTACATGACAACGCCAAAGGTCTTAAAAGGCCAATGTGGCCCTGCAGGATCAGCACTTAGGATCTGGTCTCCTGCCTCTTCCCCTTGCTCATTCCATTCCACTTACAGAGCATCCTGTGGTCCCTCTAACATGTAAGGCCCACTCCTGCTTCGGGGCCAAGGCCTTTGAACTGGCTGCTCCCTCCTTATGAGCTCCTCCTCCTCCCTCTTGCATTTTTCTATCTGTGTCTCCTTCTCTGTGAGCTCCCCCCATTCACAGCTACAACCATCCCTCTTCCCTACTTAGGGTATCCAAACTACAAACAAAAGAACCATGTGGGGCACAGGCCGGATGGACTCCTCAACCAGCAGCCATGGAAATCAACAGGGCTGACCACTGAGGTCTAACATGACCTCTTAACAGTCACCTAATCTGGAGTCCTGGGGCAGCACTGTTAGGATCAACACTCGACTAACCTGCAAGGTCGGCAGTTCAAACCCACCAGCCGCTCCTTGGAAACCCTACAGAGGATCTCTATGAGTCACAACCAACTCTGTGGCACTTAACAACCACCTGGAAGACGTAGATGGGAGGAGTGTCACCAGATGTGGGCAGCAGGTGGGTTTTGCTTGGCTTGGAATGTTCAACATTTTTTTTAGATTAGATAACAACTTTAAAATTTGGTAGCTTTGACATAAAAGTTTGGATTTCTGACTTCTGAAAAGCAAAAGATCTAGCAACATGGAGTTTGCCCTGGGACTGAGACGTATCTGCTGCTTTTAGATAGGGTACAAGCCCTGCCGGTCCCGGCCACCCTTCCCAACAACCACCCTTCCAGGTGCTCTTCAGTTCCACTGCCCTGCAGGTATTGGGACTTGTAATACCCCCTCAGCCAACCCAGGTGAGGGATCTGAACCCAGACTTATGGGAGCCACAGATTGTGGCCCATGGGAAGCTGCGCGGGAGCTGCTAGCCCTTGAGGATGACGGGGTAGGTGCTATGATGCGGGGGAGTGGGGTGGGTGGGAAAGGGGAGGACACGCACCGGTCCATGGAGAGCTTCTGGGCCAGCAGCCGCCAGTCATTGCCCCGTGAGTTGGGGGCGTCGAGGCTATTGCATATCTTCTGGCGGATGGAGAGAGGAATCTTGAAGGCGTAGGGCCCCAGCTGGGTGGTGGTGGTGCTGCTAGGGGCAGAGCAGAGGGCATCCAAGGAGCCAGCAGCCGTCTGCAGGGGCAGAGGGCATGAGTGAGAGATGGTTCTGAACATCTTTCCCTCCATTCTTCCTGCTCTGGGACTCAGCTCATTGGCTTCAGCCTGGCTCCATTTCCCCTGGGCAAGCTCCAGAGGTCCAGTCCAAGGCCTCCAGAAGGTCAGTTCCAGGGCAGGATTGCTGTAGGCTGACACCTACCTGCCTCAGGGACGCACCAAGAACACTGTGCCAGGTGATGACACCTGAGGGACCTCAGCCACAGTCTCACCCACATCCACCCATTTTATACAGGTAGAAAATGGAGTCTCGAAAGAGGAAGTAACTCTTTGGCCACATGCCAAGTTAGAAGCACTCTGGGCTGTCTGGATTTTGTCCATCTCCATCTGGGTCTGTAGTCCTGGTGTGGCGTTGTGGGTTAATTTGCCAGACTACAAAGCCGTTTGAACTGCAAGGTCGGCGGTTCAAGCTCACCAGCTGCTCCTCGGAAACTCTATATAGGGTCTCTATGGGTTGGAACTCATTCCCAAGGGCACTTAACAACAACATCTGGGTTTATAAAGTGGTTGGGAGCCAAGGCTCAGACCTGTCACTTACCTGGGTTCCAATGAAGGTCTACCACTCACTGCCTGTGTGACTGTGGACAGACACCTGTCCTCTTTAAAAGTGACTTTCTCTTAACTCCCAGGTGGGGGTCATCGTATCTGTCTCCCTGGGTAGTTGTGCAGATTTGTTGTTGTTGTTAAGTGCCGTGGAGTCAGTTCTGACTCATAGCGACCCTGTACAGGGTTTCTGAGGCTGTAAATCTTTACGGGAGCAAAAAGCCTCTCATCTTTCTCCTGTGGAACAGCTGTAGTTTCGAACTGCTGACCCTGAGGTTAGCAGCCCGATTCGTAACCACCATGCTACCAGAGTTCCTTTGTGCAGATTTAGCAGATTTAGTGAGGTAATATATCCCCTGGCACATTCAATAAATAGCAGTGGTTAGCAAAAAATAACCAAGTCCCAGACCAGCCTGGGGAGGGGAGAGGGTGTCTTTATGGAGGTGGTCTCTCCGCCCAGATGAGGAGTGAGGGTACGTCTGCATGCTGCATCTGCCTAGGCCTCACCTCTGCCAGGGTGGTGTGCAGCTGGACTATCTGGCCCTCCCCCTCCACCTGGCGCACACAGATCTTGCAGGTGAGCTCTGTGGATGCCAGGCTGAGTCGCTCCAGGGTGAAGGTGCAGTGCAGGGCCTTCTGGCTGCCACTCCATATGTGATAGAACGGGATCTCCTGGGAAGGGGAAACAAAGAAGTGAGGCCATCTTCTTGTACCTGCCCAGCCTGCCCTGTCCTCGTGAGGAATGGAGGCAGAGGTGGGTCCTGGAAGGCTGCAATCCTCTCAGTGGGCCAGTTTAGGCCTCTCCAACCAGAGGGCCAGAGGCATCCTTAAGGTCAAGATCAAGGGCCCTTTAGCTGGCTGGCCGAGTCTAGAAGGGAGCTGGGAATGAGAATAGATGGGAGAAGAACGTGCCTGTGTGTCGGGCTAGGAAAGCTTCCTTGATTCAGTGGTGTCATGTGCATGGGCAGGGCAGAGGGGCACAGGCTCTGAGAGCAGACTAGACCGCCTACCAGGGTTGATAGATGGTAAAGCTTCCCTACCACAGAGGACACCTGTGTGGCATCTGAGACAGGGGACGGGGTGTCAGCATGACTACTTGTGGGCATGGAATTCTGGGATGTGCCTGAGGATGACAGGTGGTGTGGGGAGTGTGGGGAGTGTGGTGGGAATGTGTGAAGAGTATGGGGGTGCGGTGAGGTCAAGAGGCAATGAGCGGCTCCAGGATTGTCAAAGCTGTAGACTAGAGGAGTAGGCAGAGGCTGGGCTGAGAGGCTGTGTCTGCCTCCCTTACCTGGTACTTGGCCAGCAGTTTACTCCTCCAGTGGGCGTGGGGGATGTCGTGGAGGGAGAGGCGCAGGTTGTGGTAACTGTCCTTAAACAGCAGGGGTTTGGGCTCCTCCACCAGGTAGCCCCCCAGTGTCCGCTCCAGCTCCAGCACCTCCTGTGGCCAGGGGGGGGAAACAGAAGGGACAGCCTGTCCTACTTGGCCCACAGGCTATTTTCTCCTGAAACTGTTGGGAGAGTGCTGGCAGCTAGCTGTAGTCAGGGGAAACAACTGCAACAGTTAGGGGGAAAGCCCACCTGAGCACAGGGCTGGGCACCGGGAAGGTTAGGTGCTCATAGAAGGCTTAAAATGTGGACTAATGGAGAGGTAGCCAGAAGAACGGATGGATGGACAGACAGTTGGAGCAGATGAATGGTGCGGTAAACAGGGAGTGGATGGCTGTACAAATAGATGGGGGATGGCAGAAAGATAAATGGACAGATCAGTGATGGATGGATGGATGGACAGATAGACAGATAGACTGTTGACTGTGTGTGTATAGATAGAAAGTTGGACGGATGGATGGGTAAGAGGTTGGGTGGGGGCTAAATAAACATGCCATTAAGCCAAAATTTCCCCTCTTGTCCTTCACTTAATCTTCACTATAGTCTCTGGCCAAGTCTGGACATCAGCCAATGACTTGGTACCAAGACATCCAGACTGCAAGAGCATTTCCCAGGAGCCTCCAAACCACTATGGGCCTCCTGGGATTTCAGGCCAGCTGGTCCCAGTAGGAGACACTCATTCTCCCATTGGGCCTTTTCACTAATGTTACATCAGCGCACAACTTGAAGTGTGACACTATCCACCTGAGATGGGGGGAGGCACAGGGCTGCAGGAAAGGCCCATGAGGCCTTGGGATATAGGAGCGATGGAAGGATGGAAAAGCAAAAGGGGTTTAAACAGAGTCAAGTATTTGTAGTCTCCCTGTGTAAGTTAGCGCACTGGTGGCACTGTACAGTAAGCACTGGATTGTTAACCACAAGGTTGGTGGTTTGAGCCCATCAGCCACTCCATGGGAGAAAGATGAGGCTTTTTGCTCCCATAAAGATTTATAACCTTGAACACCCCATACAGGGTCAGTACGAGGCAGAATTAATTACAACAAGTATTAAGTCCGGATGAGACTGAGGTCCTAGGAACGGGCTGAGGATGGACTGGACAGATGTTGGAGGCTGCAAGTGAGGGTAGGGGCAGTAACACCAGGTTCCACACTCTGCAGTCTCCAGCTCCAGATGAAAACACTGGCCTCTTTTCCTGACCTTCCTAACCCACCTGGTCCCCCATCACTTGGGGACGCCCCATCCACCTCCGCTACATAAGCAGGAGTCTAGTTGTCAGTTGGTCCTTCCTCTCCCTCTGTCCCTCCTACCATTTTCTGACTCTCTATCCTACTGACCAAACAGAGTCCAGTCCCTCCTTACTCACTGCCCACTGCCCAGGGCCCAGCTCCACCACTCTCCTCTTCCCACAAACCGCTAGCCACAGGGGGCTTTCTAAAGGGTTATTCTAGTTCTAATCCCTTCTCATTGGGTCGGTTCCAAATGTCTGGGCTTGGCTCCGTGGCTCTTAGGAAGGTGAGCCTCACCTGCCTCCAACCCTTACTCCCCCTGGCCCCCCACCCCACTGATCCACACACCTGCCTTTATATATGTTTCTCGATTGGCCTGGAATCTCCTCACCTTTCTCTGCTTGGACGCCTACTGGCCTGGGGGGCTTAGGTCAAAGGTCAGCTTCCCTGAAGTTAGTTCAGATTGCCTCCCTACAACCATCATGCCATGTCTTGGGGTCCTTCCCAGTTGCTTCCTCTTTCCTTCTGTGCTGCCTTCTCACTTCATCAAAGCTCTCTGCAATACCCTGTCTGTCTGCCACCTCTAGCCTGCAGCTTGGCTGGGGAGTGGTACCAGTTCGTCTCTGTACTTGAGGGATTGATGCCATTTCAAAGCCTGAGGCATGGATGAGTAAATGAATGAGACTGTGTGGAGACCATCAACCTGGGAGGCAGGGGAAGCTGGAAGGAGCTTGGCAGCTGGCCAGTGGGGGCACGTGTGGCCCTACCTTTAGCACAACAGGCGTGTCCTCCAGGCAGTAGACCCTGAGACTGTACTCAAGGGAGGTGCAGAGGGCGGGGGCGAAGATGGCTAGCTGGAGCCGCTTGACAGCTGAGCGGGAGTAGGACTCGCCTGTGAACACGTAGGTGCCCAGCTGGTCCAACAGGATGTGGCAGGACCTGGCCTCCAGCTGGCAGTAGCAGGGAGTGTTCAGAGTCTCCTCACCCAGGGTCACCACCTCCTGCAGGGGGAGAGTGGAGGTCGGTGGAGGGGTCATAGGTAAGGCCCTAGAGGGTCCAATGCAGGCTCCCTATCCCCTGGGGTCCTGGTGCTGGTGGCCAGCCCAGCTGCAGCCAGGAGAAACAGGTGTTCTCTGTCTCCCACGGGCGGTTCTGATAGCTGGGTCCAATCCTGCCTGGGAGAGATGCCCACTCCCCAGCATTGGCCCTCACCTCCCAGTGGCCCTGGTGGGCTTGAGTCTTGAGCTGGAAGATCCAGTCGCCGGCACTGACTTCGGCACAGTGAGGCACGGTGAGGATGACCGGACGACACAGCAGGAGGCCAGTGGGCCCGCAGGTCACTGAGGGGCTCAAGACTGTCTGGGTCCCTTCTGAAAGTGGACTGTGGGCAGGGTGGGAGGCAGGCAGTGAGGAGTTTGAAGTGGGCTGAGGGGGGCCAGCGGAGCTCAGCAGGGGCATTGAGCCCCTGCCAGGACCCCATCTCTGCCCCAGGGTGCTGGGTGATGTTTCCCCTCAAGTCCCCAGAGGTGAAAGGAGGCAGGAAAAATTGCATAGACTTTGAAGTTGTTTCCAGATTTCTGCTGTAGCCCGAGTTTTGCGCATGTTTTAAAAGGCTCTGCACTTTCTGAATTCAGTTTTGATAGGTGTTGCTAAAACACCCTCCAGAAAGCCTGCACCAATTTACACCCCGACCTGCTATGAGGGGCCCATGTTCCCAAGCTCTTGCTGGCACCAAGGCATTATCATCTGACAAAAATCTGCAAATTTGTGAGCATAAACCTCCGGGTTGTCTCAGGACTGTTTTCATTAGCATTCCTTTGACTTTAAATTAGGTTGAATGTTTTGTCATAGCCCAGTAGGCCAGTGTGCATGCATGTTTGTGCATGCACAATCCTCTGCCCACTTTCTTTTCTACCAGGATGCTCAATATCTTATTAGTTCTGTAAATCTTTTTGTATAGTAAGGCTCTCTTCCCTTTGTGTGCTTAGTTTTTCAATGTCTTGTGCTGGTTTTGCAAATTTCAAATGAGGACATGTTACAATCTCTGAGAACTACCTCTGGTCAGAGCCCAGTGGACAGGTCTTGGGGAGGAGTCATGGGAGGGACACAGAAGGTTCAGCAGCCAGGAAGGAGAAGAGGAGGGCAGTCAGGGGCCCAGCTGCAGTCTCTACTCACAGGGTATTTTCTGCCTTGTTGATCAGTAGATACATCTCATAGAACTTGCCCTGGGGAATGGCTCCATTGGGCACCAGCAGGCTGACCCCTATGAGGAGAGGGAGGTCAGCAGGGAGGCGCTCCAGTCCAGGAGTTTAGGAGAACAGGTGACTGGCCCCAGGTTGGGACAGGGAGAGAAAGTCATCTCCTGAACTCTAATGGGTTACCAGAAGGAGTGGGAAGGGAGGGCTTGGGTGTAGGGAGAGGTGGTTTCTGACCACAGCAGGCTTTTTTTCCAGCACAGGGGCCTCTGACATTTCTATGGGTGTGTCATTGTTGCCACTGAGTTGGCATGGCCCTGCACCATGGAATGACTCTATGTCATCCCCATGATCGGTGTGGATGATACTGGTGTGATCCACAGGGTTCTCACTGGCTGGTTTTTAGAAAGACTGCCAGACCTTTCTTCCTAGTCTGCCATAGTCTGGGAGCTCCTCAGAAACCGAGTTCAGCATCAGAGCAACACTAGATGGTGGTGGCTATGCATGATGGGAGTTTAAACTGGGATTCCCCCCTGGAAGGTGAGACTTCTACCACGGGGCTACCACTGCCTCTTTCTATGGGGTTGTTGCTAAGTGCCGTCGAGTTGGCGCTGACTCACAGTGACCCTGTATAGGGTTTCGGAGGAGTGGCTGGTTGATTCGAACCACTAACCTTGTGGTTCCAACCGAACTTGCAGTTAAGTGTTTTATCCGGCTCCATCCCCAGCTCAGTACATGATGTTGGGGAACTAGAAGTGCTGGCTTTGTTAACCTAGATGGGCATCCCTGCCCTTCCTGGATGCTAGGGCCTACAACAGTGCTCAGAAGGTTTGCTGACCTACTGAGCGCCTCATTTTACAGAAGAAGAAACAGCCTTTGAGAATGGTGGGTCCCAGCTTCCCTATCCTAGAGATAGGTGGAGGCAGGCAGACACCCAGACTCCTAAGCAGACCCCTAGATTTTTTACTTGCTTCACCCCACACTCCAGATCTCATCTTACTTCACTGGTGGCACCATAGGATAAGCACTGGACTGCTAACCACAAGGTTGGAAGTTCAAACCCAGCAGACACTGCTTGGGAGAAAGAAGAGGCTTTCTGCTCCCATAGAGGTTTGCAGCCGTAGGAACCCTATACAGGGTTGTTATGAGTTGGAATCAACTCAGTGGCAGTGGGTTTGGCTTTTGGTGGTAGCACAGTGGGATAAATGTTGGGTTGCTAACTGCAGGGTCAGTGGTTTAAACCTACCTGCTGCTCCACAGAAGACAGATGAGGCAGTTTGCTTCTGCAAGGACTTGGAAACCCTAGGGAGCACCTGTAGGCTCACTATGTGCTGGAATGAACTCAGTGGCAGTGGGTTGGGTTTGGTTTTTGGTGAGAAGGGAGGGGTGCATGCTGAGGTCAGGCTGAGGGGCCGGCAGGTAGGGGCCCACCTGTGCCAGGGATGCTGAGCCTTCCACCTAGGCAGCCAAAGGTGCCGCTGACACTGCTCCCTGGGTCGCGGGGCAGGCCCAGGAGCTGCTGGGAGCCGAGGCTGGCACTGCGCAGGTGCAGGAAGTGGGACTCTCGGGTGAAATCCCCAGGATAAGTGCCAGGGGGGAGGACCCCCAGCAGATCGGCCCCGTCTGGCAGGCTTGGCCCAGAGCTGGTGGTGCTGGAGCTGTAGACCTTGATCTTGAGGCTGGGCAGGGGGTCCAGCAGGGGCGAGTTTGTCATGGGAATCTTGTCAGTGGAGTCCTGCAGGGCATAGACGGGCCCACGGTAGATGCCAGCACTGGCTGTCAGGTCGGGGGGCACAGATGGGTGAAGGAGTTGCGGGTTGTCTGTGAGGAGGGGGCTACAGTCAGATAGAGCTGGGCTCCACTGGCCCACCAGTCCCAACCCACTGCTCCTGTCAGAGGCCCGCCTGTTGCAAAATCCCTCCCACAAGTCCAGCTACCAAAGGCTCAGCTGCTACCTCCCGCAGGAAGTCTTCCAAGATTGTTCCAGCCTGGGTTGCCCTTTCCTTTTCTGCATTTTTTCTAGTCCATACTCATGTACACTGTTATCTCTGGAACAAGCTAGTCTAACCAGGAGGCAGTCTGGAGCCCCAGCTCTGGTGTGGCTGGCTGCCATGTCCCTCTGAGTGACCCTCTGCCCTCCAGGCATCCTTGGTGCTTACTGGGTCTCGCAGTCTTGAAGTTGACGGGGTGGAAGCCACCAGTGAGGGCAGCGGACGAGTCAGTGATGTCGGTGTCGAAGTCGCGGCAGCTGCGTCGGTACACTACTACCCCCACCACCAAGACGACCACCAGGACCACAAAGATGGACACCACGAGGCCCGCGTACAGCGCCACATCCCCGGAGGCCTCCAGGACTGCAGGGACAGGAGAGGTACGTGAGGGGCAGGCCCTGGGGGAGGAGCTAGTAGACACTGAGTATTTAGAACAGATGGTGCTCACTGAACAAACAGAGCACAGAGCTGGGTTCCGTATCTGAGCCCTACCATGACAGGCAGGGTGACCTCAACCAAGCAGTAAGCACTCTTTCAGTCTCCTTGTCAGTGAAATGATCTCAAAACCTCCCAGTGTGGCAACTAGAGCCAAACGAAGGCCTGTATGATGCATACATTCACATGAGTTAACGCCCTGCTCCCTGCTGAGATCGGAATCTGTGCTCAAACTCCCACAGGGCTTGTCCTGTCAGAGCCCCAGTTGTACCTGGGCAGCCTCATTCCTAGCCTGCAGCCATTTCCACAGGACAAAAACCCTAGCACCCAGAAATCCTTGCCAATGGCTGTTCTGAGGTCTGCTTCCATTCCAGGCACTGGGGTGGGACATGGAGGAGGAGAGGGGGCAGGAAGCGTGGAATGAGATGCATAGCAGTGATGACAGAGAGGAGGTGGAGGGGGGGGCGGGAAGAGTGGGGGCCCGACTGCACTTCCCACCCCAGGCAGGCTGCTGGGTGGAGGGCATCCAGCATAGGGCAGGGTACGGCACACGGTTGAGACACAACCACTGATGGCTGGCCAGGAAGGTCCCGGGGTCAGCAAGGTAGGGTCTCCGTGTCTGTCCACATGTGGCTGTTGAGCCACCAGAATGTGGCTGGTACGGCAGAAGAGCTGAAGTTTTAGGTTTATTGATTTCATTTAAAATCACTGAAATAGTCCCATAGGATGAGCAGCTACTATGCTGAAAGGCTCTGGCAGAGCCAAGGTAACTGCCAGTATGACCTCTGGGAGGAAACAGCAGGCTGCTCTGCCTTCTATTTCTTCTGGGAGCTCCAGGGAGCATCTGTCCACCCTCTCCCTTCCCTGGAAGTCCTGAAGGACAGACTGCCATGGACTCCCTTCCCAGCTCCCCTGTCTTGGGGTTAGTGGGAGCCACCCAGCAAGGCCTGGGCATGGCTTCTACCAGAGGACCCTGATGCCCAGGGGAGTCCAGAGAAGTCCACTCAGGGCCAGGCGCCCACCTCTCTGGGTGATTTCCTCTCTACCACCGGGGCCACTTGCCTAGTGATTCACAATCTCATTAGTTACCAGCCTGGCCCCTCAGTGTTGGTTTTATGAGTCCAGAATTATTTGGAAATTGTAGTTTAATTACCCCAGGCCAACCTGCTGATGGCACTTTACTGAGCTGGTATTACTGTAGGGCTTGGAGGACGAGCCCCTTAGAGGATGGAAGGCACAGAGAGTGTGGCGGGGGGTGGGGAGTGTTTTCTCTCAGCTGCTGAGGTCTAGGGAGGGGTGCTGGGGGTGAACAGAAGTGGACTGGATCCCGGAACTGTCCCACACAGCAAAGCCAAGGGGACAAGGTTAATAGCAGCAGATTGATCATAAAAATATTTGGGTTCAAATCCTAGTTTTGCTAATTCCTAGGTCAATCCCCAGATCTGTCCCTTGGCCTCTCTGAGACTGTAAGGGCAGGGTCACGATGATGCCCAGGGGTCCACCAGCTGGGAGTCTGTCTATCTGCTGGTGGTAGAGAGTCTGGGCACAAGCAGCATTGGGTGCTGAAAACCCCAAATGTGGTGGGTAGTATGGGGGTGCCCATGGCTCTGCCTGCCTATGCCTCACACCATGTAAAACCCGGGGTCCCACGGAGGAAAGACAACAACGATGAAATGGAACTTACGGTGGCTTTTGGGGTCGCTTAGAGTTTTCTTGTCTGTCGGGGGAAATAAAGGGAAAGACAATGACACAGGTGACAGGTGGCAGAGCAGATGATGGTGAAATGATGCGGGTGTGATGGCCACTGTGGTGGGCAGGCAGAGGCCCCTAGGTGGGCTCTAGACCTCCCAAGGCCCCCTCCCGGGAACTCACTCTGCACGCAGAGCCCGTCAGTACAGTTCTTGGAGTCGAGCAGCGTCCCGCTGCAGTCGCGTCCTCCGTTCTGGGGTGGGGGTGCCATGCACTCCCGGCTGCGCCAGTGGGCACACTCAGTGCTGCAGGCTGACCACTTGCTCCACTCGGTCCACGCCCCGTCCACTGTAGGAGCCACGGCACCACACGCAGGGACATACGTAGCACACAGAGGCGTGTACACGGTGAGCCATGCAGGCAGAAGGCAGTGGTGCATCAACACATATACAAACAAACCACAGACACACGGACACCATCCAGAGAAATCCACAGCGCAGCAACACAATCCCACACCAACACACACCCACATTGGGGACACAGTACAGACAGACGCACATCCAGACAGGCCGGTGCACGAGTGCACACCCAGGGTGGGAAAACGCCAAATCATTCATACAAACACAGTCAGATGGCCAAGGACAGACAAGCGGAAGACACAGAGTGAGATGAAGACAAAAAGAGAGGAGAGGATTTCAGGGCTGGGGCCCACTGGCCATGGTGTCTTAATAGCTCTATGTAAGAGGACAGGCTCCCCCTTGGCCCTGGGCAATTGTGGGATCCTGGTCTTGGCCCTGCCACTGAGAATCCTGGGCCTGGTGGGCAGGGCCTGAGTTGGGGTCAGGGCTGAACAAGAAGTCAGATACCGTGACAACCAGTCAGCCAGCTTAGGAGCCCTGGATGATAGGGAGGGACTGACATCCTGACTGACCAACAAAAGGGAAGGCAGGCATGGGGTTGGAGTGGGGCTGGGTGTAGGCAGGTGCCACCTGGTCATTCACGCTGACCTGGGCACACTGTGGTGCAGGCGGTCTTCTGGAAGGCCTGACCCTCACAGAAGGCTCCTCCATTGAGTGGGGCGGGGTTGGTGCAGGTCCGTGTGCGCTTCTGCCAACCTCGACCACAGCGGTTGGAGCAGGGTGACCACTCCGCCCAGCTGGACCAGCCACCATCCACTGCAGGGGTAGCAAGCAGCTGTTACCTGCTGGCCTAGCCTGGTACCCTCAACGCCTGTCCCCAGGTGCCCTGATGAGCCTCCCTGTCCCCTCAGGCCTGACACTGCTGGGTGAGAACCCTCCTGCCTGCAGGGCTGGGGACTCACACCCAGAGATCGGAACTCCGAAGGTACTGACTATCCCGTCCCCACTGCAAAATGGCAAATTGAGGCACAGGGAGGGTCTGACACTCACCTAAGGTCACCCTATGAATTATGAGGGGTCAGTGACTGGGGTGATCATTGTCTAAAGTCATCTCAGGTTTGGCTGTACCCCTCTGCCCAAGGGGCCCAAGGGGATAGGAGGGAACAGCTTAACAGGCCAGGCAGCTGCCCCCAACTCTGCTAGAATAGGCGGGCCCTGTCCCAGTCCAGTCCCCTCCTCCAGGTGAATGAGGTTTCTCCTTCAGAAGTAGGCAAGGGGAGCCCAGAGGAGACGGGAGTGTTCTTGGTTAAGTCACCTCTCCTCTATGGGCCTCAATTTCCCACCTGTTCACCAGGTGGTCAGGACTCCTTCCTCTCCCAGGGCAGGGCCTGCACACCCACCCCAAGCCTCCCTCACCATAGACGATGACAGTGGCGGTGGTGCTCCGGCGCTTGGCCACGATGTTCTTGGCCACACAGGTGTAGTTGGCTGTATCTGAGAGGCGGGCCTGGCGGATGATGAGGTTGTGGTCGATGGTGAGCAGGAAGTTGGTGTCCTGAGTGGGATCGATGACATCCTCATTCTTCAGCCATTCCACCTGCAGGAGTGGGGTTGGGAGGAACATGGTAAAGGCCCCGTGCCTGCTTACCCTGGGGAGGGGCGGGCAGCATTTCTGTCCTCATCTACCCATATTGATGCAGTGAGGTAGATGCTGCGCTGAGCAGGACACTGTGCTGACCTGACCCCATCTGTTGGCCAGCTGTACCACTGGAGAAGTGACTTAACTGCAAAGAGCCTCAATTTTACCCACTGTAAAATGGGAATTTAAGGACATCTACCCCAGAGTGGCGCTGTGTGTTAATGCACCAGACTGCAAAGCCATCTGAACTGCAACAAGTTCACCAGCTCCTCCTTGGAAACCCTATACAGGGTCGCTAACGGTTGGAATCGACTCGACAGAACTTAACAACAACAACAACCCCAGAGGGCAGCGTCCTGGTGTGGCCTTGTAGGATAAGCACTGGGTTTTGTACCACAAGGTTGGCAGTTCAAGCCCACCAGTCAATCCTTGGAAACCCTATACGGGGTCATTATGAATCAGAACTGACTCTACGGCACATCACAACAACTTCTAAGGGTGAAAACATGGTGGCTCTAGAGGAACAGCACTGGGTTTTGTACCACAAGGTTGGCAGTTCAAGCCCACCAGTCAATCCTTGGAAACCCTATACAGGGTCATTATGAATTAGAACTGACTCTACGGCACATCACAACAACTTTTAAGGGTGAAAACATGGTGGCTCTAGAGGAACAGCACTGGGCTTTGAACCACAAGGTTGGCGGTTCAAGTCCACCAGCTGCTTCATGGGAGAAAGATGAGCCTTTTTACTCCTGCAAAGATTTACAGCCTCAGAAATAATATACAGGGTCTCTATGAGTTGGAACTGCCGCCAAAGCATTTAACACCAGCAGACCCTGAGGTCAGGAAGATGGGAGGAGGCAGGATATGGAAAATGCGGACAACAGGAAGTGCCTGGCTCATGGTCAGTACTAGCTCAGTATGGGTTCAAGCCCCACCTCTGCCACCTTCTAGATGGGCTGCCCCAAGTGGCCACCTCGCCCTGTTTCTTTTCCCAACCACCCTACAGGACTGCTGTGGAACAAATCCTGGCCAGAGAGGCAGAGATTATAAAGCGCCTGCCTGAGCCCAGTTTCCAGACGAAGAAGGCTCCCATGCTGAAGCCCAAGGCCCCATTCCAGAGGGTTTTGAGTCCCTGGGTTCACAGTGCAGGGCCATAAGTGGAGAGAGGGCGTATGTCCGGAATGTGAGTAGGGGTGAGGGACGGGAGGGAGGGGCAAGTACCCATGGGGAAGGGGCATGGTTAGCTCATGGATGAGGCCACACACATTATGAACTCCTCTGGCTTCCATAAAGGGAGTCCTGGTGGCACTGTGGGTTAGGCATTGCTTACCTGAAGGTTGGCAGGTCACACCCACCAGCTGCTCCTCTGAAGAGAGAAGAGGCAGGCTACTCCTATAAATCTTTACAACCCTGGAAACCCTGTGCAGGGTCAACTATGAGTCATAATCAACTCAAGGGCAGTGGGTTTGGTTTTTGGCATCTATAAAGCTGAGGCCTGGGGTTGTGGGTGGGCAGGCAGTCCACGGGCATTTCCTTTGCAGAACACTGAGCATGGGCTGACTGAGGAGTCCCAGGGCTTCCTGCCCAGCTCTGTCCTGTTTCTGCCGGGACCTGACATGTATGCTCTGCAAAGGTCCTAACCTTGATTCCCAGTACCAGGGCTAACTCCATGCCCAACAGCCCCCACATCCCCCTCACCTCAGCCACCGGCACCCCCTCTGGAGGGCGGCACTGCAGGAGAAGCTCATGGTCCAGGGGTACCTCCTTCCCCAGAGGCTCCTGGTCAAAGTTCTTGCGCAGGTCTGGAAGAAGGGACAATGTCCCGGGCAGTCAGCCAGGCAGTGGAGACTGCAGTACCCCTCTAACCACTAGATGGCAGTGTGCACCAGGGAACGCCTGGTCTGTATCTGGGACCTTTCCTCTCCTCCAGAGGAGTTGGGGGAACAGAGTTCCCTCCCTAACACAGAGTCCTAGTACTACGGATAAAGATAAACAGAAGTGGGTGAATGAGGGGTGCTTAGAAATCCTGAGGCCAGAGGTGGCCTGGGGCTTGAGGTGCCTTCTGGCCTAGCAACAGGTGTCTGAGTTATCTGTGGGGTCACCTAAGCTAGGGAGGCCGAGGAGGCTCCCATTGTTGTGGAATCCCTTCTCCAGGTTCCTAAGGAAATGGGGGGCTGGCTGGGGGAAGGGAGTGTGGGTCATACAGGCGATGCGGACGTAGGCTCTGTGACTCTTGGTGGTGCCTGCAGAGCTCCAGGCCACACACTGGCACCAGTAATCCTCCAGCCCAAACAGCTCCTCCACCTGCTGCCGAGACACTTCGATCTGCACCTCTCGCAGCCTCAGACCTGAAGGGGGGCAGAGAAACTATCAGGGGCAGGCCAGAGACCATGACTCTCCCTCCACCCCAAGACCTCTTGGCCCTGTTGCCAAAGTCTCTCTCCTGAATGACCATCATTTCTCTCACCTCTGATAGCTCTGGGCATCACAATGGCTTGCAAATGCAAGCACTGACCTTTATCCACCCTGCAACCACACAGGGGCATTCAGTCTGCTGTGCTCTCAGCAGAGCCCAGACCCTGCACAGCCTCCATCCTGGGTGCAAGTTCCGAGTGCAGACATCCTGCACCGCTACCTGACCCTATGTGACCTCAGTGGCCAGCTCCCAGTCCCTCACCCTGGCAGGCCCCTCTATGACCAGTGAGCTCCGGGGGTCACCCCTCAGCTCTCAGCTGGGCCCCTCTTCTAGTGGGAGGTCTGCTCTGATCTTACTCACTACTTAACAACTGTACTCCTGAGTTTACACTTGAGCACGACAACTGTCCTTCAGCCACTCAACTGGATTTCCTCACAGCACTGACCACTAGGGGACCATCATGCTTATTTACGGGTTAATGTGTTTACTGCTTAGCTCCTGCAGGGGAATAAGATAGGGCCCCAATTCATTGTCGGGGCCCAGGGCCTGGCCCAGAAAAGGGGCTCAGTAACAGAAAGTACATTAGAGGCGTGAGACCAGTGGCTCCAGCCTATGCAGTCTCCCTGAGCCATCGGATCCTTCACTCCCCTCTCCTAACCCTCTGCTTCCACTAAGTCCTCTCTGCTCAGAAAAGGAGTCAGCTCTCCTAGATTAGAGCAGCTATCAAAAGCTCCTCATTGAAGTTTGGGGGGGGGGCTTGAGGCCTCCTCCTCCAGGAAGTCCCCCCTTACTGCTGGCCTCACCTGCCTCAGGGTTCCCAAATCTGCTTCTCCTTGCTATGAATTGTCCCATCTCATCCCAATAAGTCCCTTGAGGGGAGAACTGTGGATTGCACAAGATGCAGTACCGTGGTGTGGTGGTTAAGCATAGGGCTGAATGGCTATAGACAAGTTTGAATCTTGCCACCACCCTACTCCCCAGCTGTGTGACCTTTGCTAAGTGACTTAGCCTCTCTGAGCCTTAGTTCCATCATCATAACAAAACACTCAGGGTGACCTCGAAGTCATGGTAATTACTCTGTCTGTCACTTCACCCAACTTGGGCCAGACACAAAACTACCTGGACAGGTCATCTGGACTTATCCATCCTCTTCCTTTTACATCTGGAGAACCAGAGGCCATGAGAGGGCAGGTGATGGGCCTACTGTTCCCACAGCAAGTTCCCAACAAAGCTGAGATCAGCTCTCTGGTATCTTCCTGGTTGAGCGCTGTCCCCTCAGCCATGAGGCCCAGTGAAACCACTGCTTCAATTCTCCTGCACACCCAGACCATGAGGAGAACCCGATTCTGGTGGTCAGAGTCTATTAGGAAAGCTCAGAGGAGCACCCCAGAACACTGCTTCCGGGGTGGCAACTCCACCCACTCACACTGTTGATGCAACCTCAGCTGGGACACGGCAGCAGGGTTCCCTGCCTTACTTCTAGGCTGTGGGCCTGGAAAAGTGGTCCTTTTAAAGTTGTTCATCCATGCAGCCAACCAGCTGGGCAAGGGGAGACCATCACCCAGAAAAATCTTGTCACTGGACACCAACAGCCAGGAGATGCAGAGAGGATGAAACTAGAAGACTTTGGTCTCCCAAACCTAGCTAGCCTGGCAGCTGAGTAGCAGGGAGGTGGGGCCATCTGTCTCAGACCTGGCAGGAGCTGGTCTGTGGGGCCCATCCTGAGTCTCCTGAAGTCAGAGCCCAGTCTGCCCCACTGCTGCCAAGCGAGTAGCCCGCAGAGCAATTGTCCATGGTTGGCAGCAAATGGGGACAACAGTGCCCCAATTTCTCAGGCTGGCAAGGCCTGTGTGCTGGTGACAGAGAAGTAACCATTAACAATAATCGCAGGGCGGGGATGGGCCCCAGCAGGGCATACTGTCCCCTCACTCTGCCTTTAAAGCTGGTGGAGACTCAGAAAAATCCAGAAAGAGGATGGAGAAGGTAAGCGTTTACTGAACAGTGCTCAGGCCTGTAGTGCACCCCCTGGCTCCAGCCTGCCTAGTCTACAAATAGAGGACTTGAGTTCAGAGAGGTCAAGTAACTCCCCCAAGGCAACACAGCCAGAGAGAGGGGGCAACTGTAGTTTGATTTCAAGCGTGGCTAGTCTGACATCTATGACTCTTTTTCTCTCCTGAGTTCAGTTCCAAGCCGGAAGGGTGACAAAGGGTGAAAATGCAGAAAGGAAGAATAAATGAAGGAGGGAAAAAGAGAGTGAGAAAGGAGAAAATGAGAGTGGGAAAGGCAGGAAGAAAAATGCCTGGGGGAAGACAGACAGACAGACACACACACAGAGGGATTAGAAGGACGAGGCGGGCCAAGGCAGAAGGAAGGATGAAAAAATGGATCAGGATAAGGAACAAGTGAAGAGACAGTAAAAACTAAGTGCCACAAAGAAGAAGGAAGACCACTGGGGTGTGCGGGTCCACCCTAAATCTGAAGATCAACTGGAGCATCTCATCTGCTGGCCCTGTCAAGGGACAAGTAACAGGTGGCCCACCTACTGTCCTAAGCCCTGGGAAAGGCTTTCTGCACCTGGGGCTTCCTGCCCAGTACAAAAGACCTGGTGGCACACAAGCCTCTCCTGCATACTCAAGTCACCATGGGCAGGTGCTACCCCCTCACCTCACAAAAGGAAGGGTCCTTATACCTTGTTATGGGTTGAATTGTGTTCCCCTAAAATATGTCCTGGTGTGGTGCTTCAGGACAATGCACTGGACCACAAGGTCGATTTGAATCACAAAGTTGGTGGTTCAAACCTACCAGTCACTCCTCAGAAACCCTTTACAGGGTCACTATAAGTTGGAACCAACTTAACAGCACTCACAACAACATAATATGTGTGGGGTCCTGTACGATGACTACCGGACTGGTAACCACAAAGCAGTTCAAACCCACCAGCCACTCCTTGGAAACCCCATACAGGGTTGCCATGAGTCAGATCTGACTTTACGTGTTGTAAATCCTAACCTCTATGCCTGTGGCTGAAGTCCTGGTGTGGCATAGTAGGGTAAGTACTGGGCTGTTAACTATAAGGCCGGCAGTTCAGACCCACCTCAGAAACCCTATACAGGGTTGCTATGAGTCAGAACTCCTGGGAGGTACCACCACCATGTCGTGGTTAAAACCCCATATGGGAGTGGGCTGCGTTTTTCTGTGAATGAGGCAGGATTAGTGTTGGGGGTGTTTCTTGAGTCAATCTCTTTTGAGATACATTGTTGTTAAGTGCTACTGAATTGGTTCTGACTCATAGCGACCATGTGTAGTGTTTCCAGAGAGTGACTGGTGGGTTTGAGCCACCAACCTTGTGGTTAGCAGACCAGTGCTTATCCTACAGCACCACACCAGTTATAAAAGAGATTAAACAAGTGAGCTGAGCAAAGATGAAAGAGGTGACAAGTCACAGGAAGGAGAAGTAATACAAAAGAGTCAAAGACCTTTCTCCACAGCCGACAGAGAGCGAAAGCCTTCTTCTAAAGCTGGTGCCCAGAATCTGGAAATTTGTTTGTTCCCATTGTCACACACAAAGAAGAACTGAGACCTACCCCTCCTTCCCATTTCCACAGTCTAGTAACATCCTCTCTAGCGCTCAATAGTATTTAACTTTTATAAAACTTAAAACAATTTATTTTTATATAGGAAATGTCTCATTATTATTGTGAACGGAAAACAGTTTCATTTCCACAAATAGAAGGGAATTATAAAAATAACAATAGTGTTGGATCCTGGTTAGGGGCTACTAACTAGGTGTGGGCTGTGAAGAGAGGTCTGCTGTCTTCTTTGCTGAGGTTTTGTGAGAAGGTTAGAGACTCCCAGAGCCTGGAAAGAACTTGTTCCTCAAGGTGAGCAGAAGGATGAAAAGAAAATGGAAAAGGGGACGAGCACTCAGCAAGGGATTCCATGTGCTTTACTAGAGTCACACATGGGCCACCAAGGCAGAAGACACTGTGAACCCTAGAGGAGAAAACATGGCTGGGGAGCTGTAAGTCCCGGCTGGGCCTGAGTGCCCAGTTGAGCAGGTGGGCTCACCTGTGGCCTCGTCCAGCCCCTCCTGTGTGATGTGGTCATTCTGGCTAACCCATTCGCCGTTGCACTTGAAGTAGATCTGTGTGGCCGGGAAGGCCCTGCAGCGCAGTTCCACAGGCTTGTTCTTCACGATGTAGGCGTCCTGAGGCTCCAGGAGGAAGTGGGGCAGGGGCTCGGCCGGTGCTGACGGGAAGGAGTCAGGGAGCACCTCGCTGCCAGAATCAGTGCCTGTGGGAAACAGGGGTTCCGTGAGACTTGGTGGGGGGCCCAATGTAGAGCAAGTAGGCACAGGGTGCGGGCCAGGCCAGCAGAGCTGCTCCCTGGGACCCGCCACGCCTGGCCTCAGCCGTCCTCTGTGGTGCCAGGATTTTTACTTCTTTACACATGAGACATGAGTACGGTCTCTAGAGATGAGAATATCTGGCAGAGCAAGGACGCCTCTCTGGTTCTCCCCCCAAAGTCCCTGCCGTGGCCCTGCCCAGCCTTGCTCTGGTTTCCCACCATGAAACCATGGTGCACGTTGGGCTGGAAACCAGGCCAGCTCTGCCCCGAAGCCACAGCTGCCCTTTGCAGACTCAGCCAGCCAGGCGGGCAGACAGAGAGACAGACCAGCCCACTTGCAGGGGCATGGGATAAGGGTAGGGGTGAAGGGGCAGTGGAACCAACCACTTGCCTCACTCCACCCCTACCCTTTACAGGCTCCTTCCTCCTGAGAGCCTCAAGGAATGGTGAAGGAAACAGCTAAGACATGGGGACCACCTTCCCAGCTACTCCCCCTGAGCCGCCCAGCCCAGTTGGAGGCTGATCTATCTCTTGACTCTTCCAGTCTTAGGTAAATCCACACAAGGAAACTTTATGGGATGGGAACACAGAGAGGCTCTGTCTCGAGGAACCCACCCCCCCAAACACCCCACATCAAAATCCAAAGAAATTAATACATAGGGTTTATTTTGAGCAGTTAATCTGTAAGCGTGCAGAAGCATTATTTTTATTTTTATTTATTTATTTATTTATTTGCATTATTTTATTTTTAAAAACAAGCGGCTCCAAGTAGGCTAGTTAAAATTGTTAAGAAATAAACCCCTGTGGATTAGCTCAAAACAATAACACAATATTTGACAGCTCTGGAAATTAACAAACAATTTGCTTATTGGGGGAGTAAGCAATTCCTTGCAACAGAAACAAACAAACAGAAAAGTTCGGAGCACTGGAGATTTTAGAGAAACCTAAAGTTAACGGTGGGGTCCCTGGGTGGCAACAGTTAAGTATTCAAATACTAGCTGATGGGTTGGTTGTTCCAACCCACCCAGAGTTTCCTGGGTGATCTGTTTCTAAAAGGTCACAACTGAAACCCCTCTGAAGCAGTTCTACTCTGCACAGTTGGGGGGGGGTCTCAGTCTACTAGATAGTCCCCAACAACAACAACAAATACGGCACTCACATTTCCCACGGTGACAAAGCATGCAAAGGTTATCAAGTTAGCACTATAAAAGTGGCCTTCAGAAAATGTGGCCTTTTGCATGGTTGTACCTGTGAGACCTCTAGAAATAAAAATTAAAGAAAGCACACAGTCTTCCTTGGATTGTGAGGTAATGAGCTGGAAAGGGCAGAGTGACAATGTTGTGGAGTAGTTTGCCTTTCCTGGTAAAAGCACAAGTCCACAGTTTGGCTCAGGCTTTTACTGGAAAAGAGAGAAGGTCCTTGAAATCAAAGTAAGATGTCTGTTTCAAAAAGAATCTTTTTTTGATGCCCTGTCTGTAACGGAGTCCTGGTGTGGTGCCCTAGGATAGTACCCTAGGCCACAAGGTCAGCTTGAGCTGCAAGGTTGATGATTCAAACTCCTTGGAAACCCTATACAGGGTCACTATGAGTTGGAACAGAGACTGGACAGCAATTGACAACAACAAAGGGGTCAAATGGAAACCAGGGTCTGTGTGCCCCCTGGAAAGGTCTCTCAGAGGTGAGACAAACAGGAAGTGGGGGTGGGGTAGGGGCTAATTAGTACCAAAGGGAGGGCCAGGTTGGCCAGGCCTCACAGAGTCCACTTAGGAAAATTGACTTTCCATTGCCAAGCTATGGGGCAGATGGGGACAGACAATGGGGGGGGGGGCATCCTCCTCTGCTAACTGTTCCAGAGGAAATAGGGAATTAAACTGCAGGAGGTGAGGATGCTGTCCCCCCACCCCCGCCCCTCCCACCCCGAGCCTCAGCAAGGCTGAGGTCCTAGAAGTCCTACATGGCAGTTGGGATCTTGCACTGGTTCTCCAGGTCAGGAGTCATGGTGGGGCACATGTAGCCCTGGGTGTGTCCCTATGGGCAGAAGATCCAAGAAACCCCAGTTTTCCAAGAGCAGAATGAACCAAGATGCTTAACATGGCTGACAGGAGGCGCCCCTGCCGAGACTGGGGTGTCTGGGAGCACAGAGAGAGAGCAGGCTTGTTCCTCATCAGCCCTGGGCTCTGGGCATTGTGACGCACCTGGGGAAGCCAAAGGAAAGCTAGCCAGATGGGGTGTGGATCCACCTACATGGCTGTGGGACCCTCAACTCCGAGAGCCCTTCACTTTGAGCCTTGAGGCTTCATCTCACAAAAGGGCAGGAGAGGCTACCTTCCTTTCACGAGCCGTCTTGAGGACTGTATACAATAATCCCACAGGGTCTCTAGCATGGGGACAAGCAAATCGTAGGCCCATTTTGCTATATGAAAATAAGAACTAGAGCTTTACCTAGAATTACCTAGAAGGTACAGATTTCAGTACTTCACTTAGTGAAGAAATCTTGATTCTTGCAACAATCTTTTAAGGTCTGCTGTATTACTGCCCCATTTTAAGGTTCAGAGAGGTTAAGCAACTTACCCAAGGTCACACAGTTAACAAGAGGCAGAGCAAAGATTTGAAGCCAAGAAACAGACTTCAGAGTTTGGGATGTTGCCCTGGAATCTGTACTGCCTGGCGTACGTAGCTCCGCGATACTCGGATGTCCCCAAGCTCTCGAATCCTAATAGTACGTGGCACTGACTGTGCTTCTAGTTTATAGGGGCTTTCTCCAGCTGGGCTAGGACCAACCTTCTTGTTTCAAAGCTGAAGACCATCCAGACAAGATAAGTGATTTGTCTATGGCCACTAGGTAAGCGGAAAGCCAAGCAGGACCAAGCTTCTTGTTTCAAAGCTGAAGACCATCCAGACAGGATAAGTGATTTGTCTATGGCCACTAGGTAAGCAGTTAAAGCCAGGCCAGGGCTCCCCTGCTCTCGGTAGCACAGGGTGGGATCAGAAGGGTATCTGGGCAGCAGAGAGTTGGCCAAACTCCATGTCTACCTGGTCACCACCAGAATCTCATCTCTGTCTTAGCCCAGAGAACGGTAAAGCAGAGCTTCAGCTTTAGACTCAGACACCATTGGACAGTGGCCTCAAGCACCTCATCTGTGAAATGGGGGTGGGGGGGGGGCAAGGGAGGTGGCAATGAAAGGAGGTGTGGGGAGCTCTAGGTACAAGAGACATGTACCCTTGTACCTTTTTCTAGCCGCACCACCCCAGGCTCTCGGTAAAGTTGTCCCAGCTCTCTGTGGCACTACCAACTATATTTATGACTGTTTAAGATCACAGACTAACTACAGCCTTCAGTGTGGATTACACCTCAACATAAAACAAGAACGCTCACATCGTACCACTAAATGGCATCGTGATAAACAGAGATAAGATTGACGCGCTCAAGGATTTCATTTTACTTGGATTCATGACCAACACTCAAGGAAACATCAGTTTCCTATCAGTGTAGATGGGTAAATCTTGCAAAAGGTCTCTCTGAAATGTTAAAAAGCAAAGATGTCACTTTGAGAACTAAGGTGTGCCTGACTCAAAGCTCCAGCATTTTCAATCACTTATATGCATGTGAAATAAATAAACACGGACAATTAATAAATAAATACGGACAATAAATACCGAAGATCAAAGAAGAATTGGTGTCTTTGAATTACGGTATTGATGAAGAATATTGACTGGACTACCAAAGAAGGAACAAATCTATCTTGGAATAAGAACAATCAAGAATGTTCCTTAGAAGCAAGAATGGCGAGACTTTATCCCGTGTACTTAGGACATGTCATTAGCAGGAGGAAGAACACCAGGCTTGGTAAAGTAGAAGGTCAGTGAAAAAGAGAAAGATTTTTAACAAAATGGACTGGCACAGTGGCGGCAACAATGGACAAAAACAAAATACCAACAACTGTGAAGATGGTGAAGGAAGGACCAGGGAGTGTTTTCTTCTGTTGCACGCATCGGAGAAAAGCAAACATCAGATGTCTATCAGCGCAGTAGCGCTCACTTCCAGCAGCTCCATAGCCCGCCCCTGCGCCCCCACCCGTTCCTCTTTGCTGACTCAAGCTGGCATACGACTGAGAGGTTCCTTCAGGGCCTCCCCACTGGGATGGACTCCTTGGTTCTTAATGTTTCTGTTGCCTCCTTGCCATGGTCCCCAAGCTCTGGCTATTCTGGAGGCAGATGCTATCAGGAGATGATGGTGGTGGTGCTAAGCCGTGGAGTTGGTTCCAACTCATAGCGACTCTGCATAGGGTTTCCAAGGCTGTACACCTTTATTGTTGTTAAGTGCCGTCAAGTCTGTTCTGACTCATAGCCACCCTGTATAGGGCTTCCAAGGTGCAGCGAGGGAGTTTGAACTGCCGATCGTGGTTCACACTGACTTGCAGTCCAGCACATTAATTCACAGTGCAACACCAGGAGCAGAAAGCCTCGTCCAAGGAGGGAGAATTATAGGTAGAAATGAGATTCTTCCCTAGAGGGCCACATGGTGGACTCTGGCTGGCTGACTGGCTGGCATGCAGTGGGTGCTCAATAAATGAAAATGAAATCACTGTGTACAGTCATGCAGCAGCTGAGTTGAGCCCTCTGCCCCTGCCACACAGACACTCCCAGCTTATCCTCCGCCCTGGCTTAGATGATATGGTGGCACAGGGCTTGGCAGGTGTTCCTGATTAGGACAGCTAGGCCAGGCTCTGTGGGTTGTTGTTGCAGGTGTTGTTATGTGCAATCAAGTCACCTCTGACTCATGTGACCCTGTGTACAAGTCTTGTGCCTTCCTCATTGTTGTGCCATCCCATTGTTGCTGCCACTGTGTCAACTCATCTTTTGGGGGATCTTTCTCTTTTTCACTGACCCTCCACCTTATCAAGCATCATATCCTTCTTCAAGGACTACTTCCTCCTACAACATGTCCGATGTACGCACGACAAAGTCTCCCATCCTCACTTCTAATGTGCTTTCTGGCTGTACTTCTTCCAAAACAGATTTGTTTGTTCTTTTGACAGTTCATGGTACTTTCAATATTCTTTACCAACAACATAGTTCAAATGTATCCATTCTTCTATTTTCTTTATTCACTGTCCAACTTTCACATGCATAAGAGGTGACTGAAAATACCATGGCTTGGGTCAGGGGCACCTTAGTCCTCAACTGACCTCTTTGCTCTTTAACATTTTAGACAGGTATTTTGCAGTATATTTGCCTAATGCAACACATCATTTGATTTATTCACTGCTGCTTCCAGCAGTGTTGATTGTAACCTTGGTGACAGAAATGACGCTGGAGATCACATGACAGAATTTTGCAAGACTAATGACTTCTTTGTTGCAAATACCTTTAAAATATAATATAGACGATTACTATACACATGGACCTCACCAGATGGAAAACACAGATATCAAATATATTACATCTGTGGAGAGGGTGGAAAAGTTCCATACCATCAGCCAAATTAAGGCCAAGGGCAGAATGGGAAACAGACTGTCAAATGCTCATATGCAAGTTCAGGCTGAACCTCAAGAAAATTAAAACATGTCCACAAGAGCCAAAATACGACCTTGAACATATTCCACCTGAATTTAGAAATCATCTGAAAAACAGATTTGATGCATCAGACACTAAAGACCAAAGACCAAAAGAACAGTGGGATGATATCATGAACATCATATAGGAAGAAAGCAAGAGGTCATTAAGAAGACAATAAAGAAGAAAAAGACCAAAATGTATATCAGAAAAGACTCTGAAACTTGCTCTCCAGCATACAGATGCCAAGGCAAATGAAAGAAATGAGGAGATAAAAGAGCTGAATAGAAAATTTCAAAGGGCAGCCTGAGAAGACAAAGTCAAAAATTATAATGAAATGTGCAAAGACCTGGAGTTAGAAAACCAAAAGGGAAGAACACACTCAACAATTCTCAAGCTGTCAGAACTGAATATCGCCTTGCAATATTTAAGGATTTTCTAGGCCAAATATTTAATGATGCAAAAAACATCAAAAGAAGATGGAAGGAATACATAAAGTCACTGTACCAAAGAGAAGTGGTCGATGATCAACCATTTGCCATTTGAAGAGGTAGCATATGATCAAGAGCCAATGATACTAAAGGAGGAAGTCCAAGGTGCACTGAAGGCATTGACAAAGAACCAGGCTCCGGGAATAGATGGAACATAAATTGAAGTCTTTCAACAAACTGATGCAGCACTGGAGGCACTCACTCATCTATGCCAAGAAATTTGGAAGACAACTACTTGGCCAACTAACTGAAAGAGATCCGTACTTGAGCCAATTCCAAAGAGAGGTGACTCAACAGAATGCAGAAATCATCAGGCTATATCATTAATACCGCATGCAAGTAAAATGTTACTAAACACAAAAAAGATTGCAACCGTACATTTACAAAGACTTGCCAGAGGTTCAAGCTGGATTCGGAAGAGGAGGGAGAACGAAGTGTATTATTGCTGATGTCAGATGGATCTTAGCTGAAAGCACAGAATACCAGAAAGATGTTTACCTGTGCTTTATTGACTAGGCAAAGGCTTTTGATTTTGTGGATCATGACAAGCTATGGGTAACATTGTGAAGAATGAGTATTCCAGAACACTTAATTGTTCTCATGAGGAACCTGTACATAGACCAAGAGGCAGCTGTTTAAACAGAACAAGGAAACACTGAATGGTTTAAAATTAGAAAGGTGTGCGCCAGGATTGTATTCTTTCAACATACTTATTCAATCTGTATGCCGAGTACATAATCCAAGAAGCTGAATTATATCAAGAAGAACATGGCATCAGGACTGGAGGAAGACTCACTACCAACCTTCTATATGCAGATGATACAACCTTGCTTGCTGAAAGCAAAGAGGACTTCAAATACTTACTGATGACAATCCAAGACCACAGACTTTAGTATGAGTTGTCCCTCAATGTAAAGAAAGCAAAACTCCTCCCCACTGGACCAATACACAACATCCAGATAAATGGAGAAAAGATTGAAGTTGGCAAAGACTTCATTTTGCTCAGATCAACCATCAACACACATGGAAGCAGCAGTCAAGAAATCAAACGACAAATTACACTGGGCAAATCTGGTGTGCAAGATCTCTTGAAAGCGTTTGAGAGCAAAGATGTCAGTTTGAGGATTAAGGTGCACCTGACCAAAGTCATAGTATTTTCAATAGCCTCATGTGTATGTATGTGTGGCGCTGCAGGATAATGTGCTGGACCTCAAGGTCATTTTGAACTACAAGGTCAAGGTTCAAATTTACCTGCAGCTTCTGGGAAACCCTATACAGGATTGCTACAAGTTGGAACCAACTTGATGGCACTTAACAATAACATACACATGTGAAAGTGGGACAATGAGTAAGGAAGACCATAGAAGAACTGATGCATTTGAGTCTAGTTGGAGAAGCATATTGAAAGTACCATGGACTGCCAGAAGAACAAACAAATCTGTGTTGGAAGAAGTACAGCCAAAGTGCTCCTTGGAAGTCTGGCGAGACTTCATCTCTCATACTTCGGACATATCATCAAGAAGGACTAATCCCTGGAGAAGGACATCATGTTTGGTAAAGCGGAGGGTCAACAAAAAAGGAGGAAGACCCTCAAGGAGATGGATTGGCACAGTGGGTGCAAACCTAACAACTGTGAGAAGGTCACAGGCAGTGTTTGGTTCTGTTATGCATACGGTCACTCTGAGTCAGAGCCAACAACAACATGGGGAATCTGGTAACATATGAAAATGTTATGTTGGGTATAGTTTTGACTTCACAAAGTAAATTTGCTTAACACGGGGTCACCTTTTGTGCCATTGCTATTCCGGACTTAAAAATCCAACACACTCCATGGTTCTAAGGCAGAGTTTGAGTGGAGACTTGGGAGGGACGAAAACAATCATTTATTGCTAACTATGCCCTAGCCCACCACCCCAGGCCTGAGACCAAAATGAATCCTTCATCTAGAACCTCTGGGTGTAGCCTCTTGTGACTCCTTGAACCTTCAGATCACATTTCCATTTATTTTCTACCTGCCTGTATGCTCCCCTCTTGTCAGCTACTTTATTATTACACTGGGACAGATTTGCAGGCTTGGAAGTGACTGTAGGGCATCTCATCTCACATCCCCCAACAACTCATCCAACTGTCACTCACATACTTCCAGTGACGGGGAGCTCACCACTGTCCTTCTGAACTGGGTTCTCCTTTGAACAGACCTAATAGAAGAGCCTTTCTTATATTCAGCTGAAATGAGCTACCTGAGGTTTCCCTCGCTGCTATAATTCTAACACAAACACAAGTGCACTTTCTCTTGCTGGTGACAGCTTTGCAAAGTCTCTGGAGGCTGCCACCTGCCCTCCCTGACCTTTTCTTCTTTCTTTCAAATGCCCTCCACAAGATAACAGTGCCGCACCTCTCAGCCCATCCTGGCTTCCTCGCGGACAACTTCCATTTTGCTTGCAATCCAGTGTCAGTGAGGGAGCTGAGGTGAGCAGGGCTGGCTTTGTGGGCACCTCCACTTCTGGGAAGTTTATTTTGAGTCAGACAGCTCAAAGGCTCCTTAGTGATTCTGGTGGCTGCTTCTGGAGAGCAGGGAACAGGCCACGCTCATGTTGCTGCCACCCCTCCCTCCCCAGGTTGATGGCATCCAGGACACGGGGGCACTGTATTCTCTGAGAGGAGAGGAGCTTCCACCCCACCAACCAAAAAAATCCCATTACTATGAAGTAATTTCAACTCATGTGACCCACTCCCATATGTGTCAGAGTAGAGCTCCAAAGTTTTCATCAGTGACTTTCCCTCCAAAGTGCCCCTGTGTGGTTAGCAGCTGAACACCCAACCACTGGAGCTACTCTGGGACTCCTCTCTACCCCATGGCAGGATGATATCAGTTTGGAGGCTTCTCCCCAGGCCAAGCCTGGGAAGTGAGTGCCTTTTGTGGAGATATAGCTCCCACTTGGCAAGTGGACAGGCTTTGATCAATGGAGATGAGTTTGGGGCCCACAGACTTGTTTGCCTTAGTAGTGCTTGGGTTAGACTGTTAACCACAAGGTTTATGGTTCAAACCCACCAGCCACTCTGTGGAAGAAAGATGAGGTTGTCTGAGCCTGTGAAGATTTACTTTCGGAAAACCTAGGGAGGATTGCTGTGAGTGGGAACTGGTGTTTCAGTTTCAAGTCCACAGCATTTTTATACACAGGAGCAGACAAGAGGGGTCTTGAAAATGAAGGCAGAGGCTTCCGGATCAGTAAAGAAGCTGTTTCCCCTGTTAGAAGGGGTAGACTAACCGTAGAACTTATACAAAGACTGCTGGGCAGGAGCTTGTAAGTGGTTATACGGGGGAAGCCAGAGAGGTTTGATACCCTTACTGTAACCCTGAACCTACATGCAGGCCACATGGTTGAACAACTGGCCTGGTTTTGCTCCCATAGGCCTTGGGAAGGTCACTTTACCAATCAGGACCTCAGTTTTCCCATCCTCACAAAAAGGGAGTAATCAAGCTCCCTTGTTGGCTTGGAGATGTTATGAAGGTCAAAAGAGAAATGGATATCAAAGGTGTTTTGCTAAGTGGCCAGTGCTGTGTCCAGGCAGAGGCCTGACAGGAAACCTGGCCCCAGGGCACTGAACAGGGACTCATGCTCTGGCGACATTGTGTAGAGGGAGCCCAGAAGCCCCCACTCACATGCTCCTTGGCCTACTGACACCTGAGACCCAGCTGGAGGCTCAGAAGGGCCTAGAACACAGGAGTCCTGCACAATGAGTGATTCAGGGCTGAGGGGAGGGCCCAGAAGGACAGTCCAGCATTAGCAGGACCATGGGTAAAGGCTCGGGGCCCCACATTTCTCCGCCTGGGATGGGATTCACTGCATCCAGTTCAGCCAGGTCCCCTCTTTTCGACCCTGCGGCCCAGGGCGGAGGCCTCAGCACGAGACTGCAGTAGTTTGCTAGGGAGTCCTACTCGCCCACTGCTGACCTTTATCCCTAGGTGGGTGACAGGGTCAGGTCTGTGACCCCCAAGCTCATCAAAAGAGGGATAGGCATGTGGAGTTGAGCATGGCATGAATTTCCAGGGCTGGTTGGCACAAGGCAGTGCCTACAAAGAGGGACAGACCTGGAGGGGGAAGGAGGGCTGGTGGAGGGGAGGGACAGAGAAGTGCCTCACGCTGGGGACATTCATCATCAGCAATCACAGTCTCTCTTTAGTCCCCTGGACACCGGAGACTTCTCGCCAGGCCGGACCTCCCACTGCATGAAAAATCTCTCCCATTCACTGCTCAGTTGATATGCTCAGTGGGGAGCAAGGAGAGTGGGGGACAGGAGCCTGTTTATTATGATGTTTTAAAAACATACATACCCCACATGGAAAGACCCCTCCCTGGACACAAAGTCCTTCTTCCATCTGGCCCTAGCACCCGGCGGCTGGGGGTTCAGACTGGGGGCCCCCTCAGAGGCAGTTACAATGACCCTTACTGATGACAAATGGGGGCTGGCGGGCTTGGGAGACGCCAAGTTATTCCTAACAAAGGAGGCCCCTGGCACAGCCCTTTCCCATACCCTCTGCAGACCTGTCAGTGCCTCTGACATCACTTCCTGTGCTGGTGGCAGGAAGGCCTCATGAAGACGGCCAGATGGGCAGGAGTGTGTACCCTGAGGGGGACATTGGACTGGTCCTGTGAAATCTCTCCCCTGGAAAGAGCTGATGGGAGGAGACCCCTTGGAAGGAGTCCAGGCCCCATTTTATAGGGGGGGGCATGCTACTGGTGTGGCACTGTAGGATCAGCACTGGACTGCGAACCACAAGGTCAGTGGTTCAAACCCACCAGCTGCTCCTCAGAAACTTTATACAGCATTACTGTGAGTCGGAACCAACTTGGCAGCAGTTAACAACAATGCTACTTATGGAGTCCTGGTGAGGAGCTGTAGGTTAAGCACTGAACTTCTAGGTGCAAGGTCAGTGGTTCAAACCCACAAGTCGCTCCTTGGAAACTCTATACAGTGTTGCTATGAGTTGGAACAGACTCGATGGCACTTACAACAACAACAATATGAGCTGGAACGGATTCAACAGCACCAAACAAATCAACAAGATGCTAGTTACAAAGTAAGAAGGGACGTTACAGTCCCCAGGTCACGGGTCACTCCCTAGACTCTCAGTGGCATCTGGGAGAGAGCCAGGGGAGGCTGCACGCCACAGCTACAGGCCCAGACTCTCCCTTCCAGACCCTTCCTCCTCAGCTGGGGCTCCGTCTCTCCAGGGCTAATCTTTGGTTTCCCCTCTCAGTCCCAGATCTGGGAGGGAGACAGGGCCTGGAGGCCGGGGCTCTGAGAAGGGGACACTCAAGTTTTCCCTTCAAGGAGCTCGAAGTCCTCTCACCCACCACACTTAGCCAAATCCCAAAACAAACCCACTGACATGGAGCCGATTCCAACTCACAGCAATGCTATAGGACAGAGTAGAACGGCCCCATAGGATTTCCTAAGATGCAGCCTGTACAGACCCGGGAGAAGGACGCGGCTTTCTGCTCCCGCAAAAACACAAAAGAGTTGGAACCGTCTCGACAGCACTAAACAACAACAACAACCCATTTACAGAGGCAGACTGTCCCATCTTTCACCCCAGGAGCAACTGGCTCTTCACACTGCTGAGCTGTGGGAGAACAGCTGAGTGTGTGACAATTACAGCACAGGGCTCCTTCTCTTACTCTGGTATCTGGTTTTCAAAAACCTGTGTGAGCTTTTAACATGATAAAACACATCATCATCAACACAATAACCCTGCCAAATAGGTGTTCCATTTCACAGATGAGGAAACTGAGACTTTCGAGCAGTGAAAAGATAAGCTTAGAGTTAGATACCAAGAACCCCAAAGCTCTTTCCACTAAACCACGAAGATCTGAAAGGTGCCACTTGTTTTGTTGCCCATTTTGGAGTCATTTAGGAGTTCACTAGCTTGCTGGAGGGGGAGGGGCCCATGCTTACTCTGCTCATTCCACAGAGGTCTCCCCTGGACATCCTGAGAACCCCATGAAGGTGGGGGCAATGACTCCTCAACAGAGCCCCTCGGTCAGTGCCATTGTTGTCTTAGGGCAATGGTACCCTCCCCACTTGTGACTCAGGCCCGTGGGAGACCTGCTTCTCTGTGGGACACTCACTCCCTGACCCAGCTAGGATGTACCCAGTGTGAATCACAGTATCAGACTCCACCAAATTCCTGGCACCTCCTTCCTGTGTCCCGGCAAGCCATACCCTGACACTGTGGGATAGACCTCAGCCTCACAACCATCCACATTTCCACTATGACTTCCTGCTCACTGGGCTCCCCACTTCCCCTCTTGTCCCTCAAATCCACTGTCCTCATAACAGCTGTAGCGTGTGATTCTGTTGAAATACAAACCCCTCCAAAGGCTTCCCTGTGTGCATGGAATAGTCGGACCTCTCCCTGGATTCTCAAACCTGCTCATCCCTCATGATGTCTAACTTGCCATGCTTATCCCACACCTCAGGGCCTTTGCTGTTTCCCCAGACATCCTAACGGCGTCA
Source organism: Chrysochloris asiatica (assembly GCF_000296735.1). NCBI lineage: Eukaryota > Metazoa > Chordata > Mammalia > Afrosoricida > Chrysochloridae > Chrysochloris > Chrysochloris asiatica. Next base: position 15,328,640 of record NW_006408538.1, on the reverse strand, counting down.
CTGTGCTCTCAGCTCAAATGCCATCTCCTCAAGGAGGCCTGCCCTGACCACCCAATGCAGATTTCCTGTCTTTCACCCTCCCTCGGCCTCCACACCATCCAGCCTTTGTTTCAGACAGTGCTCAGCTCTCTCTGGGATTACACTGTTCATGCATATGTTTGCTTGCTTGCTGTCTATCTCTGGACAGGTAGCTATCTGGAAGGTAAGCTCCTTGAAGACCTAGAAATCTTGCTTGTGTATATGCCTGGGTCTACTGGGAGCACAGGACTTCCTCCAGCCTGTGCCACCCAGGTCCCCTGGAAACAGGTGGCCGGTGGAGGTAGAAGGAGACAGTCAAAGGGGGTGGGCCCAGGTTGGGCAAACTTGGTTCTACCTTGTGTGATGTCACCAGTTGATGGAACCTCCAAAACACCAGGTGCTTTGGTGTCCACTCCTATTACGGCCACCCCACCTGTGTCCAAAGTGTGTTCCATAGTGTTTTTCATTGCTGACATTTTAGAAGTACTGACAGGCCTTTCTTCTACGGTGCCTCTGGATGGATTTGAACCTTCTGGTTAGCAGCTGAGTCAATTGACAGTTTATTCCACCCAGGAACTCTTCATAGAACCTAAAACAACATTAAATCACTGTCTTTCACGATGGAGACCAGAGAGGGTGCAGCCCAACCTCAGATCACACAGTACCGGAGGTATAAGCCAGAAAGAGAAACTGTGCACTAGAATTCTCTGAAAAAAATCCTTCTTTTCCTTATAATGAAGACACTTTTTGGAAGGGGGGGGGGCACTTTTCTGATGACAAAGGAAAATATTTGCACACTGTAAACAATTTAGAAGAAAATAAAAATCACCCAATTCCCACCTCAGTTTTACCAGAATTAATGTTGGATATTGATCCTCTCTGACTTCCCTGGATGCTCAAGTATTTCCTGACTTAGATGAGGTCTCACCAGGTACAGTTTATAGCCTATGTTTTCCTTTCAGGGCTGTTAACTGAGAGCAAACCACAAGCAAAATGCACCAGACATCTCTTGCACACAACACAGTCACATACGTCAGACAGGAGCGGGCCAGCTGGGCGGACTACTCCTGGCACGGTGTCTGGGTCATCGGAGGAACGCAGGATGCAGAGCTGGTGCATGGAGCTGGCACTGGGCAGAAAGACACCCTGTGGCCTCTCCCATTCTCTTGGCAAAGTCCAAATGTCCCTGGGTACAGTCTGAGCCAAACGGGTCAGTGGTTATGTTCCTCTGCCTTTCGAGGCCAGGTGTCCCCACAGAGCCCTGCAAAGTTTAAGGTTAGGCTTGCTCTAGAGGCCTGTGGAACTCATCTCCCTGCCTTTCTCACATCATGTTCTGGGACTGAACAACTTTTTTCTTGCAGAGGACCAGAAAGAAGAAACAACTGCCAAACACATTGCAAAGTGGAAAAATTGCTGTGATCCTGAGCCAGACCCTGCCTGGTGTTGGCTATGCTGAATGCCCAGTGCTCACCAGCAGGCTGCTGAGACCAAGGGCTGGCCAAGCTGGGCAGAAGGGGCTCTTGACCTTGAGTGCAACCCCTTTGTTTCTAGACGGAGATCCTAAGCCAGAGAGGAGCGAGTCAGTCATGGCTGCAGTGCCCCTGTGGTGCTGACATTATGTTGGCATAAAGGGACTCAGTGCAGCGAGAGAGAAAGGGTGTCTGGACTCTGCCAGTCTGTGAAATGGAGTGGGAGCAAGCCGCACAAATGGGCAGAGATGGAGTCATGCAGAGAGGGAAGGGAACAAGCTTGAGTACACCTGGCAATGCTGGGTGAGTGGAAGGGCCCATGAGATGTGTAGGGGCCTCTCTTTGGATCTGGAACCCAATTGGCGGCTGCTCAGACCCTGGGGATGAGGGAGGGAAGAAGGCAGCCCCCTGGGGGTCTTCATCCACATTCCTGCTCTGCCTGCTTCCACAAGATGTCCTGGCCTCCAGGAGGGCAGGCAATACAGACTCAGTCTTTCAGGAATGCCCTGGGGGATCTGGGGCAGGGAGTAATGTGCCTCAGGTCACCCAGCAGGTTGGCAGCAAAACTACACCTGGAATGTGGGCATCCTGGCACTCAGTCCAGTGCTCATGACCTGGCCTCTCTCTGTGCCCAGGGATGGAGAAGATCCTGACCCTGGACTTGGGTTGGCACCTGAGTTCTCAGCTGGGGAGAAAGATGGCAATGGCCAAGACTATGGCTGTTTTGATGCACCACAGAGAGGTAAAGACATAATGCCATGCATGCATGCATTCCCTCAATCGTCAGACATCTCGCCTTGTAAGCCAATGGAGGACCTAGAGAGCAATGGGACGCTCACAGCAAAGGTTCAGTGTTAATAAGCTAGATAGCATGACTCTCCGAGTCCTGCTCAGTCTGTCTCAGCCTGGCCTCACGATGACAGAATGGTCTGTAATGACTACTCCCTGGCAATGCAGAAATCAAATGACACTTTGTCTGCAGCTTTCCCCTTCTCCTCAGTCAAGGAGCCAGCCCACCTCCTACTCCAGCAAGCAGGACTGTACTACTCCTACCTTGACTACTCAGGGTTATACTGTAGAGTCGCTTCCGACTCATAGAAACCCTGTATGGGGTTTCCGAGAAGTGGCTGGTGGGTTGGAACCACTGACCTTGTGGGCAATAGTCCATTGCTTATCCTATAGTGCCACACCAGGACTCCCCAGGCTCCCATAATTTCTTCGGTTGAAACATACCAGCACTGTTACTGACTTACAAGGTGATCCTGAGTAAGTCACTTCCCTTTGGGCCTCAGTCTTCCCTTCTGGGAAGTGGGCCTACATTTATTTGCTTTGATTCTAGGGTAGTTGGTAACTCAAAAATCAAAACTGTGCAACTATTTTGCTAGCTGGGCATGGGCAGCCTTGTGCTCTTAATTTTTATTGGTTCTTTTTTTTTTTTATGGGCATGCCAGGAGCACTGGTCAACATCAGCCAGCCAGGTGCTCCACTGCCCATTCCACACCTTGCCCCAGCACCTTGCCTTAGCCTACTGCCGCTGCCAAGCTCAGCCCACTCTGTGGTGACAGGGAGCTGTAAAAGGCTGATGCAAGCGGGAAGGAGGGAATGAAACAGACTCGCGTGGGGCCGGATGGTCCTCCATCACCAGGCCCCTGGGATGCCATGCCTGCTCCTGCCCGCCTGTTTGCACCTGCTGATGTAATCGCTGGGCCGCCTTGGCTCAGGGCTAGGAGCCAGAGAAAGGGTGCAAGAGCAGGGGACCAGGAGACTGGGCAGATGTGCATCAGGAGGGGGATCTCCTGAGGAGAAGCGCAGCTAGGGGGAGCCAGGGGAGCCAGGAGTCTGGCAAGATGCATGTGCTCCAGAGTCAGGGGGATCTGGGTTCAAGCCCCAGTGCTGCTACTATGTCATTCAGACGAGTATCTTACATCTCTGAGTCTGCAGAGACCTGGGAAAATGACACAGGTATGGCATCCAGGTGTCCTGCCCAGAACCTGGCAGGTTACAAGCACTCAATGGTGTCAGCTCCTCCTAAGGATTCCTAGAGGGGAGATAAGGAAAACCCCAAAAAGAATCCCAGCTCACTGGGTGACTGTGGGCCTCAATTCCTTGAGCCTCAGTTTGTTTATCTGTAGAATGGGCAAGATGATAATGGGGGGCAAAGGTGTGGCAGTATAACATGGCAGTAGAGGAGGTAGAGGGTTCAGGGGAGCAGGGGATGGAAGTAGAGGGTTGTCTCATCAGGTGCCTGGGGCTTTCAGAGGCTAAGTGGCCCAAACCCTGTCCTGAGCGGCCACTGGGCTGGGAGGCGGGCCTGTCGGCTGCTGCTCTCAGCCTGACCTGGCCCCAGGAGCCCTGCTGCTGCTCCACTTATGTTTGTGCTGCTCAGGGAGGAAGGCCCGGAAGAGGAGCACACTGCTCTCTGGAGGCCTCCACGGTGCCGTCAAAAACATGCAAGTGGAGGAAGAGAGTCAAGGCAGGCTCCTAGAAAAGGCCTGGACCTCTGCACACAGCCATGAACCCAAGGTCGGGAATGGCCATCCTGTGGTCCTACATCCAGACTGAGAAAGCGGACAAGGAAGAGCCTGACTTAGCACCCACGAAGCTCACAGGGACAGGTCAGGTGGCAAGGAGCTGTCCACCTCAGCCATCCTGACTCCTCAGCTTGTGGTGGGAGTGCTGTGGCCTTCCCTAGCTCTGCCAGGTTGCTCTGGAGGAGGGTCCTCACTCCAGCTGGGATTCACGGTGTCCCTGCCTGCAGAGTTCCCTTTCCCATCGTGTTGCCTTGCTCCTAGAAGGTAAATTAAGTGACGGATAACTGCCATGTATAAGCACGAACCAGCTCCCAGACACCGCACCGAGAGCCTGGCATACATTATCTAATTCAATCCTTCCAAAACGCCACTGAGATAGGGGCTTTTGTTATCATCCCCAGTTTACAGATGAGGAAACTGAGGCAACTGGCCCAAAGTCAGAGTTGTTGGCATTTGAAGCTGGGTCTTAATTAAGCCTTTGCCCTTGTCTGTGGTTCGTCAACTCTAGTGTGCACAGGATCCCATGGAGGGTTTGTCCCTCTGAGGAATTCTGGGAGGATGCCCCCGAGAAGTGTTTACAGGTGCTGACCCTGGTCCACTCTCTCTTACCTCCTAATAGAAATATAAAACACTTACAGTACATAATGGTGCTTAACATCTGTCAGCTCCCTTTCTTAAGCCCTTCTAAGATTCAGTGGGGGCTTTTTCAAAATGAAGAAAAGAATTATATGGCAGCAGGGTTCCCAGGGGTTTAGCTCCCTAAGTCTGAATCAGGGCTGGGTATGCAGTAATACCCATAAAGAAACCTGCCAGGCAAATTACTATCGTTTTGGGGCCTCAGTTTCCTTATCTACAAAATGGGAGTAATAATAATATTTATAGTAAGGACTAAACCCATTAGCACACATACAGAGCTGAGACCAATGTGTGGCAACTCAGAATTTATGAATAAATAGAAGCCACATTATTATTCGAGCTGTCATTCACATCACTAATATCTACATCAGCTCTATAATTTATCTTCACAACAAATCTGAGCATGCTGTGGGCATCTGCTTCCATTGTTTACCTACAGCTACTCAGGGGACTAAGTAACCTGTCAAAAGTCACGCAGGTACCAAGTGACGGAGGGCAATCTAAGCTGGGTCTGTTACCCCAGAGATGGGGACTGTGTGGCATTAGGAAGGACATGGTTACTTGGGCCACTTGCCCAGGAAAGAATGGGAAATGGTTTTCGTCTGTTTCCTGCAATTCCTGCTAGCCCCCCAGGCTTAGCCCAGAGTACAATAAACAATGTCACTGGGGAAAGCAGGGGAGGATGTTTCCAATGGGGAACCCAGAGGCTGTGTTAGCCCCTGATACTGTGTAACCTGGGGCTGTCAGTCCTTCCTCCTGTGTGTCCATCCTTGGCCTCCTGATGGGGCACACATGAAGCTTGAGGGCTGGCTCTATATTGGCTGGCCTAGCCCAGTCCCTGGGAAAGGGGACAATCACTTGCTTCTCCTGAGATCCCCAAGTCCCCTGCCCTACCCTGCACCCCCTACCCCCACCCCAGCTCCAAACAAGAGGCCTCAGATTGCCCTTGATGTACAGATCTGGTAGGTGGCTAATTTTAGCTGAGAATACTCGGCATTTTCCCAGCCGCTATACTCCACGCTGGACAAATGGCCTTGGTTTTCCTCCCTGATTGTTCACGGCTGGGGGCTGGGGACTGGCTCCAGCTGAGGACAATTCTCTTTGTGTCTGCTTCCGGGTGGCTCTTAATAACTCAGCAAAGGGGACAGAACAGCCTGGAGCTTTTAGTCTGCCACAGCCAAACTAGCCCTCATCCAGTGCCCTGGCTGCATAGCCCCCCTTGCTCTACACAGGCAGGGGTGTTCTGGAAAAATGGCATTTGACTAGGACTTGGGGCCCACAGTCTCCTCGAATCTTCATGAGCCTGGGCACAGGGGGAGGGCTTGTGATCTTGAAGGGGCCTCTCTGTGAGCAGATGGGAAAAGCAAGGCACAGAGAGGGTGTGAGTGGTATAAGGACACAGAGCACTAGGCAGAACTGGGTTTGGAATATGTGTCTCCAGACTCTTAAGTTCAGTGCTCTTTCTAGCACATGCAGGAGAAATCCCACTCAGACTGAAAGCACCGCTTCCCCCCCGCTCCGCCCAATTCTCTTGGCCTCCGGTGGAGATGCCTGGGATGCTGACCCCCACCCTCTACCTGGCTAAATCCTGCTCTTTCTTCAGGTTTCCTCAGAAAGCCCTGCTCTGAGAGCACTCCTCCCAACTAAACCAGGGGCCCTGGTTCGTCTTCTGGTATTTTCCTCATTTCCTTCATCACCTTTTTAAGTTATGTACTAATTTGTCTATTTCCTTGTCTAGTACCTGTGTTCCTGCTGGACCTTACAGGGAAGATGCATACTGACTTTCAAGGTATTTAACAGCAAGGCGTCTTGCTGGCACAATGGGTAGGGTGCTGGCTGCTAACTGAAAGGCTAGCAGTCAGAACCCACCAACCACTCTTCGGGAAAAACTCCCCGGCGACCTGCTGCTGCAAAGATTACCCACTAAACTCATGACCACTCTAGAGGACAGAGTAGAACTGACGGCCATCGGGTCTCTGAGCCTGTAAATCTCTGCGGAAGCAGACAGACTCATCTTTCTTCCTCGGAGCTGCTGCTGGCTTTGACTCACCAATCTTCTGTTTAGCAGCCCAGTGCTTAGTCCACTGCACCACCAGGGCTCCCTAGATTCTATGGAGCAGTTTTACTCTGTCTGTTCACTATGAGTTGGGATTAGCTTGACACACACAACAACAACATGGGCACTGGGGCAGGTCCTGGAGCCCCAGTTGGACTCAGAGACGTCTGGGAAGGCCCTGGGAGTGACTGGGGTGACTTGGGACAGTGTGGAAGTTAGACATTTTGACCAGCACAGTAGCCTTCCTGGGTTGATGGCTTGTGTTTGCTCACAGTTGTAGCCTCAGGACTAGTTTGGCACAGAGCAGACACTTCTTAAGTGCTTCTCGAAAGATGGAATGCACCGACTGGGCTCTTCTGGGTCCTTTTCTCCCTGAGGAAGAGGATTCATTTTGGATGCTTCTCCCTTCCCATAAATGGTTCTGGAAGCAGAAGTGAGGCATCTTGGGGAAGGGTGGTCTATGCCCTGGCCACCCCCAACTCTGTCCCTGGCCTTCAAGCCAGCTCAGGGTCCCTCCCTGCCTCCACAGGCCTCCTCCCTCATCTTCCCCTGCTCCAGCCTGGACCCAACAAGCTATAATTAGAGTCCTCCTTCCAGGCTCTGGTAATGAGGGGGTGTCCAGTGCCAGCCGTAATTACAGCCTGGTTAAAACGAACAGGAGCCGCCTCCAAGCCAAATTACAAAGTCTACAGCCGGACTCCCTCCACTCTGCCCCCTTTTTATGGGGCTGGTTAGAGGGAGGGACCATGGAGTTTATGGAAAAGCCAGCTCGGGCTAGGGCTATAGTCTGGAGGGAGAGTTGAGAGCTGACAGTCTGGGCCTGTACTGCTTTGAAACTGTCCTCCCACCACCCCATCCCCACCCCCGTCAAATTCCCATCCAAAGTCAAGGTCAGGCAATAAACCAACGGAGGCTTCTCTTTCATCCTGTTTATAAGAGACCCCATCCAGGCTCTGTGCTCTGTGCAGTTGTAGTTAATGGATACAGCAGCCCTGCAACACAAGCACTCTTAGCCCTATTTGACTAACCAAGGTTTGGGGCTTCAATAATTTGTCTAAATCACACAAGCTAATACAAGGCAGAGAGAACTCAGTTAATCCTGAAAATTAGGGGTTGGCAAACCCAAGTCTGTGAAGTGCAGTTAAGTCTTTTGTCCATTTTCAAAGATGAAGGAATTGAGGTGCAGATTTCAACTGGCATTGCATCTCAGGATCCACAGAGGCAGAGTTAAGATGTGGGAGACCTATTGGCCTCAGAATCTCAGAGTGTGAGAGCTTCCAAGAGCTATAGAGAAAAGTTAATCTAGGAGCAGATGCAAGACACCCTGTGCCTGTCCTGAGGCTGTGGCAGACATCACTAATCAATCACAGCATGTCTGGACAGGGTCTCAGACTTTTACTTAGCACAGGACTATATTCAGCCACCATCAATCAAGTAATGAGGAAGAGAATTCACCATTTATCTAATTAAGGGAGACTTGGTGCACAGTGTGCTAAAGTTCTCAACTGATAACAGAAAGGTTGGTCGTTCAAACCCACCAGCCGCTCCATGGGAAAAAGATGAGACTTTCTGCTTCCATAAAGATTTACAGCCTGGTTGCTATGAGTCGGAATTGACTTGGTGGCAGTGAGTGAGTTACTCTTCCATGTACTGCCAACCGGCTACTCCCACGTACCGCAGCCAGCCCTCTCCACTTGGGGCTCCTTCTGGGAGCAGTGGTCCCCAATGCCGGTCATCTTCAGGCCTTCAGGATGGAACCTGCTGATGGTTCAGTAAGGGGCTGTGGGAACACAGGCTTGTTTGCCGGTGGAGGTGTCCCTAAGTAGCAGCCTGCAAACTCTCAAATGTATGGCTCCAAGCTGCTGCCCGCCCCTTCCTGGGCCTCTTGGCTGGGCTCTCCTCCCAGCCTGAAAACCTGGCTCAAGCCATCCACTGCCCACTCACCACAATTGGCCTGTGGTGACTCATAGTCTTAGGGTTACCTCCTCCTCCCCATCTTCTGCCCCTGGCGTCCCCCTGGCTCTAACAAGCCTCTTCCATAGTGCCTTTGATCCCAGCTCTCAAGGCACTTTAACAAGGACATCTGCTGCTTTTATAGGGAGTGTGGGCTAAGGGGGGTAGGTGGGTCTGGGAGGACGGTCCTGAAGCCCACCACTCTCATTTCATTCCCTAGCCCCAACCTGGAGGAGCAAAGGTCCTGGGGCCCAGGGGCCCTCCAGGGCAGGCACAAACACACAGAGGTTCTGGGAGGTGCCTGCCTCACACAGCAATGCCAGGCCTGGACTAGAGGGCATTTTCTAAGGACACTTTAATTAGGAAAACAGGGCAGCCAGCCAGAGGGATCATGGGCCACACCCAGTACCATCAGAGGCTTCGATGCAGCCAGGCCCGGCCCGCCCAATCACCCACACCCACTGCCACCTCTGCTCAGGGTTGCAAGGAGGGGGTCCGAGAGCACCCCTGGGTGTCTCCCTCCAGAGTGGGGCTCCTGAAAAGTTTTTCCAAGCCAGGTTTAGACTGTAGGCCTGGACATGGCTGCCCTCTGGGGTGGGGGTGTGGAGCAGCGGTGCGTCTGTGCTGGACTCTTCCTCTCCCCCGGCCCCAGAAGGGACAAGGACATGGGTAACGTCTGTTAGTAGAGGTTCCCACTCAAACTTAAACTGGGTTGTTCCCTGAATTGTCTCCAGCAGATGAAGTTCTGATTTAGCTACGTGGGTCTGTGTACCTCAAAGTGTCAGGAGGGACCACAATGGGCCCTGGCCCCTGGGGATCTGCTCAAGCTTGGGAGGAGGCCGAGGCCTACTGCCTTGGGCTGGGGGTGGCTGGAGCACACACAGCGCTTCACTCCCCTCTCCCCATGACCCCAGGCAAGTCACAAGTCTCCCCTCTGCCCTATTTTCCTTCTTTACAAAGTGGAGAGAATAGTGCTAATCCCCCAGGGCTGTTGTTAAAGTAATCAGAACCACTGAAGTCAGAGTAATCAGCACCCACCTAGCTGGGGAGCCAAAAAAACCCTGTCCCACATGCTAAGTGGCTGTGTGTCCCTGGGCAAGCAACTCTGCCTCTCTGAGTTCATGTTTTAATTTTCAGATGGGGTGAATAACACTTTCTTCCCAAGGATGTGACAATGCTTTCTTAAACTGTAAAGATTAGCAATGATTATGTTTCCAATAAACAATCATTAGGTGAGCCTGGGCCATTTCTATCCAAACTCACCCTGAGGACTCCTTTCCTTAAAGAACTAAGCTTTCAAGGTCCCTCTTCCTCTTTCCTCTGGCAGATAATAAGAGGCTGAACCTTAGCACATGGGGCCAGGTAAGTCCAATGCCCCAAAAGACACAAAGGCAACTTTGGAGTAGTGTAGGAAGGTAGGTAAAGTCATATTTCTGAGAAGGGTTACTTGGGATACCCTAAACTGTGTTACCTCGGACAAGTCCTTTCCCTTCCTCTAAAAGAATTCTCTACCAGAATAGGGCTTGCCCTGCTGCTCTTGGGAGTGGAGTGCTCTAGGGAAGGCACAAGACAAGGGAGTTGGCCCCTACACACAGCTCTGGAAAAAGTCAAGCTTCCTGGAGGGGCTGTAGGGCTGGAGTTGGAAGAGCGCAGAGTGGCCCATGAACCATTAAGACCACCAGGGCTTTACCTCATGGACCCTCACTCTCCAAGTCATCCTTCTCCCATGCTGGGTTTGGCCAGCTGATGGGCAGAGACAAGCATGGGGCAATGCAAAGATTCCACCCATCTGGGCCAACAGGCAGGTGCCCTGCATTGCCCAGAGCTGACTGCAAATCATGTCTCCTGGGAAGGTAAGGGGGCTTTGTTCTCAGTGGGAAGAGCCCAGCACACTCAGGACAGAATTTCAGTCTCAAGAGCTGTGGGATTTTAGGTTATGTGATTTAGCATTAGTTTCTTCACCTGTAAAAAGGAGCTGCTAACAGTCCCTAGTCCAGAGGATGTCATTGTTGTTAAGTTCTGTTGAATTGGTTCCTACTAAGAGTGGCCCTATAAAGGGTTTCCCAGGAGAAGCTGGTGTGTTTGAACCGCCGACCTTCTGGTTAGCAGTCCAGCGCTTATCCTATAGCACCACATGAACTGGAAGAAACCAAGGTTAATCATGTGTGGAATACTTAGCCCTGGGCCTGGCACAAAGTAAGCCTCAAAACCAGTTCCCAGTTAAGCTGTCCCTGTGCCCAGTACTTCAAGTCTCTGGGCCTCTTGCATTATCATCTGTAAAGTGGGTATCAGAATACTGCATTGCTCCAAGAGCTCACACGTAGGAAGGGCCTCAGCACAGACCTGGTGCATGTAGGCACTCTAGGTTTGTGTGGAAGCTGCCACGGCCCGGCGACTTGGCAGAGTGCCCTGCACACCTGGCCACAGCCTGCCCCAGTTCCCAGGGATGGAACTGAGCCTCATCTCTCCCTGGTTGTTTTCTCCTTTCTTGTTGTCAGGCCCTTGACAGCTGCTGGGCCCTGGCCAGGGGCAACACCTTCCAAGCCCATGCAGCACCCCCGCGCAGCACCTGGTATGAGGAGGAGGGTGCTCACCACACAGCAGAGTGACATCTGCCTCCAATGTCTTCTTGCTGGGGGCTCAGGAGGGGGACCAGGAACCTGGTTACTTGTCCACTGCACAGAACAACTACATCACCTAGGGCTCCTGGGTGGGCCTGGAGGGGAAGGGAGTGAAACGAGGGAGCAGGGGTCTCTTGGGTAGTTGAAGTCTAGAAAATCCCTGAGGTGTCCTTCTCTCAGTCCAAACTCCCATATTCACTATCTTGTTGATGTCTCCCACCTACCCGTGTAGGTGGGCACATGGTGCCCATTTCACAGATGAGCAAACAGTCTTGGGAGAGGTAGCTTGGGAGAGGTAATGAGCTGCTTGGCTCACCTGCTGAGCGGGTAGAAAAGCTGGGGTTCTACCTCAGGACTCCCCTCTTGCTATCACGAGGCTGGGCACACGGCTGCTTGATACCACTGGAGAGGAGTGAGGTGAGATACGGAGGTGGAGCTCTCTTCTCCATTTGCGCCTCAGTGCCTCAGGAAGCCACTGGGGTGGTAGGTTTCCTGGATCCCATTACCCCTGCCTTCTGCCAGATGGTCTACACTGGGCCCTGTTTCTGGGCTGTCCCAATTCCCTCCTTGGTAAACTTCCTTTACCCCCTGTCCCTCCAACTTCCCAGAGCCACACACCCTGCAACATCCTCCACGCTCCTCTCTGCCGTCTTCATTGTCTACCTTCACTTCACTGTGCTCCATGCCAGGCAGAGTATGACTGTGAAGCACAGGTCAGCTGGCTCTTGTCTCAGCTCAGTAACTGACATGCTGTGTGGCCTTGGCCAAGTCCCTGACCCTCTCTGGGCCCTGCTTTCCCAGCTGTCATTGAGGTGTTAGATAAAAAGTGCTGGTGTTCTGTGAGCCCATGCACAGGCTGGTGTGCTGGCAGGCACCTGGGATGGCAACTTCCTGGCTTACCTCTTGGCTTCCCACTGGGGCCCTGAGACATTGGTTTCAGGATGGGGCTGCCAAGCAGTGCCACTGTCCATACCCCCCGAGGCCCTGCCTGGGTTCCATCTGTTCTCTCAGAGCCTCCTGTTCTCTGGCTCTGGCCTCTCCTGAGCTCCCTCTCTTCCCTAACCCAGCCTTGCCCTGAGGCCATTGAGCAGCTCCTGGCAGAATTATTTCCCTCCGTGCTGGGCTTCCATTAGTCAGTAAGTACATGGGCCCAGGCAGGGCGCTGGGGGGACAAGGCAGTCATAAATCACCTTTTCCAGCCCCACGGCCGACAGCCTGGGTCTGCAAGGAGCCGCTGGCTCAGCTCTGTCTCCCTTCCTGTAGGAAGGAGCTGGGGTCAGGCAGGGAGTGGGGTTGTGAGGAAGAACAGCACAGGGGTGGGGCAGGTACACACCCACTCACCTAATCACCTGGAAGGGGGTGACATCATAGCAGCAGTGTCTCAACTCCCTACGCAATTCAACCTGGACGTCACTAAAAGGAAGGGGGCAGACGGGTACACTGGCAAGTCATAGTACTTTATCTATAAACTGGGGCAATCATACCAAGTACACAGTGTTCCTGAGACACTTCTCCCCACTACAGAACCACGATGCATCAGTAAATCACCTCTTCCCTTCCTATTACAATGGGGCTCCAAGCAGAGAGGGGGCAGCCTGCTCACTGTTGAAAACTATGACGGGGCTTCAAAAAGTTCATGGAAAATCAACACAGAATGAAAAGATACTGGAATGTTCCCATGACCTTTTTGAAGTCACCTCATATATCTTTTACCCTATACTTTCCCCCTTTACATTGGGCAGGGATAGAGAGGTTTTTTTGTTTTTTTTCCTTGGGGTCCAAGTGGTCAGAGACAAAAGGAATCTCTGCAAAGCTTCTGGAAGTCAGATCCATTCTTTGGAAAGAGTGAGAATTCAGCCTGGCTGGGATTGCAGGGGCCTTTGGCATCCTCAGTGAACAAAGTTTGGTTGAGAACATTGAATGAGATCACAGGGGTGATATTAAAATAGCAAATTGCTTTAAAGGGCTTCCGCTAGTCCAGATCTGACTACAGAAGGGTGGTGCTAATTACAAAAGAGGAGGGGCCTGCTCAGTGAAGCAGGTCCCTTGGGGCCCCCGGTGTGTTTCTAAGTTAGGGACTCTGGACGTGAGAACCTGGAGTTCCTGTAGTCTCCGAGAATCACCTTACCTTCTCCTCTAATTAGTGGGACCCCTGTGAAGTCTGTGCTTTCCGGGAAATACTTTCTCCACCTTCCGGGGGTATGTGTATATCTGCGGGGACTTTTGAGAATGATAATTTGGGGATAACTCTTACTTCAAATCCACAAAGCAATCTGGCAACACTTGTCCAGAACCACACAGGACCGCAAACCTTCTGACCTTGAATCCCATTTCTGGAAAGTTCTTGTGAGTTCAAGCAAGCTGTGAGCAGGAGATGTTCACGGCAGTTTACCAGAGTCGAATATCCAATAACCAGGGTACTGGCTGAGTATATGAAAGTCTACCAACAATGGGGATTTTTCTCAGTTATTAATAGTGCTAGGTCTCTGGACAGCGCAAAAGGGTTGCATTCGGCTGCTAATCCCAAGGTTGACTGTGGAAACCCACCCAGAAGCACAGTGGAAGAAAAGGACCCAGAAATCTGCTGCCGTAAAGATTAAAGCCAAGAAAACACTTTGGGGTGTTTTCTACTCTGCAACACACGGGGCGGTCAGGAGTTGGAATTATCGCAATAGTAATGGGCTTGGTTTGTGTTCTCATCGATGGTGGTATTTTAAGAAGGCTGTTATGAAGTCTATGTAATTACATGGGAAAAGGTGCATGGGATAATGTGAGTGCAGAGATCAAGGTATAAAATAGTACCAGTAACTTGATTACAGTATGAAATAAACCGGGCATGAGAGCAGAAAGCTACATCCTTACTTAATGTAAGGTGGGATCACAAATGATTATTTTTCAGATCATTCTCCATGATTTAGGGTATATTTAAAAAGAAGCTTTATTGGACCCAGAGATATAAGAGAGGATCCAGGGACTCTAAAAAGAGACGGGACCTGCTGCTCTGGAAGGAGAGGAAACAGCTTGGGCTCATCACAGGCGTAACAGCCTCAGGCTGGGGGTGTGGGGGCCGGGGTGACCAGCCTGGTGCTTGGTGCACCTGTTGCCACAGGAAGGTCTTTCTGGGGATGCCCTATTGTTCTCTGGCTGGAGGAAGGTGGAGACAGGGAGAATGACTGCTTCCCAAGCCAGGAAATAAATCTCACCCCCTCCACGCTCCCAACCTAGTCTCTCTATTCAGACAGCTTATTGATGGGGACCCAGGGGGCCTGAAGAGAGCCAGCCTCCTGTCCTGGAAGCATGAGAAAACTTCTCTGTACTAGCCCACGAAGCCTGGGAGACTCTCATCCAGGGGCTGAGGCTTCCTCTGGCTGTTTCCTGGCATTGTCAGCCCTGCACCCCCACAACCATAGGATGCCAGGCTCCCAGTCCCCCATAACCACGGGAGGAGTGGATAAAATGAACTCTACATGCCTTTTCAGATTGGATATTCCATGAAGGGTGGGCCTCACGCACCCCCAATCCCATTAGCTCCCATAGGATATAAGCTCTTCCCCATTGTATGTGTAAGGAGTCATGGCTATTTGCATACTATTTGCACTTATTTGCATAACCACCTGCTCTGATGGAAAGAGCTTTGAACCAAGAGTCAGAAACCTAGGAATCTAGAGCTGACTCCCAGGGTAACCCTGAGCAAGTTTCTGTTTTCTCTAGGTACTCTGTGTCCCCGTCTACTGAATTGGTGGTTGGATTGCTGGTCTGTAAGTCTCACTAGTGGACGGCTAGTGATGAGCAGAAAGGATACACCTGGAGCAGGAAGGGAGTCCCTGGGTTCCCCACTCCCACTCAGTGATGCCCACCAGGAGCAGATATTCCCTGAAAATCTCTGAGCCAGGTGCAGGGCTCTCATACCCAAAGCTGTCCAGCTCTCCTGCCCCTCCTCCCCTTGGTGCTTCTCATACCTTGAAAGACCGGGTGCCAGGAGCTTACAGGGCCCCAGGGAGAGAGGTCTCAGGGAGAGAAACCTCAGGGAGAGAGGCCTTAGGGAGAGAGGGTTCAGGCTGTGTAGGGATTGAATGGCCCCCAGGTCCCTACCCCAGCCACTGGAGCCTGGACTAAAGCAGTGACCAGGGGGAGCAGTAACATCAGGCCATGGTGCCCAGTATCTGCCACTCGGTCTTCCTGCCCACCTGCTGCAGGTACTTCACGGGCAATGGAAAAGGAGGAGGTGGAAAGAAAACCTTATTCCTGAGAAGCTCCGTGCAGTAGCGTTGCTGCTCCTTGCATCAGGATCTCTAGGGTATGGTGTAGGGGGGAGGGGAGGCAGGATGCCCAAACTGCAACTAGTCTACTGCCTGACCTTGCCAGGGTGGTGGTTACTGTGACCCAGGCCAGGTATGGGAAATGGGGTGGGGTGGGGGTGGGGGGCTGTGAATCTCAGTGTTGGGGAGGCACACCATGATGAGAGAGGGCAGATCCAGAGTCCACAGATGATAAGGGGGGACACAGAGGTGGGTATGAGAATGGAGGGCAGAGTTAGGGGTCTGAGTTGCAAAGAATCAAAGAGCCAAGAGGGGCACATGAGACATGCCTTCAGACCCTGGGACCCTGAGACTTGTGCTCTGCCCTCTCTGCTCACCCCCTCCCCACCTACCACCATTCCTGGCGGAGAACAAGCTGTGAGGCCTTCTTCCTTCTCTCTGAATGCCCAGCCTGTTCCCTTGGTTCCGAAATGGGAGACTAGCACCTGCCTGTTGTACGCACTAAATGAGGCCAGAGATCAGACAAGTTGAACACAATGCCTGGCCCATAGTGACCACGGATGGACTGCTAGTGGCGCGGACTGGGTATCTTCTTTGGTAGAATGCACACAAGGCTCCCGCCTTCACAAGCAATTGTGAGGTTAGAAAGAGATGAGAGATAGGCGCATACTGTCCACAGATGGGTGAAGGGGCTGAGGGTATGTATATGCTGTTATTATGGGCATTGCCGTGGGGCTGATACTGGATCATTTGGCAGCCAGCAGGTTGAACACTGTCCAACGCCTGCTCCAAACACACACAACATACACATAGTCACAAAAAGGAGCCTCCCTCTTTAGCCTGGTGTCTGCGTTTATGCTGCCTCGGGCCCCAATCTTCCCATTGTACAGATAAAAAACACTGAGGCCCAGAATGGGCAACCAGCCAGATTAGAGTCTCACACAAGAAGGCAACTCTGAAGGGACTAAAACCTGGAAAGAGAAAGGCTCAAGACTCAGTCACCATTGGAAAGAGAGTTAACTGTCTTCCCTCACTTTGTTAAAAGCAAACACATTTGGAAAAAAGATGTAATATATACGATACTTATCTTTTTTATTAGATGTTGTTATTGTTAAGTGCCGTCGAGTGGATTCCAACTCATAGTAACCCTGTGCACAGAAGAATGAAGCACTCTCTGCTGCCATTGTGCCAATCCTTCTCTTCGGAGGTGTTGCTCTTTTGTGCTGACCCTCCACTTTACCAAGCATGATGTCTTTCTCCAGGGACTGGTCCTTCTCGATAGCATGTCCAAAGAATGAAAGATAAAGTCTCGGTATCCTGATTTCTAGGTACATTTTAGTCCTCAAATTAGTATCTGTGCTCTTGAACAATTTAAAGAGGTCTTTTGAAGCAGATTTGCCTAATGCTACATGTCGTTTGATTTCTTGACTGCTGCTTCCATGATTGTTGTTGCTATTGTTAAGTGCCGCATGTTGTTGTTGTTAAGTGCCGTCGAGTCGGTTCCGACCCATAGCGACCCTGTACAGGGTTTCCGAGGGTGTAAATCCTTACGGGAGTAGAAAGCCTCATCTTTCTCCCGCGGAGTGGCTGGTAGTTTCGAACCACTGACCTTAAGGTTCGCAGCCCGATTCGTAACAACTCTATATAGGGTTTCCAAGGAGCAGCTAGTGGGTTTGAACAGCTGACCTTGTGATTCGCAGTCCAGTGCTGATCCTACAGCATCACACCATAACTCCTCATTCCCCCACTGTCCAACTGCTGGTAGCCACTAATCTACTTTTGTTTCTAAGTGTTTGCCAAGTATGTTAAGTCGGTTCCAACATCCATATAGTGATGTTGTATAGAGTTTCTGAGGAGCAGCTGGTTTGTTTGAACTGCCAAACTAGCGGTTCAAACTGACCTATGGTTGAGTACTTATCCTACAGTACCATACCAAGTAGAGATAGTTCATATAAGTGGGATCGTCCACTTACCATCCACAAGTCCTTTAGACTTGGTTCACTCAGCATAATGTTTTCAAGGTTCATAAGTGTATATGTGTCTGAACTTTGTTTCTCTTTATGGCTGAATAATATTCCATTGCCAATATATACATATTCTGTTTATTCGTTCATCTGTTGGTGGGCACTTTGGTTGCTTCCACCTTGATACTTACTTTAACCCAGATCTCAAGCCATTCTTTTTTGTTGATGGAAAAAAAACAAAACAAAGCACTACATATCACTTTGTTTACTTATTTAAAAAAAGGTCCCCAGGTGGTATAAGTTCTTAACTATTAGTCAAAAGCTTGGTAGTTCAAACCCACCCAATGGTGCTGCTGAAGTAATGCCTGGTGATCTGCTTCCATAAAGATTACAGACAAGAAAAGCCTATGGAGCAGTTCTACTCTCCAAACACACAAGTTTGCCATGAGTCACAATCAACTCTTCAGCAATGGTTTTGGTTTTGATTTTACTTATAAAATGATCAGATTTGGTACACTTATAGTTGCCAACTCCCAGAAAAGTGAGGTCCATTTTTCAGAGGACAAGCAATGAGTGACTAGAAATACGCATCTTCAGTCTCTGATTTTTATTCAGCATCTGGGGGACCTTAAGAAAACTACGTATCTTCTCGAATTCCTCCCTGTTTGTGCTCCAGTGTATGGCTAAGGCTCCCACAGGACAGGAGTGATTGTGTGGTTCATTCATTCCTCTATCCATCCAGGACTGATTATGTATCAGGGCTTTCAAGTAGGGATGGATCACAGAGTCTTGGAACCATGAGTAAAACAGTCTAGAGAGACAGCATTTAAAAGCAAACTTACTAAAATGGAGACCACCTTCCTGACACCATGGCCCGTGACAGACTCTCCTTTCCCACTGTGGGGCCAATGGAAATCACTCTCCCAGATGGGAAGGTAAACCAAGCTCTGTGGTCTGCTAGTCTGAAGGGCAGGGCAGCTGCCAGATGAAAATCCAATTTGCCTTTAAATGCCATTTATAGATTGTTTCTATTGTAACTATCTATGATATCAAAGGGTTAAAGGGAAAAGTTTAAAAACGGCACGCAGACTAGGCAGACACATCATCTGTGTATACAGGTTTTTGAGCTATCGCTGTGTCCCACTGACACAAAGCTCTGTGTGTGTGTGTATGTGTAAGACAATGTAAGTGTGTATGTGTGTGTGTATGTGTAAGACAGTGTAAGTGTATATGTGTATATGTATGGATATGTGTGTGAGACTAAGAATATGTTAAGTGTAAGTGATTAATATGTTCAGCTGCTAACTGAAAGGTTGGAAATTTGCGTTTACCCAGCAGCACCTGGAAAGAAAGGCCTGGCGATTTACTACTAAAAAGGCAGAAATTCAAAACACTGTGGAGGACAGTGCAATTCTGACCCATGTGGAGATGACCTGAGGGCAGCTGGTTTAAGCACAGGGAGAGTGTGTGAGCTTGTGACATAAGAGGTCTGTCTTTCTGCCTGACTCCTTCATAGGGGACCTCCTTTGGCAGGAACCAGGATTGTCTAACCATTCAACTACCAGCAAGCAATGGAGTGATCTTTGGCAGATGACCTCTTGATGAGTTCTAGTTTCCACAGCAATCCATCTGGGAGACTGAAATGAAACAGAGACCGCAATACTATGGCTTGAGCGCTGTCACCCAGGCCTCATGCGCTGGTCTGTTGTCACAGCACTCTCCCTAATGGTGCTCAATTTCAGTCTCAGAATCCACACAGCCATTACACTATTTGTTTCT
Source organism: Chrysochloris asiatica (assembly GCF_000296735.1). Lineage (NCBI taxonomy): Eukaryota > Metazoa > Chordata > Mammalia > Afrosoricida > Chrysochloridae > Chrysochloris > Chrysochloris asiatica. Next base: position 15,309,354 of record NW_006408538.1, on the reverse strand, counting down.
AGTTGGTTGTTGTTGTTGTTAAGTACCGTGGAGTCGGTTCTGACTCATAGTGGCCCTGTACAGGGTTTCCGGGGCTGTAAATCTTTATGGGAGCAGAACATCTCATCTTTCTCCCATGGAACCACTGGTATTTTCAAACTGCCGACCTTCAGGTTAGCAGCGTGATTTGTAACCACTACGCTACCAGAGCTCCTTGTTCCTAGTTGGTAGGCAGGAGGAAACCTGTTTGCCATCCTTGAACTCAATTCCTCTAGAATTTCTTCCACCTCTCTAAGTATTCCTATGTATCTAGACCTGTGTTAGAATCTGTGGGCAACAGAGTAGAAAAGTTCTCATCTTTCTTGGGGTGCTGAGAGCTAGCAGAGGATAATCTTTCATGCAAGACAACTTCATAATTGGCCCTGGATCTGTGAGGGCAAATACCTGGCATCCACGCCACTATATCCCCAACCCACACTCACAGCAGACATCATTAATTAACATTGGCATTATTTCCAAATGAATCCAGATATGGCCTTAGAGTTCTTCTCAACATCACATACCCAGTAGTCACTCTGAGGCTCTGGGAACTGCCCTTAGGGATAAACTGTTTTTGCCACTGCTGCCCTAGATTAAGACTATACAAGCTGGGAGTTGTTGTTGTTGTTAGGTGCCATTGAGTCAGTACAGACTCATAGTGACCTTATGCACAGCAGAATGAAACACTGCCCAATCCTGAGCCAACCTCACTATCATTGCCATGCTTGAGCCCATTGATGCTGCCACTTGACCAAATCCATCCCACTGTAGGTCTTCCTCTTTTTCTCTGACCCTCCACCCTACCACACATGATATCCTTCTCCAGAGAATGGTCCCTCCTGACAATATGTCTGAAGTATGAGAGATGAAGTTTGGCCATCATGGCCTCCAAGGAACATTCTGGCTGCACTTCTTCCAACACAGATCTGTTGGTTCTTTTGGCAGTCCATGGCACTTTCAATATTCTGAGACCGGGGTTATCAAGGAAAGCTTCCTGGAAGAGTCAGGAATTAAAGGCTGGAGGGATTATCCAAACATTACCCATCCCAGGTCAGAGGAATGGAGGAGAGGAAGAGACCACGGGCTGGCAGAGAAGCAATGGCGGTATTGCTAGGCTGGAAGGGTGGCCCAGAGTAAGAAGCATCCTGCTAGGGTGGAGCAGAGCAGGTATGGAGTGAGGCAAGCTCACCCCTAGGGGCCAGGAGAAAGGAGCTCTGAGGCACTGTTCCCTTGTTAAAGGGATCCTGGGGAGCAGGGTCTAGGCCTTTACAGTACAATGGCCCAAGTCAATAGGCTTTAGTGTCCCTGCCTTGTTCAGCAGTTTCAGATGCTTGGCACCATGAAAGGATAGTGAGGTGGACACCTGTGGCCTCCACGCTTCCCACTGGACTCCCTTGGGCTGTTTCTGTACGCATGCTTAGGGAGGGGAACCCCATCACTCAGGCTCACAGCCTGAGTGGAGAGAGAGAAATCTAGGCCCTGAAGAGGTCTCATGGGCACTGGGACCCTATGAGGGATTCTTTGAGCATTCTATGATTTAACCTACTAGAGCCTTGGTTTTTCCCTCTGTATAATGGAGCACCCACTAACCAGATCATTGGTGGTTGGTGAAGAACCTCTTCTGGTATAAGGGATGGCAGATAGGACCTTTCTGATTCTTTACTTTGCCTGGAAATCACGACCTTGGCACTAAGCTGTGAGGTATGTTCTCACAAGGCTACCTCGGGAACATGCACTCACACATGGGAACATCACTCTCTTGTCACTGGGATCCTTACTCCCTGGGAAATCTGGCCCTTGGAATCTGGCGCTGGGGAAACCAGTCCAAGATTAGAGGGGCAGCTCGGGGCTGGCTAAACACTTGGCAGACTCGCTTGTTAAGATGAGAGCTCAGGTTGTGCCAGGCTGCTGGTGCCAGCATGTGGCATGTGAGTGGGCTAGAGATATGGCCACTCATACATGTCCCCATGAGGGCTTCCAACTCTGGGATCAGCCAGGCGCCTGTGTGGGGCGGCTCGAGGAGTGACTGAAACTCAGGCTGTTAAGTAGGTTCTGACCCATAGTGACCCTGTGTATGGTTTCTAAGGAGCAGTTGGTGAACTTGAATTGCCAACTTTGTGGTTCAAACCGGCTTTGCAGTCCAGCGCATTAACCCACAGCACCACACCAGGACCATCTTATTACCATCCCAGGCCCCTGCTGAAGAAGCTCTGTCTGGCCAGCCGAGGCAAATATAAGTAGATGCTCCCACTAGTGCCTGTAGTACCAAGGAGGACACACAGGGATTATAGGTCAGACTAGGTGTATGGTTTTTAGTTATTTCAGGGGAGGGTGGGAAAAGGGTTGTCAATAAAACAGCACCTGACAACGTTAAACAAGCAAGCTGTGTATGGGGGAATCTGTGCCCACTGCCAGGTGTGGCTGCATGGGAGTGTGCATGTGCCTACGCTGATGGTGTGTTCAGTGAGTGTGCACAGGTCTGCACGAGGAAGCGTGTGTAGGAGCCACTTTTAAAACAAAGACCTTGGGCTGCAAAGAAAAATGACGAGAATCTTAAGAATATTGAGTACAGCAGATATTTTGCTGGTCTACTGGGGGCTGTTACACTAACCGCGTGTCCATTCTGCCTAATACATAAATTACTAATGTAAATTAAAGGATAATTGAAGCCCTTTAGGCCCAAATATTTAAATTATTTAACAGGCAGCCAGGAATGGGAGAAAAAGGGAGGAAGAGCTGAGTTTAACACCCAGAGGAAAAAGTGCCAACTCAGGGGAAGGAGGGGTAGGGAGGATCACCCCTCTCCCCTGCCTCCCACAGGGGTTCAGACGCTCCTGGACAGGAGTGAGAATTTCCTGGCCCCCAAAGGAGTCCTTGGGGAGGAGGAGGAACATTGCCTTCCTCCTTCTGCTCCATGACTGTGTTCTGGGGTCTACCAGGACTGCCTCCCTCTCTCTCCTTACCCTTCCTGACTGCACAGCCTCTTCTGACTCTCATACTTGGATAAGTGCTGCTCGGCCAGAGACAAGGCTATTTGCCAGAGGAGCGGTAGTGAGTACAGGCAGCTGACTATGTCTTCTGTTCCCAAGAGTCTCCTACTGGAAGGTAAGAGCTGGCACCAAGGGCCTACAGTTCTCAGACGGTTCCCAGCATGCCCTTCTCTAAGAGAAGACAGCCTTTGAAGGAGTTAGGTGGTCCATGCCCATTGTTGCTGTTGTTGTTATGTGCCGTGGAGTCGGTTCCGACTCATAGTGACCCTGTACAGGGTTTCCGAGGCTGTAAATCTCTACGGGAGCAGAAAGCCTCATCTTTCTCCTGCGGAACAGCTGGTAGTTTCGACCCTGAGGCTAGCAGCCCGATTTGTAACCACTATGCTACCAGAGCTCCTCCATGCCCATTAGACCAAACCAAAAAACCAAAGTCACTGCCATCGAGTGGAGTCCTACTCACAGTAACCAGATAGAGGGTTTCTTTACAGCAGAAGATGGCCTCCTCTTTCTCCCACAGAGAGACTGGTGGGTTCTGAATTGGTGATCTTACAATTAGCAGCCCAATGCCTAAGCCTCAGCATCCCGTGGGTTCCTAACCCATTACACAGAGGAGACAAATAAAGAGGAAGTGACTCAGTAGCTAGCCAAGGCAGGGTAAAATTCCCGTCCTCACCCTTGCTCTCCCTGTGGTCTCCCAGAGGTCACCACATCACGACTGAGCCTTGCTTAGACTCCCAGATCCCAGGGCAAACCAAATAAGGAAATATGCCAGAAGTATGAAACTCGCTGCCTGGTCTGTCTTCGACTTGGGTTCTCTTAGACCTGGATTCTCTTAGACCACACTGTCCTTTGGCATAAGATTCTCAACCATGCAAAGTTTAGGGGAAATGGCAGGTCCTGGAGGCACAGAGGTAAGGAAGACCTTTGTCCGGCCCAGCTGTGTTGGGCCTTGGGGCCAAGCTCAAAGTACAGGGTCAAGCCTGGGAGCTCACAGAGGGCGAGGTCTCCAGCTGACAGCCTTTGCAACACCTGGGAGCTTGTCCAAGAATGGAGTCCTCAGTGGGCGAGGAAGTCAGAAACCAAGCCGACAGATTCACCTCGCCTCTCCTGCACGTTCCTTGGTGGAGGCGGGCCAGATGGAACAGTGTCTCTCCCAGGACCCTAATGTTCCTTTCATGTCAGCTTCAAGGACAACCTGATCCTAAGGCTCTCCTCACTGTTCTGGGGGGTTCTCTCTGTCCCTGATGCTGCTCATCTTGGTGCTGACCTCTGTGTTTGACACCAGAATGTGGGGTGCAGGGCCAGACCTTTACAATCCTCATTATCCCAGCAAACCTGACACTGGTCTTGCCAAACAGCTGGTACTCAATCTATGTTAAGTGACAAGCTTCCTGGTTAAGACCCTGCTGGACCTGGACATGCCTCAGTGATCAATCAGGGCAAGTGACTTTCTCATTGGGTTTGCACTGGAATCTGGGAAAAGCATCTCCCAGCACCACGGGCATGATCAGACGGGTCTTGGAGAGGCTGCAAGCATGGGTCACACAGGGAATGGGTAAGGGAGTCTGAATGACTCCGTGACAGGCCCTACCTGCTGCAGGGAGAACAGCTCAATTAGAGGCCCTCTGGGCTGGGAGGCAGAAGGAGGTGCTTGGTCAGCTCTGTCCCTGATTGGCCATCTGACCTCTGGCCTCTCCTCTGTGGGTCTGGGCCTCAGTATTCCTACAGTCCTATGGTGATCATTCGCTCAGCTGTATCTCCCACAGAGAGTATATACAGGGACCAAAAGGAAGATTCACATGAAAGGTGTTCAGTATTAGGAGGACTCTTCAATTGTTCTTTACTTCCTTCCTTTCATCCAGCATCCATCCATCCACCCACCTACCCTTCTATCCATTGATCCTTCCTTCCTGTCTCTGTCCCATCACTCACCTGATCTTCCGTCACTATTTAACATGTACCTTCTCTGACACTCTGCGTAGGAGGAGTTGGACCAGCAACAGGGCATTTCTCTGTCCTGCCCCCACCCCCTAGGGACGGACACCTCTCAGACCACCTTGACCCCTCTAGCAAGAGCTCACCTTCCTCTGGTACTGGAGAGCCACAGTCATCCCTCTGGAAGGACCTGTTGGATCCTCTCACCCTGGGGTCCCCTGCTTGTCCCGCTTGGGGTCCTCCCCTCAGAATGCCACCCCCACCCCCAAGCTGCAGTGGTCCTTCTGAACCTCATAAGAGGCAGGATTCACTGACGGGTGGTTTCCTAATAGGTCTGACTTTTACTGAACCTTCCCCAGGACTCCTGGTGTGGTGCTGGACTGGTGACCTCAAGGTCAGTTGTTCAAACCCACCAGCTGCTCATCAGAAACCCTACATGTCAGGTGAGAGGCTAGCTTCCCAGCTACACCACAAGCTACCCGAGGTCAATTCTTGAAATCCATCCTCTGAAGGGCGTCTATCCGAGCCAGGCCTGTCAAGCCCTCAACAAATGCTTCTGAAGGGAGGAGTGAAGGTGAAACACCGCACCAGGAATCTGGAGAGTGTCTAGAGCCCAGGGCCCCTCAGACACCCCCACACCCAGGCACGCAGTATCTGCTTTGTTGTAACAGGAGGAAGGACACAGGTAGGATGGATGCAGATTGAGGCATGAGAATACAAACTGTGGCCGCCTGGCAAAAGCAAGGTTCTATCAATCTCGATTGGACAGCTGAGTGCAGGGCAGGCCCCCAGGAGCCAAGCAGCAGAGGGCAGGACTAGCCCTTAACATCTAATGTGGCGAGGCACATAGCCTGCTGCTCAACTTGCTGCCAGGGATGAAACGGCAGGTTTCCAGAGTGAATCCACTCTTTCACCCCTGCCAAGGGCTAAACAGGCTTCCTTTCCCAACCCCCCTAGCCCACCCAGATAGACCCCCAACTTCTGAGAGTTCAGGGGCATGCTAGGAAGGCCCTGTGTTCCACCCCACCAGGGTCAGCCCCCATAAACCCATGAACCAGGCAGAGCTGGGGCCTTGACCAGCACTTCTTAAATTTGACTGTACACATCAATCTTCTGTTCCAATGCAGACGCAGCTTCCGAGAGCTTGGTTTTACTAACAAGCTCCTGAGGATGCCCCTGCTGACAGGCCATGAACACAATCTGAGTAGCAAAGTTCTAAAGGGCTTCCTGCTCTGGCTGCCCCAGCCCAGAACTTCCAGGCTCCTTCTTCAAAACACCCAACCCCCTCTTCCCAGGAAGTCTGACACAGAGAGAAGAACACATCATGTAGGATAAAAAACTTTTCAAAAGTGGTCCCCAAGGGTGAGGGCTGGTGGGGGGCAGAAAGTAAAGAGCTGAGGGACAATAGTGAATAGAGTTGGGATTATTTCCTGAACTCTGACTCCTCGTGGGAACGGGGTTATGAAAAGGTTTTCTTAAAATGGTTATTATTTAGCAGGTCTTCCAAGATAAACATACACTCACACTGCAAGGAGCCAGGCAGGAAGTGAGAAACATCTGGGAGACATCTGGCTGCCGGAGAACTAAGTCGGGTGGGGAGGGTCCGAGAGAGCTGAGCTGTAAACGGTCTGTGTGTCGTGACTGCCACAGATACACTGTGCCTACCGTACAACTCACAGGGAGCACACATGCAAGCATGCACGCATACACGGCAGTCAGAGACTGGTAGGACTATGGTTTCTCCTAAGCGGACATCCGTGCTTCAATATCCGCCTGCCCACTCCGCCTTCTCCTGCCCTTTGTTGTTGTTAAATGCCATCAGGTCAGTTCCTACCCATAGTGACCCTTCATGGGGTTTAAGTGGTGAACCTGTACTGCCGACCTTGTGGTTCAAATTGACTTTACAATCCAGCACACCAGGGCTCCTCTCCTGCACTGGGACTCGATCAGATTTACAGCTTGCCTCTCGGAGTACCCTAGATCACTGTTTTACACCCACACGAGTACGGATTAACCTTCAAAAGCAGCAAAGAAGGTAGACAAGCCCACGAGCAGGTGTCAGGTGACCTGAATGCCAGTCCTGCTTTGCTCTCAGTCCGGGCATGACATCGGGCCATTCCCAGACTCGTCCAGGTATCAGTCTCCTCCTAGATAAAATGGGAGGGGACTCTCCTTACCTGGCTCACCAGAGAGCACACTAGAGAGCGAACATTCACCGTAGTGATGATTACTATAAGCTTCCAGCGTGCTAGTGCCAGGTTACGACGAGATTATGACTCACACTTGAGCAGCCAGGTGTGGGGTGCAGCCCCAGGGCCTGAGTAGTCTCAGGGGGCCAACCTTCCCCCTGCAGACTTAGTCCCGGTCACCCAGCAAAGGCTAAGGTTCAGATGTCGGTTTGTGCACTGGGGTGCAATTCACCCTTTCTGTATAAGATGGGGAGAGGGGCTCCTCCAAGGAGACTTTCAGAAGGAAAGGGCTTTGCGTTGTACAGTTTCACATCCCCAAAGCTGCCTAACCCAGTACTGAGCACAGCAGAAGAGGTGGCTGGGTAAATAAATGGCAGTGGCATGGACAGACATCCAGTGCAAATCCTGAGACTGCTGCACACTAGCTGTGTGACCTTAAGCAAGTCACTTTACCTCTCTGGGCCTTGAAGTCCCGATTTATAAAACGGGGAAGCCAATGCTTAGCTCCAAGGGTACTCAGTAGCATGATGAGTAAGAGCCTTCACACCATGACTGGCACTTAGTTAACAATCAACAAATGTTGGCAATACATGCCATTATTATGGGGTCTGGAAGAGAGTTCCAATGTACTACCTGCCAGTAATGTATGGGACCACCATTGCTGTGGCTGCTAGTTCCCTCTAGGTTGTAGAAGGTAACAATCAAGAGGCCATCTAGTCCAGGCTGGACTCTGGTTGTGGTCATTTAGGTGGGGTGGGGTGAAGTGGGCTTCAAGAAGGTGGGCTGGTGAAGGCTTTCCAAGTCCATTAGAGGAGTATGGAAGGAAACTTCTTTATGTCAGCACTGGATGAAAGCCTCCTTCCAGAAGCCTCTGAGCTGTGCACCAGACACGTTGTTTATGCTGTTACGGGCAGTCGAGCTGATTCCAACTCTTAGTGACCCTGTAGAGAGTTCCCAAGGAGTGGCTGGTGGTTTTCAACTGCTGACCTTGCAATTCAAACTGATCTTGAGGTCCAGCGTTTATCCTACAGTGCCACATCAGGACTCCTCGGGGCTCTTTAAATACAAATGAGAAGAGATGAATGATTCAATTTCTGAGCTACACTAGTTAAATGTCCAGTGCTCAGTAATCCCACGATTACCATACTGGATAGAGCAGATAGTGGGCATCCTCATCAACACAGGCAGTTCCACAGGACAGAGCTGCGATGGATGAAGGTGTAAAGGCCTCACCACAGAGGCAGCAACCATGCCTCACGCCCAAAAGACTTAGCAGAAGGGTGGGGGCCTCATTAGGCAGGGCATGCCCAGGGCCTGCTGGGTGTGGTACACATGCCCCTCTCCCTGGCCCAGTGCTCTCCCACATTCCTCCTACAGACGTGTGTGTGGTTCTGGTTGTCACTGACCAAGGGCTCAGACCCAGTGGTTCCTGGGAAACATGTGACATGAGAGGGCCGTAGGCACTCCTAGCTTGCGTAAGGAAAAATACAAATTAAAAATAAGAGGTTTTAATGGAATTAAAAATAAGAGGTTTTAATGCTACCTCTTGAAAATAAGAAGGTCATTCCCCTGTTCTTTCAGATTCTACTTGAGATACCTTGTAACTGTAAATTCTTTGGCTCTTGGAAGAAAAGTATGTAAACCAAGGATGTTTCCTCAAATACTTGGGAACTGTCCTCTTTTGAAATGTAATCATAATGGAAGAACACTCCCACCACCCCAGTTTCCTGTTGTTGTTGTTGTTAAATGCTTTGGAGTCAGTTTTGACTCACAGTGGCCTTTCAAAGGGTTTCTGAGGAGCAGTTGGTGGGTTTGAACCTCGGACCCTGTGTTAGCAGTCCAGCGCTGATATACAGTGTTACATCACACCAGGAGTCCCCAGTTTCCTGTACAGTTTAGCATAACTGCAGGTATCCTAAAGATATTAGAAAATTAGCAGTATTATCTTGAAAACAATGTAATGGATTGTATCTGCTTAACTATATAAAGGATACAATTTCTTTTTGTCTTTGCCATCTCTTTAACAGACTGGATGAATGCTTATTAATAAAATTTTTCTTTCTTTCCTATTTTTTTGGGAGAAGTTTTCTGGATTGGGAGTAGATTTCATTTCCTCAATACCTGCTACCTAAGAGCTCCGATTCCCTGCTAAGTCCCCATGGGAGACAACTGCTAAGCAAGGGTTGCCAGATACCAGTTGCAAAGCGTCTTGGTAGCTCGGTCTCCACACTCCGTATCTACAAAGAGGACTGAAGAGGTAGATGGTAAATCTTCACCCTCAGGCAAGACCATATGCCACAGGACACTTAATCAACTAGAAGGTTCTGCCCACTGTCTGCTGCAAAGGAGCCCCCTCCAGTGGACTCTCCCTTCATGATTTCCCACCTGAGGCTGAATGCCAAGCATCACTCCATGAATTCCGCTACTTCTTGTCTCTTGCTGCTTTGGACAAGTCATGAAATCTCTCTGAGCCTCAGTTTCCTCATCTGTACAAATGGGATCACCTCACTCTCGGGAAGGATCATGTGAGCTCATGCGCCTAACACATGCTCAGTGCTCACATCAACGGTAGCTACGTGGAACAGGAGATGTGGGGCCCAGAGTATCACTTCTCTTGCCACGGTCCCCTGCCCACCCCATTCTGAGGACAGTGAGGCAGGGGACCCAGGAAGGCCGGACTACGCAGGCTCAGCAAGCATGTCAGTAAACCATGGCCTCCCTGCAGCTTCTCTGAGCACCAGGCCCTGGGGGAGCATCTCATCAAGAGTGAGGGAGTCTGGGGCAATTCTTAACACCTTTCTCTGTGACTCTGGGCCAGCCCCACAGGCTCTCTGGGTAGCTCTGATTATCCCCATAGCTAGAAGTGGTGTTATTCATGTTACCCTGGCCTCTACCCACTCTAATGGCCAAACAATCCCCTCCTGATGCAGAGTCCTTGGGCGGCACTTACTGTGGGGTTTAAGGCTCCAGGCCTTGATTTGGGCAGTGGTAATGGGAGGCTCCTTCCAGCACTGACAGCCTGTGATTTAAAGATAGACATCTCCTGGGGAGATGCCAGTTACTACTGTTATTGTTCACATCCAGCCCATCCTTCCAGGGACAAAGCTAGATATACTGGATAATCACATTTGTCCTGCCTCCTCCCTCTACACAAAGAAGACAGGGTGATCTGGGTGGCACTCTGCAGAGGAAAGAGAGCAAGTGTCCCCTGCTTCCCCTCCTCTTCCCAGCTCCAAGGCTCATGCACTCACTGGGATCTGCTGCTTGGTCCCTGAACGGACCAGAATCACAGCAGTTACCACTAACTGTGGACACAGCTAGCCACCAGTTCTATGACACCACCTCCTTCCTGAGCCACAGTGCAGGGACAGTTCTCCAGAAAGCCTTAAAATGCCTTTGCAGCCAGAGGTCTTTGTGGGACATCCAGGGACCCTCTGGCCCCCTAGGTTTCTCAGGGGCATCCTGTGCAGCTGAAGTGAATTACAGAGAACCGAGTCTTAGAAGACAGCAACCTGGCAAAAAGCAGGCTTCTCTGAGCCTCAGTTTTCTCATGGTAAGACAGGGGCATGGCTCCTGCCTAAAGGGAGCTTTGAGGATTCACTGAGTCAATACAAACAGAAGAACGGAACAGTTCCTGGCGTACATGTAGCTGCCACTATGTAACCAGATGCTGCTGAGTCAACTGCAGACCCATGGTCACCCCAACATGTGTCAGAGTAGAACTGTGCTCTACTCAGACACAGATCACCAGGCCTTTCTTTTGAGGTGCCACTGAGTGGAATCGAACCCCCAACCTTCCGGTTAGCAGTGTTAACTATTTATATCACCCATTATGAGGAACTCTTAGAAACTTCAAGTCTGGAATTTTTTTTTTTTTTAAACCCACAGAATCTTAGACTCCCAGGCTGTTAAATGAAGTATAGAGGGCCATTTTTGCTCTGGGCAGGAATCCCAACCAAAGGCTTCTTGGCCCTTGGAGACTGGGACCAGGGAGCTCCACTTAAAAGAGCTATCAAAAGGCCTTATTCTGGCTTCTTAGTAGTTAGTTACAGGCATTCTCAGGCTAGACCAAAAGATAGCCAGAAACATCAAATACACCTTCCTGCTTTCCCTCTGCCCATCCCCACCTCCTGATTTCTTATAAAGGAGACTCTGTGGAGGAGGGGTAGTGGGCCTGTGTATATGGGGGAGGGTGTCTGCCTTGGTCAGAGTGGAGCAGGTGTTTGCCGGGCAGGGAGGAAATCATTGCTGCTGCCCTCTGCTTTACAGTGACCCCAACAGGAAGTGACTTCATGATCTCTGATGAGGCTGGAGCTAGTGTGAGCAGAAGGCAAGACTGACGGATGGACCTAAACCTTTCATGAATCACCCCCATAACCCTACCCTGTGGGCGCCCCCCCATCACCTCTCAGAGACCCCTGGTTCTTAGGGTGCCATCCACCATTTGAGGTCCTTTCTTTCTTACTGGGGATATCAGGGCTCTGAGGGAGGAGACAATAAGACACAGGGAAGCATGTCAGAAGAAGACCTGATATATTCTGTGGCCAGTAACTGCTGGTCCAGGACCAGGGCCGGGGGGTCAGGAATGGAAGCTAAAGGAGGCAGAATTGTTCTGTACACAAATGGACAGGAATGATGGGAAAGGGAGGGTGCCACTCAGGGCAGAGGTAGATCACATGTCAGGGGACCCTTAAAGGGCTTGAGAAGTGGGACTCCGTGTCTGAAGCTCTCATTTGTGGCAGAGCTTCTGGAGAAAAAAGGCGAGACAAGTCAGGAGGTGGGATGTGGAGGGAAGAACCTAGTGTGCCGTCCCTGCCCCACAGCACCTGTCTAAAGCTCCCTGGGGGCTCAGCCTTTCCTGCCTCCAAGCACCCCAAGTAGGGCCCTTATTTTCTCTCTCCCAAGCCCAGGCATCCCTTACTGCCATCTAACCCACAGATGAGCTGGTCACTCTCTGCCTCAATTGTTCCCTGCGGCTGGGGCCTCCTTCCACTTCAGGAACCTCTTCCCTATAACTTGTTGAAGTTAAGTGCCTTCGAGTCTGTTCCGCTCATAGCGGAAACCCTGCATAGGGTTTCTGAGGCTGTAAATCTTTCTCCCACAAAGCGACTGGTAGATTTGAACGACTGACCTTGTGGTTAGCAGCCCCCCTCATAATCTATTACACTATTAGGGCTCCTTGATGGTCAGGGCGTTGTGGTTGTTGAAGTGCCGCTGAGTTGGTTCTGACTCACAGCCACCCTGTATAGGGTTTCCAAGGAGCAACTGGTGAATTTGAACTGCCAACCTTGTGGTTCAAACCGACCTTGCAGTCCTGTGCTTATCCTACAGCACCAGGGTGTTGTTGTTATGTGCCATGGAGTCGGTTCCGACTCACAGCGACCCTGCACGGGGTTTCCGAGGCTGTAAATCTTTACGGGAGCAGAAAGCCTCATCTTTCTCCTGCGGAACCGCTGGTAGTTTCGAACTGCTAACCTTGCTGTTCTCAGCCCAATTCATAACCACTAGATGCTATTAATTCCATTTTGTGGTTGAGAAGTAGGAGTCTCCTCTAGGTTAAATAATAAGCTAAGGGCACAAACACCCTGGGGGCAGACAATGGGCTTAAGGTGGCTGGAAGATAGACCAACGGAACATGAGTCTGCCCTGTCTCCCCACCACCTCAGGAGGCTCAAGAGCAGAGAAATGAGTTCCAGTCCTCAGGTCTCAGTCTGTATGTCTGAGCCAAAGGAGACCTAAACCCTTCTGCCAAAGCCTCTGAGACTATATGTAAGAGATTGAAAACTCAAAAAGGAAGAAACAAGCTGAAGTGGGGCCTCAAGCCCCAGCCAACAGGAATGAAGGACGAAGCATAGCAAACAAGAGGGAGTATGAATGAGTAGCAAAGCCCAGGGTCATGGAAGCTTCAGGAAAAACAGGGTAGCTCTAGGGAAGGGAGGCAGGTGCCTGTGGTGGAGTCTGCCTGTCTTCAACGTCCCCTCTGTAACAGTCAGATCTTTCCAGACAGTCTATCCCAGAGTTCTGTGAGCAATCCCTTCCTGGACCTCCAAATTGCTGGGAGACTGGTGTTCCCAACAGGAAGCAGGCTTCCCACCTGGGGTGGGGTAATGCTGCCAGGGCCTTCTCATTTTTAATGATCACACTACTATTTACTTAGTTTCTGAAGGGCCCCAGATTTTGGCCTGAGGGAGTTACAGGCAGTCGGGCTATTTGTGGTGAAGTTAATGAAGCAGGAGACTCTGTGGATGGAAGCCGCCTTCTCTCCCTCCCCTCTGTGGGAAGACAGAGGCGGCCCCTCTGTCCTGAATTACCTGCAGGCCAGGGGCCTCTCCCCACTTTCTTCAGCCCTTCCCAGCTCAGGTTACCACCTCTCCTCCCCCCAGACCCACCCAGCTAGCCACAAATGAGGAGAAAGAGCTGAGCTGGCGTTTTATTGTTCTTACTTGCCTTAAGTATTAAAAGTTTCTTACTGAAGAAAAAAGGGCTTAAGAAGTCTCAGTAAAGACCACTCCTAGTCCTAATAGGGGAGTCCTGGTGCGGTGCTGTGGAATAAAGCACTGGACCACGAGGTTGGCTTGAATCACAAGATCGGTGGTTCAAACTCACCAGCTGCTCCTTGGAAACCCTATACAGGGTTGCTGTGAGTCAGAACCAACTGGACAGCAATTAATAACAACAACAACCCTAATAAGAGTCCTGGTGTGGTGCTGTAGGATAAGCACTGGACTGCTAACTGCAAGGTCAGCCATTGAAACCCACCAAATACTCCTTGGAAACCCTACACAGGATCGCCCTGAGTCAGAACTCAGTCAACAGCCCACAATAACAACTCTTAATAAAGGAATCCCTTATCAATCCTGAAGGGAACACAGACTGAGACTGACTGAAGTCAGGAGGTTTCCAACACAACATTGATTGTGTGCCTACTGTGTGTTAGCCACTAAGTAAGCACTTTACCTAACAAAATCTAACTCAGCAACTGGCATTTAGGATGTGCTAGGCTTTGTGCTGGAGTCCTGGTGTGGTGCTGTGGGTTAATGCGCCAGACTCCACAGCACTTAACAATAACAACAAGGCTTTCTGCTGCAGTCCTGGTGTGGCGCTGTGGGTTAATGGGCTAGACTGCAGAGCCATATGAACTGCAAGGTTGGTGGTTCACACTCACCAGCTGCTCCTTGGAAACCCTATACAGCGTCCCTATGGGTCAGAACCAAATTGACAGCACTTCACAACAACAACAAAGGCTTTGTGCTAAGAACATTTTGTTCTCATTTAGCCCTAATTTTTACCTTCATTTTCAGTTGAAACTGAGGCTTCAAGAGGCAAAATAAATGCTCAAAGTCATGTATTCAGTCAGTGGCAGGACTGAGAATGAGTTCCATAAAACCATTCCCTCTCTACCTAAAACCTATTGCCAATCAGTCGAGTCTGACTCCCATAGGGATTCCAAGACCATAAACCTTTACAGGAGCAGAAGGCCTCAGCTTTCTCCCACAGAGTGGACTGGGGAGTTTGAACCGCCAACATTGTGGTTAGCAGCCTAAAGCTTAGTCCACATTTAAACTTCATAATGTTATGGGTAGATTATTATGAATTCCATTTTGTGGTTTAGGAGCATGAGGCTCAGATGAGTTAAATAACTTGTCTAAGGACACACAGAGAAGGTGTGGAGAAGGTGGGATTTGAACCCCATGTGTTGCCATAAGCAAGCGTAAGTCTTAAGAAAGAGGGATACAGGTGGGGGGTGGGGGATACTCTTGATCTACAAGAGTGAACTTTCGCTCACAGGGTGGACCTCTCTTCACAAGACTTCCATGGGAACTTTCAGCTGACCTCTGCCCTAGGCAGGTCCATCTGCCCACCCACCCCTACTTTACTTTTGCTCTTCAAATCTTAGAAACCCAGCCATATCTGACACCTCTTGGAAGCCTTCCTTAATTCCAAACTCAGAGGCCCCAACTTTTCTGAGCTACTGAAAGGATGCATTTGCTCTTTTTGGATATTTCTCTTCTCTCCCAACCTAGAATTTTATGAGCTCAGGGTCTGCCTTGGGCCTCACTGTTGTAGTTAAGTGCCATCAAGTCAATTCCAACTCACAGCGACCCTCGTTGGGTTTCCAAGGCTATAAATCTCTGAGGGATCAGAAAGCCTCATCTTTCTCCACGGAGTGGCTGGTGCGCTGGAACCACTGACCTTGTGGTTAATAGTCCAATGCTTTTTGTACAATGCCACACCAAGACTCCAGTCACAGAAAGGTCTAAGGAGCTCAATTCTACTCTGACCCACGTGGGTTGCCATGAATGGAAATGGATTTATTGGCAATGTTTTGTTTATTGGTTTGTTTTCCTTTGGTCTCAGGAGAAATGCTGGAGCAGGGCACCTATGGTCTCTTGAGGTCTCTATTGGTCTCCAAAACTCTAGTCACCTGAGCTCAGGCCTCTCCATCCAGGGCTCCAGTTGTTTTTGTTGTTAAGTGCCATCAAGTCTATTTCAACTCATAGTGACCCTGTATAGGGTTTCCAAGGAGCAGATAGTGAGTTTGAACCACCAACCTTATGATTCAAACTGACCTTGAGGATCCATGCTTATCCTATAGTGCCACACCAGGACTTCAGAGGTGCACTAAGGGCAAACTAACAGTGGGATCCAGGGAAGATGACTGAGGGACTAGTGGTTCAAAATAGGGTCTTGGGCAGGGGAAGCCCAGCATCCACTAGTGAGGAGGCCACTGCTGGTCAGGGTTGGGGGTAGGAGAGCCCTGGGCCCTGCTCCGAGGAGCTCCGAGAAACGTTTTATGACTTTCTAAGTGGGAGCTCTGCTGACAGCTTAACAGTCAGCCCCTCCCAGGCTGGATTTCATATTTACGAGCTGAAAGGCTCGGAGGGGGAGGCTCAGGAATCCAGCCCACACCACCCAATCCTCAGCCCTCTGGCTCCGGGGCCAGGAAGCCATAAAAAATGATCTTGCATTGCTTCCCTTCCCCCAAATGGTTCTTGAAGGAGGGTGGGGGTGGGGATGGAAAGCTGAAGTTGGAGGCAGGGAAGATTTTTCAAAGCCTGCACAAGCAGATACCCCTGGAGGAATGCCACAGAACCCCTCAGTCCTCGTAGGGCAGGCCAGCCTCCTGGGGCTCCTGGTCTGAGCCACCAAAGGCTCAATGTACTTATTTGTGATGCTACTCCAGGGCAGAGGCCTCATCGCTGATTTCTCATCCAATTTTGTCACAATAGCTGTCTCCTCCTGTCCCCACCAGGCTGCCCCGGGACCTACTTCCTCACTTCCAGTGGAAGAACCTGAGGCACAGCCAGAGAGGAAAAGGGAGCTTGCCCAAGATCACACAGCATATTAGTGGCAAAGCTGGACTTGGGCCTCCTAATTTCCAGTGAGCAGGGCATGTGGTACACTGGGAAGCATAACTAACACGGCTGGGGCAGATGGGAATGATCCCTTCTCTTTCTAGAACTGGTCCCATCTGTGCATTGGTCAGCTGTGCCACTCTGTGTCTAGTTGGGATGCCCGGTCCAGGCCTAAGCGATGGCTCTCTTGCTTTGCTCTCCCCCATCCCAAAGCTGCAGAGCTGCCTCTCCTTTTCAGACTAAGGTCAGGGACTAGATAAGTCCTGAGACCAGTACCCGGAGATGGAAGTGTGGTCCTGGGGACCCTCTAGCAGCACACCTTCCGCCTGCCTTTCCCCCACCCCCACAGTGTCCTCAGCCCCTTGTCTGGCCTGGGAAGTGTCTCCCACAGGATGTGGCCGTCTGGCTGGCTGCACCCTCTACCACATCCCTTCTGGGCACTGTCCAGTCCCGATGCTGAGGAACGCTGACCACGGAAATGACCCAACCCTCTGTCCCCAGCCCAGCCTGCCCTGGCACGTTCCCCAGTCCACACAGCCCCTTCTTCCTGCTGAAGTGGGTCAATCCCACCCAGGGAAACCAGCTCTCTGCTGGGGATTTAGTACATGGTCCTCAAACCCCCAGTGGGGCAGTGGGACTAGGAGGAGGTCTGGTCTCTGGGGCTTGTTGGTGGCTGCAGGCCACCTGGTCCACCCCCTGTGTCTTTCTCTGTGATCTGGGCCCCTTCCTTAGTGAGGGGCTGTCTGCAGATAATCAGGGAACAGATTCTGAAAGAAGGAAGAAAAAAAAGCACTCAGGCGCCAGACAGGATCCTTATCTTCCGGGCCGGAATGTCAGAGGCAGTGGCAGGCAGCGGGGCAGAGTGTCCTGCAACCCAGGCCCTCCATTTGCAGCCCGGAGAAGGGGAGGAGGGACCCGCCCAAGGCACTGGGGCCATGGGGACAAGAGGTGGTGGTCTGTTGGCTGCTGAGGGAGGGGGCCTGGATACCAAATCCTCCCTGGTCCAGCTCTCAGGATGCCCTCCCCCAGGGTTCAAACCACAGACAAGGGAAGGGAGGTCCAGGAGAGTCCCCCACGGTCTCAGAACCAGCAGCCCAGGAGCGGGCTCTGCCTTCAGATCAGCCATGTATCTCCCTGTAGTCTGAAACACCCACATGGCCTCTTGCACAGACTTCTTGAGATCTCCCCTGGAGACAGGGGTTATGAAATCTAACTGGGGGGGGGGGGGGGGGGGGGGGGGGGGGGGGGGGGGGGGGGGGGGGGGGGGGGGGGGGGGGGGGGGGGGGGGGGGGGGGGCGGCTGCTTCTTGCCAGTTCTCACAGAGCTTGGGAGCCCAAGGACAAGTGACAGTGGCTTTGTTTCTCAGGCCAGCCCCTGAGCCCTCCTAGTGAACCCCCACAATGTGGCATGTGAGCCCTCCTTTCACAGGGCAGGAGGCAGGTTTTAGGATGGGCACCATTTCCCCAGCCTGGTCCATAAACCAACAGAACATAGGAACCTGGTCTTAGGTAAGGCGTAGGTAGGCTGGGCTGAATCTCAAGGACAAGATGTGCTGTTTGGGGGGGCAGTATCAAGTGAGGGCAAACGCTCTAGGTCTGGATTCCAATCTAGGTTCCCACGTTCTGGCTTTGTGACTATAGACAAGCAATTTTCTCCACTCCCCACCTGGGCCTCAATTTTCCTCCTCTATAAAATGAAGATGTCTTTTGAACTCTAACATCCAGCAGTCTTACACTTGACTTAGCTCACAGTTGGGTCTCTGCCCCTGAGACATTTGAACTGTAATCACCAGAGAGCCGGGGCACATCAAAGGAACATGGAACTAGTATTCTGAATATCTTGTGAGGGTCTTCATGTTCTGCAGGGCTTGGGCCAGTTCATCTCCCAGGGAGAGGGATGGAGGAGGAGGAAATGCCAGTGAGTGAGTCTCGACAAAGAAGGAGACTTCTGGCTGGTGCTGGGGATTAAAGGCACGCTCTCCTGTGTCCATGCAGCAGCCTGCGAGGGTCTGGCTGGCCTGTCCCCCAGCTGTCATCTGCAAGTCCTGGCCCTCATTAGCTGCTCTGGCAGCTGAACACTGGAGTATGCTGGTGGTGCTATGAACTGAAGCCAGTCTGGGGCAACACCACTTTTAGGGGCTTGAAGGATGGACCTCAGAGGTGTGGGAGGAGGAGGGGCAAAAAGGCATGGCTTATGGGAGGGGCCGAGGTGAGAGCTGGCTGGAACCTCCAACATTTTCCGGGCTGTTATTCTGGGCAACTTTTTATTTATTCAGTGGCTTGGGATGCGGCTTAGCATCTGTCAGCTCAATATTTATTACAAGCGCATTGGCCTTGGACTGCGGACTTGTGTTGGGGCCACCATAGGACACTCTTTCTCCTCATGGTCAGGACATATGGAAGGAAGCCTGCCAGGAATTGCTGAAGGATTCCACCTCCTGGAGAGACCACCAAATCCAACTCTTTCTGCTTACATTTGGGGGAGCTGAGGTCCGGAGAGAGAACCGGTCTTGCTCAAGGTCACAAGGTACACTGGTACTTGAACTGTGAGCTCTTGTCTATCATGGCCACTAAAGGAGCCAAAATTACCCAGGTCCCATTCAGGGACGGTAGCAGCAGAGCAAACAGAAATCTTGGGGGAAGAGTGCAACCACAAAAAGGCTTACACAAGGTCCTCAAATTCCCCAAGCCTCAGTTTCCACAAGCCAGGTAATTACATACAAGAAGGAGCTGCTGGGAAGACTACCTGGAGACACCTGGGGAGCTGTACAACTGGAGTGTGTAGGTTTATTTACAAGCTGTTTTGGCAGGGCTGGGGAGAAGAGAGACAGGAATCACAAACCTGATAGGATCGTCCTAGGAAGTGGGGAGAAGTATGCTCCCAAACCCCTTCTTCATCTTGACCTCTAACATAAGGCAGAAGACAAATAATACCTCAGCAGCAAGAACTCCCTCTTAAATGAAGACACCCAAATAATCCACAGCAACCCTGGGGGTGTCAGTTGGCAGAGTGGTGACATCACAATCCTACCCAGCTCCAAGCCTTCTAGCAGCCATGAGGTCAGCTCTGAAGATCGGGAACACCTCCCCCACCAGCCACAAGCAGAGCCAAGAGGAGCAAGGCACTGAAGGCACTGCCAGGGCTGGGGCAGCTTGTGCTGGGCGCAGGCTCCAATCCACGAGGACCTTCCCATACCCCCTGTTCAATCACTTCTCCTCCAGCCCTCATTTGTATCTCAGAACATTTCCCCCATGAATGCAAGATTTTTGCTTCTCATATAACACATAAGCTGTGGTGTGAACTTCTGGTAAATGAAGATCTGATTTAAAGCTGTGTGTTATCAGGGGAGGAGAAGAGACAGGTTCCAACACAACTTGGCTGTCTTGCCAGGAAGAGGAGGGATGTGAAGGAGCAACCAGTTTTACTCGGGAAGTTAGTGGTGAGGGGCCGCAAGGCAGTGCCAATAAGTCACCTTTCAGATAAATGATCCATGCAGGACTTTGTCAGGGAAATGACACCCTATTTAGGGCTTGGGGCTGCCACATGGAACAAAGAGCAGCTTCACCTTGTAGAACTTTCCCCAAATGGCAGAACTTTGGACCAGGAGAGACTGGGGTTCTCCATCTTAGCTGCACAATGAACTACCCACGAGCTTTTAGAAATCCCAACAGCGAGGCCAGACCCCGGATAAATAAAAGCAGAATCTCTGGGGTGGCACCCAGGCATTGAGACTTTTAAAGCTTACCAGGTAAATAGAATCATCTGGGGTTGTTAGTAAAAATTCATATATCTAAGCCCCACCCAGATCTCCTGCACCATAACCTGTAACCATGAAGGCCAGCCAGGCGAATTCTGAACTCACTCTAAGAGACCTTATATACAACTGGGATGGTTCATTCACAGAGCACCTTCTCATGGGGGGCGGGGAGGGTGCCCTCAGTACCAGCCACTGTGCCAAGCAGTGGGTACAGCAAGTTGCAGGGCGCTGCCCATGTGGAGGACACATTCTAGTGGGGCTGTTAAGAGATTTAAGTACTGTCCACTTGGTTCTGACTCATAGTGATCCTGTATATGGGGTTTCAGAGACGTTAAATCTTTGTGGGAGCAGAAAGTCTCATCCTTCTCTTGAGGAGCAGCTGGTGGGTTAGTGAGGAGACAGATGATAAGCTGGCAAACACATAAGTGAATACCCAGCAATAATTCCAGATGGCAACAAGTGCTTTAAAAAAAAGAAGAAAGGCAGAAGGCTCAGAGCAGGTCTCTCTGTGGACAGCACGTTATAGCGGAGAGCTATATGACAAGAAGGTACCACCAGAAATACTCCAGACACAGGTCTGCTGCTGACGTGAATCTGTCACTGCTGAGCCCGCACCCTCACCATCCACCAGCTTTATGAGGTTCCCTAAGTGGCATGAACAGTTTGCACTTGACTTCTAGTGTAGCACCATAGGATCAGCACTGGACTGCAAACCACAAGGTTGGCAGTTCAAACCCACAAACTACTCCTTGGAAACACTATACAGGGTCGCGATGAGTCAGAACTGACTTGGCGGCAATTAGCAGCAACAGCTAACCTGAAGGTTAGGAGTTTGAACCCAATCACGGGCACTGCAGAAGAAAGGTCTGGCAATCTGATTCTCTAAGGATCACAGCCCAGACAACCCTACACTGTAACACCTGGGGTCGCCACAAGTCAGAATTGACCATAACAGGTTTGGTTTGGGTGTACACAGGAAGTGCTTAGAAGACGCCAGGGGGACGTCATTTTCTGTCCCTTAGGAAAGCCTACAGACCACCAGGTTGAGAAGACTTTAGAAAATGTACAATTCAAAGCAGCAAGGTGTGGCATTGCGGGTTAATGGGCAGGACTGCCAAGTCGGTTTGAACCCAACTTGAGGGCACTAAACAAGGCATCTCAGAACACACTCATCCAATGATTAGCTCTGGTGTGTCCTCTCGGGTCTGAAAGGGTTAAATGGGGGACTCAGGGCACTGTGGAGCTAGCTCGCTTGTAGGCCCCAGTCTTCTCCATGCTCCCTCCTCTCTCCCTAGTTCCCTGTTGTTATTACTGCCTGTGGAGTCCTGGGATGGCGCTCTCTGTATACACAACACGGCTATTCCTGCTATGGTACATGCTTATTGCCCCTCAGGTCATGACACATGGGGGTGGGATGCGGGGGTTTGGGATCATGGGGTCATCCACCCCCATAGTCTCTCTGATGGTAGGAAGGTCCTTCCTCTCACACCGGGAAGCCCATCAAAGACCAGACAGAATGGTGCCAGATAAGGCTGTGGAATTTGGAATTTGGTGGGGCCTGGAGTTTCCCCATGGAAAGGTTGGTCCCAGCTGTCCACGCATTGTGAGCATTCCAAGGAAAGGTATGGATGGTATATCCTGGGGATGAGGCAGGCAGCCAGGTACCCAGAGTCAGAGCTGATGTGGGGGGAAAGGCAGAGTGATCAGAGACCAGAGCCAGCTGTCTTCAGATTGTCCCTGTCCAGGAGAGGCAACCTGGGTCACCAGGTGACTCCATGGACTGTCCACTGAAATCTGTTTCTACGTAGCCACTGACAGGCTCTTGCTCAGGCCCAGCCCTGATTTCTCCCTCAGACTGTGGTGGGGACAGGAGGGTTAGAAATTGGGGTGTCCGGTCTTCAGCCTGCGTGACTTTGCTGGACGAGGGAGTGAAGGCCTGCTTCCTGATCCAGATTACATGTCTCTGCCCAATCGCAGCTCCGGCCTTGATTGCTGCTGTTGTTAAGTGTTATCAAGTGGGTTAAGACTCCTGGTTAAGGAGCAGCTGGTTTGAACTGCTGACCTTGTGGTAAGCAGCTCAGTGCTTATCTACAGTACCACATAAAGGCCTTGATGGTCTTCCTTAATCCCCCGTTGGGTCCCCTGAAGTTAAGGTGAGACAGGGTGCCCTTAGAGGACAATTTAGAATACTCTAGAATGCTGCCTTTCTTAATCTTTCTTAACTATCAATCCAAGGCAAGAATGGACGGATTGCTGAAGATGGATCACCAGCAAAGGAAGTTGGAAGATAACCTGGAAAGCTGCTTCACCTCTCTCTGCCTCAGTTTCCCATCTGCAAAGGGGGTGAACACACTCATGTGACCACCTTCTCAGGTTCACAATGCGACAGAGACTTTTGATTGTGCTCTGAGGACTACCCTTCCCCAAGCATACACAATTCCCTAGAAAATGACTAGAGAAGGAAGGCAGTCAGAAGGAGATGCTGGGAGTGCCCTAGAGCCTCTGGACCAATCATTCCAGTGTGTCCAGGATTCTAGGGTCTTGGGCCAGCACTCCAGTTCAGTGGGTCAGGATGGGAAGGCCAGGGTAGACAGTTTGCTGGCCTTCACAGGCTTCCAGTGGCCTCTCCAAAGAGGTCAAACCCTCAGCTGGCCCAGCCCTATCCTGCCCTCAGCCAGCTCCACGGGATCCGGGGCGTGGTGGGAACACTGTCAAGTGTGGAATAAATGATATATTGACTGGTAAGCCAAGTCTTTCCGGTAATTATGCCCTCCAGCATCCTGCCCAAGGGTCCTCCCCTTCTGTAGAGACTGAGGCCTGGGCCTGCCAGTCCCCTCACAGACCTACTGGTCTGCCAGCACCTGGTGCATTCAGACAATCCCTTGCAGGACTCTTGGGGTGCCCCTGGGACTACCAGGTTTCCCCTTCTGCTCCCCTGTGACTAGTTGTTAAAATGGCAAAGGTCAGGGAGAGAGAGCTGCCTGATGTTGGCTGTGACAGGCCTGGGGAAAAGACCCAGTTCTGTCCATCAATCAACAGCTATTTATTGAAACCAGAATTACATCTGTGGAAGATTCTGCATTTACAAAGCAGTTTCAAGTTCTTCTATCCATTCATCACCCCACCACTGCACAAATTACTTAGCAGCTGCCATTCACTGGGATGCTGAGGAAGGCACATAGAGGAATAAATGAAAGCTGGTCCCTGCTCAGGGACAGAACATAGGTACAGTGGGCTGAATTTGGAGTTTAGAGACTAGGGCTAAACCCAGATGTCCGTATGCTCCTCCCAGACAGAGCCACTACAGGAATAGAAAGGCTAAGTGTTAACAGAGCCGGGCCTGAGCTGAGGGCAGGAAGGAGTCCATGGGCTAGGAGGGTCTGCCACACACCTGAATGCAGATGGTGTATGAGGGGCTGTATGTGTGTATGTGTGTATGCGTGTGTAGGAAGGGGCTGGACAAAAGGATCCGGGACTTATCTGAGGCCCCGAAAGCCACCTGCAGACACTGCGGGTAAATAAATGAAACTATTTTCCAGATGGTGCGCATGAACTTAGGGTGATGTGGGTCCCCATCTCTATGAGGTGATGTAGGGTTCATCATGGTCATGCCACAGAAAATGGCCCAGGGGCTAAAGGGATGTTTCCAGGACCATGTGGAATCAGAAGTCTCAATGAAAGCTTTGGCAGGAATGATGCATCTGGGTCCTGCCCCTCAGCAGCAATGCAGGAAATTCACCTCGGTCCCCATGAAGGGTTCACTATGTGGTTCTCAAACCAGAGTGGAGGGGTGTCCATCCGAGGGCAGGGAACCGAATGGATTCAAAAGGCCATCAGAAGAAAAGAGAAAAGAGGTGTGGGGTGTGTTCTTTATTATGTGAATGGTACCATACTACCTTTGTACAATCTTCTTTCATTTGTCAGTCTGGCCTGGGAATCTCTCCATGTCAGTTCCTGGACAGCGTCATCATTCTTTTTCATAGCTGCATAGTACTCCATTTAGGGATCCCTGGTGGCAGACTAGGTTTAGCATTGGGCTGCTAACCAGAAGGTCAGCAGTTCAAACCCATCAGCTGTTACTCATGAGAACGATGAGGTTATCTGCTCCCATAAAGATTTACAATCTTGGAAACCCTAAGGAGCAGTTCTACTTTGCCCTAAAGGGTCACTATGAGTCAGCACAGACTCACAGAGATGGCAGTGAGTTTGGGGTTTGAAGACTCCTTTTCATGGATGTGCTATAGTTTATGTGGAGTCCTTGTGTGGTGCTGTGGGCTAATGTGCTGGACTGCAAAGCCATTTGAACTGCAAGGTTGGCAGTTCAAGCTCACCAGCTGCTCCTCGGAAACCCTATACAGGATTGCTATGGGTCAGAACCGACTCGACAGCACTTCACAAAAACAGTTTATGTGGCGTCCTGGTGTGGCGCTGTGGGTTAATGCACGGGACTGCAAAATCGTTTGAATTGCAAGGTAGGAGGAGGTTCAAGCTCACCAGCCGCTCCTTGGAAACCCTATACAGGGTCACTATAGGTCAGAACCGACTTGATGGCACTCAACAACAATAATAGTTTATGTGGATTACTGGTGTGGCGTGTGGCACTATAGGATCAGCACTGGACTGAGATCAGCAGTTCAAACCCACCAGCTGCTCCTCGGAAACCCTATACAGGGTCTCTGAGTCAGGAATCAACTTGACAGCACCTAACAACAACATAGTTTAGGTAACTACTCTCCTTAGGCATGTAGAGCAATGACAAACAATGTGGCAATGCATAATCTTGTGTATACATATTGTTGTGTTGATGACGGAGTATCTTACATGATGATTTCTCAAAGTGAGATTATTGGGTTAAATGATGAAGGGCACACAGTTTTGTTAGGGATTCTATTATGCATTCCCACCAGGACTGTCAGAGAAGGCCTGTGTCCCCACAGTTTCTCTAGCAGAATGGGTTGACATATTTTTAAAAATATTTTAAAATAGTGACATATTTTTAAAACATTTTCTAGTCTGGTAAGTGAGACATGGTAGAGGATAAGTACAATAAACGGCAAACCACATGGTTAGCGGTTCAAGTCCACCAGTTGCTTCAAGGGAGATTTGCAGCCTCAGAAACCCTATACAGGGTTGTTATGAGTCAGACTGACTGGACAGCACATAACAACAATGAGTGAAGAGGCTCTGGTGGCACAACAGTTAAGCACTCAGCTGCTAATGGAAAGGTTGACAGTTTGAACCCACCTGGTGGCTCTGTGGGAGAAAGCCTTGGCGATCTGCTCCCCTAAAGATTATAGTCAATGGGGGTAGCTCTACTCTGTTACACGGGGTCACCAACAGTTGAAAATCCACTCGGCACCTAATAGCAACAATTATAAGTGAGTTTGAAGGTTTTTTCATGTGTGTGGTAAAGTTGTTGTTGTTATGTGCCTGTGGAGTCGGTTCCGACCCATAGCGATCCTGCACAGGGTTTCCGAGGCTGTAAATCTTTATGGGAGCAGAAAGCCTCATCTTTCTCCTGTGGAACAGCTGGTAGTTTCAAACTGCTGTCCATGAGATTAGCAGCCTGATTCGTAACCACTACCAGAGCTCCTTGTGTGGTAAAATAGAGGATCAGAAAACCACAGCATAGTGGACTCCAACATCCGGCAGCTAGACCGCTAATTATGCAGATAAGGCAGAGTGGGTGGTGTTTCCTTTTAGTATTCATAAGAAACTGAGTTGGCAACTAACAACAACCATGTGTCTTATTTTGTGCATTGTCTTTTACCTATTTCCAAGTCCTTTTTTTCCCCATTTCTTGATCAGATCCTTTGTCCCTCAATCTTTAAGAGTAATTTATGTTGTTGCTGTTACTAAATTGGTTCCAATTCACAGCGACCCTGTACAGAGTTTCTGAGGAGCAGCTGATGGGTTTTAACCACTGACCTTTTGGTTCGCAGTCCAGTGCTGATCCTAGAGCGCCACACCAGGAGTCCCGAGTTATCTCGTAGTACTATGACTATCAGCCCTTTGTTTGTGGTACAG
The DNA here is from genome assembly GCF_000296735.1 of Chrysochloris asiatica. Lineage (NCBI taxonomy): Eukaryota > Metazoa > Chordata > Mammalia > Afrosoricida > Chrysochloridae > Chrysochloris > Chrysochloris asiatica. The sequence goes on along the minus strand of NW_006408538.1, from coordinate 15,283,082 downwards.
GTTGCAACTATCTTCTCCCAGTATGTCAGATAATTCATCTTTTGACCTTACTTACAGTGTTTCTAAAATTTTTCAAAATTTACCTAATAAAATGACCTTTTTGATTGTCCTAGGGTTCTCTGTTTCTGGACTGTAAGATTAACAACTCCCTCATTTTTGTTACAAAACTTCTACCTTTACAGTTGTGACAGTAGCAATTAGTCATGATAACAATTACTCATTATTGAATCATAAGAATCTTATCCCCATCTCTTTTCACCAGACCCATCTAGACAAGATGAAAACTATTTAGTGGGGACTCTACCCACCTCCCAACACACACTCTTTTAACTCCCTCTTGAAACTTGTAAGCCAGTCACTTCGTGCCTTTATCACTCCCTCATTTTAGGTAGCCACCAAGGGAGAAGTTGTTGTTGTTAAGTACTGTGGAGTCAGTTCCAACTCATAGTGATCCTGACCAGGGTTTCCAAGGCTGTAAATCTTTACGGGAGCAGAAAGCCTCATCTTTCTCCCATGAAACAGCTGGTAGTTCCGAACTGCTGACCTTGAGGTTAGCAGCCCAATTCATAACCATTATGCTACCAGAGCTTGTTTGTGGGACCCTATCCAGAGAAGCAGCAACACCAGAGATGGAGGCAGAGATGAGGACATGGAGAGAGGGAGCAGCTGATGAGGACTCTGGACTTATGGAAAGAGAGAGACTGGGTACTGGTGGCCAAGAGGCAGGCTTGCAAAATGTGCCCTTCGGTTGTTTAAATTATTATATATACATTCCTGAGTGTTTTTGTGTACACGCCCCCCACCACCAAAAAACAAAAACAAAAAACAGAATGGAAACAAATACTGTTGGGCTGTGAACCGCAAGGTCAGCAGTTCGAAACTACCAGCGGTTCCGTGGGAGAAAGATCGGGCGTTCTGCTCCTGTAAAGATTTACAGCCTCAGAAACCCGGTACAGGGTCGCTATGAGTCGGAACCGACTCCATGGCACTTAACAACAACAACAACAACTGTTGAATAATGACACATGGAGGAGATTGTAATCATTTTAATGAAACGATGGTCTAAAGCTGATGTTCTCCCATGTAAACTATCACTCAGTTCACAATTAAAAAAAAGACCTTTTTATTTTATCGTCCCTAGATTTTGAATCATACTTAAAAAGCCTCTCTCAAATCAAGGTTAAAATGGATTTCACCCATATTTTCCACGAGTGTGGTGCTGTGTGCTAATTCGCTGGATTGCTATTAAAGTTGGTTTGAACCACAAGGTTGGCAGTTCAAGCTCACAATCCAAATGTAAATAATGATATACAAGTTGTTGCTGTTGTTAAGTGCCGTTGAATCGGTTCCTACCCATAACAACCCTGTACAGGGTTTCCGAGGAGCGGCTGGTGAGTTTGAACTCCCACTCTTGTAGTTCAAACTGACTTTGCAGTCCAGCGCATTTACCCACAGAACCACACCAGGATTTATTTGGATACATACGGACACCTAATACATTTGGAGTTTATTTTTCTGTAAGGTCTAAGACACAAATCAAAGATGAGCTTTTTCCCCAAATGAATACCCAGTTGTCTCAGCACCATTTATTAAAAAGTCTGGTTTTACATCAGTAATCTGAAATACCATCTTTTTCATATGCCATATTTCCATATGCATTTGGGTCTAATTCTCGACTTTCTGTTATCTTGGACTGATCTATTTGCCAACTCTGCGACAGTATCACCCCGTTTTAATTACAGAGGCTTTGTAGTATGTTTTAGTATCAGGTAGGGATAGTATTACCTTCTTTATTCTTATGCCTCTAATTAGCTTCTCTTGTTTAACTACACTGGCTAATGCCTGTAAACACAGTGTCGTGTAGTAGCAGAGAAGATGATTGTCCATGCCTCAATATTGACCGTTGTGAAAAAAAACCTTTAGAATTTGTCTGTTAAATCCACTGGCTTTAGGACTGTTGTTGGTAAATGCTGTCGAGTCAGCTTCAACCCATAGTGACTCTGTATAGGGTTTCTGAGGAGCGGTCAATGGATTTGAACCACTGACCTTGTGGTTCAAACTAACCTTGCTGTTCAGAGCATTCTCTTGCAGTGTTGCATCAGGACTCAGAGTATATATATACTTCACCAAGCTCTGGTAGCGTAGTGGTTACGAATCGGGCTGCGAACCTTAAGGTCGGAGGTTCGAAACTACCAGGTGCTCTGCGGGAGAAAGATGAGGCTTTCTACTCCTGTAAAGATTTACACCCTCAGAAACCCTGTACAGGGTCGCTATGGGTCGGAACCGACTCGATGGCACATAACAACAACACAACAACAAGCTAAAAAAAAAATACTTTAATGTACACCATATTCACAATGTATTTATAAAACCACACTTACACTGAATGGATACTGAAGTTTATGCAAGGTGTTTTCAGCATCTATGGAGATAAGCATGATTTTGCTTTCTAATCTTCATTAATTTGTATTGCTATCAATATGGTATATGGTGACGCTGAAGGATAAGCACTAGACTGCTAATCACAGAGTCAGCAGTTCAAGCCCTCCAGCGAGGCTGTCTTAGAAGATTTACAGTCTTAGAAACCCTATATAGGGTCACTACGAGTCCGAACCGACTTGCTGGCAGTGAGGATTTATTAATATTAATGGATTCATTTCAAGCCAATCTTTGCATTCCTGGAATAAATTCCATTTGGTCATGATGTTCTTTAAAAAGAAAAAAAAAAAAAAAAGATCAAAACTATCATTTATCAGTATGTGTTCTTTCTGTCCTCTATACACATTAATTTAATCCTCAAGACAGCCATGTAAGGTTTTATTCTTCCCATTTCACAGATAAGGAAACTGAGGTTAGCAGTGATGAAGCAGCCTGGCTATGTTCACACAAAGAACAGAGACGGGGGTGGTATCCTGTGTCTGTGTGATTCCACAGATCCTAATGGTGTGTGGGCAGTGCTCTCTGGTGGTATAGCCATTTTAACCAAGCTGCTATAACTTAGTTATTAAAACAATGCTTATTTCTGATAAGTTATTTTAGTTTGATAAGTAATGTAGTTATTAAAATGCTTATTTTTGATAAGATGTTAGAAGGGGAAGATCTCTGTAGGAACTTGCCAGAAGCGTGAGCTGTCCTCTTCACCCTACCCCATCCGCATCCACTTGGCAGCAGAATGGAGTGAGGGCTGGCAAGGGGCTGCCTAACAGGTGTGCAGTCAGCAAGCCGTCTAAAGGATGCTCCGGAGTCGGCAAGGCAAGGCAAGGCAAGGCAGCAAGCTGCATCCTGCAGGCCCACCCCATCCCTTGCTGCCCTTGGCTTCACTCTGTCTTGGCATTTACGTCTCAGGCTCTGGACAGTGTGGAAGCAACTCAGAGAATGAAGATTGGTCCAGGGAGGCGGCGGGCTGGCAGGGAACAAAGTAGAGAGAAGAAAACTCCCCCTCTCCCCTCACTCCCCACTGTCCTGCCTGCCCTGTTTTTTCTATGAACAGACAGCCGGCTGAGGGATTATGTAATTTCTGGTGGGCACGGCAGATGGTGTGCTAGCTCAGACAGCATCAAACCCAGCACTGACACTAACCTTCCCTGACATGGCACCTTGGCCTTCCCTGCCCCAGGGTGCAGGGCAAGTTGTAGGGGATGGAGCACAGAGAGGGATGGGAAATGGCCCCAACTCTTGCAATTTAGCTCAATAACCAGGATTCATAGGGATGATCCCCGACCATACCTTATGCTAAAACCCACTCCATGTCAAGAGTGGCGGGGCTGGTGGGTTTGAACCACTGACCCTGTAGTCAGTAGTTCAATGTTTAACTTGCTGCACCAGTAGGGCTCCTTCAAGAGGGGAATATTAGAAAGAAAGAAGGGGTGGGGAGTGACATCAATTTGTGGGTTCATTTCTTTCCAGAGAGAAGAAGAAACTGTTGTGGACCACAAACTCCCCAAAACCAATCAGGGATCCCATTTTACAGGAAGGAGATAAGGACTCTGAGAACTGCAGTTAGTGACAGAGAATGAATGACCTGTAACCCATCTTCTGTGATTCCAGAACTGAGTCTCATTTACACAAGTGAGGGCACTGAGGCCCAGAGAGGGAAAAGGACAAGCTCAACGTCACACAGCAGATTAACTACGTAGATATGATAGGATCCAGGCTTCCCAGTTCTTAGCTCAGGGTTCTGTCTGCTGTTCTCTTCCCTTTGTGTGTGTGTGGGGTGTGTGTGTGCATGTCTATGTAAAAGAGAGGTGGTCAAGAGGAGAATGTGGGGCAGCAGAGGTTACTATGCCAAGCTGCCGGAGTTATCTTGGCTGCCAGGCTGGGATTTCAGACTAGTCTATGGCCCAGGGGGCTCCTGGCCCGGGCCAGTGGGAGCCCAGCTGTGAAGGCAGCATCTTGGCCAGGCCTACAGATGCCTCAACAAAAAACCTGGAGATGTTTAATCTCCTAGAGATACGCCTTGAATGTTCACAATGGACATGGGACCAAGGGGAACCTAGCTCAGTCAAGTCCTGCAGCTGCCCAGGGGGGTTGAGGCCTGAGCTCAGCCCCATACCTGCTCCCAAACCTCAGGGCCAGTGTCCATGCAAAAGACATTATTTTGAGCCAACAAAAGGAAAGGTGGAAGCAAGCGCTCCACAGATGGTGCATGCATACACAAAACACAGTTTAAAGGGGTCTAGACCAATTATTGGACTCCTGGTGTGGCGTTGTTGGATTAGCACTGGACTGTGAACCACAAGTTCAGCAGTTCAAACCCACCAGCTGCTCCTCGGAAGCCCTATAGAGGGCTGCTAAGAGTCGGAACTAATTTAATAACAACAACAGACCAGCTATACCTTGCTAAGGCCACCTTAAACGTAAGTACCAAGTTTACCAGCCCAGTGAGTGTCAGCCAGCTGCTCTCTCCACCCAGAAGATCTCAGGGCACTTGACTGCAGTGCTTGGTTAATGCTTTGTGGCTCCATTAGATTTGATGAATGAATGTTCTCTGACCTAAGGATCAACCACTAAAGACCTGGCTCTGACTTCTATAGTGCCTAGTACACAGAAAGTGCTCAAAGAAAGTGCGAAGGAAGCAGGCAAGCAAGTGTAATGGGCTCATCTAACTTATTCTTTGGCATGTTGTCCACAGCATGTTGTGCACAGTAGAGACTATCACAGCAGCCTCCTAGCTGAGTAAGGGGTGACCATGAGTCCTCATTCATCTGTGTGCCAGGCACTGTGCTGGGCTCCACGGGCATGTGGGTGAGCAAAAGCAGCCCCAGATCCTTAGCTGTCTTAACACCACAGCCACTCGCCCATCGCCTAGTTTCTACTCCCTCCTGCCTCCATCCACTGACTTTGCCTCCTATCCCTACTGGCTGATTCCCAGGGCCCTGGCAAAGATAAGTAAAGGTTCAAGGCAATCCCCTACAACATACCCCACCCAACCCAAGGTCACTGCTCACCCGATTCCTCAGTCTAGTTTTGCCCAGCGGAGTCACAGGATGACCACCAAAGGTAAGGTTTGGGAGGGGGTTAGGAACTACTTTCCTGGAATTCTGACTCCACTTCTTGTACGCTCTGCATCTTCCATGGGTGCCCAGGCCCCAGGCCGGGCAGGCAGACGCCTCTGATCGCATTACAGAACTGCTTTGCTTTGTTTCTTTCTCCTTATGCCAATAATGCCTCCAGACGCCACTCGGGGCCTCTAGCGGCTGCCCGCTCCTGGGTGATCTCAGCAAAAGGCGTTCTTCCCAGACCTTAGGGAGCACCTCCTGGGCTGCTACAGGCTCAGGTAGGCACCAGGGCCAGAAAAGACAGGTTTTCCTCTTTCTGCCCCTCTCCAAGCTCTCTGGACAACCAGGAAGCTTCCCCTGGGAATGCCCTGCCCCGTGTTCTCCTGCCTAGAGATTTACAGTGAGAGAGACAGGGTGCAGGCCCAGCCAGAGGTCAGCCAGATAGGCAGGCAGGACACCCACCCTGGGCTAGGACTGCATGTACTGTCTCTGGCATCAATTATTGTCCAGTGCAGTGGGTGGTATCTCACAAAGAGGGAAACTGAGCTTCAGTTATCCGGAGTCACCTAACCTAGACTCTAGGGGTTCAAGTCCTTTTACCTCTAAAGCTTCAGCTCTCATCACTGTATAAAAAGGGATCTAACCCCACAAGGCTCTTGCTTCACTGCATGATCAGATGGGAGTCAAGCACTGAATTTAGAATTTGTTTCCTGGGCAGGTGTGCAAGGTTATCCTACTTCAATGCTTCATGAACACAACCCCTTACCAGAAAAACACTCTATTCTATCCATCTTTCTATTCCTCCTTCAAGGGGAAGCCAAACTCCATCCTTCCCTCCTCCAGAAAGCCTTCCCTGACTGCGCAGCTCTTCAGTACCTTCTACCTCCTAGCCATAGCCTAGGCATTGCCCACTGTATAGTCAATACTTGTCATCAATAAAATGGTTGATGATGATGATGTCACTGAGCACTTTAGAATGTGCCCAAATCTTCCATGCATTACCTCATCCATTCCCATAACCATCAGATGAAGTTTGGCACTGTCACTTTCATTTTACAAATGAAGAAACTACAGCTGAGAGAGGGTAGGCAACTTGCCCTAAGACACACAGCCAGATAGTGACACAATCAGGATTTGCACCCAAGCAGTCTGACTGCACAGCCTGCCCTCTATCTAAATACCACCACGTCCCAGTATGTCTATGTCTCAGCTCATCCTTGACTGAGTTCCCCTCTGCTGTACCACCATAATGCTGCTCCAGGCCCCCTGCCCTAGCATCACAGGCCTGGTACAAGGTCCATACCTTACAAGCATGGAGGGACGCAGAGTCTGTCAATTACTTAAGGGCTAGGTCTGTGTCTTGCCCCCCTGTGACCCTCAGGACTCAGCACTAGCCTACATACCTGGTTTTAGGGCTGGGCCATGTATACCAACACCTGACGTGAGGACAGGGTTTCTCATTCCCTACTCCCTAGAGGAGCTACCACATGCCTCTGAGAAATCGAATAGCATATGGCCTGGAAACCAGCTCTAGGCAGTCTGTTCCTACCACACCTTCTACAGGGCCCCAACCCTGAGCCTCAGTTGGGGGAAGGGGCTGACAAGGACCTCTTTTCTTCCAAGCTCAGGACGCCATGCTCAGTGGGATCCTCTTCTCTGTCCTGGGCCCTGCTTGGCATCTGGGACTCTTGGTCTCTGAGATAGGAGACACTTAGGGAGCAGAAAAAAAGGACCAAGGTTCTAGAGGTTGATTTATGGCTTCAGAAAGGCACCAGGGCCACAGAATGTGCACAAGGGCATTCTAGTCAATATATTGACTTTTCAAAGGGGCCTCTGTAAACACAAACGGTTCTGGGCTTTAGCTACCTGTGTCTCTTGATGGCTTTGGATGAAACCAGAGAGGGAAAATGCCACCCTGAGGGAGCATTCCTTCACCTCTCCCACCCTAAACTTACAGATGTGGAGACCAGCCAGGACCCAGAGAGGAAAAGGGACTTGCTCAAGGTCACACAGTTGAAGGAGAACCACCAGAATCTCCTAAGCCCATGGCCACGAGGTTCTGCGCCTCCAGCTTTCTCCCCACTTTCCTCACCCCTGCCCCTTGGGGGAGGAAGTCTCTGGCACTGCAGGGTTATTTCCTGAGTTGGCGGCACTGATAATAATCCCTGAAGTGCAGTACACACCAGGCACCATGCTAAACAAGTGTCTTAAAGTCCATTCTGACTCATAGTGACTCTCTATAAGGTTTCTGAGGAGCGGTTGGTGGATTTGAATCACTGGCCTTGTGGTTCAAACTGACTTTATGGTCTAGTGCTTAACCTACAGCACCACAGCAAATTATATAATCCCCAAAACAACTTTATGAGGATGATCATCATTACCCCCATTTTACAGGTGAGCAAACTGAAGCACAATACAGTTAACTGAGCTACCCAACATTACAGAGTTAGTAAGCAGTGACAGTGAGAGGCCACATCGGGCACCCTTCTGCACCAGGTGTATGATGGCAGAGGGCTTCTCAGAGGTGGTGACACGGGAACCTTCTCCCTGTGACTGGCTCACAAAAGTAGCTGGCTAGGGAGTCTGTCCTTCCCTTCTTATCAGGCTGAGGTCTTGGGCAGAGGGCATGGCAGAGGGCAGAGATGTATACCTCCCCACCCCCACCCCCCAAATAATCGCTATCAATAATACTTAAAAAACATTTTCTGGGCTTGCTCCAATTTTGTGAGCCACACATAATCAAAGAATAAGAAACCTTTTTCTCTGGGATTGTCCCCTGCCCAGGCTCTATTCCATGCAGTCAGTGGTAGCAGAGAGGGGCAGGACCTCCAAGGCACACCTATTCAGTTGAGTGAAAATATGATCACAGGTGGGTTCACCAAGAATTAGTGACCATCCAACAGGATGACCAGAGTGGATGCTGACCAAACCAAATTCCCAGAGCAGTGGGGAGAGGCCTGAGGCCTGCTGTCCTTAAGCTGCCCACCCCCCGTCTTCAGGAAATGCTCTTAGAAAGCCTGAACGAACAGCGTCAAGGTCTGGCACACAGCCCCTCCTCATTTACTCTCTGCTGTGCTCATCCCTACCTGTTCTGCTTACTGTGGCCCCATTGGACATCTGAAACTCTCATTTAACATTTTCTGGACTCAGTTTTCCCTACAGGCCTCTCTACGGGCCAGGGTCAGGATGCGCTGGCTCTGAGTCCGGCTTTTCAGCTTCTTAGCTAAGTTCTTGTTGTTGTTGTTAAGTGCCGTCGAGTTGGTTCCGACCCATAGCGACCCTGTACAGGGTTTCCAAGGGTGAAATCTTTACGGGAGTAGAAAGCCTCATCTTTCTCCCGCGAAGCGGCTGGTAGTTTCGAACCGCTGACCTTAAGGTTCACAGCCCGATTCGTAACCACTACACTACCAGAGCTAAGCTCTTAGGAGCAAGAAATGAGGTCCCACAGCAAAAAGGATTCTGTGAACTGTGAATACTATGCACATACACAGGGTTGTGACTTTCCTATGTTACTGTTGTAGTTGTTAAGTTCCGTCGACTTGGTACTAACTCATAGAGACCCTGCATAGGATTTCCAAGCAGTGGCTGGTGGGCTTCAACTGCTGACCTAGAGGTTAGCAGCCCAGTGCCTATTCTACGGTGCCACAGCACGACTCCAATTTTCATCTGTCTGTCTATTTCTAAGCAGCACATCTGATCCTAGATTTAAGAAGACAGCAGGCCCGGGAAGCTTGAGAGCCCTTCACCGGTGAAGGAGATGGTTAGGAGAGGGGAGGCCAGTGTGTGCATGTTGCTAACACTAAGAGTCCCGGCCCTGGCATGCCTTCCAGAAACACTGCACTTCCTTTGGGATGCCACCACTTAATGCATGAGCCCGCTGCCCCGTCTCCAGCTGAGGTCAGAAACCTGGAGGAGGAGAGGAAGGGAGGAAGCAGGACTCAGGTCAGAGGGCAGATCCTCAACCACAGCCCTTCACACTGTTGCTCTGAGTGAGCAGCAGCTGACTGCAGGACCCTGGCACCAGGGTCAAACTCTGCTCACAACCCCTCAACACAATGCTGTGGAGTCAGGTGTGACACCTGACTACGTGTTACGGAGGAGAACTGAGCTCTGCAGGGTTTGCTTGGCTGTCATCTTTATGGAAGCCAACCTCCAGGCCTTTCTTCCGCGGTATGACTGAGTGGGTTTGAACTTCCGACCTTTCAGTTAGTGTTGTTAAGTGCTGTCGAGTCAGTTCTGACTCACAGCAATGCAGTACAGAGTTTCCCAGTAGCGAATGGAGAGTTTGAACTGCCAATTCTTGTGGTTCAAGTAGACCTTACAGTCAGTCCTGCGCTGATCTTACAGTTGTTATTACTGTTAAGTGCCTTGGAATTGGTTCCGACTCATAGAGACCCTGTATAGGGTTTCCAAGGAGAGGCAGGTGAACCATGAAACCCATTTGTGCCACCCAGGGAGAGCTCCCAGGGCAGGGCAAAATGAGGTCTCACTAGCATAAAGGGTAGCTACCTGTCCTGGGTCCTGTACTAAACAGAAATTCCCAACACAATACAGAGGGTATTTCCTTTGCTGGTGGCGAGTCAGTCCCCATACTACACAGAGCTATTTATACACAAGCACACCACAGCCATGCCCATAAGCATATTGAACAACCCCCCCCAACACACACACCCAAGCATACACATATGGCCATATACATCTCACATCCTCATATACACAAGGCACAACACTCCCAGCGCACATGCGTGCGCTCACACACACACACACACACACACACACACACTCCTCCTGCACACATTGGCACACACTCCACCTCCACACACCTAACACCCCAACACAACACCACACCTACCCTCACCCCTCACCTCGCACTACACACTCCCACCTCTGCCTACCTCCTTAATACCCACTCTCACCCCTCATCCCTATACACACTCTCACACCCACAAGCTCGCCTTCCTGGAGAGGAAGCTGTGAGGAGCTGGGGGCAGCCTGTTTGGGGAAGTGAGAAGGGGGGGTGGCCCGGTACGTTCACTAGTTAGGCAGTGGCGTGAGAGCTGCCATGGCTTCAGAAACGGGGGCAGAGGCAGAAGGGGCGCGGGCACCGGGTGAGAGGGGCTGAGGCTGAGGAGAACTGTGGGAAGTAACCCGCTGCTACGGTAGCGCTGAATCAAACCCACAAGCTGTGGCGATGCTAATCAGGCAGCTTTGTCAAAAAGGGTAAATTCGGGAGCTTCCAGCAACTCGCAGCTTTGGGAGAGAAGGAAGAGGAAACAAAAGGGTTTGGGAGACGGCGAGCAGGGAGGCAATTTATGCCTACACTCCTGCAAACGTTTAGGCCTCCTGATAACCGGGAACCTGGAGGAAGGGGCGCCTCCATCGCGGACCTGTGGCTTTGAGCGCTCAGCAGCAGTTGGGCGGCCGGCTCCCTCGGCCGGCTCCCTCAGCCAACCAGAGTTCCTACCTGCCCCGAAGGGCGGATCCAGCTTGTCCCTCCCAACTCACAGTGGGGAGCCGAGGCCAGTTCTGGGACATCGGTCTTCTCACAAAACGCCCAGAGGTGGTACTCACTTGATTTGTCTAACCAAAATGCGTCCCTCAGCACCCAGCTACGCACAGGTCCAGAGGGGGCGCCCCAGCCTCAAAATTCAGAAGCCAAGCCAAAAGGGTGGGGCACACGGATTCCGGGCCTTCAGAAAATGCCCTCTCTGTGTACTACTGCAATTACGGTATTTTCCACTTCCTTTCACCATACTTATTCACAGTTATTGCTGAGCAAATAAATTCCAGAAACTGGTCTATATGGAGAAGAACATGGCATCGGTACTGAAAGAAAATTCATTAACAACCTACAGTACGCAGATGACAACCTTGATTACTGAAAATCAAGAGGACTTGATGTACTTATTGATGAAGATCAAAGAATATATATAGCCTTCAGAATGGACTGCATCTCAAAATAAAGAAAGCAAAAATCCTCACAACGGGAAAATAAGCAACATCATAATAAATAGAGAAAAGATTGACATTATCATTGTTGTTGTTATGTGCTGTAGAGTCAGTTCCGACTCATAGAGACCCTTTACAGGGTTTCTGAGGCTGTAAATCTTTAAAGGAGCAGAAAGCCTCATCGTTCTCCTGCAGAACAGCTGGTAGTTTCCAACTGCTGACCCAGAGGTTAGCAGCCCAATTCGTAACCACTATGCTACCAGAGCTCCTTGAAGTTATCATAGACTTCATTTAATTTAGATTCAAAATCGACACCCATGGAATCAGCAGTCAACCAATCAAGCATATTGCATTGGGCAAATCTGTTGGAAAAGTTATCTTTAAAGTGTCATAAAGCAAAGATGTCACTTTGAGGACTAAGGTGTGCTTGACCCAAGCCATGGTATTTTCAGTCACTTCACATGTACATGAAAGAAGGACAGAGAATAGGAAGACTGAAGAACTGATGCACTGGAAGACCGATGTGTTGGCAAAGAATATTGGAAGCACTACGGACTGCCAGAACGACAAACAAGTCTATCTTGAAAAAAAAGTACAGCTAGAATGTTCCTTAGAAGCGATGATGGAGACACTTTCTCTCACACACTTTGGACATTTGTCAGGAGGGACCAATCCTGGAGAAGGACATCATGTTTGCTAAAGTAGAGGGTCAGCAAGAAAGAGCCTGACCCTTCAGACAGATTGACTGCAACAATGGGCTCAGATGTAGCTACAACTGTGCAGAAGGTGCAGGACCGGGTGTTTTGTTCTGTTGTACAGAGGGTTGGCTAAGAGTCATAACCAACTAGATGAAACTTAATGATTTTCCTTTTTTAAACAAAAAACCCCAGAAAGTCACAGAACACACTTGTTTGGTTTCATTTTGCCTTCACAGCTTTAATGACTCCATTTGTGGAAGCTGTTTAGAAAACCGGTGAGGAGGAGGAGAAAGTCAGAAGCACTAGCCCTGGGGCTCCCTACCCACCATCCTGTCAATGCAGTAGTTTCCCTCAACACCCCCAACTCAGTTCCAGAACCACAGGCCTCTAGTTCCAGCCCAGGACCACGCCCCCCCCCCACTTTTCCTGCATGCCTTAAGTGGGCTACTTTCCAAATGCTTAGCCTCAGGGAGAGACTGCAGGACTGTCCATCAGCATCACTGACCTTGTCCCTAATCACTTGGAGTAGAGGGGGGCCACTTCTCCCCTGGCCCCATCCCTAAAGTCTAGGAAGTTCACAACCATCTTCAGAAGGCATTTGTGGCTATGACGATAGGAGGTGGGAGGCAACCCCCATCTTAGACTCAGCAGCTAGGAACAGGATCACACAGAACTTGTGGTACAGGAGAAACTCCACAACAAAATATGTTGGGATAAACAGCCCCCCCCCCCCCAAAGCTTCAAAATCAGGAATAAAAACACATCTGTCCCTGACTCTACAAATGAGTGTGGAGCTGTAAAATGCTAACAGGAAGCTGGAATGGTTCTTTGTCTTTGTTGTTATTTGAGGTACCTCAAGATTGGTGGTTCAAGCTTACCAGCCATTCCTCCAGCCACTCCTCAGAAACACTCTACAGGGTCACTGTGAGCCAGAGCCAACTCAATGGCACTTAACAACAACAAATTTCAGTATTCATTCCTGATCCCAGGTAGGGCAGTTACCTATTGAGACGTAGATGAGCTGCTGAGCTACCTTCCTCGGGGTACCGCCTATTCTCAGCTTCACTTTGGACCTTAGGCCTCTCCTCCCCTGTTCCACCTCTCCTGGGTCCCTGTGCCCAGCTCACCCTTCTTTTTGCCATCCTGCTCTAAGTCCCAGCCCTTTCTAGTTACCAAGCTGCCCTTTCCTTTTAGCTGTCCAGCTTACGTGGCACCTGATTTCATAATCTTAACACCAGATTCTCAACAGTCAATCCACATCCCAAATGCAACGAAGGGCCCAGAAGGCTTTGACAAAGGTTTATCGGGTTTGAGTTCAAATCTCAGCTCTGAATTCCCATGTGACCCGGGACAAGTCAGAACCTGTCCCATAGTTTCAACTGCTAAATAAGTAGGTTAGAAAGGAGGGGAGGACATAGTTTTTCCTGCTGAATTCCCTGTTTGGGGGGAGGGGAAGGAGGAATAAGTGAGATTACAGATAATATTCTTCCCCTGCAGTGGGACTTTCATGAAAAAGTCCATTAAGATGCTGTGGATTTTTTCCCCATTTGTTTAAGTGAGATAGGTGTTTGCTATAGTGTGAAGAGCAACAAGGATGGAGCACCCCCCCCCCCACACACACACCTCCTAAGTAGAGGCACTAGGAAAACTCTGATTTTAATTGCACTTTAAAAAGAAGTGTTATCAAGACCCCTCAGCTCCTTCTCAACCACCCCAGCCAGAGGCCAAGGAAAGGCTCATTAAAAACTCCAGGAAGGGTGGAAGGGTGCAGTGGGGGAGCTTCCCAGGGCCAACTCGGGCTTTTGAAGTGTTCTCTTCTAGCCAGTTGCTTGCTGACATCTCCTTCTCAGAGTATGGGCTCTTATGGTTCCAGTTTTGATTTTTCCATCATCAAACTTTCCAGTTTAAAAAACAATGTTATAAAACAGGCTCATTTCCATATTCACCGAGGTAGGGGAAGAAAAGGAGAGGTGCCAGCTACTTGTGGGGAGCTTGGGCACCCCCCCCCACACACACAAAAGAACCCCCTTCTGTGGAGACAACTTTCCTGGCCTGAGATTAATCTGAGGCTCAAGGCAGGAATAAATAGGGCTGTGAGAAGAGGATCTCATGTGCTCTAAAGAGCCTGGCTATTGGATAGGAGCTCTGCTACCAAATCAAGATTTGGGGAAAGCCAACACTCTGGCCTTGATTTTCCCCATCAATGAAATGGGGCTAGAAAAAAAATGAAAGAACCACTGGGAACCCCCCCCCAAAACAAACAAACAAACAAACAAACAAACAAAAAAACACTGCAAAAGAAAGATGTTCTCATGTGTCTGCGGCATTGGAGAAAAGGGATTGTGTAGGATGAAAGGGCATATTCTTCCACCCCATGGTTGCTAAGGGTCACACACCACACATTCTGGGCAAAGGAAAGGTTGAAGGCAGACCCCACCAGCTGATCGCTCTACAGGCTGGTGGGCAGGCAGTCCCTGCCAGGCTAAGTAATGAGCATAATTCCAATACCAGCTCTGCTCACTAGTGAGAAATCAAAGCTGGGTATTAGAGACCATTTCTAGCTGGGCACCATTCCTGCTCAAATCCATCAAAGCTCTGGGCCTGGGGTTTCTTCTGGGGAAGGTGGGGGCTGGATGCTTTGTTAAGCAGGAAAGGCAGGCCACCTCCAGCCCTCCTGGAGAACTCTAGGCCAACCAGTCTTGTCTTTCTTCTGCCTACCCAAATCCGCCCCCCACCCCATCCCCAGTAACCTCAGTATTCATTTCTGATCCCACTGGCCTGCTGGTACAAAAACTGCTTCCCAAGACCCAGGCGTGCCCATGTACCATTTACCAAGACTTCGCCCAAAGCTTTAATCACCTCCCCTCAAACACCTTCAAACCAGAAACCAACACCCTAGCCCAGCACCTCCCACATCCAATTGCACCCTTTAAACAAGGCTGGTCACTCAGCAGCCTGCCCCCACCCCCATCATTACCTTCCAGCTTCAAAACACTGCTTTAAATACCAGAGTCTGCCCAAATCATAATTAACTTGGATCAAATGATTGAATTTCGTAACTTTGCAGAACAGGGCTGGAAAAAAAAAATAGTGGGGGATGTGCTAGAACTCAACCCTCACTCTTGGGCCGTGGGAAGCACCAATTCCTGAGTGAGGGATGATCTTTGGCTATTGGGGGAAGGGAAGTCAAAATCTCAACAGAAGATGCTGGGGGGGGGGGCGGTCTGCGTCATCTCCCACTTTCTACATCAGCTCTCCTGCCCCATTCTCAAGTCTCAACTCACAGGGACACCCTGAGAGCTACTCTGGCCATCCACCTCACCAAAGAAAGGTTATGCCCACATACACAGTCAGCGACGCCTTGTCCAGCTGATGGACAAATGAGACACGCACACATCCAAGGCGAAATAGGAGTCTAGGGGTCTCATTTTAGGAGCTCATCAACCCCTTTAAGATAGCCTGCTCTGTCTGTCCAGAGGCTAGCATACCTCAACTAGGGAAACTCCTTAGGATCCACTATATACATACAGCACCCAGAAAAAAATCCGTACAGATCTGTGAGCCCACCATATTGGGGAAAGCTGTGTGTCTGGATTTGACCTTCCCCCCTTCAACTGTCAAAGCCCTTCAATCTGACCTCCTCCGGTTGGTGGAGAGCGACCCGAGCTTTCCACACTCCCCAGATCTACAGCTCTCTCCAGTCTGAGGACTGGAGCCTGTGAAGCGCGCAGGAGCCTGAGCGAGTCGGGACGCGGAGTAGGAAGTTGCTGGCGAACTGCAGCCAGCGTTCACCTGGCCCGCGCAACAGCTTTTTTTCTTCCCTGGCGCTGTAGCCAGGAACGCGAGGAGCCAGGGAATCCCCAGGAAGCAGATCCTCCCAGGAGCCCAGACCCCCAACTCAGATACCCTATTCCAGGAAAAAGAAGCTAATCCTTCCAGGAGGGCTCAGGAAGTTTTGGGCTTATTTTAACCACCTAGGCTGCGCTCCAGCCCACTTTAGAGGGGCCGAGAAACCTGCCTTCTAACTTGTACGCCCATACCGCTTTGTCGGTGGGCTCCAGAGAGATGAAAGACCACCTCAACTTCGGGATGGAGTGAGGCGCAGGGGTCCCCTCGTCTCCCGCCCTTATGTCCAGACGCTCCCTACCTGCAAGGCTCAGCCTCGGGTGCCAGCAGAGTAGCAGCGCCAGCAGCAGCGCGCCCCGTGCTCCGCTCCCGGCCCACATGCTCCCGCAGCCCGGCTCCGGCGCCTCTCCCCCGGGGCTCTCTCCCTGGCCCCAGCCTCGCCGTCGCCGTCTCCGCCGCCGGCGCCTCCTCCTCGCCGTCTTCTCCGGCACCCGGCAGCGCCAGCCCGTGCCCTCCGTGGAGGCAGCGGCAGCCACGCTGCGCGCAGGGCCGTCCGGCGCTCGGAGCGCGATGGGTGTCTCAGTGCTGTGCGGGCTCCGGAGTTCCGAGTGCTCCGCGGACTCCGGTGCCCTGGCTCTGAAGTTGCGCGGCCGAAAGTGAGTGCACTCAGCGGTGCGCGTAGCGGCCGGCGCCGGGCAGTCTGAGCCCCTCTGCGTGCCTCTCCGCGCCCTTGCCGCCGCCTGCGGCTCCGGCGCCTTCGCCGGCCCTAGCCGCCTGCCACAATGCCGAACGCTTCGGCAGGATAGCCGTAGAGAGTCTGGGAGCTGAGGGAAAACCGAGGCGGGGCGGGGTCTGAGCCGGCGAGGGCGGAGCTGGCTGGGGTAGCCTAGAGGGGGAACCCAGCATTCGACTGAGTGAGGCCGCTACTGAGCTTGGGGCCCCTTAGGGGGGGATGCTCGGAAGACGCAGCGCCCAGCACTTTGGAAAACCAGGTTGCTGAAGCAAGACTGGAAACGGAGTATGCACATGTTTCCGAAAACTGAGGAAATACAGCTGGTCTCCAATTTACGACAGGGTTTCCATTGGACTAGTCTTTGGAAAGCCGTTTATCCTTTATTATTAAGTTTTTATTTCATTGTTAATATCTTTATAAATCTGATCTTCAAACATCTCCGAATGAACATTAAAAACCGATAACATCAGCAAATGACATACTGTAGTATCGTATGTCTTACTTATTACTAATGATTAATTGTAAACAAACAAACAAACAAAAAACCCAGATAGGTAGTGAGTACAGCTCTGCGTAACTCAAACGTTGTCATCAATTGGGAACTGTCTGGACATCTTTGCCCAACCTTTGACAAGACTATGTCAGTCTTCTCTGCTTGAACTCAGGACTCTTGCTCTACCCTCCACATGTGAGGATTGTTTAAGAAAACACACACACACAACTCCTGAAATGAGAAAAATCTCAAACATTGAAGCCTTGTTTAAGCTAGGGTTGATTGTTAAGTATGTACATTTGAGCATAGTTTTGGATTATCCCAATGATCTTTAACATCTAATTTGCCCTATGATCTTGGGCAGAACTGTTTGCAGACACTTTTGAGTCTGATCTAAATAGACCCAGTGTGAACTTGGACTCTACCCCTTACCTGCTGTGTTACTTGGAACAACTTACTTAACCTTTCTGATGCTCCCTTCCTTGTCATCTGTAAAATGGAGAATACTAATACTAACTATCATAGGGACTTGTAGCAGTGAATGAAAAACTATGTGTGGAAGCTGCTCTACAAATGCTAACAATCTGTCTTACCAAGATTCTCCCCTTCCTGACCCATCTGATTCCTGGGGGAAAAGTCCTAACCACCAAGGGTGGCAAAGAAGCATGTGGCATCTTGGGACTGAAATCCAGAGATATCCAAAGGGGTAGATCAGCTAACAGTGATCTGCTAGAGATGGTATTATGTACCAGGTACTAGGTTAGGCACTTTATCTGCATCATCTCAGATAATCCTTAGACTAGCCCTCTGATGTAAGTCTCATTTGTATTCCCATTTTACAGAGGAGGAAATTGAAACACAGAAGCTGCAAAGCCTTTTGCTCAAAATCAGACAGCTTTGACTGAATGACTGAGTGAGTAGTTGGGAGAAGTGGGAGGGGGAAAAGAATCTGAAAGAAACCCGGTAATCTAAACTGGGTCGAGACTGGATTCTAAGTAGGCGCTCTTCCTGTTTGTCCATCTCCATGGGGGAGTGGGCCTTCTGCCAGCAGCCAACAGGAATGCCCCTTTCATCCAGCCCTGGTTTGTTTACTACTGGGATAACGGCAGGGACTGCCCAGTACCCTCCACCTCTGGAGCATCAGGGAGATGTGGTAGAAGTACTCTCTTTTCCAGTCTTCTCTAGCTGGGAACCCAGGATCCAGAGGGTGGAGTGAGTGGGACTTCCATGGAAAAGGACTTTGCCAATTGTGACTGATCCTTGGGGACAAAGATGGGTAGGTTGTTTTCACTTAGGCCTGGGGTAGCCCAGGTAAAGGTATGGGTCAGAGAGTCAATAGCTCATCACACCCAGACACATCCACCCATCCACGGAACTGCAAGAGTGCATGCATACACACACACACACACACACACACACACAGACACTCTCTCTCATCTTGAGAGATCAGAAGGCCAGTAGGAGATGAAATTTTTTTCAGAAAAGTTCCAGTCCTTGGGACTTTGCTGTTAGGCAGAAATTGTACCCGGCAGGCCCTTCTAGTCCAAGTGTCAGATTTCATGGCTTTGTTTGATTCCTGGCTGCAGGGGGTGTGGGGGGGTATGGTAATGCAACAAAAGGGGAGAGCAGTCATTTCTCCTACCAGTCCTGGTCTGACTTTGCTCCAAAGCTTACAAACTCTTTCAACTCTTGAAATGTGCCCATGGGAGCCTACTAGGACCAGTTTTTCCTCCAGCACCAATGTGGGGGACTCCTGCTTCCTTTACCCCCCCCCCCCACCATTGCACTAAGTTTGCCTCAAAGAATGCTCTAAGACTGTACCTTCTCTAGCTACCTGCAGCTAAGCAACCCCTCTGCAGATATGGTTCCTCTCCAGCCCATGCAGGCATCTCAAAAGCTGGTCCCCAGCTAGCTCCTGAGAGGGGGATTCAGAGGAAGTCAGTTTACTCTGAATCCCTGTCTTCTCCTAGGATGGGAGAAAAACGGCCCTTTGGGATAAACCATTGGAGTATGGGATCCAGGCTTAACAGGGGTATTCCCAAACAGTGTCTGGGGCCTCGCAGCCAAGGGGTCCTTCTGTAAGTTAAGAAACAGAATTTGGTGGTCAGTGCCTTGAAGGTAGGATGCTGTCTTTCATGTTCAGTATATATCAAGTGCCTACCATGGTTTCTGACTCATAATGGGGATCTAATCAATATTGGTTAAGTGGATACTTTAAGGTGGAGGGAGGAGGAGCTACTGGTCAAAGGGCCTTATGATCTTGTTCCACAGAGAGCCCAGGAAGGAGTCTCCCACCCTACCCCCTAAGCTAGAATTGGGAGAGTTTTGTGTAACTTGCCATGAAGTCGCTCTGACTCATGACTACCTCATGTGTGTCAGAGTAGACCCGGAGGCTCTCTCTGGCTAATTTTTTGGACGAAGATATATATGCCTTTCTTCCAAGGTGCCTTTAGGTGAACTGAACCGCCAACATTTCTGTTAGCGTTGGAGCACATTTTAGCCACTTCACTACCCAGAAACTCCCTATGTAAGGTGGTGTGGTTAAGTGCCATCAAGTTGGTTCTGACTCAGAGTGACCCTATATAGGGTTTCCCAGGCGTGACTGGGGTTGGGGGGGGTTGAACCCCAACCTTGTGGTAAGCAGTCCAGTGCTTATCCTGCAACGTCACACCAGCCAATACAGCTATTTTGAAAACATACTACTTTGAAAGCAGTCCCTGAGCCAGACGCTTCTACCCTTCTCCCAATTTGCCACCAGCAGGACGAGGGTAGGAATCTGGAGCCAAGCTGAGTCAGGCTGTCTTACCTATTGGGAAACCAAGTATCAGTTTCCTAAATTGTCAAACAGAAATAATAACAACAACATCATAAGATTAAGAAGAAGAACATAAAGCCCCTAGACTAGCTAAATAAAAGCTACTTGTTTTATAAAGATGATTTAAAAGCAGCACTAAGGATGCCTTGCAGGGAATGACCGACATTCGGTTAGGCTCCTCCTAAACGGGCGCCGCGTTTCAGATCGGTGCCACTAGGCGGCGCCCTGCAGCTTACGTCTCTCTCGCAGCAGCTACAGCCTCCTTCCCTCCAAGGCGAGGTATCTGTCAGGGAGCCCCAAGCCACACCCTGCCTGAGGTCCTCAGGATCCGGGAGATGTTGAGGAGGCGGCTCTGAGACGACTGGCTTTACCGAATCTTGGGTAGGAAGGAGTTCCACTTCCCTCTCTATTCCTCGCTAGCCCAAATGTCTGAGCATTGAAGAGAGGAGGAGCCTAAAGTTGAAGTCATTATCTCTTTACCTTAGTAAAATTTTTACTGAAGTTCACGGTAAGCGCTTCTAATGCATCAACTACTGTTTTAAGCCCTTTGTGTGCTGGCAATAACCATATAGGGGCAGATCTGTTGTTACCACGTTTAACATATGAGTGAACTGAGGTTCAGAGCCTAAAGTCTCACCTAGTAAACTTGCAGTGAGAATTCAAATCCAGACAGAAAGAACCTCAAGCTTGTACTCCTTTCTTTGAGATAGAATTCAGGTTAACAGGAACACATGGTTTTAATGATTTTAAAGAAAACAATCCATTATCTCATTCCTGAGCATTGTCATCACCCCAAAAGGAAATCCCCGTCAGTCTCCATTCCTTCCTCCTTCCAGCCCCTGGAAACCACTAATCCTCTTTCTGTCTCAATTTGTCTATTCTGGAGGTTACATGTTGTTTTTAAGTGCCTGGAGTCAGTTCTGACTCATAGCGACTCTGTATATGGTTTCTGGGGGCTGTTTGTGGAAGCTGAGAACCTCATCTTTCTCCTGTGGAGCAACTGGTGGGCTTGAGCCACTGACCTTGTGGTTCGCAGTCCAGTGCTTATCCTCTAAAGCCACCACGCTCTAGAAGGAAGCCAGAAATAAAAGTCCACATATTGTATGGCTGTGGAACAGACTGTCAACTGCTGATATGCAAGTTCAGGCTAAAGCTAAAGAAAAGTAAAATAGGTCCACAAGAGCCAAAGTATGACCTTGAACATATTCCTCCTGAATTTAGAGATCATGTCAAGAACAGATTGTATGCTTTAGACACCAAAGACCAGAAGAGTTGTGGGTGACACAGGAAGAAAGCAAATGGTCTCTGAGAAGACAAGAAAGAAGGAAAAGACCAAAATGGATGTCAGGAGACCTTGAAATGTGCTCTCCAGCATAGAGACGCTAAAGCAAATGGAATAAATAAGGAGGTAAAAGAGCTGAACAGAAATTTTCAAAGGTCAACTTGAGAAGACAAAGTCAAGTATTATAATAAAACGTGCACAAACCTGGAGTTAAAAAACTCAAAGGGAAGCACATGCTCAGCATTTCTCAAGCTGAAAGAATTAAATAAAATTCAAGCCATGACTTGCAATATTGGAGGATTCTATGGACAAAATATTGAATGATGCAGAAAGCATCAAAAGAAGATGGAAGGAACATGCAATCACTGTACCAAAAAGAAATGGTTAATGTTCAACCATTCCAAAAGGTAGCATATGATCAAGAGTCAATGGTACTGAAGGAGGAAGTCCAAGGTGCACTGAAGGCATTGGCAAAGAACAAGGCACTAGGAATTGATAGAATACAAATCGAAATCTTTCAACAAACTGATGCAGCACTGGAGACACTCACCCATCTATGCCAAGAAATTTGGATGACAGCTACCTGGCCAATTGATTGGAAGAGATCCTATTTGTGCCAGAAAGGTGCCCCAATGGAATGCGGAAATCATTGGACAATATCATTAATATCACATTTAAGTAAAATTTTGCTAAAGATAATTCAAAAACAGCTGCAGCAATATAATGACAAGGAACTGCCACAGGTTCAAGCTGGATTCAGACAAGGATGTGGAATGAAGGATATCATTGCTAATGTCAGATGTATTTTGGCTGAATGCAGAGAATACCAGAAAGATGCTTACCTGTGCTTTATTGACTATGCAGAGACTTTAACTCAAACTCATCTGTTCTCATGATAAGCTACGGACAACATTGTAGAGAATGAGTATTCCAGAACACTTCATTGTGCTCATGAGGAATCGATACATAGACCAAGAGGCAGTTGTTCGAATAGAACAAGGGAACATTGAATGGTTTAAAATGAGGAAAGGACTGCACCAGGGTTGTAATCTTTCACCATACTTATTCAATCTGTATGTTGATCCAATAATGCGAAAAGCTGGATTATATGAGGGAGAAGATGGCATCAAGATTTGAGGAAGACTCATTAAACAACTTGTGACATAAAGATGTTTCCTGAAAGTGAAGAGAACTTTTAAATATTTACTGATGAAGATCAAAGACCACAGCCTTCAGTTAATCCTCGGTGTAAAAAAACAAAAATCCTCATGATGAATGGAGAAAAGAGTAAAGCTGTGAAATACTTCATTTTTTTTCTTGGGCCCACTAGTAACATTTGTGGAAACAGCATCAAGAAATCAAATGAAGTATTTATTGTATTAGGCAAATCTGCTGCACAAGACCTTTTTAAAGTGTTCAAGGGCAAAGACGTCAGTTTGAGGACTAAGGTGTGCCTGACCCAAGCCATGGTATTTTCAATAGCCTCGTATGCATGTGAAAGTTAGACAATAAATAACGAAGACCATAGGAGAACAGATGAGTTTGAGTTAAGGATTTGAGAAGACTCCCAGAATAACAAGTAAATGTGTTGAAATACATACAGCCACGCTTCTTAAAAGCTAGGATGGTGAGACTTTATCTCTCATACTTTGGACTTGTTGTCAGGAAGGACTGATACCTGGTGAGTTCATGCTTGGTAAAGTGGAAGGTCTGCAAAAAAAGGGAAGAGCCCCAAACAAGATGGACTGCCACAGTGGCGTCGGCAGTGGGCTCAAGTGTAACAATTGTGAGTTGGGCACAGGAGTGGGCAGTGTTTCATTCTGTTGTGCATAGGATCACTATGAGTTGGAACCAACTTAATGGCATCTAGAAATAACAACAGTATTGTACAACTGGGCATTTATATATAATTTCCAGGATAGATAAAGTCTCTGTAGATGTGTGTATCCTGGATATTACATATAAATGTCCAGTCATACAATATGTGGCCTTTCATATCCGGCTTCCTTCACTTAGCATTGTTTACAATGCACATAGATATTGTAGCATGCATCAACACTTCACTCTTGACTATAATGGGATAATATTTTTGTGTCATGTTGTGTTTATTCATTCATCAGTTGATGGCATTTGGGTTGTTTCCACTTTTGGACTATCATACGATAATACAGCTCTGAACATTTGTGTACAAATTTTTGTGTGCATATAATTTCAAATCCCTAGGATATATTTAGTAGTTTATCACTACTAAATTCGATGACAACCCTCCTCCTCCCCCCCTACCCCTCCTTCATCATTTCTCTGTCTACCTTTCTCCCAGGAGAGCATTCACATTTGTGGTCAGGCAGAATAAGAGTGGTTAGGACCAGACAGTGTTTTGTTCTGTTGTGCATAGGGTTCGTAAGTGCCAGAACCAACTTGGAAACCCTATACAGGGTCGCTATGGGTCAGAATCAACTCAGTGGCACTTTACAACATCTGATCTACAAGGAGTCCCTGGGTGGTGGAACAGCTAATGTTCTGTGCTGCTAACCTAAAAGTAGAAGATTTGAGTTCATCAGCAGGTGTCTTGGAAGAAAGTCCTGGTGATTTCAGCTGTTGAAACTCTGTGGAGCACAGTCCTACTTTAGCACACAGAAGATTGCTGCATGTGTAGCAATGGCAACTAGTTTATGTACACAAGCCTTGGAGTCAGCCCCATATGGGTTCAAATTCTGGTTCTGTTCTGGACGTCACTGTCTCTGAAAGTACCTCCATCTGTGGTTAGCAGTTGAGGAATGAGAAGCTCTTAGCTTTGAGACTGCTATTGTTATGAGTACTGCCATCCCTATTCACGTCTACTTTTTCCTAGCCCCTCACTTACTTAGCTGTGAGGTAAAGGTGTGAGGGTTAATGGAGGGGATTTGGGGCAAGTAAGTCTGCTGCACAAGACCTTTTTAAAGTGTTGAAGAGCAAAGATGTCAGCTTGAGGACTAAGGTGCGCCTGACCCAAGCCATGGTATTTTCAATAACGCATGTACAGTGAATAAGGAAGACCGTAGAAGAATTGATGCTTTTTGGCTTGAAAGGGGAAAAAGAGAGGGATAATGTTAGGATGCTTGGCTGTATTTTGGATCTTGGTCTCCCTTGCCTACCATTGTGAAGTAGATACTTGAGGGGGAGGGGGGGACAGCCAGAAACATCACAACAGAAAACATTTGGGCCCGTATCCAGCCTATAACTAACTGGAATACCAGGGGGGTCGGGGAGGGGGGCTGGAAACTACCCAGACCCAAAATGGTGGGGGGACTATGATAGCATGGACAGATGGAGTGGCTGGGGACATGGGACTCAGGGAGGGAGAGGAGCTGCTTGCTGACAGCCAGAGTGGGGGGGGGGAAGGCTGTGGGGTATATCCTTTGATGCATGGAGGGAATTTTAATCATTGCAATGAAATGAAATACCACGGGATGAATGTGAAGCTGAAGTGGGACAGAGGCAAATAATGATGTAAGCAAAACTTTGGAACATCAGGGCTCTGGGATACAGAGATTGAGACATGGTTTGAATGGGGGAAAGGGAAGAAATAATGTTAAGATGCTTGGCTGTCTGTTGAATCTTGGTTCCCCTGGCATACTGCTATAAAATAGATACTGGAGGGGGAGAGAAAGGAATAGCCAGAAATACCACCATAGAAAGTTTGTAAGTCCGTCTTCTGCCTATAACTGATTCGAATACCTAAAATGGTGATACAACATGCCCAGCAAAGGAGACTTCCTGCAGAGCCTCTGCATTACACAAGACCATAGGTGGAATCCTGAATAGCATCCAGAATCTTCTGAGGGGAAATTTCCACTTGAAAGGACAAGCAGACCAGCCTGGAGTGGCCAGAAGAACAGAAGATACTTCCTGAAAGAAAGATTGACAGGAAAAATACAAAACAATATAGGCAGGCCGACTGGTTACTACAAGAACAAACAAGTGGCTCACCCAGGAGACATCAAGGCAAGTGGTTGGGTCCCCTTCAGGGCAAACCCCCTTCTAAGACTAAGGCTCAATGGGAATGCATGCTCTTAGTGGTGACCAAGTTCATCATCGATAAGTGGAAGTGAGGGAAAAACAGCAATGAAGTTGCGAGCTAAGCCCTACAATGCTCAATAGACTCCTGTGAACCTGGATGGAGACCTGGTTGGCCAGCAGTGTGCCAAGTCCAGGGGACTCTTGGACCCTGAGTCAGTGACATAGCCACAGAGGACTAGAGTGGAGAGTGAAACATCCAGCTGATAATAAGAGAGGGCACATGCGTAAGTACACCCATACTTGCTGATAATACCCACTTGACCTGGCTTCAATGGCTAGATGATCAGAGCTCAAGCAGAAGAAGAAAGAAGAGGGGAAAAAAGAATAATCTGATACAATTTGATGAACTTGACACACACCTATGGAAGCAGTAGCTCAAAAGAGTGAACACATCTTCACAGTGAGGATCATTCCTGCCTCCTCCACACACGGAGAGGACAGGGATGGGCAACTTGGATTTTGGCTACCCAGAATGCAGGGGGCTACAGAGACAAGAAGTGACTGGCTTACAAACTTTCAAGAGGGAACCTATATCCAGAGGGCGTGGGGCAAGGTAGAATCTCCACTGAGTAGTCAGGGCTGATGAAAGGAGATGTGGCTAGGTCTCTTGCAATACAATAGCAAATAATTGTTATCAGGACTGATTGTAAGGGCTGGAAATGTAAATGTAGATGTTTGGGGGCAAAGGGAGGGGAGTGATTAACCTTGCAGTCTAGGAGTGGAGGTCCCTGGGACCATCAAAGGAGAAGAGTGGAGAATGGAACCCTACCCAGAGAAGCAGTGATTCCAGGTATGGAGGCAGAGACGATGACGTGGGGAGATGAAGCGGCTGGAGACTTTGGACCCAGAGAGGGAGAGGGGCGGTATGCAGAAGACCAGGGGGCAGACTTGCTGGGTATAGCCTTTGGTTGATGGATGGAAGGGATTATAACCATGGCAAGGAAACAATATACGACGAGATCAATGTGAAGCTTATGTCCTCCCATGTAAACTAGCACATAATGCACAATAAAGCATTTAAAAAAAAAAAGAAAAAAGAAAAAAGAATTGATGCTTTTGAGTTACGGTGTTGGAGGAGAATATTGAAAGTCCATGGGCTGCCAAAAGAACCAACAGATCTGTGTTGGAAAAGTACAGTCAGAATGCTCCTTGGAGGCCAGGATGGCCAAACTTCGTCTCTCATACTTTGGACATATTGTCCGGAGGGACCAGTCGCTGGAGAAAGAGATCATGTTTGGTAAGGTAGTGGGTCAGAGAAAAAGAGGAAGACCACCAGCAAGATGGATTGACAAAGTGGCAGCATCAATGGCTCAAGTGTGGCAATGATAGTGAGGTTGACCCAGGATCGGGCAGTGTTTCGTTCTGCTGTGCATAGGGTCGCTATGGGTTGGTACCAACTCGATGGAATCTAACAACAAGAACAAATATGCAAAATGAAATGCAGGACCCCTGTTCAGTCTCTTGAGATGGACAAGTCTACAACATACCTGACCTATAACCCCCAAAATTGCCAAGGTCATCCCAAACAAGCTAAGTCTGAGAAACTGTCTCAGCTGCTAACTGAAGAAATCAGAATTAGCTTTAGTTAATAATAATGAATCCATATTGGTTCATTAATGGCTCAAATGTACCATTGCTAATATAAGATGCTAATAATAGGGACACTGGGTGTAGGATGTATGAGAACTCTCTGTACTATATCTGCAGATTTGTAAATCTAAAACTGTCCTAAAATAAAAGGTTTTTTAAAAATTTAAAGTAGCAACAAAAAAGGAATCAACAGGGCGGTACACCACAACCACAACAGATTTACGAATCTGCAGATTTCTTCAGTTGTCACCTACTGTCTTTTCAGTTCCAGGACCACATCCTGGACCCCACACTACATTCAGTCTGCATAACTCCTTAGGCCGCTAGCAGCTGAGACAGTTTCTCAGACTTAGCTTGTTTGGGATGACCTTGGCAATTTTGAGGGTTATAGGTCAGGTATGTTGTACACTTGTCCATCTCAAGAGACTGAACAGGGGTCCTGCATTTCATTTTGCACTGTTGTGGTTGTGGTGTACCGCCCTGTCGATTACAACTCATAGCAAGCCTACAGGATACAGCAGAACTGTCCCATAGGGGTTCCTGACTGTAATCTTTATGTAAGCAGATCACCAGATATTTCCTGACATGAAACTGCTGGGTGGGTTTGAACTGCTGATCTTTAGTTAGTAGCTGAGCATATAACCATTGCACAACTGTTGTTGTTGTTGTTGAGTGCCATCTAGTTGGTTCCTACTCATAGTGACTCTGGAGAAGCTGTTGGGTTTGAACTGCCGACCTTGTGGATCATAGTCCAGTACTGATCCTACAGCGCCACACCAGAAGCTACCTATTTTGCACTGGGCCCTTCAGATTATGTAACTGACCTTAACTATGGGTTCTGGGACAGAGAAAAGGCCGGACTAGCTGACTGGCCGGCAGACCTTTGGACTGTTTGGGGGCATTACATGCTCTGAAGGAGAGCTGAGAGCTAGAGCCGAGTGAGAAGGAAACCATAAAGAGAGAAGAGATTCAGGAGGAAATTCCAGGAAGAGGGGACAGGTGGCCAGTAGAGTTAGGAACTAGCCAGGTACTACAAGACCTGGTGCAGGATAATACACTGGCCTGCAAGGTTGAGTTGAACTGCAGCTGTTCCTTGGAAACCCTATACAGGGTTGGTATGAGTCAGAACCAACTCAATGGCACTAAACAACAACAAGACCCCCAATGAGAAGGCTTGGCACAGTGGCAGCAGCAGTGGGCTCAAGCAGAGCAATAATTGGGAGGATGGTGCAGGACTGGACAGTGTTTTGTTCTATTGTCCACAGGGTCACTAGGAGTCAGAACCAACTCGACAGCACCTAACAATAATATGTCCTTCCTCTATGGAGTCCTGAGGTGGTACTGTAAGATCAGCACTGGACTGCTAACTGTAAAGTTGTCAGTTCAAACCCACCAGCCGCTCCTCAGAAACCCTGTCCAGCAAGGGTAGGGAACTTTTTACTGCCAAAATTATCAACTTAAAAATGAGCCTGCTATATTTAATCAAACATTAAATCAACTTACCTCTAATGTGATGTCTGGAACTGCAGTTACCTTGGCAGGGCCAGACCAAATGCTAGACAGGGTCACTGTGAGTTAGAACTGACTCGATGGCACTTAACAACAACAACAGCCCTTCCACTTATGGTGTCCCTCTGGTGATGCAGATGGTAAATGTGCTCAGCTGTAAACCTAAAGGTCGGCAGTTAGAACCCATGCAGAGGTGCATCAGAATAGAGGCTGGCCAATCTACTTCCTGAAACAAAGCCACTGAAAACAGCTAGAGCATCGTTCTGCTCTGAGACACGCACAGGGTGGTCACCTTGAGTCAGAGGTGACTCCGTAGTAATTCACTTGACTCTTCTACTGAAAAGCCCACCGACTAGGGGAAGGAGTGGCTGAGAAGGGAGGTGGGGAATCTCTCAGAGCAGGCTGGGGTTGCTGTGTTAGATTTGAGGTTCGAGGCAATGGGGAGCCCTGGGCGCTGACTGAGCTAGAGAGAAGCATAATCCACACTGGGTGAGGTGGCAGGATAGATTAAGGAGGATGGTGCAGGATTGGGGTTACCACTGCAGGGTTCTGGGTAGTAAGACCTTGACCCAGGCCTGAAGAAAGTGGGGGCTTGGGATCTACTGAGTCAGAAAGGGGTCACTGGACTTTGAACCTGACTGAATGTGGTGGTGGGGAGAGAGAGTTAGGGGATACAAGGGGAAGAGGGCAGAGTACTGCAATGGGAGAAACAGTGAAATGTGGAGGAGGAGAGGAGAAGATGGAGAATTCAGGCTTGGCTGTGGTGAGTTGGAGCACACAACTCTGAACATAGGACTGACTGGAGCATATACGAGTGGTCAGTATCTGAAAAAACAAGCTGTGTAGCTAATGTACACCATCATTTTAGCGCACCACTATGCTGGGGAGTGTACCGGAACTAGCTCATTCTGTCTCCAAAATGACGCATGAGGTGAATGCTGCCCTTCTCATTTTGAAAATGGAAAAACTGGGGCTCAGGTTTCCACTTTTAGCTCAAGACAGAGGTAGGATTCCGATCCAGGCAGCGTGGTCCAAAGCCCATGCTTCTAACAAATTCCTGACTGTTGTTCTTAGCTAAGGCTGAGTTGGCCCCTGACACACAGTAATCCTGTGTACAACTGCTCTGTTCTGCACCTTCTCTGGGGTCAGACATGGCAAACAATGACTCTCTAAATCACTTTCTGTCTTTCTGTTATCTTAATGACTGGATTTCCCATCAGTCATCTCAGTTGTCCTTGGTGGTTGACCCATTAAAAAGGGAAACTGAGGCTCAGAGAGGGAAAGGGGCAAGTTTAGGGACAGCAGCCACTTCAGGTCCCGCCTGGAATTGTAGCTGGGTGTTATCTATGTAGGGGGTGGGGGAGAAAGAAGAGGTCTCAGAGTAACGCAGTTTAAACCACTAAGATAGATCCTTTATATTGTCGCATACTCTAAATATTTTTTAACATTCCAATTAAAATGTATTCAAATCAACATTAAGTTTCTTTGTCTAATAAAAACATCCAGGTACTTCCACATCTGTCGAAAACTATAATAAGTACTACTCTTGGCATATAAAAATGCCTTTTGCCATTTCAAATATGTTCAGTTTCAGAATTGCTCATGTGATGCCTCCAGTATTGTTTGTGTAATAATGGACTGTTATTCAAATTAAACAACATATTTATACTATCCAAAGAGTATGAGATAATGTAAATAATGCACTTGCTGAGATTAATATTTTAATCAACTTTATTTATAAACACTATCTTAACAATAATAATCTGTTAAGACTTTTATTTGGACAAAAAAGTATAATCACTTGTCCTTGTTGTTGTGAAGTGCTGTCAAGTCGATTCCGACCCATAGCGACCCTGTATAGGGTTTCCGAGGAGCAGCTGGTGAGCTTGAAGCACGGACCTGGCAGTTCAAATGGCTTTGCAGTCTGACGCATTAACCCACAGTGCCACACCAGGACTTCTTAAACTAAGAATGAGAGAATTCAAGATTAATATTGAAGAGAAACAAAATGCTCACATTTCTTGTTGGGGTTCTGGATT
Source organism: Chrysochloris asiatica (assembly GCF_000296735.1). Taxonomy (NCBI): domain Eukaryota; kingdom Metazoa; phylum Chordata; class Mammalia; order Afrosoricida; family Chrysochloridae; genus Chrysochloris; species Chrysochloris asiatica. Next base: position 15,252,571 of record NW_006408538.1, on the reverse strand, counting down.
CCCATGGTTCCAGAAAATTCTCCTGTGCCCCTTTTCAGCCAGCTGTCCCTGGGCAAAGGAAACCAGTGTTCTGATTTCTAAAACCATGAGTCCTGGTGTGGGGCTGTAGGATAAGCACTGAACTGCTAACCAAAAGGTCTGTGGTTCAAACCCACCAGCCACTCCTTGAAAACCCTATACAGGGCCACTATGAATCAGAACAAACTCAACAGCACTTAACAATTTTCCTGAATGGCACAAAAACAAAACTCCTCTGAAACTGACATGGTGACTGAGTTTCATCCACGTTGTTGTGGGTTACCAAAACTGTATTGTTTCCTAAAACCATTGTCATTTCCTAAAATTCAATGTTATTCCTAAAACCAGTTGCCATTGAGTTGATACAGACTCCTGGGGACCCTATGTGTGTCATAGAAGAACTATGCTCCATATTGTTGTTAGGTGATATTGTGTCGAATCCGACTCATAGTGACCCTGTGCACAACAGAACAAAACACGGCCTGATCCTGTGCCATCCTCACCATTGCTGTTACATTTCAACCTATTGTTGCTGTTACTGTGCCAAATCATCTTGTTAGGGGTCTTCCTCTTTGTTGCTGATCACCTCCTTCTCCAGGGACTGGTTCCCCTTGATAACATGTCAAAAGCATGAGAGACAAAGTCTCACCATCCTTGCTTGTAAAGAGGATCTGGTTGCACTTCTTCCAAGACAGATTTATTTGTTCTTCAGGCAGTCCATGGTACTTTTAATATTTCTCTCCAGCACTATAACACAACTGCATCAATTCTTTTATCATCTTTCTTATTCCTTGTCCAACTTTCACATGCATATGAGGCACTTTGACTTGTAATATTGAAGGATTCTCTGGGCAAATATTGAATGATGGAGAAAGCATCAAAAGAAGATGGAAGGAATACATAGAGATGCTGAACCTGAAATAAACAGTTGATGTTCAACCGTTTCAAGAGGCTGAACATCATACGATCAAGAGCCATTGTTACTGAAGGAAGAAGTCCAAGGTTCACTGAAGGCATTGGCAAAGAACAAGACACTGGGAACTGATGGAACACAAATTGAAATCTTGCAACAAACTGATGCAGCCCTGGAGGCACTCACTCATTTATGCCAAGAAACTTGAAGGGCAGCTACCTGACTGGAAGAGTCAGTTGTGCCCATTCCAAAGAGAGGTGACCCAATGGAATGTGGAAATCATTGGATGATTATCATTAGTATTACATGCAAGTAAAGATACTTTAAAAATGACTGCAACCATACATTGAAAGAGAACTTCCAGAGGTTCAAGTCAGATTCAAAAGAGGATGTGGAATGGAGGATATAAGTGCTGACATAAAATGGATCTTGACTGAAATCAGAGAATACCAGAAAGATGTTTACCCATGCTTTACTGTCTATGCAAAGGCTTTCAATTGTGCAGATCGTGACAAGCTATGGACAACATTGCGGAAATGAGTATTTTGAACACTTAATTGTGCTCATGAGGAACCTGTCTGTACACAGACCAAAATGCAGTTGTTCGAACAGAACAAGGGAACACCAAATGGTTTAAAATTAGGAAAGGTGTGCGCCAGGGTTGTATTCTTTTACCATACTTATTCAATATGTATGCTGAGCAAATAATCTGAGAAGCTAGATTATATGAAGAAAAACAGCATCAGGATTGGAGGAAGACTCATTAACAGCCTGCGATATGCAGATGATACAACCTTGCTGGCTCCTTGTTGCTGTTGTTGTCAAGTGCTATTGAGTCAATTCCAACCCATAGTGACCCTGTATAGGGTTTCCAAGGAGCAGCTAGTGAACTTGAACCGCCAACCTTGCAGTTTAAATGACTTTGCAGTCTGACGCATTAACCCACAGCGCCACACCAGGACTCCTGAGAATGCTTAAAATATTTACTGATGAAAATGAAAAGATCACAGTCTTCAGTATGGATTGCAGCTCAATGTAAAGTAAATAAATAGGCTCACCACTGGTCCAATAAATAATATCAAGACAAATGGAGAAAATATTGAAGTTGTCAAGGACTTCAATTTGCTCAGATCAACCACCAACACTCATGGAAGCAGCAGTCAAGATATCAAATGACATATTGCATTAGGCAAATGTGTTGCAGAGCAAACACCTTTTAAAGTGCTGAAGAGCAAAGATGTCAGTTTGAGGACTAAGGTGCGCCTAACCTAAGCCATGGAATTTTCAATAACCTCATATGCATGCGAAAGTTGGACAGTTACTAAGGAAGACCGTAGAAGAATTGATGCTTTTGAGTTATGGTGTTGGAGGAGAATATTAAAAGTACCATGGACTGCCAGAAGAACAAACAGATCTGTGTTAGAAGAAGTACAGCCAGAATACTCTTTGGAAGCCAGGATGGCCAGACTTCGTCTCTCATACTTCAGACATTTTATCAAGGAGAGACCAGTTCCTGGAGAAGGATATCATGTTTGGTAAAGTGGAGGGTTGGAGAAAAAGAGGAAGACACCCAGTGAGATGGGTGGGCACGGTAGCACCAGCAGTGGGCTCAAACATAGCAACGATTGGGAGGTTGGTACAGGATCTGCAGTGTTTCGTTCTGTTGTGCACAGGGTCCTTATGAGTCATTACTGTCCTGATGACACCTAATAACAAGGAGGGGATTGAAAATATACTAGCTTAGGTCAGGTGCACCTTAGTTCTCAAATTGATTGCTTCGCTCTGTAACACTTTGTTGTTGTTGTTGAGTGCCCTCAAATCAGTTCTGACACATATTGACCCAGTATATGGTTTCTGAGGAGGCTGGTGAGTTTGAACTGTTGACCTTGTGGTTCAAACGGACCTTGCAGTCCTGTGCTTATCCTACCTATCACCAGGACTTTAACACTTTAAAGAGGTCTTTTTTGCAGATTTGCCTAATGCACTATGTCTGCTGAAACCTGTCCATCATGGGTTGGTATTTAAAATACTCGAGGCATAGCTTCCATAATGACATGAGACACAAGCACAGTATAACAAACACAATGATATGACAATTTGACAGGTGAGTGGTGGTACATTCCTTAGAGTTTTCAATGATTTTTTTTTTTTTTCCAGCAATAGATCAGCAGGCCTTTATTGAGAGGTACTGCTGGCTAGGATGAATTGTATGAATACACTTCGATTTGTTTATCTTTTGTGTTATTGGTAGACATTGGAAGGCTTTGCTCCCCATTTAGTCTAGTATAACTAAAGCTGCTATGAGTATCCGTGAACAAAAGTTTAGAATGGGGACATCTGTTTTCATTTCTCATCAGTAATTACCTAAGAGTGGAATTGCTAAATCATCAGGTAAGTGTTTGTTTAACTTTTTGGGAAACTTTTAAAATTGTTTCTCAAAGTCATTGTACCACCATCTCACACTTCCACAATCAATGTATTTGTTCCAGTTATTTTTTATCCTCACCGATATTTAATATTGTTAGTCTCTTTAATGCTAGCCTGGGAGTGTGAAGTGTCATCTCAGTGTAGTTTTCATTGATATTTTCCTAATGTCTAGTGACGCTGATCATCTTTTCTTAGGTCGTTTGTCTTTTTATTGTAGATTTTAGACAGTTTTTAAACATGCTGAATTCAAATCCTTTGTCAGAGATACACACACACACACACACACAGAGTGGATTTTGCACCATAGTCTGTAGTTTGCCTTTTCTGTTTGTTAACAGTGCCTGTCAAAGAGTACAAGTTTTAAATTTTCAATAAAGACAGATTTATTGCCTTTTTCTTCTTATGGTTACAGTATTTTATGTCAGAAAGATATTCCTCTATGCTTCCTTCCAGAAGTTGTGTAGTAGTTAGTCTTTATAGTTAGATCTGTTTTACATCTCTATTTTTGTGAACAGTATGAAGAATTTGAGGTTTTTCTATATAATTATCCAGTTGTTTCAGTACTATTTTGTAAAAAGACTTTGATTCTCTTTATATTAAAAAGTCAATAGAGTGTATGTGTATATGAATCTCAATTCTGTTTTATTAATTTGTCTATCATTATCCATTATCACATGGTCTTCATTACTACAGCTTTACAGTAAATCTTAAAGCTTTTTGTCTTTTTCAATATTGTTTTGGCTCTTCTAGATCATTAGTATTTCCATTACAGGTAGAACCAGCTTGTTAATTTCTATAAACAAAACTGGAGGATTTTGATTAAATGACATTTAATCTATAAATCAATTTGGGTAGAATTACATTTGAACAATATTTTGTTTGCCAGTTCACAAACATATCTCTTCATTTTCTTAATTTCTATCAGGATTGTTTTCTAGTTTTCAGTGTAGAGGTCTTTCATATTTTTATTAAATTTACTCCTAGATATTTTATGTTTTAAGCTTCTTTGAATGTTTTTATTTCAGTTTCTAATTGTATAGGAATACAATTGCTTTTGTATCTTGATCTCTGCCTTTGTTGTTGTTGTTATCAGGTGCCATCGAGTCAGAACCGATTCACAGCGACCCCATGCACAGCAGAACGAAACAATGTCCAATCCTGGGCCAACCTCACTACCGCGGCCACACTTGACGCCATCAATGATGTCACCTGGCTGATCCATCTCGTTGGGGGTCTTCC
>NW_006408538.1:15187484-15247089 GCF_000296735.1 Chrysochloris asiatica | reverse complement strand
CTTTCTCCCGCGGAGCAGCTGGTAGTTTCGAACTGCTGACCTTAAGGTTCGCAGCCCAATTCGTAACCACTACGCTACCAGAGCTCCTTGTTCCCATGCCTTAAGTCTTGCTAAATTCACTTATTAATTCTTGTAGTTTTCTCCCCTAGATTCATTTAGATTCTATAATATATATATAAACGTATCATCTGTGAATAAAAATGTTTTATTCATCCCTTTCTAATTGCTATGAGTTTTATTTATTTTGGCTTTATTGTACTAGCTGAAACTTCTCGTGCAACATTGAATAGAAGTGGTGAGAATAGACAAACTGACCATATTTTAGCTCATAGGGAAAGACATTGTAATGTCACCATTTTACGTATAACGCTAGTTCTAGGCTTTTCTAAATACCCTTTATTATGCTGAGAACATTTTTTTTCTATTCCTACATTGGTAAGAATTTTTTTTTATTGTTTTATTGTGAATTATGTGATAGTTTACATAGGAGAACATTAGTTTTACATTCATCCTATTGTATATCGTTTCATTGCCATGGTTACAATCCCCTCCATGCATCATCAACCAACCAGAGGGTATACCCTGCAAGCCTGTCCCCCTGGTCATCAGCACACAGTCCCTCTCCCTCTCTGTGTCTACAGTCCCCAGCTGCTCCATATCTCCACATCATCATCTCTGCCTCCATCTCAGGCATCACTGCTTCTCTGGGTGGGGGTCCCACTCTCTGCTCTTCTCCCTAGACTACAAAGTTAATCACTCCCCTCATGGCTCCAAAATGCTTCCCTTTACATTTACAACCCTCACAGTCAGTCCTAATAACAATTATTCACTATTGTATCACAAGAAACCTATCCGCATCTCCTTTCATCAGCCCCGCCTAGACAGATTGGATACTACTCAGTGGAGAGTCTACCTTCCTCCAGGCCCTCTGAATCTAGGTTCCCTCTTGAAAGTTTGTAAGTCAGTCACTTCTTACCTTTGTAGCACCCCCATTTGTGGTAGCCAATGTCCAAGATGCCCATCCCTGTCTACTCTGTGTGTGGATGGGGTGAGAATGCTCTTCACTGTAAAGATTTGTTCCTTCTTTTGAGCTATTGCATCTATAAGTGTAGGTCAAGTTCATCAAATTGTATCAGACTACTCTTTTTTTCCTCTTCTTTCTTCTTCTAGTTGAGCTGTGATCCTCCAGTCATTGAAGCCAGATCAAGTGGCTATTTTCTTCAAGTGTGGGTGTTCTTGTGCATCTGCCTTCTCTTCTTATCAGCTGGATGTTTCACTCTCCACTCTAGTCCTCTGTGGCTATGTCACTGACTCTGGGCCCAAGAGTCCCCAGGTCTTGCCACACTGCTGGCCAACCAGGTCTCCACCTAGGATCACAGGAATCTATTGAACGTTGTAGGGCTTAGCTTGCAGCTTCATTGTTTTTCCCTCACTTCCCCTTATCGGTGACAAACATGGTCACCAATCAGAGCGTGTATTCCCATTGAGTCTTAGTCTTGGAAGGGGGTTTGCCCTGAGAGGACCTGACCACTTGCCTTGATGTCTCCCAGACAAGCAACTTGCTTGTTCTTGTAGTAACAGTCGATCTGCCTATATTGTTTTGTATTTTTCCTGTAGGTCTTTCTTTCAAGAAGTATCTTCTGTTTTTCTAGCTGCTCCAGGCTGGTCTTTTCAAGTGGAAATTTCCCACCTCTGAAGATTCTGGAAGAATTTTTAAAATCATGAATGGGTATTGGATTTTGTTATTTGGCTGAGGTTTTTTTTTTTGGTCTGTATCTATAATATTATTTTTCTGTTAATGTAGTGAATTGTTGTTGTTAAGTGCCATTGAATTGGTTCCCACTCATAGCAACCCTGTAGAGGGTTTCTGAAGAACTGCTGGTAAGCTTGAACCACTGACCTTGCAGTTCGGCACATTAACCTGCAGTGCTACACCAGGACTCCAATGTAGTGAATTATACTGGTTTTATTTTTCAAGTATGAAGGCAGCCTTGTATTCCTGGGATGGACCACACTAAGTCATTACATATTCTTTCTTTTATACTTTTCCCCACTTCCCCTAGAGATTAGCAAGAGTAGATATAAATAAATATATTACCTAAATATATGCTGTCTAGGAGCCCTGGCAGTATAGTTGGTTACTAATTAGGCTGCTAACTTCAAGGTCAGCAGATTGAATCTACCAGCTGCTCTGTGGGAGAAAGATGAGGCTTTCTGCTGCAGTAAAGATTTACAGCCTCAGAAACCTTATAGAGAGTCATTATGAATTGGAACCAACTCGAGGCACACTACCACCACCATCAACACCACCATACGCTGTCTAAAGGAACGCACTTCAAATACAATAATATAGGTAGGCTGAAAGTAAATGTATGGGGGAAATATACTATGATAACGTTAAGTTTTAAAAAACAAGAGTGGCTTTATTAGTATCGGAATACCTAAAGTCAGAGTAGAGAAAATTCCTATGGGTGGAGAGGGACACTGAATACTGATAAAAGCTCAATGCATCAGATGACATAGAAATCCTAAATGTGTGCAACAAACAAACTGCAGAACTTGCAAATATACAAAGCAAAAGCTGATACAACCCAAGGCAGAAATAGGCACATTTGCAAATATAGTTGGAGTCTTTAGCATTCCTTTCTCAGCAATTGGTAGAACTACCAGATAGAAAACCAACAATGATACAGAACTTAACAGCACTATAAAGTAACAGGATCTAACAGATACTGATACAGATATGGAACATAGCCCCATCTGGAACAATGGGTAGAATATCAAGTCCTTGTTCTATCATGTTGTTCAAAACTCTATAATTTTACATCAGTTAAGAAGGGGGAAACACTGTTTGATACTTATTCTTCATCCTTTTCTGTAGATGTGAGTTTCCATCTGCTATTATTTCCTGTTAGCCTGAAATGTGTCTTTCGACATTTTTTTTTTTAGTGTGAGCATAATAATTGATTTTTATTTATCTGAAAAATACTTATTTTACTGTCATTTCTGAAGCCAATTTTTGTTTGATATAAAACTGGAGGTTGATGATTTTCCTTTAAGCACAGCAAAAATCTTATTCCACTGTCTTTTAGCTGGAATTGTTATCTCTTTAGAAGTCCATGCTATTTCTCTTTGTTGTTGTTGTTAGGTGCCAGCAAGTCGGTACCGACTCATAGTGACCCTATGCACAACAGAGCGAAACACTGCCCAGTCCTGGGCCAACCTCACCACTGTTGCCACCCTTGAGCCCATTGATGCTGCCATATTGCCAGTCCATCTCGCTGGGGGTCTTCCTCTTTTTCTCTGATCCTCCACCTTACCAAACATGGTATCCCTCTCCAGCAACTGGTGCCTCCTGACAATGTGTCCAAAGTATGAGAGACAAGGAGTACTTTGGTTGCACTTCTACCAACAAAGGCCCATGGCCCTTTCTATATTCTCCTCCAACACCATACCTCAAAAGCATCAATTCTTCTGTGGTTTTCCTTATTCACTGTCCAGCTTTCTCGTGCATATGAGGTTATTGAAAATACCATGGTGTGGGTAAGACACACCTTAGTCCTCAAGATGACATCTTTGCTCTTCAACACTTTAAAAAGGTTTTGTGCAGCAGATTTACCTAATGCAATACGTCATTTGCTTTCTTGACTGCTGCTTCCATGAGTGTTGATAGTTGATCCAAGAAGAATGAAGTCTTTTACAACTTCAATCTTTTCTCAGTTGATAAGAATGTTGTTATTGGTCCAGTGGTGAGGATTTTTGTTTTCTTTACATTAAGATGTAATCCATACCAAAGGTTGTGCTCTTTGATCTTCATCAGTAAATGTTATAAGTCCTCTTTACTTTCAGCAAGCAAGGATGTGTCATCTGCATATCGCAGGTTGTTAATGAGTCTTCCTCCAATCCTGATGCCATGTTTTTGTTCATATAACCCAGTTTCTCGGATTATTTGATCAGCATACAGGTTGAATAAGTATGGTGAAAGAATACAACCCTGTTGCACACCTTTCTTAATTTTAAACCTTTCAGTGTTCCCATGGAGTCTTGGTGTGGTGCTGTGGGTTAATGCTCCAGACTGCAAAGTCATTTGAACTACAAGGTTGGTGCTTCAAGCTCACCAGCTGCTCCTCGGAAACCCTATACAGGGTCCCTATGGGTCGGAACCAACTTGGTGGCACTTGACAACAACAACAAAGTGTTCTGTTCAAACAACTGCCTCTTGGTCCAGGTCCAGGTTTCTCGTGAGCAAAATTAAGTGTTCCAGAATACTCATACTTAACAATGTTGTCTGTAGCTTGTCATGATCCACACAATTGAACGCCTTTGCGTAGTCAATAAAGCAAAGGTAAACATCTTTCTGGTATTCTGTGCTTTCAGCCAAGATCTATCGGACATCAGCAATGATATCCCTCGTTCCACGTCCTCTTCTGAATCCAGCTTGAACCTCTGGAAGTTCTCTGTCAATGTATGCTTGCAGCTGTTTCTGTATTACCTTTAGTAAAACTTTACTCACATGGGATATCAAAGATACAGTCTGATAATTTCTGCATTCCATTGGGTCACCTTTCTTTGGAATGGGCACGAAAGTCTTTAAGTTGAATTTGTAGGTAAATTTGAACAGGTGAATACAGTTCTTATTTAGCCGTACTTTGGTGGTGGTGGTGATGTGCCGTGGAGTTGGTTCCAACTCATAGCGACCCTGCATAGGGTTTTCGAGGCTGTCAATCTTCATGGGAGCAGAAAGCCTCACCTTTCTCCTGCGGAGCTGCTGGTGGATTTGAACTGGTGACCTTGACGTTCGCAGCCCAGCTTGTAATCCACTAGGCTACAAGGGCTCTTTGCTAGTTCCACAGAAAATAGGATTTTTATTTTATGTGAGTTTTCCTTATTATCATAGGAATTTAAGTCTTTTGTGTCCTTCTACATCATCCTGGCGGGATGCTTTGGGATAATGCACTAGACCACAAGGTCAGCTGTTTCAACTCACCAGCCGCTCTTTGGAAACCCTATACAGGGTTGCTATGAGTTAGAACTGACTTAATGGCACTAAACAACAAACATCCTCTTGACTAATAAATATGTAGAACCCTTGGGTCTTTCCCTCTTGGCAATGTGGCTTCATGGGTAAGCTCAGAGGCTCTGGGATCACACTGCTTGGGTTGGGATCTAACCTCTTCTTGCCTGTTGTGTGGCCTTGTGCGAGGCCTTTACGTGACTTTAGTGTCCTAGCTCAGAAGTAGGGTGCTGCTCCTAACCTTGTGGAGTGGTCGTGAGGAAATGAGATGAACTTTGTCACTAGCACCGGATCTGACACTCTCCAGTCTGCTGGGGTCAGATACTTCTTTCTCTGGAAGGGGTTGTCCCTAGCCCCATCTCTTACCAGTGACAACACCAAAGGATACTTGTAGGGACTTGGTTGTTAAGTGCTGTCAAGTCAGTTCTGACTCATAGTGACCCTGTATGGGGTTTCTGAGGTGGTACATGTTTGCAGCAGCAGAAAACCTCATCTTTCTCCTATTGAGTGGCTGCTGGGCATGAACCACCAACCTTGTTCACAGTCCAGTGCTTATCCTCCAGAGCCACCATGCTTCCCTTGAGGAACTTGAGTCTCTCCAGAATTGCTATTCACCCCTCCTCCAAGCCACGACCCAAACTAACAATGCTTGATGTTGACAATTAGCATTCCTCTCCCGTTTAGGTAAAAGCATGGCTAAGAGCACCTTTACCAAGTATTACATATATGAATTGTGTTCCTTCTCGGTGCCCTTTTCCCCTAGACTCTTTTCAAGAACTCTGGCGCTGCCTCATCCAGAGAAGCTAACAGTTGTTTCTCCTCTCTCCTTTTGCTGGTTCTCAGACCTGTCCTGCCCTCATGGATCCCATGAGATTCTGGCAGCCCCACCTGTACCAGAGCGACCCTGTCAGCCCCTGGACAGTTCCAGAGGGGAGTGCTGGGACTTGGACTTAGCCCTGTGTGACTCCAAAGCTTTCCTCTTCCTGTTGCTCCATGCTGGTAACTGGTGCTGCACGATGGCCGCCCACCCTGGGCTCCCATCCCAGCAGGTCTGCCTGGGTTGATTGCAGGACTTTCCTGTAATCATTGGGAATTCTTGCTAGAGTAGCAAGTTCCCTTCCTGGTGGCTCTGGTAGGGCTGGAGGGCTCCCTGGGGCTGGAATGGTCTTTTCCTGTGGCACGTAATTTACTGTGTTGTCTATTGAGCTCACCTCAGGGAAAAACACACGGAGAAACCAGACAGTTGCCTCTTGTGAAGACAGCATGTCCTCATAGGCACTTTTCTCCTTTAAATCACTTATCCTGATGCTAGTCGATGGCATAACATCATGCTAATTTTTTCCATCTTCATTATCTGAGCTGGAAATTCTACTTAAAACCTACTGATCTTGGCAGGGGTGGAAAGGATCCTGGGAGGTCTGGGATCCAGTTCTGGCTTGTCCCCTGGATCCCTGTGTGACCTTGGGTGGGTCACCCATTAATGCTGAGGGCTGTAGTAATGGTGCCATTTATTGAGCACATACTATACTCTGCGGTGGCACTGGAAGATCAGCACTGACCTGTGAACCACAAGGTCGACAGTTCAAAGCCACCACCTTCTCCTTGGAATCCCTACACAGGCTTGCTATTAGCTGGAACTGACTCAAGGGCATTTAAAAACAACAATGATGAATTTAAGGAGTATGGTGGCTCCAAAGGATAAGCACTGGACTGTGAACTACAAGTTCAGTTGTTTGAGCCCACCAGCCACCCAACAGAAGAAAGATGAGGCGTTCTGCTCCTGTAAAAGACTTAGAGCCTCGGCAACCCTATGCAGGATCACTATGAGTGAAAACTGAATCCACAGCACTAAACAACAACAAAGTACTTAAAGTTAGGCTAGCATTTTAAACCTTCAGCACTGGCCATAGAACTGGAATGTGAACCACATATTAATGATAACTTTCCTAGTGGTTACATAAAAGAAGTGAGAAGAAAGAGGTGAAATCAGTTTTATTTAATTCAATGTTGTTGTTGTTAAGTGCCATCAAGCTGGTTTTGACTCTTAACAACTCTGTATGGGGTTTCCAAGGCTGGCAAGTTTGAAGCACAGACCTTGCAGTTCAAACCAACCTTGTGGTCCAGTGTATAATCCTACAGCACCACACCAGGAGTCACTATACCCCAAATATTTTCATCTAGCATATGGTCAACATAAAAACTAATAGTTATTATATACATTTTTAATACTGTGTTTGAAATCTGATATGTACTTTACCCTTATGTAATTGTTGTTAAGTGTTGTCGAGTCGGTTCTGACCTGTAGTTACCCTGTGAAGGGTTTCCAAGTAGCAACAGGTGAGCTTGAACCACTGACCTTGTGGTTCAAATTGACATTGTAGTCCAGCACATTAACCCACAGTGCCACACCAGGAGTTCCTTATTTTACTCTTATAGCACATCTTAATTTGGATGGTAAATTTGCATCAGACACACTTGATCTGTATTTACATTTCATAAAATTTACAGTGAAAAATAGATGCACAGATAAATAAACTGTGGCTTAGTATAATGGAGTATTATTCAGAGATAAAAGATACAAGCCAGCAAGCCATGAAAAGACATGCTGGAACTTAAAATGCATTTAGCTATGTGAGAGAAACTAGTGTCTTTCTGAACTGGTTACATATTGTATGGTTCCCAAAAGTTAGAGACAGTAAAAAGATCAGTGGTTGCTAGGGATTTGTGGGGATGAAACTATTCTGTATGACACTATAAGGAGAGATACATGACAGTATGCATTCATCAAAACGCATAGAACTTCGTCCTTACAAAGAAGGAACAAACTATGGACTTCAGTTAATAATAATGTATCATTAGTTTTTCATCAACTGTAGCAAATGTACCATAGGAATGCAAGATGTTAATAATAGGAGAAACCATGGGGAGGGATAAAGGGCATATATAGGAAATGTCTATACTTTTTGTGCAATTTTTTTGCAAACTTAAACTGCTCTATACATATACATATACTTTTTTTAAAAAAGGTAATTTAAATATCTATATTTCCCCAAACATACTGAAAAGTTTTCCAGTAAGTAAATCAAGTATTAATTAAAAATTATGATCTAAAATTGATCTGGAAACAGATGTTAATAGTTGAGCAGCATGATAAATTTAATTAATGTCACTGAATTGTACATGCTGAGGAATGCTGAAATGAATGTTTTGCTACGTATATATTTTATCGTAATAAAAAATTATAAGGAAGAAAGAAAGAAAACAAGATGTACAAAAAAAAAAAAAAAAAAATTAATGAAAAACTCAAATCCTAGTCGCATTTCAGGTGCCTGGTGACTGCATGTGACCAGTGCAACTGTAGACTGTGGGCAGGCAGATGTAGACTGTGACCTGAAACTTTTTCTCTAGCCTATGCTCAGGGGTGTCCCTTTCTTTCCAGTCTTTCCTGAGTGCTCCCTGGTCACCTGTCTCTTCACACAGAGCTCCCTAAGACCCCTTGTTCTCACTCTCGATCTCTAAGCCTTGCCCCTTCTCACCTTTTAGAGGGTCACAGAGGGGCTGCCCCCACTATTTCCCTCTGAGCCCAGTGCTTTTTGTGTGTGAGGGAGGAGATTGGTTTAGATGAGTCCTCCTACCACCATTAAGGTTCCCGACTCCCACTGTGGCCTCTGTCCTTTCCTGTTCCTGCAGCCTGTAAGCACTGGTCTGTTACCACATGGAAAGTTGGCAATAGAGCTGGGAACAAGACCTATTCTTCCCTTTTCCAAGATCTCTTCCCACACCCTTGGCCCTCCTCTTGGTGCTGGCAGAGGTAGGCAAGGAGGAAAGAAAGGTGGCGCCTTCCATGATGCAAAAACCTAACACCTGACACCCTTGCTTCTCTGAAGTTTTCCAGGTTTACTTACCTAACAGACCCCAGCCGTCTTTCTGTGAGAAGAGGGATGGACACACACCTTGCTCCCTTCTCCAGATTGGGGGGTGAACTCAGCATCAAGGGGAGGAGTGAGGTGCAAGGGTGGTTGGTGAGGAAGCCCAAGAGAGTTGAGGCTCTATCTATCTAACCTAATCTATCATCTATCTGTCTGTCTATCTGTCTATCTATCTGTCTATCTATCTATCTATCTAATCTATCCATCTCAGGAGAACCACTGCCTTGAATCTGGGGTTGGACAGACTCTCTGGGCCCCTATTTTCCCATTTTTCTCATCTCCTCATTCCTTGAGAGATGGTGAGCTCTGAGAGGCCAGCAGGGTGAACTTTCTAATGCATTACACACCTAGGACTTTCTCCTTTAATACCCAGACCACTTTCTCAGTCATATCCAGATCAACACAGGGATCTGGGGCATCCTTGCATCGTGATGAAAGAAACAAACCCAATACAACCTTGTGTATTGCAGAGTACAGCTACGCTCCTAGGAGTTTCATTGTTGTGAGCTTTCAGAAGTACATTGCCAGTCCTTTTTTCTGAGGGGCTTCTGGGTGGGCCTGAAAGTTCAATGTTTGTGCCACCCAGGAATTCACCTTGAATCCTAAAGGAACCCCATATCCCTACCATTTCTCCCCACCAGAGAAGGACCAGTGCATGCTTAAGTATGTGCACACTCTCTCTTTGTGCCTCAGTTTCTCCCCCTGGATAGACTTTCTGCCCAATTCTGCCCCAAATCATTAACTGGATTAGCATCTCCTTTCAAGACAACACACTCACATTCTCCCTCTATCTTCTGTGACATCTTGCAGCCAAGCTCCTGAAACCTGTCAGCAGGTTACAAAAAACCAGTAAGGTGTCAGATGTGCATTTCCAGGTGGTCAACCCTGTGTCTGGCTTTTGCTCCAGCTGGACCAACCCTTCCTCCCAGAAAACAATTACACAGTTACGTCAAGACGGTGAAACAGCACATTCAACACTGTGCCTGGCACAAGCCAGGGGCTTGAAAAGTCTAATGAAGACATGTACTTAGTCTCCCAGGGAACAGGTGAATGCTTTAGGGCTCAGGATAGAAGTAGGGTGTAAGGAAGGGAGGTGAACATTTAGGAAGCAACTTACATGCTCATGTAATTGCTGAAGGATCTGATCTTCCCAGAGATGAGGCAAGCCCTGCAAAGCAGCCCTGAGCACTGATCAAGGAGACCACAGGCCAACGATTGCCCAGGTGTGCTCAACATTCCTTAGACAGGGACTTCCCCCAGCTGGGGCACCTGGGCACTTACCTGCCAGCCATGTCATGCAATTATGGCTAAGGTCTGGGAGGTATGCGTTTCCCTTGCTTAGATTTTCATAAAGTTTGATTTATTATGACTAGACAAAACACAATACACCCCACAACCGTATCACTTCTTTTCTGAGTTATGTAAAACAATACCTAATAGTGTCCAGGCCTGTCCCAGTGCAGCCACTGCAGAGAATAACCTCCATAAGCTCTGCTGATAGTTTGGGAGGGCATTTCTCAGTCATGTTCTACGATGACACAGATGTCAATGTGGTTCTTGTTGCTAGGTGTTGTTGGGTTAGTTCCAACTCAGTGCACAACAGAACCCATCCTTGCGTGGTCCTGTGCCAGCCTCACAACCATTGCTCTGTTTATATGTAATATGCCCACTGCGGCAGCCACTGTGTCAAGCCATCTCATTGAGGGTCTTCCTCTTTTTTTGTGTGTGTGTTGCTGACCCTCTACCCAGTGTGATGCATTTATATCCACGAAGCGGTCACTCCTGATAACATGTCCGAAGTATGTGAGACCAAGTCAAGCTTTCCTGACTCCTAAGGATCTTTCTGGCTGCACTTTTTTTCCAAAATAGATGTGTTCATACTTCTAAGTTTATAGTCTCTTCACTATTCTTTGCCAACATCAGAATTTACAGGCCTCAATTCTTCCTCAGTCTTCCTTATTCATTGTTCATCTTTGGCACGCATATGAAGCAATTGGAAAAACCATAGTTTCAGTCAGGTGCACCTTAGTCATCAAAGTGACTTTTTGTTTTTAAGACTTTAAAAGAGGTCTTTTGCAGATTTTCCCTATGCAAATATGTTGCTTGATTTCTTGACTTCTGCTGCTTGTCGATCCAAGTAGAATTAAATTCTTAACAACTCCAGTCTCAGCTCAACTTATCAGGTGTGGCTTATTGTTGCAATTGTGAGGATTTCTGTTCTATAGTTGAGGTGCAATCTATACTGAAGGCTATTGTCTCTGATCTTCATTAGTAAATGCTGCAAATTCTTTCACTTTCAGCAAGATATGTCATTGCCATAACAGGTTGTTAAGGTGGCTTCCTCCAATCCCGATGCCATGCTCTTCCAGCTTTTTGGATAATTTGCTCAGCATACAGATTGAATAAAGTATTGAATTAAGTGTGACACACACCTTTGTCCAATTTAAACCACACAGAATCTCCTCATTCTGTTCGAATGACTACCTCTTGGTTTCTGTACAAGTTCCACATGAAGACAATTATTGGTTCTATAACAATGGCTAAAATATCTGTCAAAAGACAAAAGGAAGTATGATTGATTTTCCACTTAACACTAAAACATTAATATTATTCTAGTTCAGCAAACAAAGAGCTCCATCATTCATATCAATGTCTACATGATATTCCATAGAATGGGTGTTTGTAATTTGGTCAGCGAGCCATAAATCGATGAGTGTCTCAGTTTCCTAGAGTGGTCATAAGACGGTACCATGAAATAGGTAGCTTTAGAGAACTGCAATGCACTGATTTTCTGGAGGCTCGAAGTTCAAATTTAGTTTCTCCAGGGGAAGTGCCTTGTTTGTCTCTTTTCAACTCCAGTATTCCTTGGCTTGCGGATACAGTTTTATGTGGTACTCTCTTTTCTCTGTCTCTCTCTGGCTCTGGCTCTGTTCTCACAGATTCTAATAGGCCAGTCTGATGGAATTAGGACTCACCTTATTCCAGCACTTCTTCATTGACTTAACGAATGACAGCTGCAAAGAAAAACCTATTTCCACAAATAGGTTCACGTTCACGAGTCCCAGGATTCAGAACATCAACCTATCTTTCTGGGGGATGCAATTTAATCCATAGCTCTGGGCATCTGAGAGTTATTTTCAGGTTATGTGTGTATGTGTGTGTGAACACAAACGAGGCTTCCAGGCAGCCTACGCCAGTCTTGGCTACACTTCTCGTCCCTGCCACATACCTTGTGAATGAGTGCTTTAAGTCCCGGAGGGGCTTTGAGGCCTAGGTTTCAGAATATGGGTGGTGCAGAAAAAAGTGGGCAGGCAGTGCAGATTGGCACAAGCCTGGACCTTCTTTCTGAGACTGCCCCCTAGCACAGGCTCTGGCCCCTCCTGGACCCCTCCCAGTCTTTTTAGGACAGAGTCGGGAGGGCTGAGGCATGTAAGAACCTCTTACCTGGTGCTGTGGGATGAAAGTAGGCATGGTCCCCACAGTCCCAGTGTGAGACTATGAATTAATCTAGGGGAACTTGGTACCACAATACGGACATGGCATGCTGGGGTGGATTACCAGGTGGCTCCACCTCACCTGGGCCCAGATGACAGCCCACCAGATAGGGCTGAGGTGGGGGAGGGGAGTGGCTGGGACCCCTAATTCTTGAGGCTCAAAGGACGAGTTGCCAGGCCTGCAGGGAAAGCAGAGAAAAGTCAGTGCCAGTGGTCACAGCTCTGGAATTGGAGTGAGGCCGTTGTAGGGGACAGTACAATATTGATACCGCAAGCACTTGCTTCAGGATGGCATGTACAGAGTCTGCAATCTCCCCCCTCCTCCCTACTGCTCAGAGAATGGAGCAAGGGGAACCAAGGGGTTGGAGAGGGGATAGGTTAGAGGCATCTAGGGACCTGCAGGGAAGGGCGAGACTATTAAAAAAATAATTTGTTGTGTGTGTTTTTTCTGATTACAAAAGCAATGCATATTCATTGTAGAAAATTTGGAAAGCAGAGATAAGCTCAAAAAGCAAATAAAAACCTAATCTCCCCATTCAGGGACAATTCCTCATATATGCAGCATAATGGCTGAAAACACAGGCTCTGGTTCTGGCTACCTGGGCTGGAATCCCAGTTCTGCAGCTAACTAGTTGTGTGACCTTGGACAAGTGCCGTAACCCCTGTGTGACTCAGAATAATAATAGTATCTTTCTTCTAGCATTGCTGTGAAGACCAAACACAACGTGGAAAGTTCTTGGCACCAAGTAAATTCTCAGTAAATGTTAGCTCACCTCCACTTGAATGTCTGACCATTTTCTCAAATGTAGTAGGTTCAGTGGTAGAATTCTGACCTTCCAGTTGGAGATGCAAGGTTGATCCCTGGCTAATGTTCAAGTATAGCCATCACTAGTCCATCATTGGAGTCTTGTGTGTTGCTGAACACCTTTCAGCATAGCTTCCAGACTAGAATGAAACAGGAAGAAAAACTTGGTGATCTAATTCTGAAAATCAGTCATTGAAAACTCTATGGGTTACAATCGTCTGATCCACAACCAATTATGGGGATGGTTCAGGATCATCGTGCAGGGATTCACCAAGAGTCAGTTGCTCACAACAACAGCAATAACCAGGCCACCTCGCTAAAACCAGATTCCTGATGACATGTGACCCAGGCATTTGCCCCTGGCTTCCCACCATCTGGGTAAACAGATCACTCTGAATTGTCCTTGAGGCCTCTTCTGAATGGCAACCAGCCCACCAGAGTGCCTCCTCTAGGGCAGAGAAAGGAGGAAGGACTAGGAGCATGCGGGAACTGATGAAACAGAGGAGGAAGAGGCAGGAATGGGTAGGTGGGAAGGGGGCGGGGATGGGGAAGTGGAGGAATGATTGTGGGCAACAAGAGGAAAACACTCGCATAGACTCTCCAACCTGGAGTTATGCACCGCCTCCTCCAAATAGGGTACATCTGCCCAAACCCAAGGACCTCCTCCTCCAATACTTCTGCATGCTGCGGCCCCAGCCCCCTCCCCTCAGCCCAGGCTGTAGCCCTGTCAATAATTTATAGTCTGCAGGGCACAATAACTATCAATAATGCAAGGCAATAATGTTCTACAGCTCTGCACTATTGTGTGACTCCTAATGTATGCAGGGCTGGGGCTTGGCCCCAAGCCCACTCAAAATTCCTTCTCCTACAGGACCCTCAGAAAAGAGCTGGGCTAGCCAAGGAGGGGAGGGTGCGAGGTGGGGAGATCTACTCTGCCTGTCCCCCAACAGAGTCCCTTCCAGACCCTGTAGCCAGGTTAGTCCTCAAACCGCTGGGGCAGGGCCTACATCTTAATTCTGATATTCAAGCAAGTAGGGAGGAAGCTCCCCACCAAAACCCACATCAATAGATGGATACTAGTTAATTTCATTCTAATTCCCACCATCCCACTTGCTAATCAGTTTCCTCACCTGCAAAATGAGGCTGTTAATACCCATACCCATCTTCCCACACATTCTTGGTGGTTTGGGAAACTGATCAAATAATGCCTTAGAAAGCAATGAATGTTCTTTGTAAGCCAAGATAAGAAGAGCAGATGGCTAAGGGTGGTCATTATTGTCATTAGGTGCCACCAGGGCCAGTTGTGGCATTGTGGGGTAATGCACTGGACCGCAAAGTCAGTTTAAACCTCCAGGTGGGCAGTTCAAGCTCACCAGTCACTCCACGGAAACCCTATGCAGGGTTGCTATGGGTCAGAACCAACTTGAAGGCACTTAACAACAGCAACAGGATCAGATACTTTGGGTGCCAAAGAGAAAGGAGTGTGAACACACGCACGGAGCCTGTCTTCTAAGGGAATGGGCAGTTAATGAACATGAATGAAGCTGACTGTGTGTGAGGGAGACCAAGGCCATAGGGATTGGTGTGGACTGTGGATAACTGGAGATGCACACCCTGTCTAAAGCAGGTGGCTACAACTTGGCAAGAGCTGATAAGACCATGTGGGGACAAGACTAGTTACCAGATTCACATATTTTGGAACTGGGAATGTGGATTTTCTATGAGATATCTCCCAAGTTTTAGATATGGATTAAAACATTAAAATATGGTAATGGGTTGGCAAAGCAAATTCATTAATGAGTCACATCTGTGCTGAGACCGCCTGTTCTCTATCCTGGTTGTTGTTGTTGTTGTTAGGTGCCATCATAGTGACCCCATGGACAACAGAACAAAGCACTGCTTAGTCCTGCATCATCCTCACAATGCTATGTTTGAACCCATTATTGCAACATCTCATTGAGGGTCTTCCTCTTTTTCATGACCTTCTACTTCACCAAGGCCTTCTCCAAGGACTGTTCCCTTCTGATAACAGGTCCAAAGTTAAGTATGTGAGACAGTCTCTCCATCCTCACATCTAAAGAGCATTCTGAGTGTACTTCTCCCAAAACAGATTTGTTCATCATTCTGGCAGTCCATGGTATAGTCATTATTCTTTGCCAACACCATTATTCATAATTGCATTTTTTTTTGGCAAGAAGTGAACAATTCCAGCTGGTACAGCAACCAAAGGAGCCTTGGACTGGGAGTCAGAGCCCTCGGTTCCGGGTCTGACTCCTCCTGGTTGAGTTGTTTGAGTCCTGTGATCCTAGTAAATCATGTCCCTTCTCTGAACATCATTCCCTCCTCTGTAAAGTAGGCTGTCTGGACTAGATCATTGATAAGTCTCCTTTCAGGTCTAAAGCTGGTGTAGGAGTGTTGGGAAGTTCCGGAAGTAGTGGCTGAAGTCCAGGGACTTGGCTTTCAACAAGTGTAATAGGGCAGGCAGTTTGAGGGTTGGGGGTATCACCTTATAGGTGAGACCACCTGGGCACAGGAGCTTTGGTATGTACTTAGGTCTTTGGGGTGGGCTCTAAGTCAACTCCTCTATGGCTACATTCTGTGCATGGTAAATTGATGCTACCAACATTAATCTCAGTGGCAGGCTTTCCATCTGCAGAGCTGACCTCACTATCTTGTTTAAGTTTCACAAAAACCCCATGAGATGGCATTATCCTCACTTAATGCAGTAAAGACTACCAAGACTCCGCGGGGCTCCGTCAGTTGTCTCAGGTCACACAAACAATGACTGGGAGAGCCATGCTTCAAGCCTCAGGGTGTTGGACTCGGAATCTCAATCCCTCACTGCATTTGTCTGTCCACAAAGTGGGTATTAGAAGGTTTCTAGTGCTTGCAGTGTGATTTGCCTCCATGGGTCAGAGGGCAGTGGAGGAGCCCTGGAGAGAAACTCTCACTGTTCTCTGCAGAGCTGAGATGAAGCCACAAGGAAGCCTGGTGGCACTCACAGGGTCACTGCTTCCTGAGCATCCCTCAGCACACTGATGGAGAACAGGAGAGAGCAAATCACACCACTGTCCAGAGAGGGGACTTAAGCCAGAGACTAACTTTGCACTAACTAGTGGTAAAGCCATGGGACTTCTGGGAAAAAATACACTTTTGGGGATAGTCAGCCCTGGATTGGGACCTTGGCTCACATCCCCCAGCTCTATGACTTGGGGTAAGCAGCTCTCAGAGCCTCCACTTCCTCCTCTGGAAAGTAAGAATAACAGACATCTTTTGTAGGACTGTTCTGAGAACTCAGGAAGATGACACATGGGAATATCTGACTTATACTAGGCATTCAGTAAGGAGCGAGAAAAAGAGAAGGAATTAATGCCTTAATTCTGCCCCAATATCTCGGGTATCTTAGAAGACAGAAGAGTGCTGTAGTTGGACTATGGTGAGCCACACTATATGGAACTAGATTGTTGACTGTGCTTACTTGTTTCAAAAAACAATTCTAAAAGGAAGGACAGAAAAAGGAAAGTGGGTAGGCAGGCAGGCCTGGTTAAAGCTGTGGTTCTCAAGCTCCTGGAGTTAAAATTGAGGGATGGGATGTGGAAGCCCTGGTCAGTGGGGTTGGGGAGAGGATGAGACTGAGGCCTTGCATGGATGGGGGCCCCTCTTGCGGGGCCTGGGCTCACTTGCTCTGTATTCACCAGTAAGTCCACTCCAGGGAAGATAGTTCCACCTGGAGACAGCCAGTCCCCAGAAGTAGGGCCCAGACAGGGACTCTGTCCTAGGCCAAGCCAGGAGGGACCAGTAGCTGGACTGCCCTGGGGTGAGGCATCCTAAGGCACAGGGCCTGGGCCTAAGGGAAGGCTGGGGTCCTTGGTATTGAAATCACTTATTTCTCAACACTTATCTTAGGTTCCTTTGACCACTTCACATCATGTGATCCTATCCTGTTGCTGACTGGATCAGTTCATGACCCAAGCAAGGGTGTGCGTTCCATCCTGATGAAGGGTGAGCCCATGAATGAAAAGGAATAAAGTGCAGAGAAGTGATGTAATGTTCATGTCCCACAACAAAACTGGGGCCTCGATTCTGAAGACTTTCTTCAGGTCCCTCTGTTTGTCTTCCCCCGAGACCTGGTGTCGCAGCTCCTTACATCTCAGGTGGATCTCCTGAAGCTCATGTGCACAGTTGCACCTTCCCAGGTAGGCCTATCTGTGAAGCATCCTGGGGCCTGCCTTCTGCCTCCACACCTGCCACCCGGCCCCTCCTGCAATATTTATCTGATTCCTATCAATGTTTCAGCTGTTCTCTAACCCACACCATCTCCTGCTATCGTCTTCTCACATCTGAGCTTGGGATCATAAAAAATAGATGTATGTATTTACTTCACTTGCCCTGGTACTTTTTCCCAGGTTTGGAACCTCACAGGAAGTGATCTTGTTCTTCCAATCATCAGGTTCCCTTGTCCCTCAGCACCTCCAGCCCCACCTGAGCTCAGCAAATTATTTAAATATGCCATGGATCATTTCTTGCTTCAGCACCTGGCTTTCCCCTATTCAAAGCATGCTTCTGTGCATGGTATCTGTATTGGGGAGGCAGGAAGACCCATGGGCTAACCTACTTGGCCAAGGCCACACAGGAAATTTTCAGTGCTGGAGAAGGTGTAGGTGGCACACCTCTAATCTCTAGGCTTGGGGTGCCCCTTCTTCCTCACCACTTCTCCAACATCCTCTCTGCAGTTGCATACTCTATCTAACACAGTGGGCTCTGAGGCCCAAGCTCCATCCTTTCTGAGTCAGGATGGTGATAAGAAAATCGAGGCAGGACAGAAGAGAAGCAACTGCAGCCTGATATTCAGCTTTCATCACATCATGTTTGTTCTCAGAGACCTCCAATGAATCTTCATTGGCTGTTAAAAAAACAAAAACAATTCCACCAACATCACTCTCAATGAGAGAAAATGAAACCATTCCCCTTCCAAGTAGGAAGCAGACAAGGATGGCCTTTATCACCACTCCTATTCAATATTGTGTTGGAAGCCTTAGCCAGAGCTACAAGGCAAGAAAGGGAAATTTGTTGTTGTTGTTAAGTGCGGTTGAGTCAAGTCTGACCCATAGCGACCCTGTGTAGGGTTTCCAAGGAGCAGCTGGTGAGCTTGAACTGCCGACCTTGCAGTTAAAATGACTTTGCAGTCTGGAGCATTAACCCACAGCACCAAAGGCATCCAAATTGGCAAAGAAGTAGTAAAACTCTGTCTGTAGATGATATGATCTGATACTCAGAAAATCCCAAAGACTCAGCAAGAAAATGATTGGAACTCATTGAAAGATTCAGTAAAGTGGCAGGGTACAAGAGCACCATACAAAAATGAGGTGGATTCCTTTATACTAATTAAGAGAAGTCTGAAAAGGAAATAATACTATTTGCGATTGTCCCCCAAAAGATGAAATCCTTAGGAATAAATCTAATCAGAGAAACAAAAGACCTAATACAAGAGACCAAAAGAGATCTACAAAAATGGAAAAATATACCATGCTTATGAATAGGAAAACTTAATATTGTGAAAATGTCAACACTACTCAAAGCAATCCATAAATATAAGGCAATCCCAACCCAGCTTCCAAAATAATTCTTTAAAGAGAAAGACAAAGTAATCATGAGCTTTATACGTAAAGGAAAGAGACCCTAGATAAGCAAAGCATTGCTATAAGAAGAAGAACCAAGTAGAAGACCTCTCTCTTCCCAATCTCAAAACCTACTTCACAGCCATAGTAATCAAAACAGCCTGGTACTGGTATAAGGAAAGACACATAAATTACTGGAACAGAATTGAGAACCCAGAAATAAATCCATCCACCTATGCTCAGTTGCTCTTTGACAAAGGACCAAGACACATTAATGGGGAATGTTTCATCTGCAAATGCTACTGGAAAAACTGGAAATCCATTTGCAGATGAAACAAGATCCGTAGTCACACCATATACAAAGATGAACTCAGTGTGGATTAAAAACCTAAACGTAAAACCTAGAATTATAAAGATTATCAATGAAAAAATAGGGACAAATTTAGGGCCCCTGATACTATCACACATTACTAACACACACAAACAGCAGAAGACAAAATCAATGACTGTAACCCCTTAAAAACTAGACACTTATGTGCATCCAATGACTTCACCATAAGAGTAAGACAAAGAACACACATATTGGGGAAAAAATGTTGGCAATGGTATATCAGACAAGGGACTACTCTTGAAAATGTATAGCATGTTTCAACACCTTGACAAGAAGACACATCATTTAAAAATGGGCAGAGGACATGATGAACAGACACGTCACCAAAGAAGACATTCAGGTGGCCAACGAACACATGAAGAAATACTCATGATCATTAGCCATTTGCTGTTGTTGATAAGTGTCATTGAGTCAGTTCTGACTCATATCGACCCTGTATAGGGTTTCCAAGGAGCAACTGGTGGATTTGAAACACCAACTTCATATTTAGTAGTCCAGTGCTTATCCTACAGTGCCACACCATGACGTTAGATAGGTGCAAAATAAAGCAGTGAGACAGCATCTTTCCCCAGCATTAATAGCAACATTCAAAAAAGCATTGTGGTATTAATCACAATAGCAAACAATGGAGACAGCTTAGAAGCTCACCAGCAGAGGAATGGTTGAAGAAACTTTGGTATATATACACAATGG
This sequence comes from Chrysochloris asiatica, assembly GCF_000296735.1. Classification (NCBI taxonomy): domain Eukaryota; kingdom Metazoa; phylum Chordata; class Mammalia; order Afrosoricida; family Chrysochloridae; genus Chrysochloris; species Chrysochloris asiatica. The sequence goes on along the minus strand of NW_006408538.1, from coordinate 15,227,145 downwards.
AATACTATGCAAAATTGGAGAATAATGATGAATCTGCAAAATGCCACATAACAGGGAGGACACTGTTGTTGTTGCTGTCAAGTGCCATCGAGTCGGAACCGACTCATAGCGACCCCATGCACAGCAGAACGAAACAATGTCCGATCCTGGGCCAACCTCACTACCGCTGCCACACTTGAGTCCATCAATGATGCCACCTGGCCAATCCATCTCGTTAGGGGTCTTCCTCTTTTTCTCTGACCCTCCACCTTACCCAGCATGACATCCTTCTCCAGTGACTGTTCCCTCTGGACAATATGTCCAAAGTATGAGAGATGAAGCTTAGCCATCTTGGTCTCCAAGGAGCACTCTGGCTGTACTTTTTCCAAAACAGATCTATTGGTTCTTTTGGCAGTCCATGGCACCCTCAGCATTCTCCTCCAACACCACAACTCAAAGGCATCAATTCTTCTACGATCTTCCTTATTCACTGTCCAGCTTTCACATCCATATAAGGTTATTGAAAATACCATGGCTTGGGTCAGGCGCACCTTAGTCCTCAAGCTGACATCTCTGCTCTTCAATACTTTAAAAAGTTCCAGTGCAGCAGATTTGCCCAATGCAGTATGTCGTCTGATCTCTTGACTGCTGCTTCTGCGAGTGTTGATAGTTGATCCAAGAAGAATGAAGTCCTTGACAACTTCAATCTTTTCTCCATTGATAAGAATGTTGTTTATTGCTCCAGTGGTGAAGATTTTTGTTTTCTTGACATTGAGATGCAATCCATATCGAAGGCTGTGCTGTTTGATCTTCCTAAGTAAATGTTTCAAGTCCTCCTCACTTCAGCAAGCAAGATCGTATCATCTGCATATCGCAGGTTGTTAATGAGTCTTCCTCCAATCCTGATGCCACGTTTTTCTTCATAGAACCCAGCTTCTCGTATTATTTGCTCAGCATACAGGTTGAATAAGTATGGTGAAAGAACATTATGCTGAATGAAATTTATTGGTCACTACTGTAAAAAGTCAAGAAAAGGTTTTCATGCTATAATAAACAATTTATGATGGTTAACAGGGGTGGGAGGGAAGGGAGAACTATTCATTGACTAGAGTGTAGACATGTTCTAACTTAAGTGATGAGGAAGGGCAGTTAAAGAAAAAATGGAAGTTGTTTTTTGTTTGTTCATGTACTTGAAGGGAAATGATGTATATTCATTTTATTATTAGGACAAACCATTGGGAACTTTCTCACAAAAGAAAAAAAATTTAAAAGAGAGAGAACAAATATTTGGAAATGGCTAGTGGTGATGATGGTGTGGGGCATAGGGGGTATAGCTGGTGTGGCTGGATTGTACATGTGAAAATGGTTGAAGGGGCAAAGGCTTTGCTGTATATATATTGTCCAATTGCTCAGCTTTGCAAGGAAGTTGTTGCTAGGTGCACTGAGTCAGTATCAACTCATAGCGACCCTGTGTACAACTGAATGAACCTCTGCCCAATCGTTCGCCATCTTCATAATCAGTGCTATGTTTGAGCCCATTGTTGTAACCACTGTGTCAATCCATCTCATTGAGGGTCTTCCTCTTTCTCACTGACCCTCTGCAGAGCATAATCTCCTTCTCTGGAGACTGGTCCCTCCTAATCCATGTCCATAGTAAGCAAGATAAAGTCTCACTTTCTAAGGTGCATTCTGACATAACTTCTTCCAAGACAAATTTGTTCATTCTTCTGGTAGTCCATGGAATAGTCAGCGTTTTTGTTTTGTTTTGTTTTTTTTCCCAACACCATAATTCAAAGGCATCAATTCTTTTTTGATCTTCCTTATTCATCTTCCAGCTTTTATGTATATATGAGGCTACTGAAAGTACCATCGCTTGGGTCAGGTGCACTGTAGTCCTCAAACTGACATCTTGTTGTTCTATGATTTTAAAGAGGTCTTTTGTAGCAGATTTGCCCAATACAATAAGTCATTTGATTTCTTGACTGCTGCTTCCATGGGTATTGATTTTGAATCCAAGTAAAATGAAATCCTTGACAACTTCAATCTTTTTTTCGTTTATCTTGATGTTGTTGCATATTGATGTAGTTGTGAGGAATTTTGTGTTCTTTCTCTTGAAATACAATCTATACTGATCTTCATCCAGAAGTGCTTCAACTCCTCACTTTCAGCAAGGTTGTGTCATCTGCATATTGCAGGGTGTTAATGAGTCACCCTCCAATCCTGTTCCCACATTACCCTTCTTATAGTCTAGCTTCTCAGAGTATTTGCTCAGTACACATACAAGTTGAATAAGTATGATGAAAAGATACATCCTTGGTGCAAACCTCTCCTGATTTAAAACCAGACAGTAGCCCATGTTCTGTCTGAACAATTGCATCTTGGTCTATGTACAGGTTTTGCATGAGTACAATTAAGTGTTCTGAAATTTTCATTCTTTACAGTTCTCCATAATTAGTTATGATCCACACAGTTGGATGCCTTGCATAGTCAATAAAGCACAACCAAACATCTTTTTGGTATTCTCTATTTTAAGCCACGATCCCTGTGACATCAGCAATGATATTTCTGGTCTCACATCATCTTCTGAATTCCACTTGAATTTCTAGCAGTTTCCTATCAATGCAATGCTCTGATTGTTTTTGAATTATCTTCAGCCAATTTTTATTAGAGTGTGATGTAACTGATGTTGTTTGATAATTTCCATAATCTGGTGGCTCACCTTTCTTTGGGATGCACATGACTATAGATTTCTTCTAGTTGGTTGTCCAGACGAGTGAGTGCTTCAGTGTAGCACCTGCTTGTTGAAACAGTGGTGCTCTGTCAATTCCAGGAGCCTTATTTTTGGCAGTGCCCTCAGTGCACTTTGGATTTTTTCCTTCAATACCATCAGTTCTCATTGCTACACTAACTAGCTCCTGATATGGATGAATATTAACCAGTTCTTTTCAGTACAGTGGCTGTGTATTCCTCCCTTTTTTTTTAATTAATGAATTTATTTTTTATTGTGAACAGAGTGATAGTTTACCTGGGAAATTATCAGCTTACACCATCGTTTCATTGCAATGATTACAATCATTCAACAGTATTTGCTTCCATTCCCCCTGTTTTTCTTTTTTTGAGGGGTCGGGGTGGGAGTGAGGAGATGTACACAAACACACTCAGGAATATATAATAATTTAAACAATCCAAGGGTACACTGCAAGCCTACCTCCTGGCTGCCATCACTCACTCCCTCTCTTTCCATGAGTCTAGAGTCCTCAGCTGCTCCCTCTCTCCACGTCCTCATCTCTGCCTCCATCTCTGGTGTCACTGCTTCTCTGGATAGGGTCGTACATTCTACTTGTTCTCTTACTCCCTTGATGGTCCTAGGGTCATCTGTTTCTGGACTGTAATATTAACTACTCCTCCAGTTTTGTTACAAAACTTCTCTATTGACAGTTGTACAGTCGCAATTAGTCATGATAATAATTACTCACTATTGAATCTTAGGAGTCCTGGTTTAGTGCTGTGGGTTAATGATCTGGACTACAAAGTTGGTTTGAACTGCCAGGTTGGAAGTTCAAGCTCACCAGCCGCTCCTTAGAAACCCTGTACAGGGTCGCTATGGGTCAGAATTAACTCAACGGCACTTAACAACAACAACATTGACTGTTAAGAATCTTAATCACATCTCTTTTCACCAGACCCATCTAGACAAGATGAAAACTATTCAGTGGGGACTCTATCTTCTCCCACATACTCTTAAACTAAACTCCCTCTTGAAACCTTGTAAGCCAGTCACTTTTTACCTTTATCGCCCCCTCATTTTAGGTAGCCAATGTTACCCATCCCTATCTACCTGTATACAGAGGGGATAGCTTGATACTTGATGTGAAGACTCCTTTCCTCTCAGTTGGTATTTGAGCTACGACATCCATAAGTATAGGTCAAATTCATCAAATTGTAGCAATTTACACTTGTTTCCTTTATCAAAAATTGTTTTTGTCTTCCTGTAGTCACTATGGGTCAAAACCAACTCGATGGCATTTAATAACAACACGGTCCTCAGCATTGCTGGGGACTAAAGCAGTGACTCTCAAGGTGTGGGTCATGACCACCTGAGAACTTGCTTGAATTACAAATTCTCCAATTTCACTCAGACTTACTAAATCAGAAACTAGGACTGGGGTTCAGCAATCTTGTTTTAACAAGCCCTCCAGGTGATTTTAATGTATCCCAAAGGTCAAGACCCACTGATTTAGGAGAAGCAGCATCAGGACCCTATAAAAGGCTCAGTCCATATCTTGTCTAGGCTAGTGGAAGATGCCGTTTACTGCTTCTCTCCATTGTTCCTTCGAAGCCAAGCTGACCACTTGCGTGCATCCCGCCCAGCCAGATTCCAAACCAGTGAGGAGCTGAGATGACCTGTATCTGAGTGAGGCCAGTAAATCTCTTGGGCTGTGGCCACTAGACTTGTGGTCATACTTGGTGGGGACTGCAGGTTCCTGGAGAGCTGCGACCTGGGAAACACTTGTGTGCTATTGAATGTTCCGGGGCGAAGGTCTGATGGAAGATTTGGCCCACAGACTCCTGTCATAACGGCAATGGCTAGGATTGCCTCTTCAGGTGACATGCTTGCTCCTGGATGGGCAGTTGTCCCAGGAGGAAGAACAGCAGTCTGAAAAATGAGTGGTGATCCCTCTTTGACAGATACTGGGCTCTGCAATGTGGACTGGTGTGGGTAGCCCCAAAGACTAACCTACACTCAGCATGGTGCCATTTTGTGGCTGGTGTTCCGGGTGGGAGGCTGCTGGCTTAGTTAGGGTAGAGGTTGGGCTGGGAGTGGGGAGGAAGGAAGCTGCCCTGGACAGAGGTTGGGGTGGGGGTGGGGAGCAGGCAGAGATTTGTCAGCTGTCTAGCTACTTTGAGTCGGTTGGGTGTGAGCCTTGCCCAGTGGAGACGTTGCTCAGTCATCTGGGCAGGTAGGGCAGTGGCAAGGAGAGGTGCCTTGGAAGCAGCTGTGTGGGGCTCCTAGCTGATGAAGTGTGGCACTGGAGACAAAAGAAAGCAGAGGCTGGTCACTGTGGCTTGGACAGGAGGGGGCTCTGTGCTGGCTCAGAGATGGGGGGAATGTGGCTACTGCGTGGCATTTGCTGAGCCTTGGGGCTGACTGCCTTCCTTAGGGAACCTGGACCTGTCTTTTCCTGAGCATTGCCTGGGGAAGAGGAGAGTTTTTTTCACTGGTTAATGCAACAAGACTTATGATGCCTTGGTTCCTGTATTGTCTTTTCTGGAAGGGCAGCCACTGCCCTGTGTCTGGAGGGATGGTGGGGGAAGTAAAGGAGAGGTTGGTGTTATAGGTAGGATCCCGGACGCTAATACTGCTGCACCATGACCCCACACCTTGGCACTGAATGTTGGAACATGTAAGCTTCCTTCCCTGAGTTCTGGGGAAGAGACTAGGCTCTTTAAGAGGTTATTAGGCTGGCTGAAGAGTTAATGCTCAGATAGGCAGAAGATTTCCCGGCAACCTCCACATTCCCTGGACCATTGTGGTCTGTCATGAAGAGCCAGCTCCAGCATTGGAGGCTAGCTTGGTTTGTGTCCCAGGAAGGAGCTCATAGGTGAAGTTGAGTGCTCCTGTGGGTGGTATGAGCTTGGTTTTTGATATGAACAACCATGTGTAAGCCCAGGTCCTGTATGGGAGTGTCAATTTTAATACCATAATGGTGTCCAGGTTCACGGGCTTAACTGCATGGTTCCAAGTGTCTTAGGTCAGGTAAAACCTTCCCACCTGTTCTCAGGTTCCACTTGGTGAAGAACAATTTGTGTCTATGGAGACCTTTGGACTTGGACCAGTGGTTTGAGGACTCTAGTTAATTGTGTGCTAGCTCACTTGACTTGCTCAGGATCTGCTTGGTTATGTTGCTCCTGAGCTGTGGTATCTAGTGAGAGGCAGTCCTTTACTGGACACCCAGAACAAGAGAGCCTATAGAAAGAAGGCCCTGCAGGTGTCTCAGGAAGGGATCAGGCCACAGGGGCCCCAGCCCTGATGCCCATTGTTGATGAGCCCCATGCCCTGTCACAACTCCAGGCTTTGCTGCTCTTAGGCCTGCTTGGTAAGGAGAGCTGGGTCCTCAGAGGCTCTCAAAGCTCAGAGACACCTCTGTCTGCCTGGTCACCAGTTCCCAGCAGCAGACAGACTCTCAGACTATTGGGAAGTGGAAACTGACTCTGGGTACCTTGCATGTACCTTGAGATCTTTGCCTAGTGATATAGTGTTAATGGGTGAGGGAATAATGTGGCAAAGTTCACAAATTGGGCCTTTGAGATTCTGGGTGTAGCTTATCCTGAGCTACCTGCCTAGTGTCTCATGACCCAATAAGAGACCCATGGCAGAGGAGAACCTTGGGCCATAGTTATGAGTACACTTGTCAGACGCACTAGGCCTTCAATGGCTTCTTTTTTATGTAGGGTGACTTTTAGTTCTGACTGGTGTCAGAGATAAGGGTATACAGGCCTAAGCCCCCACACTGCTGAAGGCCTTTAGTCTCACAGTGGGGCTTGTGTGAAGAGAAAAAAGAAACTGGTCTCTGATCAAAGAGTCCCTTGGGGATCATGGAGGTGGGCAGGAGCTAGGATCATGGAGGTGGGCAGGCTACAGGGGAGAAATGTGTATCTCTTTTGCAGAAGTGAAGGGTGTTAGGCCCTTCATGAAAGAGAAGAGGGTATGATGGGGGCCAGACAGAGGGCTGAAGTCAACGTTGTTGAGATAAGTGAGGCAGGTCTGGAACAGGCATGAAAGGGAGTGAGGTGGGGTGGACCACACACTGAAGAGGGCACACTTAACCACAAGGGGCTGGATCAAATTTAGAGGAAGCAGCTGGCTTAATACCATTGATGCTCTCAAGGCATCCTCCCACACCACCTGGCCGTTGTTGCTGTTGTTAGGTGCCATCGAGTCGGAACCGACTCATAGCGACCCTATGCACAGCAGAAAGAAACAATGTCTGATCCTGGGCCAACCTCACTACCGCTGCCACATTTGAGTCCATCAATGCTGCCACCTGGCCAATCCATCTTGTTGGGGGTTGTCTTCTTTTTCTCTGACCCTCCATCTTATCAAGCATGATATCCTTCTCCAGTGACTGTTCTCCTGACAATATATCCAAAGTATGGAAAGACTAAGTTTAGCCATCTTGGCCTCGAAGGAACACTCTGGCAGCACTTCTTCCAAAACAGATCTATTGGTTCTTTTGGCAGCCCATGACACTTTTAGTATTCTCCTCCAACTCCATAATTCAAAGGCATCGATTCTTCTACTCGTCTGTCTGTCATGCTGTGGTGGCTTGAATTGCTGTGATTCTGTGATTGAGGGCTATGCCATCAGTATTTTAAATAACCAGCAGGGTCACCCATGGTGGACAGCTTTCAGACAAAGACAGACTAGGAAGAAAGAGTGACAAACTACTTCCAAATTGTTAGTCACTGAAAACCTTATGAATAGCAGAAAAACCTGGCCATAGAGCCTCCTTAATATGGTGGTTCTGGCCATTTAGGCCTTGGAACTCACAGCTAGGGCTCTATGGGCCCAGCTGTTACAAGGAGTTAGGGCACTCCTATCCTGGCCCAGGACATGCCCCTTTCTGACCCATTGCTGCAATAGGTGCCTTTGTCCTACTTCTATGCTTCCCTGACCAGTCATCAGTGTCTCATGTCCCAGAAAGCGTCTTCAAGCTCCAATGGCTGCAAAAACTTCTTAAATGCTTGGTCTGGCCTTGTATTGTAAGCCAAACCAGCTCAATTTCCTAATCTGACTTTTACTTGTGATTTGCCCTTCTCAATTCTGACGTTCTCTTCATAAGAATATCTAAGCTATGAGCTGTGATCTTTTCTTCCCACCCCCCTGCTGGGTCTTTTGCCTTTGTCTTTAATCTCTAAGCTTGGAGTTTTTCTCTAAATACTTTGATCTTTTTTTTTTTTTTTTCCCCTATATCAATTATTGTTCTTCTGGGAGATTTCTTCAAACTGTGCTTTAAGCAAGTTAGTTGTCAGATGTATTTATTCTCACATGAAGTGCATCTTTTAATTTAAAACATTTTCATGCCTAATGTCTTCAATACTGGTAATATCTTGGCCTATCTGTTTGGGCTTCCCTGCCTCTGTTGGACTCTGATAGAGATAAGTTTCAGTGCATTCTTGTCTTCAAGTCTCATATTCGCTGAGCTCATGTGTTCCTGGGAGTGATTTTACTGACTAAGTAACACTGGAGAAGGACCAGACCCAGTCCTTAACAGATCTTGATGAGCCCAGGTACTGGGAAGCCAGCGAATCATTTCTTCACTTCACAAAATCGCCTTTCAGTCTTCTTGACCTGATAAAGAGGAGAAGGAGCTTCAGGAGGAAGTCGCTAATCCTAGGATTATGGCATCAGGAGCTGAGGGAAGTTTACCAACCAAGAATAGTGATTCTTGACCCGCTTTTGCATAGCTCAAAACTTTTGAGTCATCCCGATCTTACTCCCCGTGACACCTGGCCCTGAGGTCTGAGTTATTGCCGGCAAGGGGCGGAATGCAAACTATGTTCCTTAACTTGTTCTCCATGGTGGAGTCAGGCTGCTTCTTAGCCCAGGCCAAAGCCATTCCACACATACCAGGTGAAAACAGTCCTCATTCCAAAGGCATAGCAGGTTTTCTCTAGCTTCTTGTTTCTTAGTCTTTCTGGGGTTGATGCTAGTGGGGAGAGCTGCTGGTTGTGCTTTTTAGGTCCAATCTCCTTATTTCTGAAAGTGTTTCATTAAAAAAAAAAATAAACAAACAAAAACCTACCCAAATTAGTACAGTTGAGAGAAGCTAATCACATACCTAACAAAGCTTAGGAAGCCCATTGTGAAGTTTGTAAATACCATGCTGACTCTTCTGTATTCTTGCTCATTTCTCTGCCTCACTGGCAAAGCTATTTTCTAAACCCTAATGCCAATATCTTCCTTGCTTGACATTCTCCTCCCAGATCTACACAAGTCATCCAAGTGTTGGCAGAAGAGCCGTGAGGGAATTGGGTCCACTCCTGGGATGCTCTCTGCCAAATACCAATGTTGGCTAACGGACTAGTGCAGCCCGGACAAATCGGTCATTGTAGGAGCTCATGTGTACAATCAGGTGCATTTGTCATTTGGAAAAGCCAAAGACAGTCACTTGGTTATCTATAATCTTTTAAAACTACTTTTACTGTTTAAAGTCTTTGAAGTCTCTTTACCAGAGAGGTTCTGAGGTTTGCCCACGTAGTATCTTCTGGGATGGGAAGAGTTTCTAGTAACTGTAGGCTGTTGAATATGCAACTTACCTGTGTTACCTAGGGATTGCGGCGCATAAACTACACTTTTCTCCTGTGGTTAGTCATATAACTTATGAGTCTGGACTCTTCACATCTTCTGAATTTCTACCTTCCTGGTGTGCATTGTTCTTAGGGGAGACAAGGGATCCCATCAGCAGTCACTTGGCCTTCAGGGTGAAGAACTTTCCTTAATATTGAATGTGAGCCTGCTGCTGCTAATGTTCTTGGCTTTTTTTGCCAAAATGTCTTTCAGTTGAACTGTGAGGGATATATAAGGAGCTCTGGTAGTATAGTGACTACGAATCGGGCTGCTAACCTCATGGTCAGCAGTTTAAAACTACCAGTTTTTCCACAGGAGAAAGATGAATTTTTCTGCTCCCGTAAAGATTTACAGCCTTGGAAATCCTATACAGGATTGCTATAAGTTGGAACTGACTTCACGGCACATAACCACCACCACCTTTGCCAGATGGAAAATCCTGTGTGAATTTTCTGCACTGATGTTACATACCAGATACTACTTGGAATTCTTGGATCTGTTCTCCAAATTGCAGGAACTCCATGTCGGCATTCTCTGAATACCTGCCTGTCATTGGTCAGCCTGTTGGCCAGAAAACTTGGTCAGTTGCGGTCCTAGAAGGAAGAAGTGTATGGGTGGACTGTAGCTACCCAGGAGTTGGCTTGTGCCAAACATTCAGTCTACTTAATAGGATCTATTTCAACTTTGACTTTCGCTTTGTCTTGTTCCAAACTTTTTATCATGTTTTGCTTATAAAATTCTTCTACTTGGAAGACTCAAGAACGAAACCATCTTAATTCTTTGCTATTAAAGTCCTCATCATTTAACATAGTTCAATCCGGGTTCCCTTCTTAAGTAAGATCTATCTGCTAAGACTATGACAGTCTTGGTGACTCTTGAACGTTTTCTCTTCTTGCTGTGTGTGACGGGGGCTATGGGAAGTCGTACAGGGCATCTCTGGGTCTATACTGACCAGGCAGGGCTTGATCGCTTCCTGATGAGTACCAGGTGTACTTGGGGGCAATTTGAGTGGCCTTGTAAAAAGCAACTGAGGAGTCTGTTTTTCCCTTGTAGGGGATGGAGCTCCTCAAGGGATACCTAAGGCTGAGGGACAGACCATTTTGAAAATGTCTGAGTTCCTACTAAGGAAAGCAACAGATACGTAGTTCCTGTGATTGTTTTATGTCTTCAAGATAGAAGAACCTTCTTGACTTAACAGGAAAGTAACAAACATAGGGACCCAGAGGCTGCGTACTCCTACTTCTAAGAAAGTCAGTTAGTGCCTGGCAGGGAAACTGAGATGGTTCCTGGGTCCAATGGGGTAGGCAATGAACTCTACAGACCAGTAGAAGGCTCTAGAGTGCTGCCTCTTAGTCATAGACAGGATTCGTGAATTCACCAGGGATGGCGAACCTAATGTACAGATACTCAAGGAATTTCTCTACTATAAATTGAACTTTGTTCTGAGGCTATCGCAGGAAAAAATGACAGACTGGTTTTCAGAGAAGGTCATTGGTCTCTCTGATGGCCAGAAAGCCTGGTCAGCTGTAGCTCTAGAAGGAAGAAGTGTATGGGTGGACTGTATCTGTCAGCAGTTGGCCTGTGCCAAAGACTGAGTAAGGGGGATAAACTGATGTGGCAGGAGACCCTAAAAGAACTGACTGAGGCTTGTCAGTTTTCCTTGTTTTACCTTTAATGTTCTCCTAAGTGAAGGATTCCATAGTTGACACACAAGTTGGGCCGTGACAGTGGTTACTGTGATGGTAATTGAAGAAATCTCTTGTTTCTTTTCCTTGCCTTTGTAACGCCCACCAAACAACTCTTGCTGCGGGGTCTGGGTAAGAGGAGGTGGGAACAGATAGACGGACATGATTCAGCTGTGGATGGTAACAGTTAATTGTAATTGTGAAAACTCAGGACTCCAATGTGGGTTTAAAATAAGCCATCTTAGGAGCAGGAGAAGGGGATCTCACTGTCATCTCAAAATAAGAGCTGGGGGGGAGGGGAGAAGGGGGACTCGGAGGGCCCTGCACACTGAACTCCCCGACACATAAACAAAGCTGTGACCCACAAAGAGCAACATAAGTCAAGAGCCAAAGACGGGTAGGCGTTCTGGCCTACTAAAGTGGAGAACCCTTGAGTAAGAGACTGGAGGCAACCCCTAAGATAATAACATCAAGATAGTGCCCAGAGACCACCTTTCAACCTAATAGACTGTCCTACTAGGTAAACACCTCAGGAATATGCTTCTTGGCAATCAACTATAGAGACCAAAGGTGGGGGGTGGGTAACGTTTTCTCAAAAATAAGGTAGAAATGGGGAACAACGCTGACATTTGTTTAGTGGGGTACCTGTAGGCACTTACATGAGGAGCTAGATTTGCTGACGCATGGAGCTAGAGCTGAATCTCTTCAGCTGAGACTTAGGATGCCCACCAGACATAGCATTCCACCTTAAGAGTTCTGTAACATTGCTGGAGCTGTGGGCACAGCTGGTGAAAGGCTGTCCTGACTAGGGCTATGACCTGAGAATTCTTGATCATGAACTGTTAGCCTGTCAGCATTCCTAATAAACCCATTTCGATCGATCAATTACCACCCCCTCCCCCATTACGTTAGAGTATGCGTGGGGGAGGAGGAATGGTTGGTGTCATATTGCGCAGTTACAATCCTCCAAAATGTCAAGGTTTTTTTTCTCTCCAGTTCCTTGTTTGCATTTGTCAGCTTCCTTTGTCCTCTCTACCTTCTTACTTGCTTTTGAGCAGATGTTGCTCTTTAGTCTCAAGTAGATTGCCAAGGAACACGTTTTTCTCAGGTGTTTAACAACTCACTCTGTTATTTGGCTGAAAAGTGGTCTCTGGGAACTTCAGCTCCAGGTTAGGTGGTTACCTAAAGGCAATCGCTATCTTCACCCACTCAAACAGTAGACCTTCTATCATGTTCTAGTTGGTTATCTGGGCACTACTTCGTTCTTGTCTCAGGTTCATGTTGCTTACTACTCCATTGGACTAATGGCTTCTTTGAGTCTCTGAATTTGTGTCCCCTGTACTCTGGGCTGGTTACTGAATCTCAGATGGCCGTTAAGTTTTTGTAAATTAGGGTATAGAGCATGATCTTTACTGTATTACACCACTGACCTACATGTCGCTCAGGATTATGATCCTGTGCCTTCAAATCAACCTGTGAGGTTTTCAATTATGACTAAGAAGATTCCATAATTATGTTCCATGTATACTGCATGTTGGTAACCATACCTAGAAAAGCACTCGGACATGTGCGCCTGTATGACCATCCCCATCTTTAGCACATAGTTACCTCTGTATCCATTTAAAATGGTTACTGTTGCTGCACTACATATTATAGAATTTACGGTAATTGCCCTTTACTGTTGACCTCTTTCATGACTTCACCTTTCTCTTGATCATTGTGCTGACTTCACCTTTACATGTCTACTATTTAGTTCATACAGCACTCATCCTTTTATGACTTAACTCAGCATGATATACTCCAGATAAATCTGAGCTACCTCAAGGATTCAACATGCTTTGTATGTGGGTGTTATTACGTTCCGTGGAGTCAGTTCCGACCCATAGCGACCCTGTACAGGGTTTCCGAGGCTGTAAATCTTTACGGGAGCAGAAAGCCTCATCTTTCTCCCATGGAACAGCTGGTAGTTTTGAACTGCCGACCTTGAGGTTCACAGGCCGATTTGTAACCACTACGCTACCAGAGCTTTGTATAGTATTCTATTATATTAAGTGCCACTGAGTTGATTCTGACTCTTAGCAATCCCGTATAGGGTTTCCAAGGAGTGGCTGGTGAGCTTGAACTACTGGACCTTGCAGTTCATACTGACCTTGCAGTCCAACACATTAACCTGCAGCACCACATCAGGGTTCCATAGAATAAAATATATGACTAATTTCTCACCCCCACCCCCCAAGGCTTTGTGTTGACTTGATTGGGCCAGGACTCCTAGTGGTTTAGCACTTCAGATAATAGTAATACCCCATGATAGCTAATAGAATATATTCAACTTCGAGCAGCCAATCAACTTAAAGGAAGTTTCATCATGGGTGGAGCCTGCAATATCTTTTCTTAACAAGAGATAAGTCAAGAACAAAGAAGAACCTACCACCAAGGAAGAGCAGGGAGGAGAGAGCATCCTTCAGACCTGAGGTCCCTGTACTTGGAACCTCGTAGACAAAGCTTGGCGCCAGTGCACATGGAGCTTTCTTAAGGAATGCCGGTTGCTGGCCAAGGAATTTGTTCGTCAGCACCGAGTTTAGATTTCGAGCCAGCAAGATGGATTGGCAAAATGGCAGCAACAGTTGTGAGGTTGGCCCAGCAGCAGACCAGTTTCATTCTGTTGTGCATGGAGTTGCTATGAGTTGGTACCGAATCAATGGTAACCCAACAACAACAAACAATAAGAATGGAGTCCTGGTATGGTACTGTGGGGTAATGTGCTGGATTGCAATGTCGATTTGAACCAAAAGGTTGGAAGGTTCAAGCTCGCCATTCTCTCCTTGGAAACCCTCTACAGGGTCGCTATGTGTAGGAACCAACTCAATGGCACTTAACAACAAAGAATGGAGTCCTGGTATGGTGAATAGGACATGTAATGGACCACAAGGTTGGTGGTTCAAACTTAACAGCCACTCCTTGGAAACCCTATATAGGGTTGCTATGAGCCAGAAATGTCATTCAACAGCACTTAAAAACAAGCAAGAATAAATGTGTGGCTTTTCTTAGGTAAATAAGACAACACAAATCTGTGCAGCCATTTCCACCCCTCCCCCCTCCCCCTCCCCCCAGATATGATGCAGTAGGGGTTTAGGCTAGGCTTGTGGCCAACTGTGATATGACCTCAGATCGGCCACAACCCAGGACTAGCGGACGGATCCACTTCTTAGATAAAACACAGTGATTGCCTTTTCTAAACCTCCCTAGTAGTTTTAATAAACCATTTCCTGTCATGTGAATCCTCAAATCTTTTTTCCTTAACCATGATCCTGAAGGTCTCTAACAAAGATGGTGCTTAAGCTCAGGAGAAAGCTGCTATCATCAGTTGTAAGTCATGTTAGCCTCTGTCTACTTCCTGGCTTCATTTGACCATGTTTTCCATGTTTTCTCTCTTCTTCTAGTAAGAACTGAGGCTGCATTCCTTAATTTTCACTGTCTTTTGGCCAGTTTGAACCTAATGCTCCTGAGTTGCCATTGTAACAAATACCTTTGAACAGGTGTCTAGGGCTAGTCTAAGCAAAGGCGTCAGAGGTGTTGGCCAAGGTGTCCATGGGGAAAAGGCAGTATGGGATAATTGCCTTTTTAATGTGGGTCCATCATGGCCTAAAGAACTAAATGGTGAAACTTGAGGTTGATGTGTATACATGGGAGAAGGGCAGGGACTTGATCCTGATGGTACTGCGATTCCCTTGGGTGATGGACATGGATAGGAGACAATGTTTTTGTTACTAAGGAAGAGGATCTGGTAGCACAAATCTCCATCTTTAACTCGGCTGTAGTCAAGGTTGAAGACGTAAAGAATAGGGTTGAGCTTGGGCCACAGAAGATTGACTTTCCTAGCCCATCTATAATATTTTTCTCAGCATCCTCCATTTCTGTTCACCCCCTTTTGGCTACAATCATGCTTACTTGAAGAGCAGCAGGTTAGTGTACTAACTTACATAAATGATGCCATGTCTTAGGGAAAACACTGCTGGGAGCTAGGTTTCTCTGCTGGATAAATCTAGGGGCTGTGTAGTGTCTGAGAATATGGATGGATGGGTTATGAGGAATTCAGATTCAACTGTGGTCTAGAGAAGCCATTTCTAATAACAGTAGACTATAGGATAGGAAAGTTTGAGCGGTCCTTGAACAGACAGTTAGTACAGATTTCCCCTTTATTGACCTCATTTTTGAGGTTTGTATTCCTTTAGCTCTTGAAGTTTTCTGCATCATTCAATCTTTTCCCTATAAAACTCAGTACTACATATTGATGATTTTTCCTATAGTTCTTTAAGCTTTAAAAATGCTGAGCAATCTCTCCTTTTGGTTTCCTTACTCCAGGTCTTAGTACACTTCACTGCATAGTGTTAGACTTCTGTTGGGCTTTTAACTCATGAAAAGGGCTAGAGTCATAGCCTTCTGTTAGTCATGGACAACTCAAGCTGCAGCACCTGAGCTTTGCTGTATCAACTCAGACCTTAGGGAACAGCCTGGGATTCCTACCTCACCCTGTTTTCTGGGGATGTAACCAGCTAAGGTCTGGACAAATAACCTGTACTAACACCCCAGTTTTTCCTGTCCTGTGGGCCTGAGGTAGAGATGGCTGGATTCTAATTCTCCTGTCACGGGTTGGACTAGTTGATTGTGAGATGGAGAGAAGAATGCACAATAGGTTGCGCTTGCACTTGGGACTAATGTCTGTAGAAGGTAAAGGAAAGATGCCGAATTAAACAGACGGAAGCACTTACAGAATATCAGTATTCACCAGACTCTCAACCGTACCCTGCTGTAATTCAGAAAAGGGATAAAATCAAGTGATGTACAAGCATGGGAAAAAACCCTTTTTTTGACTTTAGGAGTTCCAATTGAATTTGTTTAGGAATTTGTCCTAATAGGGCCAGTCTTATTTTCTCAGCATCTTCAATTCCCATGCACCCCCTCCTTGTGGCTCTGATGTTAGGTTTACACTGGAGAATGGTGGCTAGTGTGTTGCTGTTTCAAAGACAAACAACTTGTGGGAGTAAATGCGCCTCTGCTGTTGAAGTCTTAGGTAGTTAACGCTACTGGCAAAGTCTGCTTGTTTAGACTGTTAGGAAATACTTCAGCTTTATCAAAGTAACACACTAGGTGGCTTAAGGTGACCAATGTATTGCCTCAGTTCTGGAAGATGGCCTCTCTAACTCCTTAATTTTCAGACTGCTAGTCTCTAAGGGCTTGCTGGTGCAGCTCTGTATTATCAACACAGGACTATGAACCACAAGGTCTGCAGTTCAAACCCACTAGGTGCTCTTTGGGAAACTTATACATGGTCACCCTGAGTTAGAATTGACTCTTAGCAACAGCACTTAGCAATAACGTACTGAGACCCTGAGGCAGAGCCCCTTTCAATGACTACTTTACCAGTGAAGTCCCCTAAATCGAGTATGTTGAGATATGGGCACAGAACTCATGCCAGTTTGAGTTGGCTACTGTCCAATATGTCCCTTAGCAGTTATATCGGAGGTTAAACCATTTAGACTTCAACTTGAACATGTGATTGTGTGAAGTTTGCTGTTTGAGTGGAGCTGGGTGGGATCTTGTACTACTTTGAGTAAGAGGTAATAGCTAGGTAATATAAAATTAATATGGACAGCATGAGGGTGAGCTTTCTGGTCTCTTTTTCTCTCCTGGAAGAGAAGCTGGCCATAATTGTAGGAAGGGTCAGGTAATACCTTAGGCTCTGGGAGTCAAAAGGCAAAATTGAGGATATTATATAGGTCCATGTAAAAAATTCTCAACAATAACCAATTACATTTTGTTACATAGGCCTAATGAGAAATACAATGCATTTATTAGGATAACTTTCCTAACTGAGGTTCAAAATTTGGTGCTGTCTATTAACCAACTGCATTCCCTCTGTCAGTACTGATCTGAGACTTCAGAGCTTCATTTTTAGAAAGGTAATATCTTTGTGTGAAAAGACTTATCAGTAGACCAGTTAAAGTAGTTTAGCTGAACTCCAGTGTTGGGAGCCGGGTACAGACACATGATTGATACTTAATTAGGACACTGGTAACCAGGGGCAGGCTACACCATTGAAGGATCCAAGTAGAAGTGACTTAGAAATATGAATACTACTTCATACCCACCTGGGTGACTTTATAAAACAAGGCTATAAAGAAATTTGAACTCCCATACACTACTGGAACATAAAGTAAAATGATACAGCTACTGACACAAACAATCCATAGCTCCTTTGTTGTTTGTTAGGTGCCATCGAGTTGGCACCGACTCATCGTGACCCTATGCACAGCAGAATGAAATAATGTCCAATCATGGGCCAACCTCACTACCACTGCCACACTTGAGTCCATCAATGCTGCCACTTGGCCAATCCATCTCATTAGGGGTCTTCCTCTATTTCTCCGACCCTCCATCTTACCAAGCATGATATCCTTCTCCAGCGACTGTTCTCCTGACAATATATCCAAAGTATGGAGAGACTAAGTTTAGCCATCTTGGTCTCGAAGGAACACTCTGGCAGCACTTCTTCCAAAACAGATCTATTGGTTCTTTTGGCAGCCCATGACACTTTTAGTATTCTCCTCCAACACAATAATTCAAAGGCATCAATTCTTCTATGATCTTCCTTATTCATTGTCCAGCCTTTGCATCCATATGACGTTACTGAAAATACCATGGCTTGGGTCAGGCGCATCTTAGTTCTCAAGCTGACATCTTTGCTCAACACTTAAAAAGGACTTGTGCTGCAGATTTGCCCAGTGCAATACGTCGGATGATCTCTTGACTGCTGCTTCCGTGACTGTTGATAATTGATCCAAAAAGAATGAAGTCGTTGACAATTTCCATCTTTTCTCTGTTGATAAGAATATTGTTTATTGGTCCAGTGGTAAAGTCCTCTTCACTTTCAGCAAGCAAGGTTGTATTACATGCATATTGCAGGTTGTTAATGAGTCTTCCTCCAATCCTGATACCACGTTTTTCTTTATAGAACCCAGCTTCTCATATTATTTGCTCAGCATGCAGGTTGAGTAAGTATGGTGAAAGATACAACCTTGTCGCACACCTTTCTTAATTTTAAACCATTCAGTGTTCCCATGCTCTGTTCGAACAACTCCTTCTTGGTCCAGGTACAGATTCCTCATGAGCACAATTAAGTGTTCTGGAATACTCAATACTTTGCAATGTTGTCCATAGCTTGTCATGATCCACACAATCTAAAGCCTTTGCATAGTAAATAAAGCATAGGTAAACATCTTTCTGATATTCTCTGCTTTCAGCCAACATCCATCGGACATTAACAGTGATAATCTCTCATTCTACGGCGTCTTCTGAATCCAGCTTAAACCTCTGGAAGTTCTGTCAATGTATGATTGTAGCCGTTTCTGTATTACCTTTAGAAAAACTTCATTCGCTTGAGATATCAAAGAGATTGTCTGATTTTCACATTCCATTGGGTCACCTCTCTTTGGAATGGGCACAAATACGTGTCTCTTCCAATCAGTCGGCCGGCCAGATAGTTGTCTTCCAAATTTCTTGGCAGCGATGAGTAAGTGCCTCCTATGACGCCTCACTTTCTTGAAAGATTTCATTTTTTATTCCAACAATTCCTGGTGACTTGTTCTTTGCCAATTCCTTCAATGCACCTTGGACTTCCTTCTTGAGTATCATTGGCTCTTGATCATATGATACCTCTTGAAATGGCTGAACATTAACCATTTCCTTTTGTTACAGTGACTATATGTATGTCTTCCATCCTCTCTTGATGCTTTCTGCATCATTCAGTAATTTCCCCAGATAATCTTTCAATAATGAAAGTCAAGGCTTGGGTTTTTACTTCAGTTCCCCCAGCTTGAGAAATGCTGAGCGTGTTCTTACTTTTTTGGATTTCTGATTCCAAATCTTTACACATTTTATTATAATATTTGGCTTTATCTTCTCGAGCTGATCTTTGAAATTTTCTGCTCAGCTCTTGGACCTCCTGAAGCTCCTTAGCTCCTTGTTGTTGTCAGGTGCTATCGAGTCAGAACCGACTCATAGCAACCCCATGCACAGCAGAATGAAACAATGTCCGATCCTGGGCCAATCTCATTACCGTTGCCACACTTGAGTCCATCAATGCTGCCAACTAGCCAATCCATGTTGTTGGGGGGGTCTTTCTCTTTTTCTCTGATCCTCCATCTTAACCAAGCATGATATCCTTCTCCAGTGACTGTTCTCTCCTGACAATATGTCCAAAGTATAGAGAGACAAAATTTAGCCATCCTGACCTCAAAGGAGCACTCTGGCTGCACTTCTTCCAAGACAGATCTATTGGTTCTTTTGGCAGCTCATGGCACTTTTAGTATTCTCCTCCAGCACCATAATTCAAAGGCATCAATTCTTGTACGATCTTCCTTATTCACTGTCCAGCTCTTGCATCCATATGAGGTTATTGAAAATACCATGGCTTGGGTCAGGCACACCTTAGTCCTCAAGCTGACATCTCTGCTCTTCAATACTTTAAAAAGTTCCTGTGCAGCAGGTTTGCCTAGTGCAATACATCGTCTGATCTCTTGACTGCTGCTTCCACAAGTGTCGATAGTTGATCCAAGAAGAATGAAGTCTTTGACAATTTCAATCTTTTCTCCAATGATAAGAATGTTTATTGGTCCAGTTGTAAATGATTTTTGTTTTCTTGACATTGAGATGTAATCCATATCGAAGGCTGTGCTTTGATCTTCATCAGTAAATGTTTTAAGTCCTCTTCACTTTCAGCAAGCAATGTTGTATTATCTGCATATTGCAGATTGTTAATGTGTCTTCCTGAAATCCTGATGCATGTTTTTCTTCATAGAACCCAGCTTCTTGTATTTTCTCATATAAAGCCAAACAGCCACCACTCGTCTGTCTGTTGTGCTGTGGTGGCTTGAGTTGCTGTGATTCTGAGGGCTCTGCCACTGGTATTTTAAATAACCAGCAAGGTCACCCATGGTGGACAGGTTTCAGATGAGCTTCCAGACAAAGACAGACAGGAAGAGTGATGAACTACTTCCGAATCACAAGTCACTGAAAACCTTATGAATAGTAGAGAAACCTTAGCTCCTCAAAATACAACACAGTCGCTACACAATCAGAAGGTATCTAGCTATTCTATCCATGGTTAGAAAAGCAAAGACTAGACCTGCTAGGATGGAGGAGACTGTTTTTGATATAATAAGACCTGTTCTCTGGTCTACCCCTACAAAAAAGTCCTGAAGTTAATTTGAAAAACTTAGGAGCTTTTTACCCCTTTGACATTGGTCCAGTCACTGAATTTTGAGAGTTCAAAAGTCATTTGGCCTGTCACCATTCAGGTCTAGAACTGAACTCACCATTATAGTTCAATCTTCAGGCAAGTTGGTAGATAGGTATATAGGGGGAGGCTTAGGTATCCAATAGAATTGTCTCACCTTTGAGATCAAAAGGGCAGTATTTACCTTAAGACAAAAGTGATAAGGGTTGGGAAAAGAAGAATGGAACAAGAATTGGGGCAAAGTGGGATGAGATGTTCTGATGAAAGGTTTGCACTGATTAGTGAGTATAAAAATGATCTGTAAACCTTGTGTATTCAAATCCTACATAATGAATTTTTTTTTTTTTTTTACATCTCAACTTTTCAGGTATGAAAGTATCCAGGAAATGTTTGGGGGAGATGGAAGTAGTATTGCTATGTGCTATCAGATTCCTATTTAGTGACCCTTTATAGAATTTCTGGGGCTGTAAATTTTTTTTTTTTTTTTCTTGGCGAGTTGAGTGATTCTGTGAATTGACTGAATCTGTGAATTGACTGTAGGTTTACAGATCATCAGATCAGATCATAAGTTTTACATTCAGCAAATCATACACTCTGCTTCACAAGGATTGCAATCCCCACCATGTACTATCAGTTGAAAATACTGACCTCTTTAATTAACATTTGCATTCCTCCCAGTACCGCCTACCTTCATTTTTGCTTAACCTCTGTCTTGATGTAGCTTGCCTGCTCCCATCACCCTATTACATCCTGTATAACCTGTGAATGATTCTTAAACTTCACCACCATCCTCTGGTAACCATCAATGTTTATTAGTGAGAATTCTTTCTTGAACAGTGGTCTCATACAATATTTGTCCTCCATGTCCATGTTATGAGGTATTTTACAGACTGGCTATCTAATCTTCTACTGATACGTGTTTAGGCTGGCTTCACCATTTCTTATTGTAAATAGTGCTACAGTGAACATAGGTATACATATTTCTAAGTCATGTCACAGCTATTATTGGTAAATATTGAAGATATACACCAAGTCAAGGGATTGCTGGGTCATACAATATTCCTAGTATCAACTTTTTGAGAAAGTACCATGCCATTTTCTACGGTGGATGTACCACTTCACAGTCACACCAGCAGTGTAGGAAGGTTCCAAATGTTACACACTCTGAACAGCATCTGCATTTGTCTTTTTTTTTTTTTTTTTTGAAACTTCGTTACTATTAACTACAGTAAGATGGTATTTTATAGTTTTGATTGTATCTCTAATAGATAATGATCATAAGCATTATTTCTTCATATGTGTGGCCTTCTAAATGTCATCTTTGAAGTCTTCTTCATGCTCTGTCTATTAATTCTTGAGGCATTTTAAAGCACTACATAAACTTTTTTTTTTTTTTTTTTGCCATCCAACAATATTATTAATATCACATGCAAATATTTTTTTTCTGAAGATAGTTAAAAAACGGTAGCAGCAGTACATCATCAGGGAGATTCCAGAAAGTCAAGCTGAATTTAGAAAAGGATGTGGAATGAGGGATATCATTGCTGATGTCAGATGGATCTTGGCTGAATGCAGAGAATACCAAATATATGTTTACTTGTTCTATATTGACTATGCAAAGGCATTTGACTGTGTGAATCATAACAAACTATGGGTAATATTATGAAGAAACAGTATCTGAAATCACTTAATTGTGCTCATAAGGAACCTACACATAACCAAGAGGCAGTTGTTCAAATACAATGGGATTCTGAATGGTTTAAGATCAGGAAAGATGTGCCTGAAGATTGTATTCTTTTACCATACTCACTCAATCTGTATGCTGAGCAAATAATCCAAGAAACTGGATACTACATAAACTTTTGAAGGTCCTTTTGTCTGATGTCATTGCCAAACATTTGTCTGATGTCATTGCCAAACATTTTCCCCCTGTATGTTGACTTTCTTTTTCTTCTGGTGAAATACTCTGAAACACAGAAATACCTGATAGTTAGGAGGGCTCAGTCTTCTATGACACTATTTGTGGTTATGTGCCATGTATACCAGGTTTGAGAGCCCCACCCTCCCCCCAAGTTTGTCTTTTACCTTTAACCCACATTGAATTTATTTTTTGTGTAAGAGATACGGATCTTCATTTTGCTACAGATTGCCAATTCCGCCAACACCATTTGTTGACATATCTTCCCCATTTTACCCCTTACTCGAAGATAAACTGAGTGAGTGGATTTCTTCTAGGTTTTCAAGTATGTTCCGTTGATATCTTTCACAGTACCAGTGAGTGGCAGGCTGTTTGACAACTCTGGCTGTAATAGTAGGTTTTGAAGTCAGGAAATGAGGGTTCCCACTTTTAAAGTAACTCTGGTAGTGTAGTGGTTATGAATCAGGCTGCTAATCTCATGGTCAGGATTTTGAAACTACCAGCTGTTCTGTGGGAGAAAGATGAGGCTTTCTGCTCCCATAAAGATTTACAGCCTCGGAAACCCTACATAGGGTTGCTGTGAGTTGGAACCGACTCCACGGCACATTAACAACAACACTTTAATCTAGGATCACTTTCCTTGCCATATACAGTTAGTGATTAGTTGGCATCTAGACTATGCATTACCTCTATAGAGGAATTTGGGTACTGCTGGCATTTCCACAATGGTAATCTTGATATCCATGAGTTGGGCATATTTCTTTGTGCAGATCTTCTTTCTTGTGTTCTATACTTTGGCTATCTTCCTAGTATGCTTTTCAGAGCTCTTTATTAATTAAAAGAATCTGTGTTGACCTTTGACCCTGCTACTCTGCGGAGGTTGTAGACGCTTTATGCTCCCACAGATCCTTTTCTTCAAAAGTCAGAGAAGAAACAAACCCAATACCCTTGAATTGATTCCAACTCCTAGTGACTACAGGCCAGAATAAAACTGCCTCCCAGGCTTTCGGATGGTATAAATAGTCAGAAGTTTAACTGGCACTTCTTTATCCCTAGAGCAGCTAATGAGTTCAAACTTTAACCTGGTGGTTAGTAGCTGGATGTTTAACCACAAGACTGTTTTTCTTTTTTTTAAGTTTTTGTTGTGAATTATGTGGGTTTACGTGGGAGAACATCAGTTTTACATTCATCCTATCGTGTTTTGTTTTATTGCAATGATCACAATCCCCTCCATGCGTCATCAAATAACCAAAGGCTACACCCCACAGCTGTCAGCACATAGACCCTCTCCCTCCCTGAGTTCAGTGTCCCCAGCTGCTCCATCTGTCCATGTCATTATCTGTCTCCATCCTTGGTGTCACTGCCTCTCTGGGTAGGGTCACTCAGCTCTTCTCCCTTGATGGTTCCAGGGACCTCTGCTCCTGGGCTGCAAAATCAATCACTCCCCTCCTTTTGTCAAGAAACATCTACCTCTACATTACTGACCCTCATAGTCAGTCCTGATGACAATTATTCACTATTGTACCACAAGAGTCTTAACCCCATTTCCTTTCAACAGCCCGGTCCTAACAGATAGGAAATCATTCAGTGGAGGTTCTACCTACCCCTGCCCCATCTGGAACTAGGCTCCCTCTTGAAAGCTTGTAAGCCAGTCACTTCTTGGCTTTATAGCCCTTCCCCCCCACCACCACCACCCCTGCCCATTTTGGGTAGTCAGTGTAAGTTTGCCCATCCCTGTCAACCCTGTGTGCTGAGGGGGTAGGAGTGATCCTGGTTAAGATTTGTTCCCTTTTTTGAGCTACTACATCCATACGTATAGGTTAAGTACATCAAATTGTAGAAGGTTATTTTATTTTTTTACAAGACTGTTTCTTCATAGAAAATAAAATGAGGCTACAAAGCATATGTTGGGGACAAGGTCAGAATTTCTAGCAAATGATAGATGTTGTTGTTGCTCAGTGCTGTTGAGTCGGTTCCAACCCATAGCGACCCTGTATAGGGTTTCCAAGGACCAGCTGGTGAGCTTGAACTACTGAACTTGCAGTTCAAACAGCTTTGCAATCTGGCTCATGAACCCACAGTGCCAGGATACATCTCTCATTGACAGTCTTCCTATACTTGTATTCTATTGAAAAGCTAAAATGCGGGGACACTGCTTCAGAAATACCTTCCCTGGCATTGGCTATGTGGTAGTAAGGAAGTTGTTGCAATGACTTCTGGATCACCACCTGTTAGGTCATGACAAAGGTCACTCCTTCTCCTGGGAGAAGTCTACAATGCCATTGTGGCAACGATTCTTTCAAGTTAGCCTGAAGTATGTACAAAAATACTACAAGCTCAGTCCATATCATGTTTCTGCTTATGATATCTTGAGCAGTTTATTTCTTACATTTTTGAATGTGTGGGTCTAACGCTGAATGAAATGAAAAACCCAAATCGCTTCCATCAAGGATAGTTTGAAGACCACTGAAATAAACATTAAAGTAGATTGTAATAAAAAATAATACAAATGGGGAGAATATTGACTACATTGAACCTATTGGCAATTAATGAAACAACAGATTTGAAGAAAGATGTACAACAAACCAGGGACATGGTCCATGAGGATGCCTGTGTTCAAGCACAAAGAAATTGCAGGCCAGCAGATGGGGAGCCATTAAAAATGATCATGTCAGTGACTTGTTGGTTTAGCATGAACCATTACTGCCCCTGGAAAAGGGGTTAGGTTTACATCTACTGAAGTTAAGTCTGTGTGTAAGTCAAACACAATCCCACACATGGTTGTAGGAACCCACAGAAATGTACACAACCAATCCAAATGATAAAGACGGGGATACAACTTGTGATGTCCCAGTGACACAAGGACAGTTGACCAGCTGGGGATGACCACTGGCTACCTGAGTGTGAATGCACGCAGATCAGAGCACCGTGCCACCAGTGTGCTATAGGCACAGCTGCCAATAAACTGAAAATTTTTGTTGGCGTGGTTCCCATCTCCAGTCTCAGATGTTGAGTCAGAGGGAAGGCTTTCAAAGGTCTCCTGCTATGAGAGATGCCCCGTGAAGTCAGAGCTTGATAGAAGGTTTAACCAGCAGAAGCTCAAGGTACAGGGGTCCTGGGCATAGGCTGAAGCTGGGGTGGCCAGAGCAATCTGCTGTGTGCCTCAGACCTAACTTGAAGCTGAGGTGTGTGAGTTTCCATTGATAATGTCCAAGGGACTAGGTGGAGTATCGTTGTAGAAACGAGGGATGCTTGGAAAGAAGGGACCCACAGGGGCTGGGAGTCACATCCTCAGAGCTCCTGTGTCTCCTGGGTGGCTGCTGTTAAGAGTACTTGGCTTGAGCAGTTGTTAAACCACACATACTACATGGTGCCTTGTAAGCCAAGCCTGTCAACCAGGGCCTGACACTGGTCAGGTCTTACGGATGCTTTGTTTTTTCAAAGAGTGCTTAATAGCTCTAACTGCTGCAGGGAGTAAACGGTACCTTTCAGGTGCTGCCTTTGCAAGGACTCTTCGGATGGCATGGGCTTCAAGTGATTCTTAGGGTTTGTCATGCTTTTTCATGGTCTGCTTTCTGGGATTCAATGGTGTATTTCTTAAACCCTGATTCTCATCTAGAGTTTAAGGCTCAGGAATACAGTCACAGGAAGAGCCGTGAGATCTATCTAGACCTAGTTACAGAAAAAGGTTCTGAAGCATGGGGGTTCAGTGAGAAGAAACGGGGAAGTCAATGTTAGCCCTAAATAGGGGCTGTGTCAATGGGGATGTCAGGGAATGGATACATTTACAATTTGGGTGGTTAAAAACAAAACTGCCCAGTGACCAGGTTAGGGCAAGAAGTTTAGGAAACACTGCCCCAAGTCTTAAAAATGCAGTCAAATAGATGACTTGCATTTGGTGAATTAAAGAACACGGGAGCATAAATAGGGGAATTGGTGGGAATGAAAAAATTCAGTCTTGGGGCAAGCTTGGTTTTCATTGCCTATGGGATGTTTGGGTATAAATGTAAAGTAATTGGATAATTGAACTTGAAGTTCGCTAAAATCAAGGGCAAGGCCAGGAAAATAGGGAGAATGCAATTATTGAGTAACTTCAAAAATCATCCATCTGCCAAAACAGATACTCCTGAGGAGACCTATTAAATGTTTGGGTGTATGTGCAGGCAAAGGGAGGCTGAGAAGCAGGAGATAAGATAAAAGAACAAAACCAGGAGACACCATGATGGTAGGTCAACCAAGGGAATGGGCAACAAAATGTCACATGTTAAAAAGAGTTTAATAAAGTGTGTTCGGAATAACAAGTATACCTACTACATCAAAAGGGTCAACTTTGACCTTAGAAATCTTTAAAATAGTGTAAACACTCCTGGTTGGACTAGATAATGAAACAGGGGGAAGAGTATGAGTAATGTATTCTTCCATTCTGGCAATTGAGTAGGAAAAATATGGACAGGGAATAAAGTCCACTGGGTAAAAGCAGTTGTTAAAGGTGAGACACTTACCACTGTAAACTGCAATGGGGAAGGACTCAGAATTACCCATAAGATGCAAGATGCACTAGAGGTAGAAGTCTAGAGAAAACATACACAGAACACAAGTGGGCAATGGGCCTTTCTGTAAGATGAACAGTTTTTAATAAGAGGGTGTTGGTACAGGCAGGCTTATATAGACTTGTAACAGGAAACTCCTGTTGCCATTTTTTGAGACAAAAAAGCAGGATTGTCTGAGAATAGAGAGGTTGAATGTATAATATTCTCTGCCACCTGCCATCTCTCCATTCCACCCCATTATTAAAGATCTGTGGGCCACATATGAGGGTTTGTTGCTAGCGTTAGAAGGAAATGATCAAAATGCACTGGATTTTGGTACTGTGTTCCAGGAGGCCAGGCCTTCTTCTCTGTGTTGACTATAGGCTTAGGCATACACTGTAGAGACTTGGGTTTTATCAAGTGGCTATTTAGCTGTTAGAGTCATAATAGAAAAACAAAGGCTTTGTTGCTAGAAGCAGAAAGCAATAAGGGGGTACTTAAAACAGTCTGTTGGCATCAACCATTTTGATCTTCCCTAGGTAGGAGAGGTGGTGTGAATTTCCTGCTAAAGATACATGAAGACCCTCTGTAAAGGGGCCTTGAGAAAGGGCTTCGGAGGATGTCTGTGGATAGTTAACTGTTCTATGTCAACTTGGCTGGACCTAGATTCCTGGGGGTTTGGCAGTTGAGGCTTGGTTGTCCCCATGATGAGATATACAATACATTGATAGTTAAATCTGTGATAAGCTATGAGCAGCCAATCAATACATACTGCACATGCAGGAGAAGGTTGTTCTTCTCTGCTGGATCTGCATTTTGCTTCTGGGTCATCTCCAACCTCAGCCTCATTGAACTGGAGTCAGAAGCCTGCTCTATTGCTTGTCTGCCAGCAAGGTCTGCCCACTGTTTGCACCTGGAAGGTGTGTTAAGTATGCTTCATGCCTACCTGCTGAGAAGGCCACAAACCCACTCGTTGGGAAGGCCCGGTGCACCCCATCCTGCCGCTCCAGCTCATTGGCTCTGTGCTGCTCCGTGCACTGGCTGTGCAGTACTCCCACCCCCACCCCACGGTCACCCTGCTGCTGCTCCCACTCTACCACGACTCTCCTGCTCTGTGCCTGGCCTCGGGATTCTGGTTGTCTATTTGCCTGCCAAGCTACCTACCGATTTTGGTTCTGCTGACTGGTCCTTGGGACTTAACCACCTAAAGACAAATGCCTATCTCATCTCTTCATGTTCATAAATACATAGGTTGATCAGTTCTATTTGCAGAAATTAAGCAAATTCCTTTCTTAACATTGAGACTTAAACACTTGTAAAGGGAAACCCATAGATTTAAAATTCTTTAAAGCAGGATCATCAATCCTACCAGAATTCTAAACAATTCTGGGGTTTTCTAACTGTCTTCATGTTGTAACTTTACCATATTCCTCTTGCCAATGTTTTTGTTCAGTCAACACACTCTAGAAGATCAGACTCTAAGTCGACTTTTAGCAAGACTTCTTAGGAGACTGTACTTCATCAGAAAAGTACTGCCTAGTCACTTAAGGTAAAGTCATTGCTAATGACTTAATTCTAGAACTCTAAGATGGACCATGTTCTATCTACCAACTATCTCAAATGTCTTCTGCATTCTAGTTTAAGCAATCTTAGAACTGAATTGAACGGTATGAGACTAAAGAGCCATATGACTTTCTAAAGTTAATTAGCTCTAACTTTGAGAGAAGTTCCTTAATGAGACAACTGAGACATTTAAAATGAAAATACAAGTAACTTGGTTCACTTCCAGGCTACTCAATCACTTCAGAAAGCTCAGATAGAAAACTGAAAATGTTGCTTTCTGGCTAAGTCCTGCTTTGACTCAGTTTACACATCACAAAATGGTACCCAAACTATATTGCTAAGTACCATCAAATTAGTTCTGACTCATAACGACCCTGTATAGGGTTTCTGAGATTAGGATCAGAAAGCCCCATCTTTCTCCTGTGGAGCAGCTGGTTGGTTTGAAAAGCCAACCTTGTGGTTTAACAGTTCACTGCTTACCCTACTTGTAAGAATTATAAATATATTTTTAAATCACCCTAAATTATAAGTACTAGAAAAATAACTACTCAGCCATGGTAAAGATAAAGAATTTTTATCTTGATCCTAGAGCCAAGTTGTGGGACTACATCGAGTCCCCGTGTGTACTACGGAAAAAGCACTAGACTGCAAGGTCTTAACCACAAAGTCATCGGTTCAAATCCATCTATCATTCCTTGGAAAACCTGTATAGCATTGCACATAACAGTAGCTTCAGAATCTAATCAATGAAACCAAACACAAGAATAGTTATCTAATGCTATTCTGGATATTAACAAATAACTAAACACAACACATATATGCCCTCCAAATCTTTTTCTTAAAACCACAAGTATCTTGATGGCAAACTACATGCCTAATCAGGAAGGAATGGGTCCTATCATAGAACATTTTAGAGAGCATGAAACGGGAATCTTCTCTTCCATTCTTCCATGATGTTTGGAGGAAGATAAAAGAATTACTGAACTTGTCTCCTCCTTACATTGGTTCTCTACCAGAGCACAAAGTGTAGCGCCTTCCCCTACGCTAGTGGAGTTGTTTCATTTTCTAAATTCACAACATCAATGTTCTTAGGTAGTTAGCCCAGGCTTGTAATATACCTCCAGGTGTAAAGTTGGCTGGAGGTAAAGGTATTGGTGTCACTTGGTTTGGCTGTCTTTGAATTGCACTGTCTACTGAAGATACTGAGCATCATATCTTTGAATTTGTTTGGTTCCCAACCCCATGCTAAGCTGCGTGGGGTAGCTACTGTGCCTTCAGCCCATTGTGACTTTCAGGCTTTGCTGTTAAAGGTGAGCCCTTTCTCTGATTCTTGTTGGCATCCTGGCCCTTGTAATCTGAGCCATACTGGCTCTGGAAGTGAAATTCAGTTGATGAAAAGAAAATACTGCTGCTTTAGGTCTAGCTCCTGGTTTTGAATTAATAAGTATTTCACTTTCCTTCCAACATTGGACTTTAACTCTGGAGCCAAAAAATGGCTACTTCATGTGCCCTTGCAAGGGCAGACTAGTCGACATGGATAGTCGGTTGATATATCAATAATTGATGGACTTCTAAGTTTCTCATTTGGGTGGTTACCAAAAAATCCTGTATGGACATTAGGGACTGGCTGAGGTCAAGTTACCTGGGTGGTAGGTACTTATTGCCTACAAGGGAGTGTGGGGACCTTCCGACAATGTAAGGACGATAAGGTATAGAGCTTAGTCCTTAGCCCATGTATGAGGCAGGTATAGAGCTTCATCATGGTTCCCAAGATCCATCCAGAACCCTGACTTTGACTCAGTGGGTTGGGGTTAGCATTGGGTATTGACCCAGGGCTTGGTTTACATAAAGAGTTTACATAGAATTCAGGGTGTTCTTAGATCTTAGTTTCCTGTGCATACTATATGTAGACTCATGTCTTATGGCTAAGCACGTGGTTCCTTATTTCTCTGAAAACGAAATCCTCTTTATTAGATACAAGCTGTCTTGGGGTTTCCTAGTTCCTTGCTTAGCTCCTTGCTGGTAATGGATACCTAAGTTTACATTTCCCCATTCTAGTGGAGTTTGCCGCTGCTCTCAGCTCTAACAGTATATTCTGTGGAATTGGGATGATTTTCAGGTTGGTGATAAATCTGAATGTGGGTCCCTTTCCTACAGGAAGGAAAATTTTCCGAACTGGGACATGTGGGTCTGTCCCTGGATGTCTGGCTTCACTGGTATTGATAACTTTGACACTGCAAATGAATTGTGGCCTTGACATCTATAATATGCCGGCCAAGTGAGACCGGTGCCTGCTCTGTCCTTGAAGATAGGCATTTCTTGTCAGTGTGCTCAAACTTGGAGAGATTTTGCCAGGGGGTAGTAACATGTCTCTTGGTGTTTTCCCTAAAAATACTTAGCTGGCTTCTGGCTGAGAAGCCACAGTTAACTGTCTTCTTGCTGATCATAGGGACTGTAGACAGGGGAAACTCTGCCTAATGGCCTCGGGTTCTCCCTGGGATCTACCCTATTGGACTCTCCAGGGGTTCACAAGACAAGGGACTGTGCAGACCAGTAGAATGATTCATTGGTCAGACCCATGTTTAGACTGACGGTAGTACTCAGGGACATGGGGCCTTGTCCTACTTCACAGTGAGTGTCAACATCTGTTCTAAATGGGGCTCTATGGACCTCAGAGAATTTCCTATTGCTGCTTCATCACTTGATTGCTTTCTGTCAACGTAACTACATTCCCAGACCTCCTCTCCTGGTTACCATATTCCCATACAGGCAGAAGCCTCAGATCGTCAACAGGTAATGGCGAACCTAACTGACTCTGCCTCCAGCCTGCACTCTAGTGGCCTCCCTTCATGTGGGACCATTTCTTCTCTGCCTCGTGGGCCACCCTTGATAACTTATCCCCTCCCCTTTGGGTCTGACTAAGTTATCTGTTTCCAATTACAGAGAGTTCCCAAATAAATATCTCACGATTCCTAAGGGTCCTTTAATGATATATATCTTTACCTTGAAACAACTGGCCCAACCACTACTCACAACAAATTCATCACAATCAGCTTCACTTGCTGCATGTGCAGCTTTGAAATCATTGTAAAGGCTCCAGCTGCTTGTACTCTAAATCAAGGCTAAATCAGAACCATATGCACCTGTTCAGACTGACGTGCAACTCTGACTTTAAGACATAAGACACACTTAGAATAGATCCATTTGTAACCCAAGGATGCCTGTATTGTGTTGGACCTGACCTGTCCTGCTATACCTACCAGTTGTCTCCTTATCTGCTTCCTTAACTTTGGCTTGCTCTAGCCATAGAGTCTCCATTTTTAGGAGATCATCTCTGAAATCTTAAGTATTCTTTCAGTTCTTGGGCTGTGTGTCTTCCTCTATATAACTAGTTGCTGTCACTTTATCCCCTGTCACTTATAACCTTACCCAGAATAATTCAGTCTTAACTTGTATCTCTAGTCTTCAGACTTCCCTTTGGGTTCTTTGTTCTAGACTACATTTTTAGGGTTGTAGTATAAGGAGCTCTGGTAGCGTAGTAGTTAATGAATCGGGCTGCAAACTGCAAGGTCAGAAGTTCAAAACTACCAGCTGTTCCGTGGGAGAAAGATGAGGCTTTCTGCTCCCATAAATATTTACAGCCTCGTAAACCCTGTACAGGGTCGCTATGATTGGGAACCGACTCCACGGCACACAACAACAACAAAGCCATTTGAACTGCAAGGTCGGTGGTTCAAGCTCACCAGCTGCTCCTCTGAAACCCTATACAGGGTCGCTATGAGTCGGAACCGACTCCACAGCACATAACAGTATAAACTTGCTTTGAATAGCCTTAGGATAGAAAGTTGAGGTAGTTCCCTTGCCAAATAAATCCATAAGGCTTAGGTCCATGGGAATGACACCATCTAGACATCCTGGCAAGTGAAGTTGTATGATCACTGAACAAACACTAACCAGACCATGAGACAAGGGCTAGGTCAAGAGTCTTTGTATCTGGTTGGAGCGGACTGCTAGAATGATGGTAGAACAAGAACGGTTCTTTCCAGTGGTCTGTAGTATACAGATCAAAAGAACCCTTGAGTTCTTGAAGACTGCTGTCTCAACCAGGTAAGATACCAAGTGCATTTGGATGTGGTACTTCGGGACATGACCAGTACTCCACAGGTATGAGAACACTGTACCTATTGCATACTTCTACCTCTTGGAAGTTCAGCTCTAGCATCTTTGAATAAGTGTTCTTGGGATTGGGGACTATATAAGAAGTATGTTTGAACTACCAGCTGGAGATCTTTTTCTGTGTGGCAGAACTTGAATAGAGGTACCTGTGTCCTTGTGGGAAGATGTCATAGTGAGGCTTTATTGACTTGTACACTTGTGTGGTTCAGAAATCATATTCTATAAGGAAATGTAGTATACAGCTTTATCTAGCAGTATAGATCTTCTTGTAGCATTATATGGGATGACCTGATTTAATCTTAACTTTGTACAATGTCCCAAGAATTGATTTTCCTACCAGGACTCCTGGTGTGGCGCTTACAGGGTCAGCACTTGACTAGCAAAACAAACTCTGCAGTTCAAATCCAGCAGCTGCTTCTTGGAAATCCTATACAGGGTCACTATGACTTGAAACTGACTTGACAGCACTTAACAACAAACAAAATGACTCATCTTAAATTTCAAGTAACTGATTAATGAGCTTAAACAGGATCTTATTATTCAGTAGCACTTAAATCTATTGGCTATGTGGATCATCCAAGTTGATACTTCACCCAATTGAGGGTCTTGGAGGTACTGGTGCAATTGGCAGTATGATCCATGTAGTGTTGCTCCAGGAATCCTTTAGATCATCACCCATGATTAGAAACGTGGTAGGAAAGCTCTCTGGCTGCGAGCCTTCCTTGTGCTGAGTGATGCTGAGATTTGGCTGTGTGTGTAATTTAACATACCCTTCATTGGTGATAAAGAGTAGAGGGTGTTCAGTAGTGAAGACCAACCTCCATAAAAGATAACTTACAGTAAAACCATCATATGCTCATTTTCTGTTGTTGAGATCGTTTAACTAGAAGAAAACATTCAAAACCCATGAGTTGAGTCATCACCAGAACCAGGTTCTAAAGTAGGTTCTCTAAATAAAGGCTCTCCACAAACTACTTTTAATCATCCCCAAATTATCTTCATCTTCATACCCTATATCCCAAGACTTTGCTGGTGGAGGACTGGCAGACTTCTTTTGGGGATCTTTCTGATCATTTGTCTTTAGGGGAAGGAATCTTTTCCTTCTAAAAGTATAGAACAACCTACTTTGTATCACTGGACATGTCATGATTGTAGCCTTTAGCCTGTGACTGGGCATTTCCTTATTTCTGATTGGAACTTCAGAAACCATGTTTTTTGATGCCAGTCACTGTTGTCCTGATTTTCGATT
The DNA here is from genome assembly GCF_000296735.1 of Chrysochloris asiatica. Classification (NCBI taxonomy): domain Eukaryota; kingdom Metazoa; phylum Chordata; class Mammalia; order Afrosoricida; family Chrysochloridae; genus Chrysochloris; species Chrysochloris asiatica. The sequence goes on along the minus strand of NW_006408538.1, from coordinate 15,193,399 downwards.
AGGAAATCTTATCACCACTGGAATTTCTTCCTTAAGGTGGTGCCACTTCCTCCTCTTGATCTTCCTCATTGACCACATCTTCATGAGCTTCTCCCTGTATCAAAAAGTAGCCTGCCATTGTTGGCATACTTTCTTAAGATCTTTTTCATTTTCACTATTCTTAAGATTGTGAATCTTCTCTTTCACCTTCTTTTCGTTCTGAGTCTTCCCTCTACTTCCTGTGAATTCTTTCCAGATAATCTATTTGTTAACTTCTTAGAGATACTTCTTAGAGATACTTTCTAAGCTGGACAACCCAAATCTCTTAAATAATCATCAGTATTACCAGATCTCCGAAACTGAATTATCAGCAACCTTTCTATTAATAATTGAGACAACACACATTGTCAAAACTGGACAGCATTACGGAGTCAAAGCCCTCTTTACCCTGATCTGTGGCTAATGGAGCAGCAGCTGAACCTGGAACTGATTTCTTGAACTACTCTTTTCGTGGTTTCAAGTTCCCTTGATCACATGAGCCCCCCTCCCTGACCCCCATTCTCCAAAATGCAAGAATCTATTTCTGAGAGGGTTTATTTATCATAGGAAGACTTTAGATCTCTATCAAGAGCTCAGATGCTGGGACACGTGGTCCTCAAGGTTGACATAAACCATTATGGTACCTACCGTGGTTCCAGGGGTAGGGGACCTCTTTTTCTGCCAAGGGCCATTTGGATATTAATAACAACACAACATAAATTTATGTTGCTAGGGAAACTCCTAGATTTATTGACCTTCAGTCCCACCTGTGGTTGTCTTGGCAAGGCCAGACCAAATCACTTTATAGGTGTACATGGCCTGAGGGCCAGATGTTCTGCTACCCCCTGCATATACTTCATGGCTAGATTTAACATCCTACACAGCCTTGTCTCTAGAAAGAATCCTTAGGACCAGATATGATCCCTTTTCTCATGAACTTTTCCTCATCCAGAGTTCTAGTCTACTCAGATGGAGGCTATAGTTGAGATTTCTGATAGTTGAATTGAACCTGCTCTGGCTCCTTGTCTGCCTCCTTTGGGCTGAAGCTTATATCTTAAGTGTCTTATCCCTAGTCATGATACTATTATTTTTTCAACTAGAAGACAGAACTATGGTAATGTTTGCCTCCCTTCTGGGCCTGGGGTCTAAATCTCTGTTCCATAGTGAGAAGCCTTATCTTCTAAGTTGACAGTCCTTGACCTCTAGACATGAGATTTTGGTAAACTTGGTGTTCATTTCATCATAAATACAGAATGGGCCATGGACACCTAAAAGTTCTATGAGCATTGGTTCGGGTATCTTGTTAGGACCATATCCTTGAATGTGAGAAGGTCAGCAACCTGACTGAAAAAGGCTCTAGGTAACTCTTAAGGGCTGAATCCCAATATGCAACTTCTTGATGGCCTGTGTCCCCGCCCACATACTACAGCCTGGTTAAAAACTTGTAAAATAAGTTGGATTCTCCTGTTGACGTGTGTTTACTCTTCTTTGAGTTGTGGGCCTCCCTTGGACTGAACATTAATTGGGACTAAGTAGCTGGAGTTTTGTTAAGGCTAGGTGCCATTTTAGAGGCCCCAGGCAGAGAAAACTTAAGATAAATGAGACACTTAAGTCTGATATCCATGCTGTGGGGCTTCATGCTCTCTGGCATCAGTGGTCCTGACTTGCTTGTCCTCGATGGAGCATTGGTTTGCTTGCCATGAACATAGGTAACACCTAATCTGGAAGTACTTTGTAGAGGCCCTGGATGGAGCTGGCTTTGGGGGTCTGTTGAGCATGATGGCTGTGTATGAGGGTTTCTACTAGTACAACCCTGGCCTGGTGCTTCTGCACTTTGTGTAGGTCTGGAGATATAGGGACTCCCTGAATCCAGGCATTAAGGTACCACAGCCAGTGCCTGCCTCACACCAGTGTGGTGTGGCTCACAAATACAAGGCTCCAAACCCTGAGGAGTAGGGTCTGTGTTCTAGCGGTGGACAAAGATGGGGGCCAGCCTCTTTGGCCACCAGGGAAGCATGAGGAGCAAAAAGGAATAACACCTTTCCCATAACTACTCATGGGACTGTATGCTACCAGGTCACTGTCTCCAAAGGCTGAGTTCAAAAATTAAAGATGGTTAGGTTACACTCCTCCTTTCACCATCCCTGCACCGCTTCTCCACAGTAAACAGTCAAACCACTTCTCTAATCTTTCATCTGAAGCTCAGGATTCCAGGATTCCCATCAGTGGCTGTTTTGTTTATAATCTCCTGTATCTTAGTTGTAGAAGGGCTATCTAGTGCTTCTGCCTAGTCAACCTTCTGACTAGAAGTCCATGGGACTTCTCTTTATACATATGGGGTCTTTCATTCTCTTCTAACCTAAAAATAAAAGGTTCAAATTCAACAGAAAAAGTTATGTCCCAGGACCACTTTGTCTTCAGGTTGAGAAAATAGGCCTAGTAGTCACATGGTGCTAGCAGTCTCTGAACGTCGCTACCAGGTTGCTGCCCAGTGATCAGAATGCACCATCTCTTCTAGGCATCACTGGTCTCAAAAATAACTGCCTTATTTGGCTTCATGGTCATAGCAGAAAATGGTAAGGGATCATGGGAAACAGTGGGAGCTCTTTGTGTTTAACTTCTGTTTTTGGCAGATCCTGGGTGGGGCCATCAGCAGAGCTCCGGGGAAACCCTGAAAAAGACTGTGAAAAGGGTCTTAAGGGAAAGGATTCAGTGAGTAGTCTAGTCTGGGCTTGATGCCAAAACTATGACTAGTTAGAGTAGCGAGTAGCTAATCTACCTAGCCTGAACAGCCAGGATTATGTTTACCTAGAGATCCATCAGAATAGGGCTCATCCCTGTACTGTTGGAAATTAAAGCAGAGCAGGACCAACTAGAAAACAGGATACCACTAAGATGCTGCTAGGCCTTAGGTGTCTGGGTCTTTAACTAGAAAGAATGCTGAACTCTGCTCTTACCCATTCCAGTAGGAGGCGGGGAACATAATAACAGGAAGAGAAGGAGGAAAGGGGCTGCCGTCTACTGAAGCTAAGTCGGGGACTAGTTTAGTGTTAAGGCAGCCAGCTATGCAGGGACACCATGACAATGATCTGTAAGTAGATCATGTGGCACATTATGGTTCATAGCCACAACTAGGGCTAGTTACTGTCCTACTGATAAAGGATCAACTTACACCCCTCCTGGGTCTGAGGGAAAATAGGCATTCTAGAGTCTACTTCTAAGCTTGGATCTTGGTAATCTGATCAAAACAGAATGCCATGTGAGTTTCCTTTTCATACCTAAAAGATTTTTAGAATTGGTATTTTGGGGACAAAAAAGCAAGGTAGTTTCTGTCCTTTGAGATCCCTGAAGTCCAGTCTTCAATTCTGTCATGTAAATCCCTTCCTTCTGAAGGTGAAACATGGAATGCAACTCATTGTGCTAGCATGAATATAATCAACAGCCCATGGTGGCCAATGTATAGACAGTTTTCAAGGGCCATACTTCTTCCCTACAGGGACCTCCTGTTGATGTTGCTTGCATTGTTGGACCTCGTGTTAGATGTGTTCTTCATCTTGGGACTCTTCCACCCACACTCCTGGCTGCCCTGTGATATGGGTCTATTTGAGTTGCTGTGTTTTTTCTTGTCTTGTCTCTCTCGGATTTACAAGTGCAAAGGCTGCTTTAGGACTTTTCTGTCTTAGATCTCGCCCCTATGCTACTACTCAAAAACAACAACAACAAAAAAGGTGCTTGCTTGAAGTTATTTAATCACTGCTTCCTCAGGCCAGCTTCAGACTTAATGGGGCGGTTGTACTGTCCATCTATTTAGTGACGGTTTGCTTTGCCTTACCTACAGGTATTCATCTAGATGCCATTATCTTGTTGGAAGTTAACCTAAAAATCAGGAAGTTACTCCCTGATGCCCACTGTCTTGTAGGACAGTATTCTCCTCTGTGCCTGGTATCTATCTATAGCCATAGATAATGATTATCCCAGATTTACATGTAGGGAGCTGCCTTGGTCTGCAGACTCTTAAAATGCTATGAGATTATAGACACAGTCCTGATTTCAGAAGAATGATCTTTGCTGTGCATTTAGGGAAGGAAAAGGCTGAAGAGCCTGTCTTAGACCTTTCCCACCTGCTCCCTGCCCCCCTCCAGGTCAAGACTAGTCTGGTAAGTTAGTTCACAGTTGAGAGCAAATGTGGGTATGTTGACTATGATACAATGGAATGACTTGATGTAGATAATAGGCTTCTGGGAGTCAGATGTACAAACGGCCTCTGAGGTTCTAAAAAAATAGCTGACTAGAAGTGATACCGGGGACCCTTGTTAGTCCTTCTAGGCTGTTCATTCTCAGCAAGGAGTACTTCAACTTAGAGATGCTAGGACCTGAGCCTGTGCCCTAGTACCTTTTATTAGGCACCCACAATATCACATCTCTATGGAATATCTAGGTCTGGCATCTGAGAAAGGAAAAATACAGGGCTCATGGACTTACTTGGGGACTACTTTGTTGCATGTTGGCATCTTCCCTTCTAGACGAAGGGTGGATAAACATCCGTCCCACAGGTCATATGTTATTGTTAAGTGCCGTCAAGTCACTTCCAACCCATAGTGACCCTGAACAGGGTTTCCGAGTCTGTAAATCTTTACAGGAACAGAACGCCTCATCTTCCTCCTGTGGAGCAGCTGGTAGTTTTGAACTGCTGATCTTGCGGTTCACAGCCTGATTCGTAACCACTACACTACCAGAGCTCCTTACAGGTCATATAAAGTCCATGAAATCATTTGGTCTGGCCCTACCAAGGTAACCACAGGTGGGGTTTGAAATCTAATAAATCTAGGAAGCTTTTTCTATAGCAACATAAATTTTAAAGGACAAGCAAGGAACACCCATTATAGAATAGACAGGACACATACAAGTACATGACGGGACAGACATGTATGCTTCTCATCAGTTGCCTATAGCCTGGCTGCTTGTACAGTGGTGAGTCAGAGGACAGTTGGTGCCAGGCAGGCTCAGAGTGTACACATTTCAGAAGTGTTAACACACCATGAAGAAACTATGGTGATCTGGTGATGAGATACGATGTGGTGAAATGATGTCACCTTGTGATGTCAGTGACCTTGCCTCTGATTATGGGTAACAATGTTGTCAACTTCTTAGTCGATACAGACGATGACTCCAGTACAATCTTTATCCACATATCTACGAAGAACAATTCTCACAAAAATTGTCAGATAAAGAGTGAAGAAATTACAGAACACAGAAGTCCAGAATCGTTGATAGGAATGTTGGATATGGTCCAAATCCAAGACGCAGGATTAGAATAGCAATCAGTGCAAAATAATCGCGTTGTTGGCAACACACACTGGATAGTAATTAAAATAAGTAGTGTGACACCTTACAAATGGTGACTAAAAAAAAAAGTTGATGCAGAGTGTTGATCTTTCTGAGAGAAATGAACAGATGATTTGGTTGAAGTAAAAAGCAAACCTTTGTGCCTAGTTTATGGCGATGCATTAGCAGTCATGAGACGTCTATCTGAAGTGTCACTACAGAGCAAAACATGCTAAAGTCAAATGAACTTGAAGGCCAAATACATCTAAATAAAATCAATGCTGTTAAGCAGAGCTTGGAATCAACAAGTCATTTTCTAAGCCTCATTATGACAAACATTGTTCAGACGAGTTATATAGTGGTTGAGCTAAGCAAAGAAGCTAAGTCTTCATGTAGAAGGGGAGTTAAACAATGCATGGTGGCTACTGTGGAGTTGTTAGTGTTCAACATAGTGAAACTGTTCCCAAGTGTTAGTCTTGGAGAACCTTCTCATACCAGATTGCTGGAGAACCTTCTCATACCAGATTGCTGGAGAACCTTCTCATACCAGATTGCTGGAGAACCTTCTCATA
>NW_006408538.1:15143458-15187144 GCF_000296735.1 Chrysochloris asiatica | reverse complement strand
CCTTCTCATACCAGATTGCTGGAGAACCTTCTCATACCAGATTGCTGGAGAACCTTCTCATACCAGATTGCTGGAGAACCTTCTCATACCAGATTACTGACTTGAGATACTGGAAAAATATCAAGGGATTCTATCTATAGGAGATTCCAATTTTTCTCTGGCTTGTGACAACAGATTTAACAAATACTGCCCAACTGGCCATTTTTGTTGAGATAACTGCAAATGCTTGAGGAACTGCTGTCACTAGAAGCCATGAAAGGTACTACAAGAGGTAAAGACTTGGTTGAGAGACCAATTTTTTATCAATGAAAAAAACTTGAGTTGATATTAGAAGTTAGAATGGAGCTCCAGCCATGATTGGCTCGCAAAAAGTGTTAATTGCATTTTCAAGAGAACTAGATTGCCTGTCTTGATCCCAGTTGATTTAATTACATGCCCCACTGCATTATATACACCCAGAAAGTCTCTGCACAGGTCACTTAAACTCACTGTGATATCCACAGTAGTGTTAAATCCTTGTAAGTTTATGTTTACCAGCTGCCAGCTTAAGGAGTTACTGAATGTGATCTAGACTCTGAGTACGGTGAAATGCAGTAGCTGAGTTGCAGGAACATGTTACTAAGGTTTTATGAGTGGTGGGATAAAATCAAGCAGTTCATAGAGATGAAAGGAAAGCCTGTCAGGGAACTCAGGTGATAGCAAGTGGCTGTGTGTGTGGTCTAGCATTCATACCACCATGAATTACCATTACCCAAGTACCTCTCAGAGCTGAATATCAGGTTGCAGGGTCCTAAACAAGTTTCTCAGCTCCCTGCTTTAAAACGTGAAATCATTTGAATATAAATGTCTGAGTGCTGTTGAGTCGGTTCAGACCCATAGTGACCTTGTATAGGGTTTCCAAGGAGCACTGGTGATCCTGAACCCATCGATGTTGCAGTTCAAACAACTTTGCAGTCTGGTGCATTCACCCACAGCACCACACCAGGACTCTGAAGCTAAGTTAAGGCTATGGAAAGTGCAACTCAAAAGGTAGTAACATGGTGCCTTTTATGACACTTGAGTATGCTGATGAATATATGAAACTGACTGAATTTCCTATGAAAGATTCAAGGACATGAAAAAGCAAGGAAACAAATGGAATTGAGCTTGTTGGTTCTACCGTCCAATGTGGAACTAGCTAATGTGCCAGAATAACCTACAGTATGAAACCATTCAGCTGCAGAGCAATGATGAGCTGAAACCTGGGTACAGTAGCCTCCCACTGCTTGGGTTCTATAAATGTTGAAACATGCATTTGTGTTCAGAACAACTTACTGCTGCAAGTAGTTCTTAAAACTTAGCGCAAAGAATCAAGTGAGTTCCAAACCAACACAAACCTGGAAAAGCAATTGTGACCAGCAACCTCAATAACAGCTAACATCACATTAGGGGTGAGTTAAATTAGCCTGGTAATATTGAGTCAGATACTTTACTAATCATTGTGTATGGCCTGCAAATGATATAAATAGCCAAATGATCTTTGGCAGAAAAAAGGGTCCCTAACCCTGTTCTAGAGGAACTTGAGTTCAAGGTTGTAGAGTCTCTGAGCTGAGAGATGATCTAGCTCCTGGACCTGGATAGAACTGAGGCCCTTGTACCTTCTTAGGATAAAAAACTGCAGAGCATCATGCATAGCAACAGCTATATGATAAAGGTTGGCAGTGCATGCCACTAAAAATATGCACAGATGTGCTATTGGGGGGGAGGGGTACAGGTGTTCCTACTTCCAGGAACCAGAAGATAATATATGCAAAGGAGGTTGGCCATATCCAGAAACACATAGATAGGTATAGAGTATGTGAAGTATATTGAGTACCTTTGGATTTGTGAAGCTGGATTATATCAGCACAGGAGTATATTGGGTTGGAAGGGTATAACAGACTCAAAAGTGGCTGTGAACTTTGGAGACTCTGCAACTATTTGCCCTTAATGGTTTTCCTGACTGCACAGTTTTGGGATGATGTCGCTGTGTGTCTTGGCCTCTACAGTTTTTCTTGGCCAAGCTGCTGGCGGGGTAAGCTTTCTTTAAGTGATGAGTTGTAAGTGATGCTATGAAATAGCTTGTTGTACAGGTTACAATTTATTTGCTACCTAATTGAAGCAGTATATCCTGCAGTGAACCTCTGTGGGAAGAAAGATACTAGCTTTTTGCAGACTGTGTTCTGTGCTACAATTGAAGACAAGCAACAATGATAATGGCACCCAACTGTACTTGCCCCTCACATGCCACCACAAATATCAATGTGAGGTTTGAATCTGTCCTCAGGCAGCAGGGCTCCTTGGCATGCCTGGATGAGCCATGGGCTAAGGATGTCTTTAGTGTGATAGCATATGAAATATAAGACCTGACAAAGACTGTCCAGTACACTTCCAACTGGTCATTTTACCCCTTTCTCTTTTGCTAGGAGCTATCTTCAGCAGGCAAGAGACAGAATCTGAGCATCCTGCGGTTTATGCCTTGCCTTCTTGATCTATACTATCTTGCTTTTCTGCAAGACGTTTCCTGGTCTAAGGCCTACTGTTAATGCCCTCTATGGGAGAACTCAATTGTTGGCATCTGGGGAGAAATGAGAAGAGACAGCTCTGGACTGTTAAAATCTTCGATGGCTACAGTCTTGTTTATTAAGTGAGCATGGGATTTGGCTATTCTCCAGGAATGCCTTTCCTTGGACCTGAGATTAGTCTCCTTAGACTCTTGAACGTGGAATCTAGCATATTCCTTTGCTTATGGTTTCAGGTTTTACCTAAATACTTGCCTGTATAGAAAGAATGGCAAAAATTAGGAAAGGCTGTTGTATACGGTACATAGATTGCCAATTATGGCTATTAATGGTGGTAAGAACAAATCTGTACTGGACACAATTGTAACTTTCTCTTGCTCACATTCACCTGTCTCTTGCTTTCCCGTAACAGCATAGATGATGTGCATATACTTCCATTCCTTTAAGTATAGGCATGTCTCCAAATCCTTAATTCCATTCAGGGTGAGATCATAGTACAGTGATAAATTAAGGTACCGCTAGACCTGGCTGGTGACATTGAGGTTGGAGATGACCTGACCTGCTTTGTTCTATAAACTGATAACTTCAGCTTTATTTTCCTGGAACCCACAGAAATGGTATCGCTTTCTTTGGCAAATTTAGGGTCTGTCTGGAAGAAATTGCCAGGTAGCGCATGTCTGACTTAGGTTTTCTACAGGTGCTCAGGGCCTTTTGGGCTGTTTATGGACCGCTTAAAGATTTATACTTAATATATATTAATATAATAATAATCTTGAAGATGACAACTGCCTAGTCATTGTTCTGGCAGTGACAAGTTCCCAGAGGGTAAGCCCTATTTAGGGTTTCCTGTTGGTGTTGTGAAGTGCCATCGAGTCGATTCCGACCCATCATGACCCTGTATAGTGTTTCTAAGGAGCAGCTGGTGAGCCTGAACCGCTGACCTTGCAGTTCAAACGGCTCTGCAGGTCTGGCACATTAACCCACAGTGCCACACCAGGTTTTGATATAGACATCAATGTATGGAAACTAGGCAGACATAATTGGATTCTGGGCACAGTCTGAATTAGGCTTTATATGATAAAATGACACATCTAGGGATCCTGCTTTCGTCTGTGAAAGGAGCAAGGGCATAAGGGTTGCTAGGAGAGCTTGGCCCTGGGTCCACCTGAGAGGAGTCATGCTCATTGAGGAAACTAGGAAAACTAAGGTATGTAAAGTGAGTTTCAAGGTGGGAACTGATGGCCTGAAGTATAAACCCAGTTCTTAGCAAAGAACAGTATTCCGTCGATGGGGAAAGGGTCAATACTTCTGCCCTTGATACCCCCATATGATATTGTTAGAACCATCGATGCACAACAGAACAAAACACTGTTTGGTAATGCTCCAATCTCAAAACCATTGCTACATTTGAGCCCACTGCTGCTGACACTGCCAGCCCATCTCATTGGGGGACTGACTTCTCTTTCTCTGACTCTTCACTTTACCAAACATGATATCCTTTTCCAGGGGCCTAGTCCCTCCTGACCTTGCAGTTCAAACAACTTTGCAGTTTGCTGCATTAGCACATAGCGCCACACCAGGACTCCAAACTACAAGGTCAGTGGTTCGAGCTCACCTGCTGCTCCTTGGAAACCCTATACAAGGTTGCTAGCGGTCAGAACTGATTTGACGGCATTTAAAACAGGTCCCTTCTGATATGTCCGAAGTATGAGAGACGAAGTCTGGCCATCCTGCCATCCAAGGAGATTTCTGGCTGGACTTCTTCCAATACAGATTTGTTTGTTCTTTTGACAGCCCATGGTACTTGTTAATAATAAGTATTGTTGTATATTGATTCTGCTACAGTCTTCATTATTGGACTGAATATGAGGTTATTGAAAATACCATGGCTTGGGTCAGGCGTACTTTAGTCCTGAAACTGACATTTTGCTCTTGAATACTTCAAAAGGTTTCGTGCAGATTTGTCTAATGCAAAACTGTCATTTTGATATCTTGGCCTGCTGCTTCCATGAATGTTGGTTGATAAGAGCAAAATGAAATCGGACAACTTCAACCTTTTCTCCATTCATATGGCTGTTTTTTTATTGGTCCAATGGTGAGGACTTTGGTTTTCTTTACTTTGAGGTATTGAGGTATACAACCCATACCGAAGGCTGTGGTCTTTAATGTTCATCAGTAAATATCATAAGTCCTCTTAAATTTCAGCAAGTAACATTGTAGCATCTGTATATTGCAGGTTAATGCATCTTCCTCCAATCCTATGCCACGCCTTTTCTTCATATAATTCAGCTCAGTATACAGACTGAAAATAAGTATGGTGAAAGAATACGACCCTGGCGCATATATTTCTTAATATTAAACAATTCAGTGTTCCCCTGTTCTGTTTGAACAACTGTATCTTGGTTTCTACACAGGTTCCTCAATGAGCCTAGTTGAATGTTACGGAATACTCATTCTTGGCAATGTTGTCCATAGCTTGTCATGATCCACACAATCAAAAGCCTTTGTGTAAAGTCAGTGAAACCCAGGTAGACATCTTTCTGATGTTCTCTGCTTTCAGCCTAGATCCATCTGACATCTGCAATGATACCCTTCACTGTAATTTTCTGAACCCAGCCTGGACCTCTGAAAGTTCTTAAACAATGAATGCTTACAGCCACCTTCTTTAAAATTTAGTTATTTAGTAAAATCTCCCCATACAGGACTGCTTTAAGCTTAAATATATGGCTTCCCTAAACACGAATGTTAACTGAATGTCTACTGCTCAGTTACCTGAAAAATCATGAAACATGAATAGAGTCCATGTGCTTTGCCACAGAGGGGACTAGAGACCAGGATCTCCTGAAATAGAGGCCAAGATAAGAAATCAAAGGAATCTACCTGTCCTGAAAGTCCTACATAGTAATCAGTAAGGAAATACGTGATATTCAGCTTGATGTGACAGTATGAGTAGGCCCATGGTTTGATATTACATATATGTTGTTGTTTAGTGAGTCGGTTCTGACCCATAGCAACCCTGAACAGAGTTTCCAAGGCTGTAAATCTTCATGGGAGCAGAAAGCCTCATCTTTCTCCCATGGAGCAGCTGGTAGTTTAGAACTGCTGACCTTGTGGTTCACAGACCGATTTGTAACCACTATGCTACCAGAGCTCCATATATACATACATCTATACATATATGCATATTGACTGACATTGAGACCCAGAAGGAATACGAAATCCAGCTAGGAAGTTACTGCTTACCTGATTTTTTTTTTTTTTTTTCCTTTACTTACAAAAAGAGCCCATTTTAAAAGCAGGAATGTTGAGTCTGGAATCTTCAGCAATCTGCCCTTGCCTCTGCACTGGGTTTCTACAAGGTTTCTCCCCAAACAGTCCTCAAACTCTCTGAAGGACAACACACATGTTGGTTTCTTGTACCTCTGACTTGTAACACCTGCATCAAAAATTCATTGTTCTTGGATTTGACGTAGATCAAGAATCTGAGCAAACACTCTAATTCGGCACAAAACAGCCAGAAAGCTGAGGTCCTACCTCCTCAGATGTGGATTAACAGGATTTCCCTTTCCCATGTTCCATCCCCTCATTGTAATTGGGTACGCTTGGCCAAAACTCCAATGGGACTACACCAGTACCTTTTCCTCATTGCCTTTTCTTTTCAGATAAGCAGTTTACTGTTCTTAAAACTTCTGTTTAAATCTGGAGTACAGCTTAAGGTATGAAATAATTGACTGAATTATTTCACTCGCCATGGCTTAGTGAACTCTTCCTTACTAGCCATTGGCTCTAAACTATCCCATACCTTGGAGAATCTACAGACCAATGTTTCCATGGCCAGATTTGAGATTGCCCCAGGGGCTTTTGGCATTGGGGGATCTAGGGTTTTTTAGGTGTTAAGAACGTAAATGTGTGACTATCCTGAGTCCTACCTGAACCTAAATTGCAACCTGGCAGGGGCTTCCCCTAAAGTTAAATGAGTCTGTTACCCTGGTATAACACTGTAGTATAAGCACTAGACTGCTAACTGCAAGGTCAGTGGTTTAAACCCCACTACTTACTCCTCTGGTGTGGTGTTGTGGGTTAATGTGCCAGACTGCAAAGCCATTTGAACTGCAAGGTCGGTGGTTCAAGCTCACCAGCTGCTTCTTGGAAATCCTATACAGGGTTGCTATGGGTTGGAATCAACTCTTGACAGCACTTAATAACAACAACAACTTAATCCTCAGAAACCCTGTACAGGGTCAGAACCAACTTGACAATACTTAACATTCTTTGGTCTCCTTTGTCTCCCAACCTTCAGGCTGTTTGGGCCTCATTGACTCCTCAGCCCCTCTCAACTTTACTGTCTGTCCTTACTCCCCAGCATCAATTTGCTGTTGTATCTGTGTATGCAGCAAACAGGAGAGCTTTCTTTCTTTTTTTTTCCCCCCCACTAAAGGAAGTATCTTTTAAGTCTTGAAGTTTTTCCTATAATTGATGACATTATGATGTTAAGGTCGAGTTTTTCAAGTATTTTTTGCCCATTACCCCAAGAATTAAATAATTTCTCACAAGAAATCTTATCTTTACTATAGGATTATAAGAAACTTATTCCTCTGCTGAGTTTAAAGAGTACAGTAGTTAACATGAAGAAATGCTCATGATCATTAGCCACTAGAGATACAAATCAACCCAATGAGATGTACTCTCATTCTAGCAAGTCAGCTTTTGTAGATGTGAGACATGAGTCTAGCTTCATTCCTCTGCAAATGAATCATTTTGCAAGCACCATTTTTGAGTCTATCTTCCGCTATTTAATGTGTCCCTGCCCTTTGCCAAAGATCAGCTGTCCATATATGGATACATTTACTTCAGGATTTTCAGTACTGTTACTCTTGGTACATGTTTCTTAGGTTGTACCAGTAACAAACTGTTTGGACTATTGAAGTTGTATAGTTAGGTTTTGAGATGGGGAAGTGAGAGAGGCCTCCTTAGTTGTTTAATAGTTTTTTGGTTATCATGTGGTCCCATTCCTTTCTATATCAAGTTGGTATGATGGGTGTTTTTAAATGGTGCTAGAATCCAGAATGAGAATGAACTATCGCTATAGATGGCTTTGGATAGTATTGACAACCTCACAATGTTAGGTATTAACTAACCATGAACATGGTATATACCTGTTAATGTGGAAATGTCAACATGTATCTGAGAAAGGTTACTTAAACATATTTCCCAAACTAAATACTTGATAATGTTTATGAATTATTGTAATATCATTGTCTTAAATATGTTCGCTTCCTTTTAATTGTTTAAGAAATGAACGAAAAGAGGTCCTTATGTTGTAACTGACATGTCTTAAATCTTTTCATTGAAACATTTTTATTGTGAATTGAAGGAAGGTTTACAGTCAACAAATCGTGCACTGTTTCATCTCAATGACTGCAGCCCCTTCCCTGTGGTTCCTATTTCCATTTCATCCAACTTTCTATCCCTTCTCAACTTTGTCCTTAGGTAAATGTTGCCCTTCTGTTTATGAATGATTGAGCATCCCTTACTACTAGTAGTCTCGTCCCCATTATATACAGATCTAATGCTTGGCTAGGAGTCCTGGTGTGGTGCTGTGGGTTAATGCGCCAAACTGCAAAGCTGTTTGAACTGCAAGGTCGGTGGTTCAAGCTCACCAGCTGCTCCTTGGAAATCCTATACAGGGTCACTATGGGTCGGAATCAACTCGACAGCACTTAACAACAACAACAAATGTTTGACTAAAAGTTGTACCATGATGGTGAGTTCTTTCCAGACCTGAAGGCCAGACTGAGGTTCCTCTAGTCTTTCAGACCAGTGAACCCAGTCTTCTTGAAGTTTGTTCCACCTATCCTGCTGAAACCTTCTAATATGTGATCTCTTTCAGAGCCCTTGATAGTGGTAAACCAGTCACCATCACGTTACTCTGATCACAGTCATAGACTGATACTCATATGTTCCGTTAGCCCACTGGACTAACAGATTCGAAGCCTCTTCAATTCTCATCATTCTTCTCTCCTCGGTCCATGAGAGCCCAAATAGCAGTACTTTAGATGACAGCTCATGAGCTTTGAGAATTCTAGATGATACCTATCTAGGATGTAGAACACTGTCTTTATAGACTGTTGACACCAACTGACCATGGTGTCCCTTGAGACTATGATTCTGAGACCCCAGGCCCAGCAACTCATTGCCCTAAGATGTTAGTAATCTAAAATTTTCATTTTTGTCTGCTGTATGCTCCACCACATTCATTGTGATGTTTGTTGGAAAAAATCATGTTACTAAGAATATTCTTTCAAACTCTTACATATTAATGTGGTCGTGATGGTGGTGTGCCATGGAGTCGAATCCGACTCATAGTGACCCTGCATAGGTTTTCTGATGCTGTAAACCTTTAAAGGAACAAGAACCTCCTCTTTTTCTTTCATGGAACTCTTGGTAGTTTTAAACTGACCTTGAGGTTAGCAGCCTGACACGTAACCACTATGCTATCAGAGCTTAGGATCGCCTCCTACACCCATACACTTTGTCTATGTATCTACCCACAGAACACTTCTTTTCCAAGGTTGTGTATATATCGCCATTCTACCTCTATGCCTTTCGTTAAGTGCCATGGAGTTGGTTCTGATGTATTGTGACCCTGTGTAGGCTTTCCAAGGAGTGGTTGAGTTTAAACATCGGCCTTAACAGTTCAAAATGACCTTGCAATCCAATACTTTACACTACAGTGCCATTCGTCACCTATAATAGATTGCTATTCCATATTGCATTGTATCAGATGATTAGTGATCTTTACTATGGTATCACTTCAGTATGATACACATCTTAAAGTTTTCTACCACTATGTACTAGCTATCTTTATACAAATGGATAATTCTTGCCTGGATATAGGGTTCTGTTTCTTTCTTTCAGGCAACTCTGATCCCAGCATCTTCTGCAAAGGGTTTGAGACACTTGAAGAAAGGGACCTAGATCTTCGTCCTCTAGGGAGTTCACTTTGCCATCTTGCCTGTCTCTGGCAGGCATTAAGTGAGTCTGCTTAACTGACTTCTTGTTGATGGCTACCTAGCTGACTTCAGTATTAAATAGCCTCTCAGCTCTTTTTACATTTATACTTTCACTGAGATTCCCAAGGGTGCTATCCTGGGGACAGCAGCCACTTTGAAATAGATGGTAGCTTACAGTTTACTGTGCTATTTAACTCTGTGCAACTGGAATGTCCATTCTCAGGCACTGTTTCAGGCAATGTTAGGAGCAGTGAATGGGAGGGAAATCTCTGTCCTGCACACTAATGAGGGTAGTATCAGTGATGCTGACTTCTGTCATAGAATCTTTCTCAGAGCTGCCATGGTTCATACCAAGTTGTTCGGTCTGTACCTACAGGGTCCCTGAGGCTGGCCCTAGTGACTTTCACTTCACACTAATACTTTGGTTTTTTTCCAATCTATAAAATTGCTGAGAGGCTCATGCTGCTCACAGATGTGGTAAGCTTTGATTTTAATCGGAGCTCTGAGAAGGCTTCACTCTGAGTACCTATCTCAGGGAGGAGCTAGATTTTGATCTCGGTATTAGAGTTGTTTGGAGTATTGTCAACCTGAAAAGGTTTCCCTGTGCCTGGATCTCTGGTATATGAGGTGCGATGGAGTGAACCCCATGTTAATGTAAAGCTGCCTTCAGCATTTCTATTGCCTTAAGGGGAGGACTTGAAATGCTGTAGCTGCTTCCCAGAAGCCATTCTCCCTTACTAAAGGGTTCTCCAGCCAACATGGCGGTCATGGCTGCCTCTCACATGGAGCGTTCAACCTCAGTGAGACATCTGTTTCCTATGTTGGGTCCTCGCACTGATGGTCAGTGTCTCTTTGTCTTCTTTCACCTGTGTTGGGCCCCACAGAACTGTCTACTATACTTAACTTTTCCTCTAGCTCTGCTAAGATAATGGTATGATTTCTGTTCTCCTGATATCTTTTCTAAGTCCTTTCAAGCTACCCTCAGGAGAGTTTAGACTCTTTGCAACCACTTTGTAACTGAGTGGGTAAAAAAGGAAGATAGAAAGATGCTCACTTTCCTTACAATGTGTAATCAAAACATTTCTGATTCTCAATTAGAAAATGCCATCTTCATATGCTAAATACAAATTAGACCGGGGTTGTATGTAAGGGAAGTATTTATGTATTCTGCAATGTTGTCTCATATACAAAAGCACACAATTGAAAACCAACACTTAGTATCTACTTAACTACTTGGTTTTGCTGCTTCTAGCCTTTGCTTAACATATGCTGGGTTTAGCCAAACTGGAATCTGAATCTGTGGCATTTACATGGACTTGTGGGCTGTGCAATGACAGACGTTCAAACAGATTTTCAGCCTATTTATATTGATGCTACTCACTAGCCGCTCCTCGGAAATACTATACAGAAACGGTATGAGTTGAGATATACTTGAAGGCACTTAAAAATGTCTTTCTTGGAAGTGACGACCTTTATATTGAGGGTAAATCAAAACTTATCAGCACTCTGGTTCCAGAAGCTATTGTCAACTTCTAGAAAGACAAAATACATCACTTTGCACCATAATCGCCTTGCTTTTTTCTGTGTGCTTTGTCTATCTGTAAACAAGCTTTCATATTCCCTTATTAAAAATGCTTTGTATTCAGCTATAAGCCACAAATATACCAGTGTCTCTATCTCATCAGGTGTATCTTTATCCCCGAAGGGCTGTTTTCAGGGGACTAAACAGGTGAAAGTCTGGAAAATCGGGACTACAGGAAGGATGTTTTAGCATCTCAAAGTTCTTAACAGTGTCAACAGTGTGTGCACAAGCACTGTCATGCAAGATCACAAGATCCTTGGATAGCAGTCCTCTGCATTTAATCCAAAAGTTCAGGCTTCAGCCCTTCAGGAAGCATCTCATGGTGATAAGTACTGTTGATTGGTTGAGTTTTGAAATTTTCTTGGAGATTGAGGATGTTGCCATTTCTATACTCAGCCATTTACTCTCAGGCTCATAGTGATTAATCCATCTTGTCACCAGTAACAAATTTTTAAAAAGAAACTTCCCTACGAGTATCAATGGAAATTTTGTTGCAGATGTTCAAATGATTCTATTTATGCCTTTAGAGTTTTGATAGCCATCTTACAGGAATTTATCGAAACATAGGCAGAGCCATGGCTGACTTGCAAATAATTTTCTACAGAATCCACTGTCACTCGCCTGACAATCATTCCATGTGCACACTCAACTTCATTAGTCATGGACGTTGATGGGTTCCTCCTTCATGGCTGACAATTAGCAACCTTCCTTGAACTTCTCTATCCATTAATATTCACTTCTTCACACCAAAACACTTTTTCCATACTGTATACAAAGTCTTCGATAAATATCAGCACCAGGCACTCCCACTAAACCACAAAATTGCTACACACTGATCTTCTTTCAACTACATCTCATATTTGGGGGTAGATGGAACTGATGTAAGACATTCACACCTACAGTGACTTGAATGGAAAGTGCTGAAAAGACAGTGCAGCCAACAGACTGGAGTATAGGTAATTTTTGACTAATCCTCATCTATTTCTTCCAAGTTTGCACTGGGTTTAGTTGGTATCTTATTGCCAATCCCTGTGGCTTGCCGATTAGCTGACCAAGGGGGGCCCTTCTCCTTCTACAGCAAATTCCTGAGGCTCCGTTGAATGGAGACTGAGGTTAGATGCCAATACCTTGTCTGCCTTCTGGGTTATTTGGTGTCCCAGGACATAGCAGAAAATTGGGTGCAGACTTCTTAGGAATATTGTCTGGGGAACTTGCAGCTCTAGTGAGGCCAGCAGCTTGGTATGTTGAAGGATACCCATGAGAGGTCCTTGACTCCTTCCTCCGATGTTGTATATAGATAGAGTCCTGATTCTAGTGAACCGACAGTAGCTTTTCTCCTTTGCTTTAACTCCTGAGTTTCTGTCCTTGACAGGAGGGGTGATAAGGTGGAAGGGGAAATAGCAAAGCAGCATCTGGGCATCATGCCGTCTGTGTTTGTCAAGGGATGAGCTTGCCTGGACGGACATTTGTCTTAGTCTGTCTTTCTCTAGCTGGGATTTCTCAGTTTCTCTTGATAAGGGTTAACTGATAGTCTGTAGCCAGCAGCAGTGAGGTGGAGGAGGAAATTCTCTACCTATCTCTTCCTTCTGTTGCTGCTTTATTGTTCCATTGTGTCCTTCGCTTCCAATGAGTTCTTTACTGATATCCTGGTAGAACTCATTTATCTTTCTCCATTGGAGTTTTACCTCTCCTGCTTGTTCATATGTCAATATTATTCCTACTTCTGAAGGATTGACCTCGGACCTTTGGCACTGCGGGGGATTGTTGGAGTACAGGATCCATGAAAACCAATGTCTTGTTGGGATGGGAAACATACAAGCAGCCAGAGCCTATGTGACGCCTGGCCATCTAGATATCAACTGACTTCTCTGATTGTTTGGATCACCCACTATCCTGAGAACTTTGTTCTCCTGGCCAAAGTGCAGTCATGCACTCTCACCCTCCCCCCTAATGTTGCAGCACATAATCTTAACTATGAGCTGGGAGCATCCCCGATCATTGGCCCAGTTCTTCCTGAGCTCTAGCCTGTCCTGCCTCACTGTGCTGGGGATCTTGCTTCTGATGTGGAAACACTAGGTGGCTAAATCAATTCTCTTCAGATACTTGGATTCTTCCCCTGAGTCACCCTTCAAACAAATGACTTGGTTATCATCCTGTGTTTCCTGAGTAGAACCCCTCAGCGTAGGGTGGGGAGAGGCTTCTTGTTGTTAGGTGTCATCAAGTCAGTCCCCCTTGTACAACAGAACAAAACACTGCCTGATCCCAGGCGAACCTCACAATTGTTTCCAGGCTTGTGCTGCTACTTGGCCAACCCATCTTGCTGGGGGTCTCCCTCTTTTTCTCTCACCCTCTACCTTAACAAAAATGACATCCTTCTCCAGGGATGGGTCCCTCCTGACAATATGTGTGAAGTATGAGAGACGAAGTTTGGCGAACCTGGCCTCCAAGGAGCACTCTGGCTGCACTAGTTCCAACACAGATCTGTTGGTTCTTTTGGCAGCCCATGGCACTTTCAATATTTCCTCCAACACACCATAACTCAAAAACATCAATTCTTCTATGGTCTTCCTTATTCACTATCTGGTTTTTACATGCAGATTTCCCTAATGAAAGATTTCATTTGGTTTCTTGACTGCTACTTCCTTGAGTGTTGATAGTTGATCCAAGAAGAATGAAGTCCTTGACAACTTCAGTCTTTTCTTCGCTGATAAGAATGTTGTTTATTGGTCCAGTGGTGAGGATTTTTGTTTTCTTGACATTGAGATGTAATCCATACTGAAGTCTTTGATCTTCATCAGTAAATATTTTAAGTCCTCTTCACTTTCAACAAGCAAGGTTGTATGTATCATCTGCATATTGCAGGTTGTTAATAAGTCTCCCTCCAATCCTGATGCCATGTTTTTTGTTCATATAACCCAGCTTCTTGGATTACCTGCTCAGTATACAGGTTGAGTAAGTGTGGTGAAAGAATACAACCCTGTCACATATCTTTAATTTCAAACCCTTCAGTGTTCCCATGTTCTGTTAAAACAACTGCTTCTTGGGCCATATACAGATTTCTCATGAGCACAATTAAAGTGTTCCAGAATACTCAACTTGGCAATGTTGTCCATAGCTTGTCATGATCCACACAATTGAAAGCCTTTGCATAGTCAACAAGGCATAGGTGTAAACATCTTTCTGGTATTCTCTGCTTTCAGCCAAGATCCATTGGCCATCAGCAGTGATATCCTTCATTCCATGGCCTCTTCTGAATCTGGCTTGAACCTCTGGGAGTTCTGTCAATGTATGCTTGTAGCCATTTCTGTATTACCTACCTTTTAATAAAACTTTACTGGCATGGGATATCAAAGATAATTGTCCGATGAGGTATATAGCCTGTGGCCTCTGCCCACAAAAGGCTGAGAAGTCAAATGGTCAAGTCAACCCAAGCAGAACAAAGACTCATGCCAGGAAGAAGCAGCTGAGCCTCCACTAGTGGTTCTGCCCATCCTCTTTCTAGGAAGGTGTCATTGTGCAATGAGAATTTATCCTTCAGTTTTTTATCCTTCAGTTTTGGGGACTGGCTTGATAACTCGGGCTACTTAGTTGTCTTAGCCTTGGAGTTCTTCTGAACTCCAGTTTGCTTTCATTATCTTGGTATTCGACCCATCTAGAATCCTTAATGTTCTAAGAAAATAGGTCATTGATAATTCAAGTTCAGGTGCATATGACTACTATGTACTGGTTCCAGTTGGTCTTTGGCCCAGGAGGGGAGACAGCCATGCAAACATCTCTCCAGAGAAGACTATCTCTATTACTCTTCTATGAATCAAGCAACTCATTCCACATGGAGTTCACACACAGGAAATTCCTGTACCGAAGAGGCTTTTTTTTCCCCCACTATAGAATACATACACCTCAAGTATATCTTTTCTATCACTTAGTCCTTAGATAGGGTATTTGGCATATCATGCTCCTCATGGATACCTGAAATAACTTCACGAGCGAGTTTGACTATTCCCCTCTTCATGCAAGACAAAGTTCCTTAATCAGAATTGGGAATGGGGAACTGTAACGCCTGTTCAAGTGTTGCTCAAGTTTGTTGGGACACTGAGGACGAAGGTAAAGGTTGGGACTGCCCAGCAAAGTGCTTGTTGACCATTGACATAACTCTAGGTATCTCACCTGGAGGGACTGTCCGTTGTCAGCTGTATTCCATAGCCCTAGCAGGGGCAGTTTTAAATAGCCCAGCAAAGGTCAGACATACAGTAACTCTGGATATCAGATAGCAGCCTTGGACTCTGGGAAATGGCTTCCAGTACAGATGCTTCTGATAGAAAGACTGGGAGCCCCTCCCCCTTTCACGGAGAAACAGGGACTGGGAAACACACAGGTTCTCTTACAGCCTGTGCTTCCATCTCAACATAATACTGTTCAGAGACATAGCAGCTGAAGTACCGGGTAGCTAAGGAGCAGCTGAAGTACCGGGTAGCTAAGGTATACGCAAAGGTGATTAGGAAGGTAGGTACACAAAATCCTTGTCCTGGGTCAGCCTTGAGTCTTCTCTGTAGCTCTGTGCTGCCTTTTGTATGCAGGGCCTCATTTTTAGCTGTGGCTCTCAAGACTTGATATTTCCACTTCTGAGATTTTATATGATAGCAGACAGCACCAGGGGCCCCTGCTGTGGGCAACCTAGCTCTCCTGAGCCCACTCAATACTTGATTTCAGGGTCTTAATTCCTGGGCTTCTCAAATCAGACCTTCCCTTCTACCTAAGATCTCTGTTCCAAGCAGGTGTGGAGAAACAGTAGTGGCTGGTCACTGTCTTGCTGTCTGTCATATATTGTCTGTTGTATACTAACTGTCATAACTGGCTGTCCTTGAGTGAGGTCCTTGGTGGTCCTGGCTGGAGTGGTGTCCACTATTTCCCAAGATACGAGTTGGGCTTCTATTACCTCTGAGTATAATGGTTCTATCTTTGAGGTTTCCTCACAAACCAGAAGATGAACACTTGAGGTCTGAGTATATGTTTGGAATCAGTTTTACTATCTCTTCACGCTAATTGTGGACCATGTTATAGTTAGCAGTAGTAAACATGGCTAGAACTTGAAAGTCACCTTTCAGCGTTTAGATACTTGTGTCCAAATATTTCTTGCTAACGTTTAGAACCTTCTTAAACCTTAGGTCCTGGGGAGTTGCTTCAGAGCCCTTTCATTTTTCTCTTCATCTTCCTTTTCTTTTGGGACTTCGAGATCTTAAAACTTACGTGACAGTCTTCTGTCTATGGCCTGATACCTGGGCTGCTGAACAGGTCCTAACCATTACCTCTGGGGTCTCCAGCTTTTGTTATGGCCGATGCTTCTTCCATACCCTATACCAATCTTCTCTGGCCTTAACTGAGGGTTCCTTGCTGGCAGCCTTAACCTTCTGGCTTTGTGGAACCCATCTTTTTGATCCAGACCTTCAGGTTCCTCCAAAAACTACGTTCTGGCTTCAAGGACATAGAATCATATTTAAGTCTTTGTCAAGGAATGAATACGAAGCTCCTTAAGTTTTCAGGGAAAAGAAACAAATTACAACCTTACTGGAAACATGGGTTTCCTGGAGTGACACATGAGACTTCCTAGGGAACTGTGGGTTTAGTAACATACCTCTAAGGCTCAGGTGACTAGGAGGAATGAATAAGGTCAGATGTAGAAGAAACTGGGATGGGCAAAATACTGGTCTCCTTCAGTACTCTGAAGTGTTCTGTGAACAAGGTGTCATCCTTCTGAGGAGAAGATATCTACCTGCCTAGGTGTTGATACTGGCAGTAGGACTTGGAAAGCTACTGGCAGTAGTTCATCAGCATGGGACTTCTAAGAGTTGGCTTTCACAATAGTGTCCCTGAAAACAACTGGAATCCAGAGCTCTAGAGAAAACCCCTCCAAGGACAGAAACAGCTCTTAAAGGGCCAATGTTGTCATTGACCGTGGAGTTGGTTCTGACTCGCACTATGAGAAGGCTGATCAGGAGGGTAAATGGGGTCCGTCTGGCAGAGATTAAATGAGCTCGTCAATCTTGAGGACACTATCCATTCAGGGTAAGCCCAGATAAGTCACCTTGAAGCCTGGAGATCTGATCTGTCAGCTTCATTAGGCTGGTTGACCCTAAGAACAGATTCTTCTACTTAGAATCTTTCTACCTGGGATTTAAGACAACAGAGACTGTATTTGATCAAATTCTGCCCCAAACATGTTTTTGTGCTCTTAATCAGTCTTTGGTATATTTTAAAGAACCGAGGCCAATTTGTTCAGGCTGCAAGAACAAATTCTGAGCTTAGATCTACTTCATATATAGAAGCTGGCTAACTCAGAGCCTTCTAGACTCTTGTTCCCAGGAAACAAGCATTCTCTCCTCAGAACTCTCCAGGCCTATAAAACCTCTGCAGAGCCTCTTCTGGTCCTAGGTATATGATGCACTAAGATACTCTAAGTTCAAGGCAGACACACCAACTCAGAGGGTGTTTGCTGAGCACATGTGACAAACAGGAGGAGACTAGTTAACTTGATTAGGCCCAGGCATTTTGGGGGGAGGGAGAAAATCAGTAAGAAGATAGAAGTTTAAACAAAGTCACACTTACTGACATAGTAGGATTTGTTCACCAGGATTGCAAGCTGGGGAAAAGGTTGGGGAAGGGAAAAGACATTGGGTTTACCAAGTAGTTGGAATTAGAAGTTCTCGGGTCTGTAGATCGGAGGCTTACTCTAGTATACAACAGAACCCAGATGGGGAATTGGGTGGCTATGGTTGCTGGAGTGAAACTGGAGTTGGAAGGCTTCAGTTCTGGTTTGTGGACAAGACCAGAGAATTAAGGTCATTCAGGCATCTCCCATGGTTCCCAGGCTGATGCTTGTTGAAGCCCTTGGTGTCACATTCATGGTTCCATGCACTAGAATGTACATGGGTCTAGAAAACAACAGCCAAGCTCCCACGGTTAGATCCTTCTAGGGAGAGGTCTCAGGGCATCTCAAGTGCTGTGGCCTCACTACCTTTTAACCTTCCCACAGAAAAACAGGTGCTACTGTGGAGCAGAGATTGCTCAGTATCCTGTGAAATCCTAGCAGCACTGGTCTTGTTTCAGGTCTTTAAATCTTAGGTGGCTCTAGTGAAGGCAACCAGAGCTATCACAACTCCGGGTGTTAATCCTCATCCAACCTCAGGCCCTGTGCACAATACCTTTCACATGCAAGGCACCTTTCCTCATTTCTCATTAAAGGCTTGCACAGGGGAGGAAAATAAGTGAAGGGGGCGAGGAGGTTTAGAAGTTGGAGAAGGGAGGGAGAACCAAACCTCTACATTAGCCAGACGTGAAGGCTGAAGACTGTCATAATGTTCTGCTATGGTGCTATAGGACAAGCACTGGACTACTAGCTGCAAGGTCAGTGGCTCAAACCTACCAGCCGCTCCTTGGAAGCCATATACAGGGTCTTTGAGTTGGAACCAAAGTTACTTAACATCAAGCTTAACACACATGAGTGGTAGATTTCACAACAATCACTTCAATGGAGCAGCAGAAAGATTCTCCTAGCAGACACCAAAAAAAAAACAAGCACATAAGGACTAGGAGATTCACTTTCCTTGTTGCTCTCCTGAGAGCACCAACCTTCTTGCAGATGGCTCCTCATTCATCCTTCCAGGGGAGTCTAGGACAAGCAGTGTACGGCAGCAGATCCTAGGTGACGACTGAATAACTAGAGCCCAGTGAACTCGCATGCTATCTGAGGCTGCTGGTACTACAGACTAGCTGACAAGATCATCATCTCATTTGCTCAAAGGACTTGGTCTCAATGTGAACTTTCACATCTGGAATACATAGCTTGACTCCTGGTCTCATCGAGAATCTACAGCTATCACACATAGAACAGCAACCTCATTCCTAAAACAAGACTTCAGCATCAAGGCCCCCATTGCATGCTTGTCAGAAGAGACTTCTCTCTACCTCTAGTGCAAAACTTTTCCTGTGTTCTTGCCCCAGCTCATGGATGTCTATCCAGGTAAATGCGCTCTCATATTCACAGTAAGGCTTGGATTTCTGCATGTACCTAGTTGGGAAAGCCTGACCTACATGGTCTACTGTCTTCCCCTTTTAGACATGAGGTTCAAAAGATAGACAAAAGAACCAACAGCCCTTGAGGGAAAGGAGGGTCAGTGCCTGGATTCCTTCCCTGCACCAGCACCCAGGAGGGTCACTGTACCCTAGAAGCATGTACTAACATGATGGGAGACAGGCTTCAGCTCGCACGTCACCCTAGTGCGTAGACTTAGGCTTAATACCCAGGACTGACTCCTCGGGTACTTGTTCTACCTCTTTGTTAATCTCTGTTGCAGACTCCTGGAAAGTACAGAAGGAAAACTTGGGCAAAAACCAATGTGAAGGACAAAAGGTCAAGCATCTCTATTTAGAGTCCAAGATTAAAGAATAGATTCTGGCCTGGTCTAAATGTGTCACTTCACTACCCAGCCACAAAGGTATGCCTAGAGAAGCTGGACAGTATAAACCTGGGACTAAGACCTTCATACTACAACTCAGATGAAAGAAGGTATGAACATGAATTCCTTCTCTAGTGTAGAAAGAGGTAAGACTAGTATACATGACAACATACACACCCCAGCTCTTGGATGACCAGATAAGGCCTGTGGTGGTGGTGGTTATGTGCCATGGAGTCGGTTCCGACTCAATAGCAACCCTGTACAGGGTTTCCAAGGCTGTAAATCTTTACGGGAACAGAAAGCCTCAACTTTCTCCCACGGAACAGCTGGTAGTTGTGAACTGCTGACCTTGGGATTCGCAGCCCAATTTATAACCACTACACTATTAGAGCTCCTTAGATAAGGCCTGTAGCAAGAAACAAAGTTTTAGTCCCAGAGGGAATTGAGGGCAAGGGGCTCTGAATGCTGCATTTTTTGGATCCCTGGGTACTATATAAAAGGTATAAACATAATTTTCTCCTTTAACCCCTTCTCAGAACCAAACCCTGGCCTGGTTGCCTGGACTTTATGCTAGGGCCCTTAGCATGAACGTTCCCATGTCATGGTGGCCACAGTTGATAATCACGGAAGTTCCCTCAAGTGGCTCTGTAAGTGAAGGCATCACCTGGGGTAGCCAAATGGTAGTAAAAACAATATCTGCCTGAAGACTTGTCTATATTCTACCAATAAACGTGGGAAAAGAGATGTAAAAAAGATTTGACTCCTCTACCTGGGAAGTCAGGGTTACATGTGTAGACTTGCTTGCTACTTAACAGAAACTGAGAACCTGATAACTTCTCTCCCAATCTCTCTTCTAGCTAGAACGTAGACACGTGACCCTGGCCCAGGCTCCATCAATTATATGTTCCCTCCAGATTTGGACTAGAAGTTGGTAAGGCAAAGACTCCAAGCATATGGATGCTCATTGTTTCTCTGCTAACGACAGCTGCAACAAGACCTAACTCCAGGGTAGCACTGGACATGGCCATCTGAGGATCTTATTGGAGCAGTGTCGGCCGCAGCATCTAGTGCTTGGTGGTGGTGACTGAGGTGTTGTGACCAGATATAAATGGATGTGGCTTCTGACACTCAGACTCTTCCCTCTAGAAGATTGTCTGTGGCTCCGATCCGTTCCCGTGAATTCCCGTTTCTGCGTCCTGTAACTGGCCAACTTGACTGAAGGCGAGCTTGCTGGCCAAGGAAGCCTTTAGATTTTCAGGCCCCTGGATCTTCAGTGCTGGGCTGGTTGGGACTGAAGGAATATTGACAATTCAGCTTGTGAGAAGGTTTGGGACTCTCTCAGCCTGTGACAAAACAAATTGTCAAAAAAATGAAGTATCCTTAAACATATTCAAGGATCATAACTGCTCAGTTTGATTTTTGTTACATACTTTGCACTGTTCTAAGGGGAATGGCTTGCCATCCAAAGTCTTGCCCCTCTAGTGGACAGAATGTTGCTTGATCTGACATTCACTGACGCTTAGATCCACAATGCCTGGTGGGCGCAGGGCAGCTTTGGTCTTTTTAAGACGGCATGTACCACACTTGCTCCAGCCTCTTCGGTGGTGGCATGGAAGGCTGTGAACCCTTTGAAGGAAGGCCCAGAGCAAGAACAAGACTTTAGTTGGATTGGGCTGTAGTTACATACAGCTCTGCCACTTGATCCTCGTGATCTAGCAGGTTGTTGATGGCCTAGTGTGTCTAATGAGTTGGGAGGCTGTATGAAATTTCTTGGCAATTCTAAAAAGCTCCATGGAAGACCTCAAGGGTTTTAGGGCACACAAGTTACCTTTTGCAAATAACTACTGTTGTGAAATGGTGCTGACTATTTTGTCCATGATGGAATAGGACCAAAATGAAACAGGTAAGAATTGATCTATCGAGAGCATTGTTGGGCATACTTAACATTCTATTACGTATCAGTTGCAAAATAGCAAGGTCTCCCAAGGTCTCAAACAGATCCTAAAAGCACATGTGAGCTACATAAGCAGTAGGCTGTCGCAGCAGGTGTAACCCTGTCGCACCGCCACCATTCCTCAGTCTATACCTATGATTCATGGAGTACTCCATGGTTAGTTGACAAATAGAAATCTATAAATTTATAAATTGTTCTGTACAAAATGTTATGAGCTAGATACAGACTACACCACATCATAGACTTTCTCAGGGCAGTCTTGGAAGTCCAGAGGAAAGAAACTTGCTAGTGGACAGGGCTTTGAGCAGGCCATTTTATTTTGTCCAGAAGAACGTATGGTCTAATAGTCCAAATCTTTGGTCAGAGGCAAAGGATGTGAATGGATGATCACAGACTTAACAGGAACAAGGTTATGTGACTAGTGACAAGGTTCGGGAATTTTAAAAATTGAACCAAAATACATCCCTGAAAAGGTCACAAAAGACTCTCTACTCTGAAGGGAGGCTGTTAATTCAATGAATACAATGGTCTGCCCTTAAATTGGTTGACCTTCAATAGTTAGGGTTATATGTCAACTTGACTAGGCTAGGCTTTCCAGTGGTTTAGCAGCTGAGAAGTACTTATTCCCATGCTGACGGAAACCTAATACAGGCATAGTTAGTTCTATGAGTGGCTATGAGCAGCCAATCAATTGAAGGGATACTTCCATTGGGGTGTAGCCTGTACCCAATATAATAGATAACTAGGAAAGTCTTCTTCTGGGGACCTGGGTCTCTTATAATTATAAGCCATTACCTTGATAAAAAAATTCTCTCTGTACATATGTATGTGTATATATACATATATACACACTCACACACATATATATCACACACACACAGGTTTCACTAGTCATGCTCCCCTAGAAACCCCAGTCTAAGACATGTAGTACCAAGAATAGAATTCTAGAGGAAAAATTAGAGGGATGAGTTTTCACAATCAGTAGTCAAGTCTAATTTTAAAGGTAGTGATACAGGGTGGAAGCATTTCTGACCTCTGCTTCATAGGAATTGGCTTTGGGCTGATTTTAATTCTTTCCTTGTAAGGTCCCTCCATGATTTTTACAGTTGATGTCAAGATCGGAATTTATTGCAATGGCGCCAGACTCCTTGGAACATGAGATCTTGTAAGAGAAAGAACCAAGGGACATGGGAAGTAAAACTTTGAGATATATCTATATCTATATCTATATATATATATCAATCAATTTTTTTTTTTTTTTTTAGATGGTTGCTCTGGATTTTGTTATGTACAGTGGCTGAAAGGAATGTAGAGGATAAAATGACTCAGCAGAGGGGAAAGCAGTAGTTTCTGGGGAAAGCAGAGACTGGTTGAAGGAGATGGCTGATATGGGACCATGGCCTACTAGAATATTCACCCTGCCAGAGGTCCAAGGCCATATGAATGTGAATGGGGTTAGTCCAAGGGAAAAGGAGATTGAACTTAAGCTTGTTTTTAAAAGTTTGTTTGACTGCTTTTATGGATGTTGGTTTCATCTGCCTACTATAAAATAGATTTACATGTGTCATAGAAATGATACTGAAACGATTACAGAAAACTTGTAAGCCCACCTTCAGTGTACTTGACTGGATTTGCTAAAAGGGAAGTTAGTTTGCTTGGAAAAATAAGCTTCTTACTGAGTATGGGGCTTAGGTGGAATCTGGGCCCCACCCAGAACCTTCAGAGTTGGTACATTTGCGTTTGCATGCCAACCAACCCAGACCTCCTGGAAGAACAGACTTATTGAAAGAAAGAATAAAAAGTCAACTGTTTGAAAAGCTTGTTTCACACAGGCTTTTGCCTAGGAGTCAGCAAGGCCAGAAAGTCCATGTCCATCAGTTCATCTCCTTCTAGAGCTGAAAGTTACAGGGAATCGTGAGCTATATACTAGTGGATGACCACCTGGGTACTGACCTAGCCCCTGAGGGCTAGGGCTGAGAGTGAAGGGGAGGGGCGGAGGCAGCTGGTCTGAAGTGCAGAGGTGTATGTTGACTCCCAAACTTGAAGCTGGTATCCATTGAACCTAATTTGGATGACTAGGGCTGAACTGTGACCAGAACCCAACCAAATGAAGATACTGAGAGTAAGTGTTAAATTGCTACAACTTGGGAATGGACTTTGCTTATAGATGCATTAGCCCCAAATTCCAACCAGAACAAAAGGTTCTTCAGATACAGAAACATGCTTGCTGCCTCAGCATACTGGGTTTACAGGGACAGGCAATTTAGACATTGGCTATCAAAAACTGGGGAGATAGTGCTATAAAGGCATGAAGTAGTTGGCTTACAAGCTCTCTTGGGTATGCTTCATTTCTGAATGAGGGGACAAGGGAGGATCTCCACTGAGTTGTTTTCCTCTCTACCAAATGGGTGTGGTGAAAAGGGGGTAGTGGATGTTGTGGATGGAATGTTACGATCTCAATTGTGAGTAGTTAATAGTAAGATGCATTGTGATTGTCAAAGCTAATTGTAGAAAACGCTTTTCAGGAGTGGATGATCCCAGGAACATCAAGAAAGGAAGACAACAAGTGGAACATACAGGTCCTTGCCTGGAAAAGCAGTAACAGCATAGGCCGTGCTGTGGAAAAACAAGAGTACCTACCTGCAGACTCTAGGCCCATGGACTGAGTGAGGCTGTATAGACAGGCAGGAGTCTAAATTGCAGAATGTACCCTTTGGACATTTTATATGTACACCTCAAATATTTTTGTTTTAATCTGTTACAAAAATAAAAATGAGGCCAATGCATCTTGAGTTATTGAGTTAATGTTTGTTACATCATGTTAGATGCAAGCATGACTTTACAGTTGACTTTAGAGATAATACATATGGCTTGAGTGTCAAGTAGACAAGGATGAATTGTAGTACAGTTCTACGGTTCCATGTGAACTTGACTAAGCCAGGATGTCCAGAGGTTTAGCAGTTGGGACATGTTTATTCCCATGATGTGATGAAACATAATCAGGACTAGTTAACTCTGGATGCTCATAGCCACTCATCTAATCAATTGAAGGGATGCTTCCTTGAGGGTGTAGCCTGCTCCCAATGTAAGAAACACAGAAAAGGCTCTTCTTGGGACCTGGAACTCTATAAGCCATTTTCTTAATGACAGACAAATGGATATTTTACTAGTTTCCCTTATCTAGAAGACCTAACTTACGACAACCTCCTTACCTAGTTACCCTGGTCCTTGCTTAACAGATTCAAGAATGAAGCACTATGGAGGAAGCATGAATTAAGACCATGCATAGGGTCAACATGACAATAGCTAAACTGGTAACATCCACTGCTGATGGGTACCTTGCTAGCCAATGTGACCCTGGTCCCTGATAAGACCCCTTAAACTACGGAGACCAGCTGACTGCCAAATGACAGGCTCTTTCCATTGGATTACTATCACTGTAGGGAAGCTATTTGCCATTACCAGAGCAGATACTTACTCTGGATTTATATCTCTCCCTGCCTAGCAGGTTCATTAAAGATACTATCCATGAACTTGGAATGCAGCATTCAATTTCATTGTATCCTATCCTATATAGTAGTTTTTCTGACCAAGTAATTGACTTCTTAGTAAAAGTGAAGCAATGGGCTGGTGGAAGCTTCTCCTCTTAGCATGCATTCTCATCTCCCAAAAGTAGCTGGCTGTATACACTGGTAGAAGTCTCCATTACGGTGTCACCTGTGACTCGCTGCTGGTAGATTGAAGTACTGTTTTTGTCAGAGGCTATGGCATATGTTCTGGCTGTGACTAATATGATGCTGCATCAAACTACTTGCCTTCCATATACAGAATGGTAGAAGTGAACAGGGTACCTTACACTTAAAATTAAATGGGACTATTAACAGAACTTTATTTTCCTTGAGTTTCTGGATTCTGCTAGTTCATAAGCCTTACTAATTAAAGGAGGAATGCGGTTACCAGGGAATGATAGTAGCCTTGAACTTGAAGGAGGAAAGGCCCTAGTCATCTACTTCTGAGATTAGCCAAAGAAACCCCATGAATCACAACAGAAGAGGATCCTAAATTGAGGACACCCAGAATGCAGTGACCACAGTGGGAACTTAAATGTTTCATACTATTATGTATAAAATGGCCTTGAGTTGGTGCCAACTCAGAAGCAACTAACAAGAAATAGATATATGTTCATTATGCTGATTAAACACAAAGGAGGGGTGGTAAATGTGGACTAAAATACAACCATGTCAAAGGACAGGTCTTAAGAATGCCATGAAGTTGGTCTGGGGATCGGTTCTAACAGAGGTTGGAGTAAAGAGTAGAGTTGCTTTATCAGGTAATCAGTTGTGATTGTCATTGGACCTGGATTTACTCTTAGATTTATAGCAATCAGTTAACTATGCCTGATCATGTTTTATCATTATGCAAAGATTCCCCACAATGCACAGGAGCCCTGCACAAGTCATCCCGCCAAGTTCCTGCTACAACTGAGAAGGCCTCTATCTTTATTAATGACACTGTTGGCTTCCAAGGCAGCCTACCTGGCCAGAAAGAAAAGGCCCTGTGACATTCCTCCTATGTCATCACTCAGGTTACGGTCAGAGCTAGAAGCAGAGTCTTTGATAGGTGAAAAGTAAAACTGATCTCTACAGATCTAGTAAGCCTATTGGATAACTTGTCCCCGAGAATCCAGTGCAGAGAGGTCTGGAGAGGCTGCTGCGTTGTGACTGGCCCAAGGAGGTAGATTCAGGGTCTTAGAGCACAGCAGTCCCACCCAGGCAACAATACCTGTAGCCAGGGATCTGGTCTAACTCCTTCAGCCTCCCACAGCTCTGACTTGCTGCATTTCATTCTTTCTTAAATCTGGGTATATTCACCCTATATGGCCATAGCTAGTATTTAGCACTATCTTCTTCCACTTCCGTTCTGTAGTCCCTTTGCCCCTAAGAAAGCTCAGCTGGTCACTGTTCTTTTACCTGGTGCTGTGACCAAAACCTTGATTCATTCTGGAAGGGTTTGAATAATAGTCAAGTTGGAATTGAATTGCTGTAATTTACCATAGTAAATGGGGCATAGTAGTACTAAGACATTCTAAGGAATCTCCTGGATTCCACATGCATTATTTGTCCCCGTTATGTAATGTCAATCCAATTTCTCCTTGGTAATTAAGATCAATCATATCACCCAATACAGTAATTCCCCTTTTCACCTGTTCATCAAAAGCAGGAGAGCCTCAAATGGTCAGGGACATTCTTAACTTCTAGTTCAGCGAATTTTAAGGGCTGTATCTCGAGGTGGAAATAGTCTTTCTTTTGGAAATAAAATGTCGAGACACAAAGAACACAAGGACAGGAAGCAAGGATTTTGCAAGTGTATGGTGGTAGTGGTTATGTGCTATGGAGTCGGTTCCTGGACCTGTGAGTTGTGATTAGAGACAATACCACATACTGGCTGTTAGTTTAAAGTATAGACAGCTTCCTGCAGAACACTGCCACACCCCTGCAAGTTATTGCCACCTAATTGGTATTGTAATTGTTTCTTTATAAGGCCATTCCCTTGTTCAATCAAGTCAGTTGCTTCAGGATGAGGGATGTAAGACCAGTGAATACCACTGAGCATGGGCCTATGACTGCATTTCATTTATGAAGTGGGTATCTTGATCTGAGACAATGCTGTGTGAGATACCATGATGGTGGGTAAAGCATTCTATAACACCATGGATGATAACTTTGACATAAGCATTCTGTGTACAGGGATGGCAAATCTATATCCAAAGTGTCTATTCTAGTAAGAATGAAATGTTGCTCTTTCCATGATGGAAGTGGTCCAATGTAATCAAGCTGCCACCATGTTGCTGCCTGGTCTCCCTAAGGAATGGCCTCATAATCTCAGACCTGGTGTTGGTTTCTGCTGCTGGAAGAATGGGCACTCAGAAGTGGCTGCAGCCAAGTCCATTTTGGTGATGTGAAACCCATGTATAACTTCCATCCCAACCACCATGACAACTTTGTTCACGAGCCCATTGGGTAATGACAAAAGTGGCTAGAGAAAGAGGATTTGTTCCCAGAGCATGACATCCTACTTGATTGCTGAGGCAACCATTTGGTGCACATTCTCACAAGACGTAATCTTTTTGCTTATTCAGAGATGTCTATCCACATAAATCTCTTCCCCACACCTCCTTGTTACCAGTTGTCCAATCATGTTCATTCCACATCCCTGACCACCCAGCTAAACCATTGGTCACAGCCTGTGAGTCTATATATAGTCCCACACTGGCCATTTCCCCTTCCAAGCAAAAATGAATCACCAGGTGCACTGATGGAATTTCTGACCACTGGGAGGATTTCCCTTTCTGGGAAGGCCCAGAAAAGGGCTGTATTGCTATTGCTGTCCAGTTTTGAGTGGTGCCTACATATTGTGCAGAACCATCTGTAAACCAAATATGAGTTTTTTCTTCCTCAGTCAACTGATCATATAGAACTCCCCATGAGGCAATAAGCATAAACTGGGAGAGGGATGGTAATGTGGTGGACTGAAGACCATGGGCATTTGGGGTGACTTCCTCATGAAACTTGTGCCTTCAGGTTCTGTTTGAGCCCAATCTCATATGCACCACTTCCATTTATTGATGGAGTGCTGCTGTGCACATCCAACTTCATGCCTCTGTAGGTCAGTTCATAATGGGTAGCTCAGGTACATGGTGACTTGGTAGCCCATGGCTAGGCCTTCTGTCTCCATTAGACCCAGGAACAAGTCAAAAACTTTCTCAAAAGGAAAGTAGTTATCTACGGAGGATGGCAATGCTTTGTCCCCAAATACTAAGGGTCTGTGTTGTGATTCACCAATAGGGGTCTGCCAAAAATTCCAAAGTGCATCTCTATCTGCCACAGACACTTAAAGCACCATTGGATCAGCTGGATCACATGGCCCAAGTGGCAGAACAGCTTGCATAGCAGCCTGAACCTGCTGTAAAACCTGCTCTCATTCTGGACCCCACTCAAAAGCAGAAACTTTTCAAGTCATTTAATAAACCTCAGTAGCACACCCAAATGAAGGACATTGCCTCAAAAATCCAAAGAAGCCCACCAGGCATTGCACCTCTTTTTTTGCTGTGGGAGGTGTAGATGCAATAACTTACCCTTCACTTTAGTAGGAATATCTTTACATGCCCCATATCAAGTTAGTTTCAACTAATAGTAAACCTGTATAGGGTTTCCAAGGAGTGGCTGGTGGGTTTGAACCACCCACCTTGTGGTTCAAATAGACTTTTTGGCCCAATGCATTATCCTGCAGTGCCGCAGAGGGCTCCCATCAATGTAAGTGTTGCTGTTAGGTGCCATCGAATTGGTACCGACCCATAGCAACCTTCTGCACATACCAGTGTAATATTTTGTGGCATGAGCCTCGACAAGATGGCAGATCAGGTAGATGTGCAGTAAAGAGCTCTGTCAGCAACAACACAGAATACTGGACCAAGCAGCCTCAGGGGATGGTGCTAGAACTCTGAACCATATATAAAGGAATATTTAGAAACTTAGAAGGCTTACAGCTAGGGGAATTCATAGCAGAATCAAGAAAACCATTGCTTTCTAATTCAAGATGCTCAGCTGCTCCTGGAGCCGCCAGCATGGCAGAGACCAAGCGCGGGAAGGATCAGAACAGCCACGAACGCCTGACAAAACTGTGGAGATACAGGTGTAAACATTATTTTTTTTGGTATCTGTTCATTGGTCTCTCGCTGTCTGCGCACCTCCATTTTGATGACTAGTGGGGATGCCTGAGTGAATGAACACCCCAGCCCCTCCCCTGAAGGATATCACTATTAGGCACTCATGTGCACAGATCTCCTCAAAATTTAAAGTAACAGTTTCCACTTAAAACCAAATGGCCACCAATCATCTGTCAGTTTGTCATACTGCGGTGGCTTGTGAGTTGCTGATTCTGAAAGCTATGCCACCGGTATTTTAAATACCAGCAGGGTCACCCATGGTGGACAGGTTTCAGATGAGCTTCCAGACAAAGACAGACTAGGAAGAAAGAGTGAAGAACTACTTCGAAATATTTAGTCACTGAAAATCTTATGAATAGCAGAGAAACACTGTCAGATATAGTGCTGGAAAACAAGCCCCTCAGGTTGGAAGGCACTCAAAATGCGACTGGGGAAGAGCTGCCTCCTCAAAGTAGAGTTGACTGTGATAACGTGAATGAAATAAAGCCCGTGGAATAAAAGCCTACGAGACCTTCATTTGTTGATGGGGCACAACTCAAAATGAACAGAAACTGCTGTAAACATCCATTGAAAATTGGAACATGGAATGTATGAAGTATGAATCTGGGAAAATGGGAAGCTGTCAAAAATGAAATGGCATGCATAAACATCAATATCTTAGGCATTAGTGAGCTGAAATGGACTGGTGTTGGCCATTTTGAATCTGACAACCACAGAGTTTACTAAGCCGGGAATGACAAATTGAAGAGGAATGGTGTTGCATTCATTGTCAAAAAGAACATATCCAGATCAGTCATGAAGTACAATGCTCTCTGTGATAGGATAATATCCATGCACTTACAGGAAAGCCCAGTTAATATCACTATTAGGCAAATTTACGCACCAGCCACTAAAGCCAGTGAGGATGAAATAGAAGAATTCTACCAACTTCTTCAATCTGAAATTGACCTAACATGCAATCAAGATGTATTGATCATTACTGGTGATTGGAATGCAAAGGTTGGGAGCAAAGAGGAAGAACCAGTGGTTGGAAAATATGACCTTGGTGACAGAAATGATAGAATTCATGATAGAATTTTGCAAAACCAATGATTTATTCATTTCAAATATCTTCTTTAGACAGCATAAGAAACGACTATACACATGGACCTCACCAGATGGAATACATAGAAATCAAATTGACTACATCTGCAGAAAGATGATGGAAAAACTCCATATCATCAGTCAAAACAAGGCCAGGGGCAGACTGTGGAACAGGCCATCAATTGCTCATCTGCAAATTCAAACTAAAGCTGAAGAAAATGAAAACAAGTCCACAAGAGCCAAAATATTACCTTGAATACATCCCACCTGAATTTAGAGATCATCTGAAGAACAGATTTAATACATTAAAAACTAAAGACCGAAGACCAGAAGAGTTGTGGGATGACATCAAGAACATCATACATGAAGAAAGCAAAAAGTCATTGAGAAGACAAAGAAGGAAAAGGTCAAAATGGATGTCAGAAGAGATGCTGAAACTTGCTCTCCAGCGTAAAGATGCTAAAGCAAATGGGAGAAATGAGGAGGTCCAAGAGCTGAACAGATAATTTCAAAGATCAGCTCGAGAAGATAAAGCCAAATATTACAACAAAATGTGAAAAGATCTGGAATTAGAAAACTGAAAAGGAAGAACATGCTCAACATTTCTCAAACTGCGGGAACTGAAGAAAAAATTTAAGCCTCGACTTTCATTATTGAAAAATTCACTGGGCAAATTATTGAATGATACAGAAAGCATCAAGAGAAGATGGAAGGAATACACAGTGACTGTACCAAAAGGAAATGGTTAATGTTCAACCGTTTCAAGAGGTAGCATATGACCAAGAGCCAATAATATTTAGGGAGGAAATCCAAGGTGCATTGAAGGAATTGGCAAAGAATAAGGCACCAGAAATTGACGGAATAAATATTGAAATCTTTCAAGAAAGTGAGGCAGCACAGGAGCACTCAACTCTGCCAAGAAATTTGGAAGACAACTATCTGGCCGGCTGATAGAAAGAGATCCATATTTGTGCCAGTCCAAAGAGAGGTGATCCAATGGAATGTGGAAATCATCGGACAATCTCTATGATATTCCATGTGAGTAAAGTTTTGCTAAAGGTAATACAGAAATGGCTACCATCATATGACAGAAAACTTCCAGAGGATCAAGCCAGATTCAGAAGAGGCTGTGGAATGAGGGGTATCATTGCTGATGTCCGATGGATCTTGGATGAAAGCAGAGAACACCAGAAAGATGTTTACACTTGTGCTTTATTGACTGCATAAAGGTTTTAGATTGTGTGGATCATGACAAGCTATGGACAACATTGCAAAGTATGAGTATTCCGGAACACTTAATTGTGCTCATGAGGAATCTGTAGCTGGCCCAAGAAGCAGTTCGAACAGAACATGGGAATACTGAATGTTTTAAAATTTAAAAAGGTGTGCGACAAGGTTGTATTCTTTCACCATACTTATTCAACCTGTATGCTGAGCAGATAATCCAAAAAGCTGGGTTCTATGAAGAAAAACGTGGCATCAGGATTGGAGGAAGACTAACAACCTGCGATATGCAGATGATACAAGCTTATTTGCTGAAAGTGAAGAAGACTTAAAACATTTACTGCTGAAGATCAAAGAGCACTGCCTTCAGTATGGATTACATCTCAATGTCAAGAAAACAAAAATCCTCACCACTGGACCAATAAACAACATTCTTATCAACGAAGAAAAGACTGAAGTTGTCAAGGACTTCATTCTTCTTGAATCAACTATCAACACTCACGGAAGCAGCAGTCAAGAAAGCAAACAACATATTGCATTAGGTAAATCTGCTGCACTAGACCTTTTTAAAGTGTTGAAGAGCAAAGATGTCAGCTTGAGGACTAAGGTGTGCCTGATCTAGCATGGTATTTTCAATAACCTCATATGCATGCAAAAGCTGGACAGTGAATAAGAAGACCGTAGAAGAAATGATGCTTTTGAGTTATGGTGTTGGCGGAGAATATTGAAAGTACCATGGGCTGCCCATAGAACCAACAGATCTGTGTTGGAAGAAGTGCAGCCAGAGTGCTCCTTGGAGGCCATGATGGTCAAACTTCGTCTCTCATACTTTGGACATATTGTCAGGAGAGACCAGTCACTGGAGAAGGATATCATGTTTGGTAAGGTGTAGGGTCAGAGAAAAAGAGGAAGACCCCCAGCGAGATGGATTGGCAATATGGCAGCATCAGTGGGCTCAAGGCTGGCAACGATAGTGAGGTTGGCCCAGGACTGGGCAGTGTTTCGTTCTTTGGTGCATAAGGTCGCTATGAGTCGGTACCGACTCGCTGGCACCTATCAACAACAACAACAAAAAAGAAGTAGCATTGACTTCTACAAAGAAAACAATTCCAGCACCTAACAACAACAATGTCTTGTGGCAGGAAAAGGTGATCAAGGTCCCTCAGACTAAATTATGACATGCTGGAGAGTTGATGGTACCCCTAAGTAAGGGCAGTATAGATGTATTGTTGCCCTTGTCAGATGGAGGAAAACAACTGCTGCTGATGCTGAGAAACTGGAGTTGAGAAAAAGGCATTGGCCAGATCGATAGCTACATACCAGGTACCAGGAGACGTATTAATAAACAAAGAAATAATATCTGGAACAGCAATTGGAGTCACCATCTGGTTAAGTTTATGATAATGCACTGTCATTCTCATCCATCTTTTCTTTGCACATGCCAGATAGGTGAATGTGATAGTTAAGGTTTTGTGCCAATCTGACTGAGCCAGAATTCCCACTGGTGGTTTGGCAATTGAGATGTGTGATTATCCACATGTTAAGATCTAACATATCATAGTTAACTCTATGATGATTGGTTATTGAACAGACAATCAATTGAAAGGATGTTTCCATGAGATTGTGGCCCGCTTCCAATATACTGTACACTGTTACAAAGCTTGTTTGCTTTCTGCTGGGCCTGGCATCTGGCTTGTCATCTAACCTCTGATTCTTTGGACTTTAGTCAGTGGCCTGCTCTGTTACCTGCCTACCAACCTGCCAGACCTGTCTGCCCATCTTGGTTCACCTGACTTAGACTTGGGACTCTCCCACCTCTACAATTTTGTGCCATTTCCTTGATATAAACTTCTCTTTCTATATATCTATACATATGCTTCCTTGGTTTTGCTTCTCTAGAGATCCTAATCTAAGACAGTGAGTTAAATGGGGGTGTGGTGGAAATCACTAGCTCTACATCCTTCAAATCTTTGATTGTACCACTGATCTCTGCAATCCCTCCAAGATTGCAGTATTGTTTTAGTTTACTATTTTCCTAGATAAATGTAGTTCTAATGGTTTCTACTTGGCTTTTCCAACCATAGTAACCCTATTCCATATTTCTGGGATCCAGTGTGGGCTTTTGCCAGTTGCTGAGCATGTCTGTTCTGATTATGCATACTGGAATTGGATAAATCATTTCAGAATGAGTTCAGGGGCCCACTGGAACCACAGTGAGAAGGACCTTAGCTAACACTCCATTAATAACTTGACCACCCCCAGTCTGACTGGTGGGTCACAGTGATGTTTGGGTCTTCTGAAATTAATGTCAATTCAGAGCCTATGTCCAGCAATCCCTGTAATGTTTGATTATTTCATTTTCCCCAATGAACAGTCTCTCTTGTAAGAGGCTGTAGATCCCTTTGGGGAAGGCTGGAAGAAAAACGAATAGCTGATAGTGTATTTGGGTCCTTCCTCAAGGGGACCCAGCTTATCCCTTCATTCAAGGGCTTGTGGGTCTGTAAACTCGCTCAAGTTTGGGAATTGATTGAGAGGCTGTGGCACTGTTTTGATGATTCAAGTTAGGCTGCCATTTACTTGACCTAAAATTCTTCCTCTTGTACAGGTCAAGTAAATATTAGCATGTTTCCCATCCAATTTATTCTTGGGGACACTCTCCCTGCCTAAGTAGCCAACACCTTAATTCCACACACGTAATACTATTCTGACTATTACTTTGATCCTGCTGTCCATTAGGGTAACCATGCCTACCTTTTATCATTTAAGTTCTTCCACTTGGCCCCTACAACCGCAGAGACCAATAAGCCCCAATATAGTTAGGCCTCTCAAT
Organism: Chrysochloris asiatica; assembly: GCF_000296735.1. Lineage (NCBI taxonomy): Eukaryota > Metazoa > Chordata > Mammalia > Afrosoricida > Chrysochloridae > Chrysochloris > Chrysochloris asiatica. The sequence continues at coordinate 15,152,739 of NW_006408538.1, read as the reverse complement.
TCAGAGCAGTTCCTACTATCAAATATGGCTTGGGCTGGGCTCCCTTCACAAATTTGTTTTTCACTGTTGTGGTTAACATGTGTGTCCTCTGGGCACTCCATGTGTGAGTTTATGGGTTTATCTTGATAAATCCACCTTAAAATGGCTGTTTCCAAAAGATGTTGTATTCCTTTATAGAATACCAAGGCAAGTGTGGTACTTCAACTTGATGCAAGCAGTTCTGTTAGCGTGTACTGTGCTTCTTCCTGATTCACTTTTTTGGGACTCTCTGGGAATATAAGTCTAGAAGCAATAATTGGTGGAAGTGTTTCCTGGGAATATTCATTATTGACATCTACCGTAGGCAGTGCCCCAGACCATGCTTCAGGCATTATCTTCGCAGGCACAGTTAAGTTAATCTTATTGAGTATGGGCAGAGGGTATAATGGCTTCACTGATAATGAAGCAGCAGACAAAGATGGCATAATCTCTTCAGGTGGGAGAAGTGGTGCTGAAAGAGTGATTCAATAGAATTAGGGTCTCAGTGTCCCCAGTGTCCTACTTATCTGCCCATATATCCCCATTCCAAGTTTCAGGATCCCATTTTTTTCCAATTGATGTCCTCCCTTTAACATCGGACATGATTCAAGATTGGGATTCAGTTGGCGTCGTAATTCAGCCATTCTTATGGTAAGACTCTGGGTTTGTTTTCCAGCAATATCTGCTCAGTACTGCAAGAAATGAGCCTCTCTTTCAAGGCACAAGTGGAAACCTTGAGCTTTTTTACGCATTGCTTGGGAATCTTTGTGTGACACTGTATGATAAGCAGTGGATTGCTAACCACAAGATTGGTGGTTCAAACCCAACAGTCACTACTTGGAAATGCTATAAGTTGGAACTGACTCAATGGCACTTAACAACATGTATTTCTTAAACTGTAACTCCAAAGCCCAGAGCTAATCTCTTTCCTTTACCACCTGGTCTATTATCAATAGGACCAACCAACCAGCTTCCCTATATTTCTCATTCTGACAAAAATGAAGAAAAGTATCAAACATGTGATGACCCAGAGTCTCACTTGTCATCAATACTTGATGTACAAGTGGTGGTAGTAACATTGGCACCTGACTCCATGGATTAGCAGTGCCTTCTTTACCAATAGAAAGCTAGTTATCAGGGCCATTAGTACTCGTCAGACTTGAGAACCAATTTAGAAAACCCATCCTTTAAGTTTCTATCAAAGAAATGGCTCACACAGTTGTAGAAGTGGGAGAATCTCAAGTCTACACCAGATGAACCAAGATAGGCAGGACAGAAAACAGGCAGGTTTGGCAGGTAAGAGAAAGCCACTGGCTCAAGTTCAAGGAACTGGAAGTCAGAGGGTGAACTAGATGCAAGATCCAGACCCAGTAGAGAACAAGCAAGCAAGAAGCAGGCCACAATCCTGAGGAAACTTCCTGTCAATTGACTGGCAGCTGCTCATAGCAGACCTCATCATGGAGTTGATTACACTATATTAGATCCCATTATGGGGATACCTGCACCTCACCTGCCAAACCACTGAGGTCTTGGCCCAGTCAAGTTGACTCAAAGCCTTAACAATTACATTCTTCCTAGTTGCATGTCTGTTGGACATCATTGTTAGTCCTGATCATAAGCCTTTCATCATGGGTAGATGACCCTACCTTTCTTCCCATTTCAATGCTAGCTCCCTTCAGAGTCCTCTGACTTGCTAATCTCTCACTGTGAACTGTGCTCAGAACCCCTCGCAACCACAGGCTTGGCAGAATAACTTTCACTTTTGACCTGAAGAAAGCTCACTAGGAGTTACATGAAGCTGATTTCTCACTTGTCCCTGATCGTTCTAGGCATCTCTGACCCAAAGGCTTTATCCCCACCTGTTTCTCTCCTGGATTGTTCAAAGTACAAGGTATGAGATGCTGGGCTGTTCCCAAACCCTGAGAGGAGAAATGGTCTAGTCTGGTCCTACAGTTTATTTTGAAATTGTTCTTCTAAATGACTCTTGCCATTTAGAGTGGTCATAAACCAGTACCCTCCTCTCATGAGTAACAGGACACTGTCTAAAGTTGGACTGCTAATCTCAACGTCAGCAGTTGGAAACTACCAGTTGTTCCGTGGGAGAAAGATGAGGCGTTCAGCTCCAATACAGATTTACAGCCTCAGAAACCCTATGAGGGTCACTATGAGTCAGAACCGACTCCACGGCACACCACCACCACCACCACCACCCTTAAGAGTGGTTGAAGTGTTCTCTGACACTGACTGCGTTTCTCTTTAGGTCTGTGGGACATGAGTGGATTTGACATCAATCTTGTTCTTACGGACCTTGGTGTTCTAATTTAATTCAATAGCCACATTGTGAGCCTAACACCTGACTTACAGTACAAAAGGCTAGAGGTGGAACACTGACTAAAACAATTCATTTTGTGGACTCAGAAGTGGAGAAAGTCAAACATAAACTCTGTGTATCACTGTTGCCATATGCCTACTTTAGATTACTGCAAGTTTCCTAGTTGGTTTCTGGGCTCCCATTCCTATTCTCCTCCTATCCATTCTCCATATTTGAGGGGTAATTGTTCTACACACAAGCCAATGTGACTTTCCCTGACAGAACCCATTGACACCCAGTGGGAGTTCAGATGCTCTGTTCAGCAGGACCCCAGTTATCATGGGCTACTAGTTCCAATAATTGTTGTTTCTTCCAGAAATTTCTCTCATGCCTTGGCGCTGTTGGTTAATGTGCTGGACTGCAAAGTCAGTCTGAACTGCAAGGTAGGCGGGTCAAGCTCATCAGCCGCTCCTAGGAAACCCTACATAAGGTTGCTATGGGTCAGAACCGACTCGACAACACAATAACAAGGCAGGGAAAGCAGTACTTAGCATAGGCTAGACATAAGTTTGGGACTACTCTATCCCCTCCTGTCCTCTCAGACTGAGGACACTTGGTTACTGGCAGATACTTGCACTCCCATCTGTCCCCAACCTGCCTGTCTCAGCCCTGACATCCTCTCACCAAGTCACGCAGAGGGCTCCATGCCTATCTCTGATTCTCCTGAGGGCAGTGAAAAGGAAATGTGGGGCTTAGCAAGAGGAGCTAACTGTGATGACAGCTAACATTTATTTGGCACCCAGTGTGCTTGTAAGGACTTCGCCTGTGTTCCATTATGCAGCACTCACCATAGCCCTATGGGAGGTATTGTCTCCTGTTATAAACTGAGCTCCTGAGAGGTTAAGTACATTGCTTAAATTTGTAAAGTTACAAAGTGGTAGAGCCAAAATTTCATTCCAGGCTGTTTAGTTCCAGGGTATAGACTTCCTTCCATTCTATTATGAAAAAATTCCAACATATTACACAATTAAAAGATTTTTGCATATACCACGAACATTTCACTAGCTTGTGTAATCACATCTCTACCCTTCTACCCTCTTATTTTTTGACGTACTAAAAAGTAAGTTGCAGACATCTGTACACTTAAGCACTTCAACATGAATATGATTTAGGGTCAATTTTTAAAGAAATGTAAATTGTACGAGTCCCTACACTTTGAGCCACCATGCTCACTGCTTCTATACACAGCACAAAACGGACTAGACTGTCCTATAGTTCCCTTTCTGCAAAAGTCACTAAGCTGTCTTATGTGAAAGGATTTAGACTTGCAAAGGTAAATAAAACTCCTTGTGCATGGAGCTCACACAAATTGTCAAATTAAGCAAAACTCAACAAGAGGGATATCCATAGTCCAATGGGGGCACCAAGGATGAGGTTGTCCTTTCAGGAAATCAGAGAAGGCTTCATAGAGGAGGTGCTGGATATAGTTTGAAGTATGGCATTGGCAGGGGAAAGGTACAACAGGTACAAAGACAGTAAGGTGTGAAATGATATGTCTTCCCTAGCCACAAATATGGTGGTTTAAAAATAGCACAAACTGGTGATCTTACAGTTCTGGAGCTCAGAAGTCCTTCAGAAGTGAGTCTCACTGGGGTAAAATTCGGGAGTTGGCAGGGCTGTGTTCCTTCTGGAAGCTCTAGGAGAGGATCTGTTTCCTTGCCTTTTCCAGCTTCTAGAGGTTGCTTACATTCCTTGGTCCTTGGTCCATGCCTCTTTCTCCAGCTGCAAAGCCAGCAATGACCAGGTGAGTCTTTGCTTCTCTCTCATGCTGCGTCACTCTGACATTACTTTGGTCATCACACATCTCCGTTGCCTAACACTCCTGCCTTCTTCTTTCACATCTAAAGACCTGTATTTGAACATTGCACCCACCCAGAGAATCCAGGAAAATCTCCCCATCTCAAGATTCATCACATCTGTAAAATCCCTCTTGCTTTAAAAGGTAGCATATCCACACATTCCAAGCATTCGAGTGAAGACATCTTTGGGGGCCATTATTCCATAGGGGGGTTGGGTGGTAGGGACTGTGGGGGTTATGGGAACTTGGTTTGGGCTGAGATTTCTAGAACGAGGCAGCCTTCGGTGGACCTTGGCTTGTCAGAAAGGTCTGGGTCAAGGACGGGGATGGAGAGCCATTCAAGTGCTACCATGCATAGTCTTCTCTACCTATCGGGCTTGGCACAGAGGAGAGACCGAGGAAGACTGTGCAAAGTGAACAAAGAGCCAGACGAATCTGCCTGTGGCCTGGTGGCAGGAAAGCGGTCTCTGCTGAGCTGAGCTCTCCCTGGGCGCGGTGGTGACTGCAGTGGGAGGGTGGGGCTCTCCAGGGAGACTGCCCCCTCTCCACTCAGCATGAGGGTTAAGACAAGTCTATTACTGTTTCCTTGTCACTCTGTCACCCATCTAATGGCCGTCGATAGTCGTTGAATGAGAATTGATGGGGAGATAGATTTAATTAACCCCAGTGTCAGCAGCTGCCGGGCCACCAGTCTGTGTGTTAATAGAGTGGCTGCCGGCTCTCGTGAGGTTTGCTAGGAGCCTGAGGCCAGTGGAGCAATTCTACTCGACAGCAGAGGTGGCCAGGGAGAGGGAGGCTAGGTGGATGGAGGCTCAGCCTGGGCCAGTGCTGTCCTCCTCTGGGACCAGGCAGTCATCTTGTCAACTGTGATGGGGCCTCAGGCTCTGCTCCCTTGTCTGGAGTCCACACCTAGCATGGAAATGCCACTGTGCCTGGCACTGAGCCTCCTAGTGTTGAGGGCTTTCTTCCTGCCCTTTCTTTGCCTTTTCCAGGCTCCACCATGCCCCTGCCCCTGGGTATCCTCCTTCCCTACCCCAGCTCTGCCCATCTTTCACTTTATTTTCTGCTTGGCTGGTTTCTAGCCCTGCCCCCATGTGCTGTCCTTACCCTGGTGCTGAAATCCTAATCCCTATATTTGTGGTGATGCAAATGGTTTGTGCTTCACTACTACTCTAAAGGAGCTCTGATAACGTAGTGGTTATGAGTTGGGCTGCCAACCTCAAGGTCAGAGTTTGAAACCACCAGCGATTCCACGGGAGAAAGATGAGGCGTTCTGCTCCCATAAAGACTTACAGCCTAGGAAACCCTGTGCAGGGTCACTATGAGCTGGAACCAACTCCATGGTACTTAACAGGAACAACAACTACTCTACAGGAGTCCCAGTGTGACGCTGTGGGTTAGTGCACTGGACTGCAGTGTGAGCTTGAACCACAAAGTCGGCGATTCAAACGCATCAGTTGCTCCTTGGAAACCCTATGCAGGGTTGCTGTGGGTCAGAATGGACTCAATGGCACTTAACAACAACTAATCTAAAACTTGGTGGTTCAAACCCACCCAGCCTCACTGTAGAAGAAAGGCCTACAAATCTACATCTGTACAAATCACTGGCAAGAGAATCCCATGGAACAGCTCAGCTCTGTAACACCTGCGACCACCATGAGTCAGAAGTGACTCATTAGCAATGGGTTTGGTTTGGGTTTATACTTGTGGATGTGGCCGTGTTTGGAAATAGGGTCCTCTGTGTTAATTTCATTAGACCCTACCTGAGTAGGGTGGGCCTTGAATCTATTCACTTTTGAGTTGGAGAGAACAGATTAGACACAAACACATGCAGGCACACATGGGGAAACACAGAAGTCAGGGGAGGAACCAAGGAATGTGAAGGTGACCTGCAAGGCAGCAGTTGACACAACCCTGCCCCTGACTCAGACTTTTAGCATCCAGAACTGTGAGGAAATGTCTGTTCTTCAAAGACACCCACTCGTGAATTTTGGGTTACAGCAACACTAGGTAACTAAGACCTCCCTCAGCCATGCCGTCAAGTCTGAGAGCAGGGCCAGCTGAGGACATCCTGCTGAAATAGTGATGAGACCTCAAGAGGCAACCCAGCTTGGCCACCCATCCCTTGTGTGGCATCTCCATCTTCCCAGTCTATAAAATGGGACTTTGGGTAATTCTAGGGAACACAACTCCTTGTACCAAGAACCTGGGTATTATGGACTGAAATTTGTCCCCCTAAAACATTTTGTGGAGTTCCTGGTGTGACGCTGTGGGATAAAGCCCTGGACTGAAAGATCTGTTTGAACCACAAGGTCAGCAGTTCAAACTCATCAGCAGCTCCGTGGAAACCCTATATAGGATCGATATGAGTCAGACCCAACTTGATGGCACACAACATCAACAACAAAATATGTATTGTAAGTCCTAACCCTTACACCTGTCGTTCTATTGGGGAAGGGGTTTTCTTTGTTATGTTAATGAGCCAATGTGAGTGGAAGTTGTGTCTTGAGTCCCTCTCTTTTGAGAGAGAAAAAGAGCAGATGGAGAGAAAGATGGATGCTATACGTCGTGAAGATCACCAAGGTGCCAGGAGACAGACTTTCCTATAGAGCCAACAGAGAGAGAGAGCCGGTGCTCTGACTTTGGTCTTGTGACTCCTAAACTGTGAGAATAAATGTCTGCTTAGTAAAGCCATCCACTTGTGGCAATTCTGTTGCAGCAGCATTAAGACACTGGGCTTCTCGACTCATGCATCCAGGGGCCCGAGTGGATGGTCAGTAATCAGGACAGGTACCTTCTTGGTTCCATTGGTGCTCAGGTGCCCAGCACAGAATGAAAGATCCACAAGTATTTTCTGAATGGACACAGGTGAGAACCTGCTTAGAGGCTGACTAGAGTGGCTTGGGGCTCTTGGGGGACACCTAGATCAGGGTCATCTGTCCCTAGTGGGCCCAGATACTTTGGCAAGGAGAATCCACTGCTTGAAACCCCCAGCTGCCCATTCACTGCTCTGTGTCTCCTGGCTGTATGACCTGTGGCAGATTCCTGCAGTAAGTACCCTGAAGATGCTCAGCATGTGGGCACGATACTAGTGTCTACATGGATGAGCCATTGGGGCCAATGAAACCACAAGTGGATCAGACCCTAAATGTAGGCTTGGTCAGTACAAGTTCCTTACTCCTAGATCTGGTACCCCAAATGGTACCCTCTAATTTTGACAAGGGAGGGGGCTTTGGAGCCAGGAATAGAGGGACTGCCTGAGTCAGAGGAGTGTGCATTGCCTCATCCTGGGTGTCATGAAAGGGAACATGTGTGTATTGTCTCTGATGAGCACTTAAAGTTGACAGACAGATAAATGCAGGACATTCTCTCTTGGGCTTTGTGTGGCCAATGTCATTTCGGCCCTAACTGGGACCTACTCTTTAGGTGGGGAGTGGCAGGCTGTGTCTCCCCTAGTCATGTCATCCCCAGGGCAGCCACTCAGTGACTAGGTGTCACCTGGACTCTGGGGCAGGTGTGCTGGCTGTGCCCCCAGACTCTACCGCTGCCTGCCGCCTGTCTAGCAGTCTCCATCCTTGCTTCACACCTCCGCTGACTTTCATTTTCAGCTCTGATTGGTTTTCTTGTTTTAACACATACCCCAGGCCCTGGCTTTGACCCCTGTGATGGATTCAGCCTCTCTCTGGGACTCCAGCTGCCAAGCTTGTCTGGAGCTGCTGAGGGTGGGGGAGGGAGGGAAGGTGGTAGAAATTACCCTCCAAGTCCCAGCCTTGACTGGGGGTGGGGGCGCCCTCCTTAGAGGTAGGGAGCAGGTCCCATTCTGTGGGGGGAAATGTTGGGGGCAGGGCTGCTACAGGCAGCCAGGACTGTTCTCATGATTTTCCATTTCCAGGCCTCAGACCCCCTTTCTGCACAAGAGGTGTGGTTGAGTCTTGCTCATCTCTAAGAGATGGGCAGTCTGAGTCCCAGGACAAATGGGACATTGATTTTCCTTCATGCCTCTGACTATGCCTGCCCCAAACATCAGTCTGTGACTGAGCCTCCAGAGAATGGACCCAGAACTAACACTAAATTGCCCTTCTTCCCCTGGACCTAGAGCAGAGCAGGGGAAGGGACGCAGACGTCCGGAGCCTGCCACGCTGGACAATGGAAGAAAGGCAAGGGTGTACCATGTGTTTAAACCCCCACTGGACTTGCAGCCTCAGAACTACAATGGCGCCCCCATCAGTTTCTTGTCACAGAGAATGGCTGATGACAAGTTAAGAGTCAAGGGTGATGGAAAAGATTGAAACAAGACCTTTACCTCATGCCTTATACAAAACCCAACTCAGCATGGGTTAAAGACATAAATGTGAATCCCAGAATTATGAAGGCCATCAATGAAAAATAAGGACAAATGTGAGGACTCTAATACAGGGAATACACAGACTACCAAACATTTTTTAAAGAACACAAACAAAAGTAGACAAAATAGATGACTGGGATATACTGAAAATTAAAAATTGATGTGCATAAAAAGATTTCACCAGAAGTGTAAAAACGGAACCAACCCACAGAATGGGGAAAAAAATCTTTTGCAATGACACATCTGACAAGTTTCCTATATATTTCTAAAATATATAGGAAACTACAACACCTTTACAAGAAAAAGACAAATAACCCAATTAAAAAATGGGTGCAGGACATGAACAGACACTTCACCAAGGAGGAGATCCAGGCAGCCAACACACATATGAAGAAATGTTCACGATCACTAGACATTAGAGAGATATAAATCAAAACAACAATGAGATATCACCTCATACCAGCAATAACAGCAAAGATAAACAATAAATGCTGGTGAGGATGTGGAGAGACTGGGACACTCCTGCATTGCCAGTGGAATTGCAAAATGGTCCAACCTCTCTGGAAAGCAATATGGCGCTTCCTCAGAAGGTAGGAAACAGAAATAATTTATGATCCAGCAATTCCTCTACTTGGTATTTACCCACAAGAAATATAAGCCATAACACGAGTAGATATATGCACACCAATGTTCATAGCAGCACAATTTACAATAGCAAAAAGATGGAGACAGCCTAAGTGCCCATCAAC
>NW_006408538.1:15141696-15142803 GCF_000296735.1 Chrysochloris asiatica | reverse complement strand
AATAGCCAAAAATATTACCATATAAAGCTTGTAAGTCTGTCTTCTGCCTATAACTGATTGGAATACCTAAAATGGGGCTAAAATGTGCCCAGTGAAGGAGGCTTCCTGCGGAGCCTCTGCATTACATAAGACCTAGGTGGAATCCTGAACCCCATCCAGAATCTTCTGAGGTGGGAAATTTCTACTTGAAAGGACAAGCAGACCAGCTTGGACTGGCTAGAAGAACAGAAGATACTTCTTGAAAGAAAGACCTACAGGAAAAATACAAAACAATAATGACAGTCTGACTGATTACTATAAGAACAAGCAAGTTACTTGCCCAGAAGACATAAAGGCAAGTGGTCAGGTCCCCTCAGGGCAAACCCCCTTCCAAGACTAAGACTCAATGGGAATACATGAGCAGACATGTGCTCTGACTGGTGACCACGTTTGTCACCGATAAGGGGAAGTGAGGGAAAAACAGCAATGAAGCTGCAAGCTAAGCCCTACAATGTTCAATAGACTCCTGTGAACCTAGGTGGAGACCTGGTTGGCCAGCAATGTGGCAAGACCAGGGGACTCTTGGGCCCAGAGTCAGTGACATAGCTACAGAGGACTAGAATGGAGAGGGAAGTGTCCAGCTCATAAGAAGAGAGGGCATATGCATAAGAACACCCACACTTGCAGATAATAGCCACTTGACCTGGCTTCAAAGGCTGGATGATCAGCGCTCAAATAGAAGAAGAAAGAAGAGGGAAAAAAAAGTAGTCTGATACAATTTGATGAATTTGACCTACACGTATGGATGCAGTAGCTCAAAACAGGGAACAAATCTTTACAGTGAGGATCATTCCCACCCCCTCCATACATAGAGTAAACAGGGATAGGCAACGTGGACATTGGCTACCCAAAATGGGGGGCTACAAAGGCAAGAAGTGACTGGCTTACAAGCTTTCAAGAGGGAGACTAGATCCAGAGGGCACTGAGGAAGACAGAATCTCCATTGAGTAGTATCCAATCTGTCTGGGTGGGGCTGATGAAAGGAGATGGGGATAGGTCTCTTGTGGTACAATAGTGAATAATTGTTATCAGGACTGACTGTGGGGGTTGGAAGACACACAGAACAAA
>NW_006408538.1:15119553-15132781 GCF_000296735.1 Chrysochloris asiatica | reverse complement strand
AGTGACGCCAGAGATGGAGGCAGAGACGATGATGTGGAAAGGTGGAGTAGCTGGTGACTTTAGATCCAGAGAGGGAAAGGGGCTGTGTGCTGACGACCGGGGTGCAGGCTTGTAGTGTATACCCTTTGTTTGGGTGATGATGCATGGGAGGGGATTGTAATCATGACAATGAAATGATATACGATAGGATCAATGTAAAAGTAAAGTTCTCCCATGCAAACCATCACATAATTCACAATATATATATATATATTAAGTCTCATAGACTATACAGTGGGCAAATTTATGGAAACTTCTTAGACATAACCAAACACCCCGAGGGAATGAATGGATGGGACTAGGGGCTCAGTCCCTTGGTCCTGGTGTGATGTTGTAGGATAAGCACTTGACTGCAAGGTCAGTTTGAACCGCAAGGTCCGAGGTTCAAACTCACCAGCCATTGTTCAGAAACGCCAATCAGGGTTGCTGTTAGTCAGAAGCCACTTGTTGGCTTAAACTTAACAATGACATGCAAATAACAAGGAGCTCTGGTAGCCTAGGGGATTAGGAGCTGGGCTGCTAACTCAAAAGTCAGCAGTCACTCCACGGGAGTAAGGTGAGGCTTTCTGTTCCGGTAAAGATTTACTGCCTCAGGAGCCCAGCTCCAGAGGGCATGGAGCAAGGTAGAATCTCCACTGAGTAGTGTCCATTCTGCTTAGTCAGGGCTGATGAAAGGAGATATGGATAGGTCTCTTGTGATACAATAGCGAATAATTGTTATCGGGACTGAATGTAGGGCTGGAAATGTAAATGTAGACATTTTGGGGCAAAGGGAGGGGAGTGATTAACCTTGCAGTCTAGGAGCGGAAGTCCCTGGGACCATCAAAGAAGAAGAGTGGAGAATGGAACCCTACCCAGAGAAGCAGTGATGCCAGGGATGGAGGCAGAGACGATGACGTGGGGAGATGGAGCGGCTGGGGACTTTGGACCCGGAGAGAGAGAGGGGTGGTATGCAGATGACCGGAGGGCAGGCTTGCAGATTATACCCTTTGGTTGATGGACAATGCATGGAAGGGATTGTTACCATGGCAAGGAAATGATATACGACAGGATCAATGTGAAGCTGATGTCCTCCCATGTAAACTATCACATAATTCACAATAAAGCATTAAAAAAAAAGATTTACTGCCTCAGAAACACTATACAAGGTCATTGTGAGTTGGAACTGACTCCACGGCACACCACCCACCAACCAACAAAATGCATGTATATATATAGTTTTGTTCTTTAATAATAAATTTTTCTATTACCCTTGAAAGACACTCAGTACTCCTTACACAATACCTCCCCACATCCCAATCCCACCTGGCTGATATCCTCCAGTATACTTTGTCTTTATGCATTTACTTATTATGATATCTTACATAAGTGGGATTATACTAGTGTAGTACTACAGGAGAAGTACTGGACTGGTAACCACAAGTACTTCATTCAAACACACAAGCTGCTCCTTGGAAATCCTATACGAGGTCGCCATGAGTCAGAACCCACTTGATGACACTTAACAACAGCAGCGTACAATATGTATCCTTTTGAGTCTGATTGATTTCACTCAGCATGTTTTCCGGGTTCGTCCCTGTCACAGTGTGTCAGGACTTCATGTCTCTTTATGGCAGGATAATATGAACTGGAACCTCAGGCAACAGACCCAGGCTCTCACTTAGGACCCAGTTGGCTTTGCCACTTCCCTGCTACAGGGCCTCTGTCAGAAACCAGGATGCTGGTGTTGCTGCTGCATTTCACTGAGTTGGTTCCAACTCACAGCCACCCTGTATAGAGTTTCCAGGGCTGTACGTAAATCTTTACAAGAGCAGAAAGCCTCATGTTTCTCTAGTGGAGCCGCTGGTGGAGGTGAACTGCTGATCATGCAGTTAGCAACCCATCGAGTAACCCACTAGGCTATCAGGAGAAACCATGATAATCACTCTAATAAAAACCTAAGAGCTGATACTCTCTGACAGAAGCTGGGCTCAGGCTCCTGATTCGAGGGACCTGAAGTCTAACCAGAGAGACCAGCTCTGTGTCCTTGAATCCACAAAGCTAACAAGCAAGAGATGTACAGTTCTGATGCCCTCACCTTCAGAAATTCAAGAAAAGGCACAGACAGTGAGACCAATGAGGCTTCCTGGAGGAGGGGGATGTTGAGCTAAGTCTCAGGGAAAAGCAGAGAGGTGGGAGTAGGAGAAGCCAGAGCATCCCAGCCGGCCTGATGGTAGGAATGCTGTTGGCGCTGAGAGAAGAAGTGTCTCTCTATCCTGGAACTGAAGGCTTGTAGCCTGTCCCTCATGCCCCGTGCAATGGGTCCTGGTCCCCTACCTCATCTCCTCCGTGAAAACACTTTTCTTCCTCCTCACCCCTTCTTGAACACTTGTACAGAGCCCTTCAGAAATCCAGAAATCCAGAAGTCCAAGTCCAGATAGATAATAACTAAAATCAATATTAAAAAAATTGCAGTAAAAGCCTGTCATTTAAAAAGATGAAAGTAAATACCTGAAGAAACAGCAAAAAGCATTCAATGTGTCTGCCTGTGGGCAGCTGGACAGGGGAGGGTGTGCGGGGAACAGGGATGGTAGGGAACTCCAGGAAGGAGGTTGTCCTTTCATTAAAGGCCATAAGCATTTTCTGATTTTTTTAGCTTTGATAAACATGAAAAATAAATTTTAAACCTTCTTGCCTAGCCAAAATTCCTCCTGTTGGACTTGAAGAATGTCTCTTATGATCCTGTCCTTGAAAGAAATAGCAATGAGGTAGGCAATACTGGGCTTTTGGGGTATCCTTGGAGGAGCCTGTGGTTGACAGAGAGGGGAATTCATGACTGCCTGAGTTTGGGGCTCTTGGGAGGACTCTTTCCTCTGATCTTCTACTCTGCAAATCAGTGAGACCAGGAGGATGCCCAGGGTTCTGGAATCATCTGGGGCTTGGGTCATCTCAATGCTGTGAGTGGGCATTACTTACTGTTGCATTACAACCTGGCTTCTACTCCCGAGTCTCTACAGTCGGCTCAGTCATCTTGGGCAAGTTCACTTACCTTTCATGCTGCCTCATTTTCTCCACGTGTAAACCAGCCAGGGCTGCTATGTTTCCTACCTTTGGGTTGGCTTTGACAGGCATGAACCATGAAGCAAAGTACCTGATGTGTAGTTAGTATTTATTACAAGTGGCCCATGCCTTAATTAGATCATGGAATCACAGGTGGTTATAAAGTGCTATTTGTGATTAGCTGCTAACTCAAAGGTTGGGGGTTCAAACTCAATCAGAGGCACCATGGAAGAAAGGCCTGGTGATATGCTTCCATAAAGATCCCAGCCCAGAAAACCACAGGGAACAGTTCTACTCTGTAACACTTGAGTTGACAGCAGCTCACAACAATAGGCTAGAAGGTGCTGGTGCAGAAGGAATCAGAAAGAGCTTTGTTTTATAGGGAGAAAAGTGAGTTTCTGAGAAGGCCCGAGGCAAAGGAATAAAGAAAGAGCCTGAAAAACAGCACTCCCATTTCCAATCGGACAGGTGGGGCAGGGAACCCTGGGAAATGACATCAGAGATGAATGAGCTGATGGGACAGTGGCCGGCAGGGGAGGACTGAAGAGCGGGAAGGAAACAGGAAGCAGATGCCAGAGGAGGATGGAAATAATGCTGGGAGATCAGGCAGCTGGGCTGCCCCAGAGCTGAGAAGGGCTCCTCCTGGGTTGCTAAGTATGGAGGAAGTGACTGTGTGGCAGGATGTGGCTGGAGGTGGAGGTGGTATGTGTTGTTATTGTTGTTAAATGCCATTGAGTCAGTTCCGACTTAAAAGGCCCTGCACATAGGGTTTCTGAGGAGTGGTGGTGGTATGTATCAGGGACATATTAAATGCAGGGCCACAGTTAGCTGGATAAACAGAACCCTCCCAGCTGACCATGCATGGAAATGTATCTATGAGGGTGCTGGGTTTCTGGGACCCAAGGTTGGCCCAGCTGGCTGGGCAGCAGCTGCATCTATGACTAGCTGTGATGTGACGTGTAGTGTGGGGGTTTCTGTGACAAGCCAATCTTTGTTGGGGAGTACCCCGGCACTCCCTTGCTCTAAGGCCCTGAATCTGCCACAGGACCTGTGTGTCCTCCAGCAAGGACAGAGGATCTATCTGTTTTCTTCAGAAGTCAGCTCCTCTCCTAGACAGACCCCCTGCTAGAGGGCGCTGTGGGGCCCGCTCTTATATAGGAGTTCAGAGAGGCCCTGAGAGTAGGACCAGGCCCAGGCTCTGTGACCAGGCTAGGACCAGGCCCCAAAATGTCTGTGGGACTCCAAAACCTGGGAGTAAAGAGAGGGGAATGTGTCTAAGAAGAACAACAGGAGCTCCAGGACTTCTACTCAAACCAAACCAGTGCCTTGGATATGGATTCCCTAACTCTAGGAACCTGTTTCCCTTGTAATCATACCAACTGGATGTCATTCTGCCAGCTGGACCCCTGTCTACACTCTGATCTCAGGATAGCCCTGCCAGAGTTAGCATTAGCATTAGTATCGTGACCCCTGGAGCCTTCTTCATGTGAACATGCCTGCTCTTGGAACAGTTCCTCATGACAAGAACAACACAGAGCCAGGTAGGACCAGTCCCCTTGAGTCCTAAGACTCTTAGCTTTCTTCAGTAACCAGATATAGTTTGAATTTGCAGTCAACCAAACATCTTTTTTTCACAGAAATTACTGCTTTTAACCATATCTACTTATTGTACTTTTCCACCTTTTTAATTTCGCAGCAAAGTACAGGATTTTGCACTAGCCCCTTTTGACCCCATTGCCAGCTGTCGATCTTGCTCTGTATCTTTATTCCCCTATGTCATTGTTTCAGCTTACCCTCCCAGCCTTGTGTCTTCTACAAATCTGATAAGCTGTCTCCTGCGCCTTTACTCAAGTCACTGATAAAAGCATTAAACAGTATGTGGTCAAGTACAGAGAAAGCCCTGTGGTCCCTAGGGAGCCCTCCAGTTTGATGTGGATTCATTAATTAGGCCGTTTTGGATAGAGTTGTTCAACCAGATACAGACCTGGCTTGCCTCCTTGTCATCAAATGCCCTGTGAAGTCTAGAAGTTCTAGGCTGACAGTAATCTTCTAATTTATGTGTCCAGTGATCCTAGAGAAATGGAACCTCAATGGGCTTGGCAGGGCTTTCTCCTGGTGAACTCACGTTGGCTCCAGGTGCCTACCACATCCACGGTTAATAATGGCTTCCAGGCTACTTAGTAATCGGTTCTACCATTGTAGTCAGAACTAGCATGAAATGAAGGCGTCCTAGTGGCACAATGGTTAAGTGATCAGCTGCTAACTGAAAGCTTGCTGGTGGATCAAACCTACTGCTGTAGAGAATAAAATCTGAAGGTTTTTGCCTATGGATGACTCTGGCCTAGCAGAGCCTTTATTTCTATCTGTGTTTAGGTTTAAATGTTCAGATGCCATTTTTGTTGTTGTTGTTGTTGTTGTTGAGTACTTGATGCACCTTTGACATCGAACTGCCAGTAGAAACAGTATATTTATTAAAAGTAGGTTTGGGGGCCACTTCCCCCAACCAGTCCTTCACAGGAACATTCCTGGATGTACTCCTTAATCCTCACCTAATTGTGATGTCATAGCCTCGGAGTTGCAGACTGTAAGCTTTCCTCTCAGCTACACTCCCCTCCCTGTCTTCCATAGGCCCCGTATGCCTTTATGACACATGGCTGCTGCTGTCAGTCATGGTTGTGGGAGGAGATTGCTGTGTTCCCTGAGCCTTATATAAGGAGATAGAACCTTGTAAACTCATAATGGTGTCTACGATTTCTCTTCCCCGGATGATATATGTTTGTCTTGTCTGGTGTTTACTCTTGTTTAAGACTTAATAAAGAGGCTGTATAATATTTATGTCTTTGAAGATGGGGTCTCTTTTCTCCCCTAAAACACTACCCAGTGGCACCATGGGTATTGATCTGCTCCAGTAAAAATTATAACACAAAAAACCCTATGGGGCAGTTCTGGAGTCCTGGTGTGGCACTGCAGGACAATGCACTGCACTGCAAAGTCGGTTTGAACAGCAAGGTCAGCGGTTCAAGCTCACCCGTCACTCCTCAGAAACCCTATACAGGATGGCTATGAGTCAGAATCAATTCCATGGCACACAACCGACACCAACCATGGAGTTGAAAATCGATACAAGGGTACACAACCGCAGCATAAAATACATTGCTGGAATCTATCTATCCTTTGGAAAACTGGGACATTTATTGACCTCATTCAAACTCTTTTGTTTTCATGTTTTCTAGAATTTTTAAGGATTGCTGTTGTAGGTTCTGCAAACATACCTGTTAATTCTTTCAGAAGCTTCAAAGATAACTTGTTAATACTAAAAAACAAACTCATTTAAAGCAATGAGTTACCTAGAAACCAACAAGGAAAGAAAAATGTTGTGTTTGGCTACATAAACTCTTTTAATTTAACACATTTCTGGAAATTATATGCCTCCAAAATAGAAGCCAACTACAAAAATATTTGGTACAAGTATGACAACAGTAGGTCTTAAAAATCAACAAGAAAAAGTTAAATAACTGAAGAAAAATGGGTAAAGAATATGCCTAGGGAGTTTATAGAATAAAAAGTGTAAAAGGCCAATGAACATAAAATTTTGCTCAATCTTTCATAATGAAAAATGACAATGGAATTAAATTTATAAATGATCAGACTGGCAAAAATTTAAGTAATAAAACCCAATGCTAGCCAAAGAAAGACAATGGGAGGAACAGAAAGTTAAAGGTAACAGAGGTAAATATTATTATGTGTACAATCCTGCAATAACAGTAATCTATAAATGAATGAATAGATATACAGAATAGGTGTATATTTATTTATTAGGGAAAGGCAATGAAACTATATTCATGAATATATAGAGAGAGACTTATTAGGAGCTATTTCTATGTACGTAACTATATATGCTACAAATATATTAATGAATGTGGTGGAGCATTCAGG
Source organism: Chrysochloris asiatica (assembly GCF_000296735.1). Lineage (NCBI taxonomy): Eukaryota > Metazoa > Chordata > Mammalia > Afrosoricida > Chrysochloridae > Chrysochloris > Chrysochloris asiatica. Next base: position 15,125,767 of record NW_006408538.1, on the reverse strand, counting down.
AGGTAAAGTTATGAAAAGTTAGATATAACCAAACACCTTGAGGCAGTGAATCACTGGGCCTGGGGACTCATGAACATGGGCTTGGAGGACGCCAACATCAATTGGCATAACATAGTCCACAAAGACAAAGTTCTACATCCTACTTAGGTAAGTAGCAACTGGGGTCTTAAAAGCTTATGAGCAGCCATCCAAGGTACATTTATTGGTACTCTCTCTGTGTCTGGAGGAGAAAAGAGTGATGAAAATTGAAGATGCTTGGAAACAATCCAATAGACTAATGGACCGTGTGAACATCAGTCTCCACAACCTTGAGACCAGAACTAGATGGTGCCTGGCTACCATTGCTGACCACTCTAAAAGGGGTCAGAGTAGAAGGTCTTGCATAGAGTGGGAGAAAAATTTGAAACAAAATTCAAAGTCATAAAAAAGACCAGGCTTATTGGTCTGAGAAAGACTAGTGAGACCCCTGAGACTCTGGCCCTTAGAAATCTTCAGATCTGGAACTGAACTCACTCCTATCGCGTAATTTCCAGGCAAACAATGTTGTTGCTGTGAGATGCCATAGAGTTGGTTCCTACTCTTAGCAACCCTATGTACAACAGAACAAAACACTGCCACGTACTATACCCTCCTCACAATGGTTATGTTTGAGCCCACTGTTGTGCCACTGTGTCAATCCATCTCATTGAGGTTCTTCCTCTTTTTCACTGACCCTCCACTTTTCCAAGCATGATGTCCCTCTCCAGGGACACGTCCTTCCTGACAGCATGTCCAAAGCATGAGAGAGCAAGTTTCTCCATTGTCATTTCCAAGGAGCAATCCAGTTGACTTCGTCCAAAGCAGATTTGTTTGTTCTTCTGGCAGTCTATGGTATATTCAGTATTCTTCCCCAACACCACACATCAAATGCATCCACGCTACTCTGGTCTTCCTTAGCTTTCAAGTACATATGAGATGATTGAGAATAACATGGCTGGGGTCAGGTGCACCTTAGTCCTGACTCAAACAATAGACAGGTCTATGGGGGAGGGGGTGGAAGTAAGCTCTCGTAGTGTAGTTGGCCTGCTAACCTCAAGGTCAGCAGTTCAAAACTACCAGCCATTCCATGGGAGAAAGATAAGGCTTTCTGCTCCCATGCAGGGTTGCTTTGAGTCGGAACCGACTCCATCGCACATAACCACCACTACCATCAGGGGGACAATATTACTAGGAAAGTATACACTCCTTAGAATAATCAACCATTTGAGATGAAAAGGACAGCATTTACCCACGGCTAGGAAAGAAGGAGGAATGGAAGCAAGAAACACAGGGACGAAGTCGGATCAGTGATGTTACATTGTGGGGATTGCAATCAGTGATGTGAAACAAAGTATGTGTGAATTGTTGATTGAAAATTTTTTTTGCGCTGTAAACCTTCACCCAATTCACAACAATAATTAAAAAAGGAAAGGTCCTTTGTTGTCTTTATTTGTTTTATTGTGCTGATGGAGTTTCTGCATTAATTTATCCTCATTCTGAGCTACACATTCATTCCAGCCTTCCTTCCTGGTGATGACTGTGTTCCTCTTCCATCCTCTGTCCAGGTCACTGGGAAACCTGGACAGTCACATTGTGGAAGTCTCTCCTTTTCTCCCTTGATATTAACTGTTTTCAGGGATCAGAATCAGGGCATAGGATCTGAGGCCATATCCCTCTTTCCTCTGAAAGATTACATTACTGCCTTCCTGAAGTGCAGAATATCTTTATTCAGTGCCAACTGGACCCCAGAGTACTAGGAAGCACAATGGGGAATCAGACAGGAAGCAGCCCACAAAGGGTTTATAGTCCACCAGGAGTGTGCTGATAGATTATAATGCAAATTGGTTTAAAATCTCATTGTGCCAAAAGCAATGCTCCAACATACCCTTGGCTTTATCTGTAGACACTTAAGTCTGTTTGGGAGCTGGACGAGCAAAGAAGATGAATGGTAATACCACAGAGTGAGCATTTGAAAGTAAAGGCTGTCCCATTCTGGGTCTTGAGAAACCGCTGGGAAGGTATATGCCTCAGGGCACAAAAAGAGAGGCCTGATTGGTCTTCTTCAATTGAGGGTTAGAAAACAGTCAGTGAAAGCCGAAAGCTCTCTGAACTTGGGTGAAGTGTGTATGTGTGTATTCCCACGTGACGACGCTGAGTGTGAGAATGAGATGTGTGTGTTCTCATAAAGTATCGGGTGTAGCAGGGCTGCTGTAGGAATGTGGAAGAGAATTCAGCGTCCCCCCCATACCCCTCCACACACACTAGCATCAAAATTGTAGGAACTACAGATTAAGTGCTGCTGACCCCAGGAGACCAGAGGCTCTGTTTCCAAGGGAACCACATGCTTCAATCAAGCTCCCTCCATGCCCCGTGCCCCCACCAAAGGGAGGGTGAACAGATGGAGCAGCCCTTCAGAGTTCATGAGAAGCAACCCACATTGCAGAGCCCTCAGCCCCATCTCACCTGCCGAGGGACCCTGGGCACGTCACCTGAAGCCTTCTTCCTGATGAGCTTTCATTGGCAGGGGTGCTAGAGGCAGGTGGAGTCCCTGTCTTGGAGAGGTAGGCAGGAGCATGGGGGGCTGGGTGATGTCCCAGGTCTCTGCCTGGCCCCTCTGGGCTCAGGGTCCCAACCTACACAATGAAAGCACTGGTCAGTCTAAGGATGCTGTCAGGTCCATGACCTTCTGAGATCAACTCCCTCCGTGGTCATGTCTAGCCCCACCCCCGCTCAAATAATTTATTAAACCAGATGGACAGTGTGAGCGGGGGCGGAGGACCCAGGGAAGGCAGTCTCCTTGCCAGTCTGCCCCTGTGGCTCTAGCTGTAACATCTCTGTAGCAGCCAGTGTTCCCTATCTTCAGGGAGTGAGTATAGTCCACATGGCCAACAGCAGCAGAGGTGAGAGGTGAGCTTCCAGGAGGGGCTCTGAGCTGAAGAGAGGTGGGAGGTCCTCATGCCCCCTCAGTCCATAGCCCTTCAGTGGGACCACTGGAAAGGCAGAGCCCAGCTCTGGCTCCTGTATCCCTCCATCCTTCACAGAGCCCAGCACAAGACAGCTCAGACCCAGATGGTCAGGGTCAGAGAGACATGGCTGTGACCGTGGAGGCCGCCAGTCTGGTTTCCCACTCTGCTCTTTCCCTGGTATTGTGGCCAGGGACAAGTCACTAACCTCCCTGAGCCTCACTGGGGATCCTCTGTAAAATCAAGATAATAACACCCACTTCAGTGTGGTCAGTTTTACATGAGGGAAAATGCCTGGCACATGGGAAGTGCTCAGCAAATGGCAGATACGTTCTATTAGTAAGTGTTTTTATAGGAGTCCCTGATTTGTGCAGACAGTTAAGCACCTGACTACCAGCTGAAAGGTTAGTGACTCAAACCCACCCAGAGGCACCTCAGAAGACGGGTTTGGCGATCTGCTTCTGAAACCCTATGGAGCACTTTTAAGGCGCTCTGTAGCATAGTGGTTACGAATCGGGCTGCTAACCTCAAGATCAGCAGTTCCAAACTACCAGCTGTTCTGCAGGAGAAAGATGAGGCTTTCTACTCCCGTAAAGATTTACAGCCTCAGAAATCCTATGCAGGGTCACTATGAGTCGGAACCAACTCCATGGCACATCACCACCAACCACCACCATGGAGCTCTTTCACTCTACACACCTGGAGTTGCCATGAGTCAGAATAGACTCGGTAGCAACAAATAATATATGGATCATCTGGACCTTTGGGCGGTTCTCAACTCTGACAGCATATTAGAATCATTAAGAGAGCTTTTCAAAATGCTCAAGGTCCATGTCTGCCTCTAGCACATCCTAGGATAGGACTCATGCTTCCATAATTAAAACGTTCCCCCAGAGACTTTTGCTTTCAACCATAAGAGAGTAATAGAAATTAGACTTACTTTCCCAACTTCCAGTGGCATCACTAGGGGAGTAAAGGAATTACAGACCACACTGGGGGACACTATCAGAGAGGGTGGCACCAAACAGCATTCGATAAAATGCTTGCGTAGTCAGCAGGGCTTGATGGCGGCTAAGGTGGAGGTGCAGTGAAATTCACTGTCAGCCATACCACAGAATACCAGGCAAAGCAGATCCAGGGCAGAGCTCCAAAACGTGGAACCACAGAGATAGGAATATTTTTAAAGTTTAAAGGTTTATAGCTTGTGTAACTTGAAGCTGAAGTCAGAAATGGCGTACTTTTGAATCTGCTGGGCTCGGAGGCCCGGAGCCGATATCTTGGGCGAGACCAACTGGCAAGACCAGGTGGGGGAGCAGAAACACCATGGAAAAATGCCGCGGGAACCTTGGATCAAAGGTGGACAATACACTTTGTCAGTTTTGCTTTGTTCTGATTTTCTTTTTATCTGGTATGTGGCCATTGCCTCGCCCACTGTTTGCGCACCTCCATTCTGGTGACTAGAGGGGGAGCCTGAGCGAGTGAGCACCCCCCACCCTCACCACTGGTGGGTTCTTCTGACACGCATGTGCACAGATACTCAGCCGAAGAGTAGGCCCTGAACGTTTTTTTGTTTTGTTTTGTTTTGTTTTTTGCTTGTTTTTTAATATGGGAAAGGGCAGGACAGGGCAGTAGAGAGGGAAACAGAATTTAAAAACAAAACAGGCCGCAATTAAATTAAAGCCTGAGGTATAGCATAACAACCAACACTGGCATCTTGAAATCTCTCAGGCAGCTTTGAAAGCAAGAAGCTGATGAGAGGACATTAAAATTGTCATACTCATATTAGGCTACAGATTTTTTTTTCTTCTCTCCCTCCTCTGCCTTTTCTGTGATTATAGACTGCAGTATTCAGTCTAGTTTTTGTTGTTACTGGGGTTTTTTTCTCTTGTTTGTTTTCGCTGGTGCTGTTTTGCTGTTTTATGCTCCCCCTTCTACCTTTGGAGGACTCTTTCTCTCCATGTATTACATAAGAAGAGTCAGAAACTGCTGCCATATAGCCAAGCTACAATCACACTCTACAAAACACTAAAACTCAGGCAAGAACCAATACCAACTGCTATATACCAGGGGAAAATGACAACACCTGTGAAAGTTACTTTTGGTTAAGCAATAAGAAGAGTGAAAAGGGAAGCCCACATCCGGATCATATCTTCCTGGAAGCAATCAGAAAGCATAAAAATACTAAAACACATACTCAATTAAGTATTAAGGCCATAGATAAACAATAAACATGTCCAAGAAGCAAAAGCAAATGACCATTATCAGCACATGTCCAGAAACAAGATAAAATGTCTGACACAAATGACCTACAGGTAGACCTGGACTCCATTCTGGAAGGAGGGCAGGCCTTGGAAATGCCTGAGAAGGAATTCAGAAAAATGAAGCACTTTACAATGGAGTTGATAAAAAATATGGAAGAAGTCAGGAAAGCGCTACAGGAACAATCAAATAAAATAGATACAGCATTGAAAACAATTCAAAACCTACAGAAAGATGTCTAAATGATCGATAAGAGAATATCAGAAATAGACAATACTCTGAAAGGGCAAAGGAGTAGAATAGACGAGATGGAAGGCAGAACCAGTGATGTGGAAGACAAATCTCTCAATACTACCAAGATAGAAGAGCAAACAGAAAAAAGGATAAAAAATTTATGTGCATCAAAAGACTTCACCAGAAGAGTAAAACGGGAACACACAGAGTGGGAAAAAATCTTTTGCAATGAAACATCAGACAAGGGACTCATTTCTAAAATATATAGGAAACTACAACTCTACAAGAAAAAGACAAATAACCCAATTGAAAAATGGGCACAGGACATGGACAGACACTTCACCAAGGAAGAGATCTGAGCAGCCAACAAACATATGAAGAAAGGTTCACGATCACTAGCCATAAGAGAGATGCAAATCAAAACAACAATGAGGTATCATCTCACACCAGCAATAACAGCAAAGATAAAAATTGTAGAGAACAATAAATGCTGGCGGGGATGTGGAGAGACTGGGACACTCCTGCATTGTTGATGGGACTGCAAAATGGTCCAACCTCTGTGGAAAGCAATATGGCGCTTCCTTAGAAGGTTGGGAATAGAAATACCTTATGATCCAGCAATTCCTCTACTTGGTATTTACCCACACCAAATACAAGCCATAACATGAGTAGATATATGCACACCAATGTTCATAGCAGCACTATTTACAATAGCAAAAAGATGGAGACAGCCAAAGTGC
>NW_006408538.1:15104793-15115370 GCF_000296735.1 Chrysochloris asiatica | reverse complement strand
GAGGGGTGTTGACACCATCAATTACTACATTCGGGGACACCAACTCTAATGATGCCACTGCCAACTCAACATTAAAAAAAAAATACAGATATGATGGGCAAGAGGCAGGGCAAGATTATGAAGCCTTAGAAAAAGGAAACCAGGTAAGCCTTACAATTTTGCCAGTTCACTTCTCCAACTTGAGGAAGCAGATGTTGATGTTCAAGGAGACCCAAGTGGCTAGAAGTTGTGTGGCAGAGTTGCTGGAGAGGAGGAAGGGATGGAAAAAGAGAATGCACTTCAACACATTGCAGACGGAGTTCTCTTGGGTCTTTGGCGAAGAACTGAGCTGAGCTTGGACTTCTGGTGTGGTGCTGTAGGATCAGCACTGGACTTTGAACCACAAGATTGGCAGCTCAGATGCATCAGTTGCTCCTTGGAAACCCTACACAGGGTCACTGTGAGTCAGAGCTGACACTTAACAACTTCAACAACAACAAAGACCTTGAAAAGAACCACTAGAAAGCAATGAACTGAACTGAACGGCGTCTCTAAAATACAGAAAGGAAAAGAAACTCTCGACCTAGTATATAACACCCAAAAAAGTAATTTTGAAAATGAAATCAAAACAGAGCATTTCTGTACAAACAACAAAGGCTAAGAGAATCCAGTGTCCACTGTAAAGGGTCTTTTATTATCCATTGACTGCTTTTAATACTTTCATTTTATCACTGATTTTGAACAATATGATTATAATGTGCCTTCATGTAGTTTTCTTTATATTTCTTATGCTTGAGATTCATTGAGTTTTGGGATTTATAAATGTGTAGTTTTCATCCAATTTGAAAAGTTTTGACTGTCTTATCTTCAAATATTTTTTTCTGTTATCTTCTCACTTTTCTCCTGGGGATTCCAACTACTTAAATATTAGGCTGCTTGAAGTTGCTCTTCAACTCATGGAGGCTCTTCAATCTATCTGGAGTCTTCTTTTTTTCTGTGTATTTAATTTTTAATAGTTTCTAGTGCTATGCCTTCAAATTCTCTAACATTTTTTCTGCCATGCCACTACTTCTGCCTGACATTGAGATTTTTATCTCAGACACTGCAGTTTTCAATGCTAGATGTTCAATTGTTTTTGTTTTCTATTTTAATATTGCCATGTCTTTACTGAATTTTTAAACAAATGAACTATAGTTAAAATAACTTGTCTGCTAATTCTAACATCATTCATCAGTTTGGGATCAGTTTTAATTAATGGATTGATTGTTCTCAATAATAAGGTTCACGTTTTTCTGCTTCATTGTCACCTAATAATCTTTAGATACCAGACATTGTGAATTGTACCTTGTTTTAGTGCTGGATATATTTATATCCATATAAATGTCTTGGGCTTTTTTTTTTTTTTTTCCTGGAATAAAGATAAATTACGTGGAATGTATTTGGCTCTTTTAAATCTTTCTTTATTATTTGTTTGGTAGATCTTTGGAGCAGCACTCAGACTAGGCCTAATTATTCCTCATTACTGAGACATACTTTTGCCCTTTTCTCCTATTATTAATTAAGAAGTCCTGGGGGCATAGTGGGACAAGGGCTGGGCTCCTTGGTAGAAAAAGGAGGTGCTCTGTTCCTGTCAAGATTTACAGCCTCAGAATTCCTACAGTGTAGTTCTACTCTGTCCAAAAGGGTCACAATGAGTCAGAATTGACTCTATGGCAGTGGGTTTACTGAGGCAAGACCTGTCTGAGTATTCTACCCAACAACCTATACATTCATTGTTCTAGTGTGATGTGTGGGAAGACTTGCCATTCCTAGCTCTGTGTAAGTGTTGGGCACTGGTCTGCTTTATCCCTGGCCTTGGGGAGTTTGCTCACATGCACGTTCTGGCCAACACTCAGCAGAATACTTAAAGGGGTCTCACGCAAATCCCAGGTTTCTCTCTGTCTCTGTGCAATGTTTTTCTCTTGGGCATTCTGTCCTAAGAATTCTAACTGCTTTGGTATTCCCAGATGCTTAACAATGTCATTAATATCACATGCAAGTAAATTTTTGCTAAAGATAATCCAAAAATGGCTGTAACAGTACATTGGCAGGGAGCTACCAGAGGTACAAGCTGGATTCAGACAAGGAAGTGGAACAAGGTACTGATGTCAGATGACTGACGTCATCGGGCTGAAAGCAGAGAATACCAGAAAGATGTTTACCTGTGCTTTACTGACTATGCAAAGGCTTTCAACTGTGGATCATGACAAACTATGGACAACCTTTCAGAGAAGGAGAATTCCGGAAAACTTAATTGTGCTTATGAGGAACCTGTACACAGACCAAGAGGCAGTTGTTGGAACAGAGCAAGGGGACACTGAATGGTTTAAAATCAGGAAAGGTGTGTGCCAGGGTTGTATTCTTTCACCATACTTATTCAATCTGTATGCAAAGCAAATAATTCAAGAAGCTGCATTATATGAAAGAGAACATGGCATCAGGATTGGAGGAAGACTCACTAGTAACCTTCGATACGCAGGTGATACAATCCTCCTTGCTGAAAGTGAAGAGGATACCAAATACTTACTGAAGAAGTTCAAAAACAAAAGTCTTCAGTATGGGTTGCCCTTCATTGTAAAGAAAACAAAAATCTTCACCACTGGACCAATCACATCATGATAAATGCAGAAACGATTCAAGTTGTCAAAGACTTCATTATGCTTGGATCCACCACCAACACTCATGGAAGCAGCAGTAAAGAAATCAAATGACGTACTGCATTAGGTAAATCTTCTGCATATGACCTCTTTAAAACATTCAAGAGCAAAGATGTCAGTGTGAGGACTAAAGTCATGGCATTTTCAATAGTCTTATATGAATGTGAAAATTGATCAATGAAAAAGGAAGACCACAGAAGAACTGATGCATTTGAATTATGATGTTGGAAAACAATATTGAAAGGATCAGGGACAACCAGAAGAACAAACAAATCTGTGTTGGAAGACGTCCAACCAAAATGCTCCTTAAAAACCAAGGTGGCCAGATTTCGCCTCTCATACTTCAGACACATTATTAGGAGGGACCAGTTATTGGAGAAGGGCATTATGATTGGTAAAGTGGAGGGACAGTGAAAAAGAGGGAGACCCTCCAATGAGATGCATGTTGGCAGCAACAATGGGCTCAAGTGTAGCAGCAAAACGCCGCAGAAACGGGTGGTATTTTGTTCTGTTGTACATAGGGTCACTATGTAACTGACTAACAACAACAACGTGGGCAAAATATTTAATGATAGAAGACTATCAAAAGAAGATGGAAGGAATACACAGAGTCACTGTACCAAGAATAATTGAACAGAACAAGGGGATGCTGAATGGTTTAAAATTAGGAAAGGTGTGCACCAGGGTTGTATCTTCCAACATATGTATTCAATCTGTATGCTGAGCAAATAATCTGAGAAGGTGAATTACAAGAAGAACGTGGCATCAGGATTGGAGGAGTCATTAACAACCTGTAATGTGTTTGCTGGGTGAAAAGAGGACTTGAAGTACTTGCTGCTGCTGATGAAAGACTACAGTCTTCAGTATGAATTCCACCTCATTGTAAAGAAAACAAAAATCCTCACAACTGGATCAATAAACAATAGCATGATAAATGGAGAAGAGATTGAAGTTGTCAAAGATTTCATTTTGCTAGGATCAGCAATCAGCACTCACGGAAGCAGCAGTCAAGAAATTAAATGATATATTTCATTAGTTAAACCTGCTAAAAAAAAAAAAAGACCTCTTTTAAATCTTTATAAACAAAAATATCATTTTGAGGATTAAAGTGGGCCTGCTCAAGCCATGGTATTTTCAATGACCTCACATGCATGTGAAAGTTGGACAACGAATAAGGTAGACAGGAAACGAATCGATGTATTTGAATTATGGCATTAGAGAAGAATATTTAAAGTACCATGGACTGCCAGAATACCAATCTGTGTTGGAAGAAGTGTAGCCGGAATGCCCCTGAGAAGCCAGGATGGTAAGACTTCATTTTCATACTTCAGACATATTATCAGGAGGGATCAGTCCCTGGAGAAGGGCATTGTGCTTGGTAAAATGGAGGGTCAGTAAGAAAGAGGAAGACCCCTAATGAGATGGATTGACACAGTGGCAGCTCCAATGGGTTCAAATGTAGCAATAATTGTGAGGATGGTGCAGCATTGGGCAGTTTCCTTTATGTTGTGCAGAGGGTTGTTATAAGCCGGAACCAAGTCGATGTCACCTAACAACAACAACATCTCTTCTGTGGAGAAACGTCTATTTAAATCCTTCCTCCACTTAAAAGATTGGATCATTTGTCATTTTAGTGTTGAGTTACAGTTCTTTATATATTCTGGATACTAGGCTCTTAGTAGATATATAATTTGCAAATATTTCTTTTCATCCTATGAATTGTCTTAACAATATTATGTCTTCCAATCCATGAACACAGAATTGTTTTTTCATTTATTTAAGTCTTCTATAATCTTTTCAACAATGTTTTATAGTTTTCAGTATAAATGTCTTATGCGCTCTTTGGTTAAATTTATTCCTAAGTATTTTATTCTTTTTGATGATGCTCCTTCCTGCAAATGGAATTGTTTTCTTAATTTCATTTCCATGTTGCTCATTGCTATTGTGAGGGTCCATCCAGTGGCTTCACTCATCACCATCCTAGTTACAATCAAACAAAACACTGCCACCCCAGCACCATCTTCACTATGTCTTGGCTCATTGTTTCAGCCACTATGTCAATCCACCTCATTAAAGGTCTTTCTCATTTACGAAGCATAATGCCTGTCTGATAACATGTCCAAAGTATGTGAGACAAGGTCTCACTACTCTTACTTCTAAGGAGCAAAACTTCTTCCAAGACAGATTTATTCCTTCTTCTGACAATCCATGGCACACTCAATACTCTGCCAACAGCACAATTCAAATACACCAATTCTTTGCTCATCCTTTTTTATTGCCCAGCTTTTATGTGCAAATGAGGCCGTTGAAGGTCAGGTACACCTTAGTCCTCAAGGTGATATACTTCCCTTTTAAGATATCAAAGTGGTCTTTTGTAGCTGAGTTGCCCAATGCAGTACATTGTGTCATTTACATATCACAGGTTGTTAATGAATCTTCCTGATGCTACATTCTTCTTCATATAGTCCAGCTTCTCAGATTACTTGCTCAACATACAGATTCAATGACTAGGGGAGAGGATACAACCAGGATGCCCAGCTTTCCTGATTTTACACTATTCACTAGTTCTTTGTTCTGCCTCTGCGCCTATCTATGGGTTCTGCATGAGCACAATTAAGTGCTCTGGAATTTCCATTCTTTGCTATGCGATCCATAATTTATTATGGTTCACACAGTCATATCATATCATAAATATTATGGTTCATATAATAAATTATTATGATTCATACAGTCAGGCGTGGAATACTCAGCAAAACACAAATACACATTTTTCTGATATTTCCTGCTTTAATCCAAAATTCATAGGACATCAGCAGTGATAGTCCTCATTCTACCTCCTCTTTGGAATCCTGTTTGAATTTCTGGCAGTTCCCTGTTTAAGTACTACTGCAACTATCTTTAAATTATCTTCAGTATAATTTTACTTGCATGCTATATTAATGATATTAGCTGATCATTTATATATTCCTTTGGATCATCTTAGGAATGGGCACAAATGTGGGTCTCTTCCAGGTGGCTGTCTTCCAAACTCCTTGGCATCGATGAGTGACTGCTTCCAGTTTTGCATCCATTTATTGAAACATCTCAGTTGGTATTCTGTCAGTTCCCCGGAGTCTGGTTTTCATCAATACCCTTAATCACATGCCACTTCTTGAAATAGCAGAACACTGACAACTCTTTCTGGTACAGTAACTGTGTTGTTTTTCATCATCTCTGCATTGTTCAACATTTTGCCTATCCCAACCCCCATTGAGTTGATTGACTCATGATCACCCTACAGGACAGACTAGAACTGCTCCATAGGTTTTCAGAGACTGTAAGTCTTTACAGGGACAGACAGCTTCATCTTTCTCCTGCTAAATTGTTGGTGGGTTTGAACTGCCAATCTTTCAATTAGTAGCCCAACACTTAGCTCACTATGACACTAGGGCATAGAATCCTCCAGTATTGTAACTTGAGGCTTGAATTTTTCCTTCAGTTCTTTCAGCTTGAGAAATACCCAGGGTGCTCTGATCTTTTAGCTTCCGAATTCTGTATTTGCATATTTCATTATACTACTTTGACTTTTCCAGCAATCCTTGAAATCTTCTGTTCAGTTCTTTTACTTCATTTTTCCCATTTGCTTCAGCTACTTGATGTTCAACTCCAGTTCTAGAGTCTTTTCTTATATTCATTTTGGTCTTCTCTTTCTTTGCTGCTGCTACATGCTGTCAATTCGGTTCCAACTCACAGTGACCCTGTATAGGGTTTCCAAAGCTGCAAATCTTTATGGGATTAGAAAGCCTCATCCTTCTCCCATGGAGCAGCTGGTGGACATGAACTGCTGACCTTGAGGTTAGCAACCCAACATGTAACCCACTACACTATCTTTAGCTTTCTTCATGTATTACATACTTGATGTCATCCCACAACTCATCTGGTCCTTGGCTATTAGTGTTAAATACACCAAATCTATTACTGAGATGATCTCTAAATTTAGATGGGATGTTCTTAAGGACATACTGTAGCTTTCATGGACTTGTTTTTGTTTTCTTCAGCTTCAACTTTAACCTGCATATAAGCAATTGATGTCTGTTCCACAGTGGCCCCTGACCTTGTTTAGACTGATGATACTAAGTCATCTCTTTGTACAGATGTAGTTGAATTGATTCCTGTCTATTCCATGCGGTGAGGTTCATGCGGATGGTGGCCATTTATGTTGTTGAAAAAGCATTTCCAAAGAATAAATTGTTGGTCTTGCAAAATTCAATCACATAATCTCCAACTTCATTGCAGAGAATGAGTATTCCAGAACACATAATTGTACTCATGAGGAGCCTATACATAGATCAAGTGGCAGCTGTTCAAACAGAAGAAAGGGAATACTGAATGTTTAAAATTAGGAAAGGTGTGTGCCAGGGTTGTATTCTTTCACCATACTTATTCAATCTGTATGCTGAGCACATAATCTGAGTTTATATGAAGAAAAACGTGGCACCAGGACTGGTAGAATGCTCATTAACAACCTGCGATTCGCAGCTGATACAACTTGGCTTGCTGAAAAGTGAAGAGGACTTGAAATACTTACTGAGGAAGATCAAAGACTACAGCCTTTAATATAGGTTGCACGTCATATAAAGAAAACAAAAATCCTCACCCCTAGACCAATAAACAACATCCATATAAATGGACAGTCTGAAGTTGTCAAAGACTTCATTTTGCTAGGATCAACCATTAACATTCATGGAAGCAGCACTCAAGAAACCAAACGACGTATTGCATTAGGCAAATCTGCTGTACAAGACCTCTTTAAAGTGTTCAAGAGCAAAGTTGTCAGGTTGAGGATTAAGGCGCACGTGAATTAAGTCATGGTGTTTTCAATAACCTCATATGCATGTGAAAGTTTGACAGTGAATAAGGAAGATCATAGAAGAATTGATGCATTTGAGTTATGGTGTTGGAGGAGGATATTAAAATTACTGTGGACTGCCTAAAGAACAAACCAATCTGTAGTGGAAGAAGTTCAACCAGAATGTTCCTTGGAAGCCAGGATGGCCAGACTTCATCTCTCATACTTCAGACATAGTATCCCTGGAGAAGGATATCAGGTTTGGTAAAGTGGAGGCTTGGAGAAAAAGAGAAATCCCCCCAATGAGATAGATTGGCACAGTGGCATCAGCAATGGGCTTAATTGTAGCAACGATTGTGAGATTGGTGCAGAACTGGCCAGTGTTTCGTTCTGTTATGCATAGAGTTGCTATGAGTCAGTAATGACTCAATGGCACCTAACAACAATAACAACAAGTTTCCATACTGAATAGATTTGTTTCTAGGCTCTATTCCTTATTGTATTAATCTGTTTGCTATCCCTTCACCAGTGTCTTTCAAACATTGTCTTCTCTTGGTTTTCAGGCATCTCCTTCCTCACTGCTTCTCCTTCTCATTGGCCCTTGTTTGAAGCCTCTACCTAGTTGCTCAAGCTGAGAACCCATGAGTCACTCTTGATTCCACATTTCCCTCATCCCTGTCCACAATGAGGAGGACAGTCCTGCGCTCAGTTTCCAAAATGCAGCCCGTCTTCCACCTCCACTTCTCCCCAACTCACTGCTCTCCACCTGCCTGCTGCCACCATTGTCTGGAGTCCCAGCTGCCCTCCTCTCTCTCCTAAACCCTTGCAGTGGGAGTGTACCAGACGGTCTGGTGCCTGTGGTATACCCTCTCAGTCTCACTTCTCATTCCAGTAGTGACTATCCAAACTTTCCCAGGAGTCACACTTTTCTCCTTACTTTTATTTTCTGAACAAAATGCTTTTTTAACTGTTGCAGCAGAAATAGAATCAGACCTCTCAATCCTCAATGTTTGCAGATGATTTCTGGACTTTGGGCAAGTCATATCATGTTTTCAAATGTTAAATTTTCCCTTTTGGGAAGTGAGGGGAGGGCTGAGGCCCCTCCCCATCTGCACCCCATTGACTAGTATCAGTGTGTCTGGCAGATGTTGAGAACTGGCTGGAGGAGGCAGTGTAAGGTTGGCCAGTATGAAGCATAGCTAACTTTATTCATTTTCTTAAGCAATATGCTGAGCATATTCCATTCACTTGGTTGCTGGAGCTAGAGGGCTCGAAGTCATGTTCAGTTTCTCCAACTGAGTCACACCCCCTGCAACCTGGAAGACACCAAAGCTAGTGCAGAAATGTGTTCATTCATTTCTTTCCAGCCCCACCACTGTGGCCTTTGACCAGACTCTCATCTCTGAATCACAGCAATAACTTCTACTGAGTCTTCCTCATTACTAGTGCCACACCAGTTGAAAGGCTCCTCTGTAACACAAAGGATGGCTCCCCATTTTGCTTCAGGACTCCTGTTGTGGCGCTGTAGGATCAGCACTGGACTGTGAACCACAAGGTCGACCGTTTAAACCTATCAGCTGCTCCTCGGAATCCCTATACAGGGTCACTGTGTTGGAACCAACTTGACTGCACTTAACAACAACATGGTGCTTTAGTGTCAAGTTTAAAGTCCTTAACCCAGTCTCTCCGCAACAAGCCCTGCTCAGTCCCTTCTCTATGCCTCTGTATACGGTATACCTTCTGCTTTGATGGCACTCAGGGCCCTCACTCCTCTGTCTAGAAAACTCCTTCTCAGACTTTTATGCCCAGCTCAAGTGGTCTCTCTTCCTTGGAGTCTTTACTCATCTTGATTCTGCTTTTCCTTCCGCCTCTTCTACCTCCAGGACAACAGTTCTCCAAACAAACAGTTCTCGGGACAACAACCTCCAAAATGTAGCCCGAGTATTCCACCTCCACTTCTTTCCAGCTCATTTCTTTCCATCTGAATTGCTGCCACTTTGTGGTCCCAACCACCCTCTTTCTTCATCTCAACTATTGCAGTTTCATACCAGGTGTTCAACCAGGATTTGCCAGATGCATAACTAACTGATAGATTTTTTTCCCAGAGTATCAATTGCACCTTCCTCAGAACTGAAACTTTCCCTGATCTCTGTCCATATTAGATGGCTTCTTCTAATCTCAATCTTCTTACTAAAACCTTCATTTATTTCTTCAGATGCATTCACCTTGCCCTCATGACTTGCAAAAACCTGAAGCCTATATTTCCACATATCACACCCACCACCACCCCAACCTACTTGGCTTCTTTCTCTAGATAAGAGGACCTCAGTCACTTTAGATTCCTATATTGCAGGAATCTGTGGCCAAAGAAGGTGAGAGACCTATACAGACCATAACAGGCTCAGCAGCTGGTACTAGTCCTCCCCGGCACAACTCTGCCCCCCACCTGTCTTGCTCCTGGCAGCCAGGAGCCCAACCTCAACCTGACTAAAACACTCCATGAATCAAGCTCAGAATTAGGAAACTAAGCAAATATTTACCCCGTGTCTAGAAGAGCAGATACTCTCCCCACTTGGAGATCTCTGTGCGAGTGTATCTCCTTTGTTCGGATCTAAGCCTGAGCGTGGGAAGAATGCATGGCTGCAAAGGCTGGAGACAGGCAGGCAGGCAGGCAGTGGGGGCCCAGATTCCTTGGGGCACATGTTGTATGTGTGGGTAAAGGCCGTATTCCTAGTGTGATAGGTTTGGGATTGGAGATGGAGACCCTGGGTAGGTGGAGGGGGAGGGAGCGTAGGTAGTGTAGTGGGCTTGGGAAAGGACAGATGCATGTATAATAGAGGGAGGGAGGTGCATAGTTCTAGGAGTGAGAAGAGGGGTGTTCCCAAAACAGTGGACAGGCTATGAGGTGGAGCAAAGATTTTTCCATGTGAGTGTGGAAGAATGCACGGTCAGAGAAGTGGGGTCTGAGTTTTAGGTGTGGGATATCAATGTGTCAGACATGTTGGAGGGGACAGAATTCTGGATGTGATGAATAGGGGTAAGAAGTTTTGTGTCTCTATTTTGTGTGTGTGTGT
>NW_006408538.1:15099573-15104612 GCF_000296735.1 Chrysochloris asiatica | reverse complement strand
AGACTCCTACTGTGTTTCTTCCCTTTGGGCTGCTGGCTTTGGGAGATACCCAGTGAGACCTTTCCAGGATGTATTCCAGGAATCCAAGAAAACGAGGGGATTTAGGAGGAGCAGTACGTGCCCATGGAACATCGCTGGTGGAGTTTGAGAGTTCAGAAACCCTGAAGTCCAAGAGTCAGAAATAGCAGCTTCCCAGAAATGGGCCTTAAAGAATCCGATGGATTTGGGGTACAGCTGGAGTATTATAGCAAAGGGATGAGGTGGTGTAGGAGGAAGAGATGGTGGAGAGTTCATGTGAGTTACAGCACATGGTTGGCATAAATCTATGTGGATTGCAAACTCATAATTGATGCTGTTGTTGGTAAGTGCCATTGAGTCAGTTCCAACTCATAGCAAGCTCGTATAGGGTTCCCAAGAGGCAACTGGTGGGTTTGAACCGCCGACCTTGCAATTCAAACTGACCTTTTGGTCGAGTGCTTATGCTACAGCACCACACAGGACTCCAGGTAAAACCAAAACCAGTTGCCCTTGAGTTGATTCTAATTCCTGGTGTCCCTAGGTGTGGCAGGTTAGAATTGTATTCCTTAGAGTTTTCAAGGTTGTAAACCAACTCAACAGCGTTTAACAACAACAACAACCCTTCAGAAGCAGATTACTAAGTCTTTCATTCGAGGCACCTCTGAGTGGTTTCCAACTGTCAACCTTTTGTTTTTTGTTGCTGTTGTTGCGTGTGTGTTAAGTGCCGTGGAGTCAGTTCCGACCCATAGCGACCCTGTACAGGGTTTCCGAGGCTGCAAATCTTTACGGGAGCAGAAAGCCTCATCTTTCTCCCGCGGAGCAGCTGGTAGTTTCGAACTGCTAACCCTAAGGTTTGCAGCCCGATTCGTAACCACTACGCTACCAGAGCTCCAGAAGCGCTGTTGTTAAGTGCCATCAAATCAGTTCCAACTCATAGCAATGCTGTATAGGGTTTCCAAGGAGCAGCTGGTGAATTTGAGCTACCGACCCTGCAGTTCAAACAGACCTTTGTGTCCTGTGCATTATCCCACAGCGCCACACCGGAACTCTAGTAGAACGTTAATTGTTTGCCCCACGCAGGAACTGGTAGGTGATGCAAATGAGGGACGCATCATCGGGATGGGCAGCAGAAGACAGCACCCTAGACAGGTAAGGGCCTTCAAGACTGAAAACAAAGCAAAGCAAAATGCCATGCAGATCAAATGAAACCTGGCCTAGGGCCCACCAGTTTGAAACCCTGGAGAGCAGCATGGAGGGCAGATGGCAGGGGCAGGGTCTGCCAAGAGCCAGCATGATTGTCTCATGAGGGGCATCATTCACCTTCAGCATGATGAAGTAGGTGCGATGGGCCACGGACCCATATTTTGCTCCCTGGATGACTTCATTTCTCTCTCTCTCTCTCTGTACCTTCTAACTGGAGGACTCTTCAGCAAAGCCTCCATTCCCAAGTCCTTCCAGCTGGGTCTTACTTTGTGTGCAAACCTGTCACCCTCCACCCATCACAACGCTCCAATGCACATTTCGGAACTGACCCAGGCTGTCCTTTGGGGTGTGATCTTCCCTCCCACCACCTCCTAGAGTCCCCTAATCCTCTTTCGTCCCCCTTGGGTGAGTTAGGCAGAGGAGGGGTCCAGTCACCCCCAGCTCCTTGTCTGTGCTCCTTGACGCGTTTAAAGGGATTAGGGGCTGGAGGCTGGGCTCGAGGCTGCCTTCAGGGACCTGTGTTCAGTGGGGGAGAAGATGAGATTCCTCTTTCTTCCCTCCCGTTTGTCCAGAAGGGCTGGTGAGTGGGAGATAGATGGCAAGGATAAGGGGGCATTCAATTAATTCCAATTTAAACCCAATTTGGTCTCCTTTATAATTAGAACA
Organism: Chrysochloris asiatica; assembly: GCF_000296735.1. Taxonomy (NCBI): domain Eukaryota; kingdom Metazoa; phylum Chordata; class Mammalia; order Afrosoricida; family Chrysochloridae; genus Chrysochloris; species Chrysochloris asiatica. The sequence goes on along the minus strand of NW_006408538.1, from coordinate 15,102,725 downwards.
GCAGGCGTGTTTTAATAGTGGATTATCTCTCCCGGGCAGTCGTTTGTCACCGCCTTTGCTATGCATTGGGTCTTCCTAGACCACCCCATCCAGACAGGGAGCTGGGGATGGAATTGCTGGGCAGCACATTGAGTGGGAGGACTTTGGGACATGGACACAGAGAAAAGGAGGGAGTTTTCCTCATGCCTCGCTGCACAGGGCTAGCCTGAGAGTCCTGCTGTGTGCCCCAGTTCCCCTATCCATAATGTGGGGACAGGGTATGTCAGTGAGAATGCCTTCCTCTGATAAGCATAGGTGGTGGTGGTGGTTATGTGCCATGGAATCGGTTCTGACTCACAGCGACTCTGTACAGGGTTTCCAAGGCTCTAAATCTTTATGGGAGCAGAAAGCCTCATCTTTCTCCTGTGGAACAGCTGGTAATTTCAAACTGCTGACCTTGCGGTTCACAGCCCGATTCGTAACCACTACGCTACCAGAGCTCCTTGATAAGCATAGGAGAGGAGAGAAAAGACAGTGAAGGGAGATCTAGAAGGTGAGGCCATAGAGGATCAGATGGGAAGTAGAAGACATGGGCACCATTAAGAGACCTGGAGTCCCTGATCTTCAGGTTTCTCACCTGTCACATGGGGACAAAGATAATCATAATGTTGTTGTTATTAAGTACTGTTGAGTCGGCTCTGACTCATAGCCACCATGTATAAGGCTTCCGAGGAACAGCTGGTGGGTTTGAACCCCCGACCTTGCAGTTAGCAGTCCAATGCTTATTCTACAGCACCACATCTTAATAGAAGATACAATTGAATAATATCTTAAAATGTCCCCAAAGTTACTTTTTCAAGTGCACTCTCATACAGAAATATTGTACCTGTGGAGGCCCCACCTGGGCTCTGTAGGTGCTCAGGATGTTCGGAGAGGCCTTCAGATACGGCCCTGGAAATTCCATGGAGATGCAAGCATCCCCAGCAATAGTAAGAGTTAGCGTGACTGCCTTTGAGTTGGGTAACTCAGGAGAGGCAGCTACTGGATCCTTTTTGCTGCGGAAGTCCTTTGCAGTTTGGAAAGTGCATTTCTAGTCCATACCTCACTGGCCCTGGCCTACACTCCTCAAGGTGAAAGGGGAGTCAGCATCCTTATTGCCATTTGAGAAAAAGTCTGCTCTTCAGAGGCAGAGGGAGCTCAGCAGCCCGGAGTCCAGCCTGGCCCTAATTCCATTGCCCAAAGTGGAGATGCTGTGCCTCAGGCAGTGCGCTACAGCCCTGGGTCCCCTGCTCTGGGCTCTTCTCTAGAGACTGTGCCCAGGGTTGCTCTGTGTGGCACAGTGCCGCTTGCCCATGAATCCCACCTGTCGCCCTGTCTCCAGGCCCTCAGTACCAGCACCACTGCGGCTGCCTGCAGCCTCACAGACCCTCCCAAGGATGTGTGGGTAATTAGGAGAGTCTTCAGTCATTGGTGACACTTTTCATTACCAGGAATGAATGCAGACATCCTCCCGCCCACTGCCAGGGCAGGGCTGTTTCTCATTTCATTACAATGGAGGGGCCAGCAGGGTCTTAGTTGGTGCCTCCTCCTGCACTCTGTGGGCTAGCTTCCCTTGCCTGCTGGATCACTGGGGCTCCGGATCTCTTCTTTCTCCTACACACTGTGCTAAGCACCCTCACATTTAACCCTCTGGTTGACTGTCAGTGCCCTTCTTATACATGACAAAACTAAGGCTCAGAGAGGTTACATCACTTCTCTAAAGCTCACAAAACTATTAAGATAAACACTGGACCACAAGGTCAGACTGGACTGTAAGGTTGGCAGTTCAAACCCACCAGTCACTCCTTGGAAACCCTATACAGGGTTGCTATAAGTCAAAACCAACTGGACCACACTTAACAACAACATATATATTAAATCTCCTTTCCTCACTCCCTGGTATATCCCTGCCCACTCACATTTAGGGCTTCCCTATGGTTTTCCACTACTCTGGTAGCGTAGTGGTTATGAATCTGGCTGTGAACCGCAAGGTCAGCAGTTCAAAACTACCAGCTGCTCTGCGGGAGAAAGATGAGGCTTTCTGCTCCCGTAAAGTCTTACAGCCTCGGAAACCCTGTTCAGGGTTGCTATGGGTCGGAACCAACTCAACGGCACTTAACAACAACAACATGGTTTTCCCCAGGAATCCTTTCCACTGCAGTTGTTTTAAAGTGCCTGTATAGGATTTCCAAAGAGCAGCTGGTGGGTTTGAACCACTGACCCTGCAGGTTTGAACTTATGGTCCAGTGCTTATCCTACAGTGCCACGTCGCAGGATAAGTACTGAGCTTTGAGCCACAAGGTTGGTGGTTTGAGCCCACCAGCTGCTCCATGGGAGAACGATGAGGCTTTTTGCCCCCACAAAGATTTACAGTCTCTTTATACAGGGTCACTATGAGTCAGAACTGACTCGATGGCACTTATCCACAACAGCAGCTAAGATGCCAGTTCATACGTGTCTGGGTTTACGTGTTTCAATATGTTGCTGCCGTCAGGATGGATGCAGACAAATTCTCTCAGGCACACATGCCAGGGTGCCTTCTAACAAAAGGTCCAGTCAAAGCAGTGACTTTTCAGGGGAGGTGCTGGGTTAGTTAAATTCAAAGTAGAGAACTCAGCTTGGAAGGTTATAATGACCGTGTTTTGGGATTCCAGAGGGGTCATTTTGATAGATTTTTTTCACAAGGCACATGACAATCACGGGAGCTTATAAGGAAGAAGCTTTAAGAAAACTGAAAACCGCACAGGTGAGGAAAAGGCCAGAAAGTTGCACCAAGGAATTTTTGGTTTCCTTCACAACAATTCAGTGGTCACCAGGGCTGTCTTAGGAGAATGAGGAGAATTTCACTGGGAACTTTACTCCATCCACCCTCCTGATCTTCAGACTTTTTTCTTTGTTTCCCAAACTTACAGAACATTTCAAAGGAACTCCATGTGAGTCCCTCAAGGATGGTCAAACTACACGTGGAGCATTCTTCAGGGAAAGGTTAGAGAGAGAAAAAACAGTGTCTTCACAAGAGTATAGAACAAAATGGAAGGTATGTCGAGAAATAATAGCTTCACATTTAAAATATTTTTGTTTAATAAAGGTTTCTATGACTTTGTACATTTTTTTTTTACAACATTTTTTTTTTT
>NW_006408538.1:15056128-15099473 GCF_000296735.1 Chrysochloris asiatica | reverse complement strand
TCAGGGAAAGGTTAGAGAAAGAAAAAACAGTGTCTTCACAAGAGTATAGAACAAAATGGAAGGTATGTCGAGAAATAATAGCTTCACATTTAAAAAATTTTTGTTTAATAAAGGTTTCTATGACTTTGTACATTTTTTTTTTTACAACATTTTTTTTTTTTTTTTTACTTTCTCTCTCTTGCACACAATTTATTGGATCGAGCAATTTGAGAAGCTCTGGTTTTACAATGGAATGAAAATGAAAGCCCAAATTCTCCATTCAAAGGTATGCCCCATGCTCCCCAGAAGAATGGGGCAGCTCCTGGCTCATGCCACATGACACAGGACTGACTCTCAGGATGTCCCAGCCTGGGGCTTAGCTGGGCTCTTAAGCTAAGGCTCTCTAAGCTAGGCAGTCTGGCTCCAAGAGGCTTTTAGTTTCTAGCCTGTCAGCTAAACATTGGTGCCTAGAAGCCCCAAGGGAGTAGCCAGAACTAGGGGGTGGGACCAGACTTACTCTGGGGTCTGCTCCCCAACTAGACGCTTCTTGGAAACCCTGTACAATGTCACTATGAGTTGGAACCGACTCCACGGCACTTAACAACAACTGCCATGGGGAGCGCTCCTGGAAAAAAACACAGGAAAGCCCTCCATGTGAGTGGGCGTGAGGAAAAGAAACTTACATGCCAAAGCCTTCTATAAAGCTGAAAAATGATAATCTTGCCAGAGAAGATTTTTCTGTCCTGAGAGAATTGCATAACAGCAGGGTAATTTATTCATATTTGTAAATATATTTGTGTATATATATTCCATATATATATTCTACATATATATATTCCACATATATATATTCCATTCCATATATATATATTCCAAGTATATATATATGGAGTCCTGGGGTGGCACTGTGGGTTAATACACTGGACTGCAAAGTTAGTTTGGTCTGCAAGGTTGATGGTTCAAGTTTACCAGCCGCTCCTAAGAAATCCTATGGGTCAGAAATGTCTCCATGGCACTTATCAACAACAATAACAGAAAATATATGTGTGTGGTGTTGTTGCGGTTATTGCTGTTGTTGTTGGTAGGTTAGGTACTGCTGACAAGTAGGTTTTGACTCCTAGGCACCAGAAGGAAACATTGCCCTGGTCCTGAAACCTCCTCCCGATCGTTCCTAGGTTTGAGCTCCTTGTTGACAGTCACTGTGCCAGTCCATATCACTGAAAGGTTTTTATATACATACATATATATAGTGGTATTTGTGCAAACGTAAGACTCAATCTGAAAGCTTAAAGCTGACAAGTGAAATTTAGTTAGCAGGACGTCCCTTATTCCCGATTGATGACTTCACCAGGGACTGTGCAGCTGCAGGGCTGGAAAGCTGGTAGCAGGAGGAAGCCAGAAACCCAAGCACCAATTGAATTATGAGTCACAATTTATAAACCATTTCGTGCTGTGGATTTCAACAGTATTTACTGCCATCTGACCACTTGAATTTCAAAATCTAGTTTCACAAATAGGAAGGCAAAGGAGACCTTACAAATGTGTTTCAGAGCCGGGCTTCACCCGAGGTTGCCTGTGGCTACAGCGGGGAGGTTCGCCTGCAGACTGCGGCCCTGGGTACAGATCAACGCCCATTCCCTCACCCCACCCCAGAATCCAGCGCCCCTGACAGTGGGACTCTAAGAAGCCCAGTCCATCTTGGTGGAGAAGACAGAAGCAAAAGCTTTGTTCTATTTTTAAGGGTAGGCGCCAAAAGAACGTTTCTGCTATTGATTAGGGTGAACCAAGGGGACCTGGTGGCACAGCGGGTTAAGCATTGGGTAGGAAGATGGGTTGTCTGCTTGCGCCTGTCAAGATTTAGTCTAAGAAACCCTAATGAGCCTAGAGGGTCACTAAGAGTTGGGACTGACCTGATGGCAGTGGGCTTAGTTTTTGGTTTGGGGTAAAGTCTGTGATCACCTCAAGGTTCATGGTTCAAGTCCACCCAATAGCTTTGCGGAAGAAAGTTCTTGGAAGTGGCATGTGTAAGGATTATAGCCAAGAAAGCTCTATGGAGCAGTTTGACTTTATAACATGTGAGGCTGCCATGAATCAGGATGGACAATGACAATAGATATGTTTGTTCTGAATGTACCAGGCACCCCGAGGCACTTTCCTCATAACAAACCTAACGACGACATACCCGTGTTCTCTCATTAATAGCTGGGGAAGGTGAAGCCCAGAGAGGTATTGAATTAATCCTAGAAGCAGCAAAGCATAGTGGTTCATGGTGTGGGCTTTGCAGCCAGACAGACTGAGATTCCAATTATGCATGTGGCATCAGGCAACTGACTAAATCTCTCAGAGCCTCAGTTTCCTCATCTGAAAAACAGAGACTGCACGAGACAGTGTGTGCGACGGGCACTAAGCAAGATTCTGTGCGTGGTAGCCACTAGGAGTTTAGAGGTGGTCAAGCAGTGGTGGGTGAAAGCTGGGTTTGAAACCAGGCCTGAGCTCCAGTATGTTTTTACCCTATCACCCTACACCAGGGAGGACATCACCAGAAAGCCCAGTCTTGTGCCTTCAGAGTCTCTCCTCTTAGGGTCGTTTCAAAAGCATCTTGCTCACCTTTCCACTTGCCAACTGCATGTGTGTGTGTGTGTGTGTGTGTGTGTGTGTTTGTGTCGAGGTGGGAGGATCTCTACTTGCCCCATCCACAGATTCTGCAGAGCTTACTGTTAGAGTGAACTGTGTCCTCCCATAATGTATGCTGAAGTTCTAACTCCAAGTGCCTGTGCATAGGACCTTGTTTAGAAATAGGATCTTTAAGCCTGTTACCAGTTAAGTTAATGTGAGGTCATTGTGGAGCATGGTGGATCCTAACACAGTCACAGTGCTGTCCCGTAAAGGTAGAGAAGGGACACATAGAGACAAACATAGGAAATATGGGTGTGAGAAGACGCATGGGAAAGGAAGGGTCTTTTCCTAGAGACTTTGGAGAGAACAAAGCCCAACTTGCATCTAAATTCCAGAAGTGGAAGACAACAAATTCCTATTCTCATAAGTCACCAGTAAAGATTACAGCCTAGAAAGCCTACTACGGTTCTACTCTGTCACTTTGGGTCACCATATATCAACATGGAGTCAATGGCACCTAATGGCATCAACAGTAAGCCTTCCAAATTGTGGTACTTTGGTTATAGCAATCCTAGGAAACCAAGACACCCAGATACGTGAGGTCTGCAGACCACTGCAGATACGTGAGGTCTGCAGACCACCAGTGCTGACCATTGCACCCTCAAATCATAGGAGACATCCTGGGTCAGTCATAGACATACAGGTTTCTCTCCTGAAGGCCTTCTCAGAGCCTTAACTATGCTATGAAGCATGCTGTGAATCTCTGAAAAGGGCATATGTTTGAAGTGCTTCCTGAGTTTATTGACTAAGTGTGGTGGTGAAGGTTGGCTGTCAGCTTGGCTGGCCCATGATTCTCATCAGTGTGGCAGTTATGTGATAATGTAATTTGGTATTTATGCAATGATGCAATTTGACAGATATGTTACGGTGTAATTTGACAGATACATAATGATGTAATCATTCTCCTTGATGTGATCAGTAAATCATTTGTAAGGGGAGCTTCCACAGGGGTGTGGCCTGCGTCTAATCTATATTCATATATAGAAGTTCTGGTAGTGCTGTAAGGTAAGCAATGGGCTGCTAACTGTTCAAATCTACCAGTCACTTCCTGAGAGAAAGATGAGGTTTTCTACTTCCATAAAGACAGGATTACCATGAGTCAGAATCAGCTTAATAGCACCTAACAACAACTACTCAGATTTGGATATTCTATCAAAGTTTGCTTGTTCTAGATCCTGAACCTGGCGTGTCATTATCTGACCTCTGGAACCTCCACAGCCTGCGAGTCAGCAGCCTGGTGTTTGACCTACTCATCTTGGATTCGACAGTCGCTGAAGCTGAATGAGTCAGGAGAAGCTGCCATCCTGATACCTGACCCATGAACTTAGGACCTGGTCAGTGTCTACCACCACATGAGTCATTTCCTTGAGGGAAGTCTCTATATATGCATCATTGGTTTTGCTTCTCTAGAGAACTCAACCTAAGACACCAGGGGAATTTGGAGGGAAAGGAGCCTCTGTTAACATGGCCAGTATTGGGGAAACGCTGGTCTGGCGGACGGGGCTGTTTCTTGGGCATCAAGGGTACTATTCCTGCCTTCTATACTACTTGCTTGTGACCTTGGAAACTTTGTTTGACCTCCCATGACTTGGAAGGCATCCACTGGGTATATTTGGGTCTGTTAGAGCATCAGGACAGAAGGCTTCAAGCAGAAAAGAGAGGGTCAGAGCTAAGATCTAGTGACCTGGATCCACTGACCACTGACCACTGTACATTCCTCTCTCTTGACTCCAGTTTCCCATCTGTCAGATCTGAGGATCTTGAAAGGGTCTCCTAGTTCAGGCTTCATTCACGTGGGGAGTCTACAGGGCAGAAAGAGGCCTCATGCTTCTCAGACTCTGCTCCTCTCTCCAGTCCCTCATGAAGCTCCCCTCTACCCCCAACCCTGGGAGAATGATAAAGGAGTCAGCAGACAGGCCAGGCTTAATGTAGCTGGAGCCAATTCATAATTGATGCATAAAGAGAGGGGACCTGCCTTGGAGAAAGGGGACAGGGAAGAAAGGCCATGGGGAGGGGTCAGGGCACACGGAGGGGGATGATTCTGCTGGAGCTGGTGGGTGGAGTGGCCTCTTGGGACCATTCCCAGACACCTGGAGGAGAGGGGCACTTGTGGGGCTCTGCCCAGTAAGACCTTGGGGGACAGAGCCCTGCCTTGGCTGTCAATGAGGAGAAGGTACTAGGGGATCTGACCAAGTGAGGGTGGGTTGTTGGGGGTTTAATCCAGAACTTGATTCAGCTTTGAGACCACAAGGTCTGGAGTGAGTGGAGCTTGCCCCTGGATTATTAAGGTTGAGCAAACCTGACCTAATATCATCAGAACGTGGGACAGTGGGAAACTGATGGGCTTAGGGGATGTGTGAGATGGGGTTGACCTGGGGTGGCCAGGAAGCCCTTGAGCCTACCCATCTGCCCTTCATCTTGTCAAGGCTTGGGCTGGTCTCTGACCTTGCAGTATGTCTCTAGGCCAATTCCTTTATTTCTTAGGGCCTCAGCAATATGTGGGATTTGGGGCAAATGATGGTAAGACCTTTTAGCTAGGAGTTCAGTCCTGAATTCCAGGGCACAGCAGCCAACCCCAGGAACTGAGGTGAAAGATTGGGGTGGCAGATCCTGGGCCATCCACAGACACTTACAGCTCTTGGGACCAGAGAACCCCAGCCCAGCCAACACTCAAGCTGACTTGTCCTTCTGGGCTTCCAAGAGGTGGCACGTCTTCAGTCAACACCCTCTCTCCCAGGATTCCAAGAGCGATGGGGTTGTGAGGATGATTCAGTTCCCTATCCCAGGACTGTCACTATCTGCCCCTTTAGCACAGCACAGGAGGACCCCCATAGTCATTTACAGTATTGTATAGAACTTCGGCTCTAGCTGTCCTGTCCTGTCCTCGCCGGCCCCACTGCCCTTCTGTGTGAGGCCCACCCAGCTGCTGGGGCATTGCACCACTTTAATTTGTAAAATTCAGTGACATTATTGTTGTGTTGAGCAACTATCACCACTCAGTGATATTACTTACATTCCCTGTGTTGTGCACCTGTCACATCTGTTATTGTTGTTAGGTGCCATCGAGTTGGTACCAACTCACAATGACCCTATGCACAACAGAACGAAACACTGCCAGTCCTGGGCCAACCTCACTATTGTTGCTACACTTGAGCTCCCTGCTGCTAACACTGTGCTGATCCATCTCGTTGGGGGTCTTCCCCTTTTTCTCCAACCCTACACTTTACCTAGCACTATCACCTCTAGGGAGTCCTGGTATGGCACTGTGGGTTAATATGCTATCATATAATTCACAATAAAATATTTTTTTTTAAAAATCAGTTGACAACAGATATGTGGGCTTATTTCTGACTCAGTTCTATTCCATTGGCCTATGTGTCTCTTATTATACCAATTCCAGACTGTTTTGTTTACTGTAACTTTATAGCATGTTATGAATGGGAAGAACTGTCTCACTTTATTCTTCCTCTTCAATATTTTTTTTTTCCTACTTGTACATCTTGCGATTCCATACCAGTGTGGCAATTAGCTTTTCCATTTTTGCAGAGAAGACTGTTAAAATGTTTACAGACATTGTATTGAATCTATAGATCATTTTGGGTAGGGTTGACATATTAGTAGTATTAAGTTTTCTGATCCATGAACACAGATTGTTGTTCCATTTATTTAGGTCTTCCGGTGTAACTCTGTAGGATAAGCACTGGACTACTAACTAACCTCAGGGTTGTCAGTTCAAGCCCACCGGCTGTTCCTTGGAAACTCTGTTACAGGGACTCTATGAGTTGGAACAGACTTGATGGCACTTAACAACAACAAACTTCTTTCAGCAAGGTTTGATAGTTTTCAGTGTATAAATCTGCCACCTCCCTGGTTAAATGTATTCCTAGGTATTTTAATCTTTGGCTGTTATTTATTTGCTTGTTGACCTCATACTCTGCAAGTTTGCCAAATTCATTTGTCAGCTATAGTATCTTCTTGCAGATTCTTTGGGGGTTTTCTGTACATAGGATCATGTCATCTGAAAAGACGTCATATGAACAGATATAACTTTACTTCTTTTCCAATTTTGATAGTGTTTTAGCCATTTAGTGCTGCTAAAATAGAAATACAAAAACTGGGTGGTTTTAACAAGCAGAAATTTATTTCCTCATAGTTTAAGAGGAGAGAAGTCCACATTTAGGGTGCTGGCTCTAGGGTCAAAACTGACCCAACAGCAGTGGTTTGCCTCTTGTTTGTTTTCCATGGCTCTGTTGTTTTTAGTGCAATCGATTGATAGCGACCCTATGCACAGCAGAACGAAACCCGGTCTGATCCTAGGCTAACCTCACTATTGTTGCCACGCTTAAGCCCATTGATGCTGTCATATTGCTGATCCATCTTGCTGGGGGTCTTCCTCTTTTTCTCTGACCCTCCACTTTACCAAGCATAATATCCTTCTCCAGTGACTGGTCCCTCCTGACAATATGTCCGAAGGCTTTCGCTCTCTATTGGCTCAGGAGGAAGATTATCTTCTCTGTAAAGCTTCTGCTCCTGGCAATCTTCATGTGGCCTTTCTCTTCTCCCACACCTGCTTACTCACTCACTTGCTTAATCTCTTTTATGTCTCAAGAAGAGATAGATTTAAGACCCAGCCTACACTAATACTGCCTCACTAACAAAATAAAGAAAACCTATTCCCAAACATGATTATAACTAGAGATGTTGTTTTTGTTAAGGGTCAACAGATTCAGTTCTGACTCATAGAAACCCCATATACACTTTCCAAAGAGCAGCTGGTGGGTTTGAACCTCTGACCATGAACCACTCTGGACTCTAACCATAGGTATGTTGCTGTTGTTAAGTACTGATGAGTTGCTTCTGACTCATAGCGACCCTGTATAGGGTTTCTAAGGAGCGATTGGTGAGCTTGAACCACTGATCCTGCAGTTCAAACCGTCTTTGCCCAGCGCATTAAGCCACTGCACCATACCAGGACTCCTAGGAGTTGGGATTGACGATATGTTTTTTGAAGACACATTTAATACATCGTTGTTCTTAAGTGTTGTCGAGTCATTTCTGACTCATAGTGACCCTGTATAGGGTTTTGGAGGTTTAAAATCTTTTCAGGAGCAGAAAGCTTCATCTTTCTCCCTTGGAGCAGCTTGACCGGCAGTCCAGTGCTTATCATATGAAGCCACGAACAGATATTTTTAACTTATTTTTCTTGCCTTGTTCTCTAAGTCTTTCAATACAGTGTTACATATAGCTGTGGTAAGTTATTGCTTTCTCCATTGAGTATGATGCTAGGTAAACTCTAGGTTTTTCCTAAGTGCCCTTTATCATATTGAGGAAATTCCCTCCTATTGTATTCCTAGTTTGTTTAGTGTTTGGTGAATTTGTTTTTGTTTTGATTTTAGATGGTAAGAGGATGTTGGATTTGGTCAAATGCCTTTTCTACATTGATTGCGAGATTGTGTGGTTCTTTTCCTTTGTTCTATTAATGTGGTAGATTACATCAATTGTTTTCCCAAGGTTGAATCTTTCCTGGCCATTTAGTTTCTCACTGACCCTGTGGAATCCCCAAGGTTACAATGTTACAGTGGAAACAAAACCCACTAGTCCCTTAGTTCTGTCTTCTGGCCAAAGGCAGTGTCTTGTTGTTCAAGAACCTTAGCCTTTCTGCCTGAGCACAGACTCCCAGGAGCATCTGAGAGGCCACAACCCAGCAGAAGGGTGAATTTGGGAGAGGTTAAAGCACACATCCAAAGTGGCAGACCCAAGTCAAATCTCTGGGGGTGCAGACCTCAGCCCACTTCACCCTCCAAGAAAGAGCTGGCCAGGAAGGATCCTCGGTCCCCTCTTCACATTACAGTATGCTCATCTCCTGGTCAATCCAGGCGAGTCTCCAGGTGAACGTTGAGATCTGAGTTGGTACATACACTCCTACACTATGCATGTCCTGAGAAGAACACCCCAAATCTCATTCAGTCACTCACTTCATAATTATTATTGCTATTATTGTAAGTTTGTATAAATATTATTTTGATGTGAAAGAGAGTTTACAGTCTCGTGAAAATTTTAAATAGTCTTGATCTAAGCTGGAGAATCAGGGAAGCTGAGACCCAAAGAACCCCTAACAGTTAATTGGGTGAAGGGACAAAGAGTGAGGCGGGGAGAGTGGAGAGAATATTCTAGCAAAAGGGTCAGCCTGAAGGGTTGGTAGATATGTGGAGTTTGGTTCTTTTGTCACAGCCAGAGAACAGGGATGGGGGAGGGGGGGGGAGGTCCCTAGGAGCTCAGAGCTCGGCCACAGAAGTTGCTGAGTCCTGCTTTTTCCAGACTGTGTGTGGACAGTTGTTTGGGGCCAGTAGCAAAAGCAGTCTGTACTTGCCCCACACGTAGCTGTCTCCCTGCTCTGCCCACACTCGGTGGGCAGGACATGTAGAACCTCACATGCCAGGAGTGACCCTCAGCCAACTGGAGGGGTGGGTGGTGGTGGGTAAGCAGTCCCTGTTCTTCTTTGAGAAAGCCTCTCAAAGGGCTCCAGTGACGCACAGCAGAAACCTGCTCATAATACACCCCTACTGGTCCTTCTCCCTCCCCTGCCCCTTTCTCTTCTCGCCCAGTGTCTCATCTCCTTAATAACCCATGTGCACCCAAATCTTTGTCCCAGCATTCACTTTGTGTGTCTGTGTGAGGGGGCTGTTCACTGGGGAGGCCTCAATAAGACATGGCCCTGGGGTAGGACTTGCACTTCATTCCTACTCAGGGCCACACTGGCTCCTCCCTTTACTCCTCTTGCCAGTTCAGAGACCCCATGAAATAAAAGCCCGAATGTCCCGGGCTAAGGTCCACGTGCCTCAGCTGACTTGAGCAAAGCTGGTGGAAACCTTGTAGTTAATGTTGGCTGATTGCAGGGGCCTTGTGGGCTGGAGGAGGAAGGCAATTAGCTGCTGTCATGACCACCCAGACAGGACTGTCAATGGGCCCATTAGAGGGCATTAGGGAACCGCCAGGACAGTAGCCTGTGCGTGAGGTAGGGGCTAGGGTTGGAGGAAGGAGGAGCTTTATATGGGGACTGCCAGATTTCAGAGAGGATGTGACCGCAGCTGAGAACTGTTTAAAAAGGGGTGTCCTGCTCCTGCAGCCACCTCCTCAGGTGGTCATTGCAGGTCTCTTGCAAAGGGAGGCCTTCCCAGCCTGCAGATAATGGCTTTAATGGGCCTGACCCATGGAGCACTTAAGCCACTTCCCTGAGCTCAGTTCTGAGCAGCATCTCATTAGCTTGTTGTGGCCTGCCTCTGAGGCCCATTTCCCAAATGGGAGGGAGAGGGGGCGAAGAACAGCCATGTTAAAGGTTAACCAGCCAATTGATGTGAACAGACTCCCACAAGGCTCTTAGTAAAAAACACACCTTATCTGGCTTCAAGACCCTTGCTCCTTATGCCCCATGAGACTTGGGACTTGGCTTCATTCATCTCTGTATCTGCAGAGTATAGCCCAAAGCAAACCAAACTGTCGCCAAGAAGATTCTGACTCAGAATCCTCCAGGACAGAGAACTGCTCCCATGAGGTTTCCGAGGCTCTACGTCTTGGTAAAAAGCAGGCTGCCACATCTTTCTCCCATGGAGCGCTTGGTGGGTTTGAACCACTAACCTTTTGGCTAGCAGCTGAATATTTAACCACTCCACCACCAGGGCTCCTTGCCTGGCACAGAGTAGGTGCTTAAAACAAAAGACTATCGAAGAAGAGGATCTGCTGCTGCCGCCCAAGCCCAGGCTGCTACTCGGTGCTGAGCTGACTGCGGGGGGGCAGTGGCTGTGGATGGAGTTCTGCTGACATAGGTTGGAATCCTGGTTTCATCACTGTATGATTTTGGCAAAGTTATATAACCTCCCAGAACCTGTTTCCTCTTCTAGAAAAATGGGGATAATAAGAGGCCCTAACTTGAGGTTTGTTGTGAGGATAAATGAAACAATGTGTGCTTAGTGCACTGACTACTTAACGAGTGTGCCTGAAGCAGTGAGTGGTCTTTTCTGTTCCTTACTTACACTGTTGTGAGCTCATCGCATTAGCCCCCAAATGCTGCCTGGTCCTGTACCATTCCCATGATTGGTTGTGACCCCCAGGGCTTTCAGTGGCTCCCCAGGCCTCTCTTCCTAGCCCATCTTAGTCTGAAAGCTCCACTGAAACCTGCTTAGGGTTACGGAAACATGCAAGCCTCCGCTGCCAGACAGGTGGAGGTAGTGCATAAGGTACATTGTCTGGGATTCCTGCGTGCAAGGTGAGGCTTCAACCACGGAACCACATGGTCTCATTTACTTTCCTCCTCACCACTGCTCTGTGAGAGGCAATGAGAGTATGTGTCTAAAGAGAACGGCAGCTGGGCCTTGGGAAGATGACCAGTGCTGGACTGGCAGAGGCTATAGAAAAGAGAAGAAGAGCCCTCAGCTGAAATACCTGGTCCAGCAAACAGCTGAACACCTGGTCCAGCAACAAGGCTACTTGTATGGTCTCGGAGTTCTCCTCCAGAAGTGTAGCAGGTGGGGCTTGGGAACCGGTAAAAGCGTTTCCAGTTCTAACAGTCTCTGTTTGTGAAGGGCTATTGGGTGTAAGGACTCCTGGTATGGCACTGTAGGATCAGCACTGGACTGCGAACCATAAGATCATCAGTTCAAACCCACCAGCTGTTCCTTGGACACCCGATATGAGTGGAAATCGACTCGACAGCACTTAACAACAACAACATTGGGTGTAAAGGGTGGGGTTGGAACTGCTAGGGGATAGAGGGGCAGGGGTGAGACTAGCCCAAAGAGTAAGAGTGGGCCTGACCCCAGCTGCTAAATGTTGGTGCCTCTAAGGACATTCTTGGTTTGATACTGTGTACCCAGCCCATCCATCACTAGGTGGGACAGTTGGGGCTTGGGGATGGGAACACAGGCTCAGAGAGAGAAAACTCCTGCACCAGCTAGGAGAGGCTGCATGGCTTGGGAGGTGGGGCAGGTGTGGAGAGTGTGCAATCTTGCTGCAGGTGGGCTGGGGCTAAAGCCAAAGCATCTCTCCCTCTGGGCAGCTTGATGAAAACGGCAAACCCAGCATCACCTTGTGCACAACTCCAGATGCCACTGATGCTATAACTCTGCTGTGGACCTGCCAATCTCCTCCTGTGTGCTTCCTAGAACTTGGCCTCGTCTGCACCTATCATTGGATTCTGGCTGCTTCTGGAAAAACAGAGTTGGGCATCTCTTCAGTGCACAGAATAGAAACTGAGGCAGGGGAAAGCTGAGTGACTTGCATTCAACTAATATTCATTGCAATAATGTGGGGAGCCAAGAAAAGAGGAGGGGACCACAGGGATGAATAAGACATGGCCTGGCCCTTGAGAGGAGAGAGGAAGTAGTACCCGGGCTGGCAGCTCACTGTCTGCTCTATGCATCTCCTCCCATCAGACCCTTTCAGTAATCCTGGGGAGAAAGTAGGACAGGAGATGTAATAGGCCCATTTTATAGATGAGGAATTGAGGCCCACAGAAGAGTCCTACTGATGAATTTTTAATGAAAATCATGAGTCAAAAACAACAAAAATACTATCTTGAATACCCTGGAGCTGGAAGAGGAGTTGTTTTTTGTTGGTATTTGACCATCTTCCCAGACTGTGGACCTCCCAGGACTTGTTAGTGCTGGGTCAAGGCCGGGTGGTCACTGTCGCTTCTGTGCAATTTTGCTTTCGCTGTGGCTCTGGTAAGCACAGGCTTGTTTAGGGAGTCAACCACCGGTTGGCTGCTTCTCACTCAGCCTGCCTTCCTGCTATCTGACCCTGGGACCAAGGGGCAGGAAATGGATCTTCCCAGGCACTGGCATGGCTCTGCCTCTCCCCCCACACAGAAGCCAGTTCACCTTTGATAGCTGTGAGGCAGTTGTCCCCCACCAAGAAATCCCCTCTTCCCCTCCCCCATGCAGGCTGCCCTCTGCCCAGCACCTCAGGGCACCACATACACAGGACAGGGTGTGGCTGGCTCTCTCAGCATGGGGCCCTGCAGTTCATCCTTCACCTCGTTCTGAAGGAAAGACATTCCTTCAGGCACTTCCACAGGATTTCTCATCAGCCTCCCAATTCCAGCCCTTGCTGTCTAACTTCCCTGAGCACCTAATTTTCCCACCTTGTAAACTGGGGCTGTGAGTTGTTAACATTCCCTCCTAGGGGCACTGTACTGTGAGGGTTGTTATTGTTGTTAAGTGCCTTTGAGTTGATTCCAACGCATAGCGACCCTGTATAGGGTTTCCGAGAAGCAGCTGGTGAGCTAGAACCACAGACCTTGCAGTTCAGATGGCTTTGCAGTCTGGTGCATTAACCCACAGTGCCACACCAGGACTGTGAGAATCAGAGACACAGGCCAGACACAGAGGAAGCACTGGGGGGATGGGTACAAACCATTCCTACTCATGGCGACCCTGTGTGTGTCAGGGTACAACTGTGCTCCATATTGTTGTTGTTGTTGTTAAGTGCTGTTAAGTCGGTTCCAACTCATAGTAACCCTGTATAGGGTGTCAGAGGAGCAGCTGAGGGTTTTCAATAACTGATTTTTCCCAAAATAGACCTCCAGACCTTCTTGTGAAGGCCTCTAGGTGGATTTGAACCATCACCTTTTGGGCTAGTATCTAATCACATTAACCATTTGTGGATCATGACAAGCTATGGACAACATTTTGAAGAATGGGTACTCCAGAACACGTAGCTGTGCTCATGAGGAACCTGTACATGGACCAAGAGGCAGTTGCTAGAATAGAACAAGGGGACACTGAATGATTTAAAATCAGGAAGGGTGTGCACCAGGTTTGTATTCTTTCACCATATTAATTCAATCTGAATGCTGAGCAAATAATCCAAGAAACTGGATTATATGAAAAAGAACGTGCCATCAGAATTAGAAGAAGACTCGTTAACAACCTGTGATTTGTCGATGATCCAAAATATTTACTGATGAAGATTAAAGTCTTCAGTACAGATTGCACCTCAGTGTAAAGAAGACAAAAACCCTCACAACGGGACCAATAAATAACATGATAAATGGAGAAAAGATTGAAATTGTCAATGACTTCATTTTGCTTGGATTCACTATCAACACTCATGGAAGCAGCAGTCAAGAAATCTGCCGACATATTGCATTAGGCAAATCTGCTGCACAAGACCTCTTTAAAGCATTCAAGAGCAAAGATGTCAGTTTGAGGACTAAGGTGCGCCTGACCCAACCCATGGTGTTTTCAATAGCCTCATATGCATGAGAAAGTTGGACCCTTCATAAGGAAGACTATAGAACTGATGCATTTGAGTTATGGTGTTGGAGAAGAATGTTGTTGTTATGTGCCGTGGAGTCGGTTCCGACTCATAGCGACCCTGCACAGGGTTTCCAAGGCTGTTAATCTTTACGGGAGCAGAATACCTCATCTTTCTCCTGCGCAACAGCTGGTAGTTTCAAACTGCTGACCTTGCGGTTCGTAGCCCGATTCGTAACCACTACGCTACCAGAGCTCCTTTGGAGAAGAATACTAACTGCCAAAAGAACAAACAAATCTGTGTTGGAAGTACAGCCAGAATGCTCCTTAGAATTCAGGACAGTGAGACTTGGTCTCTCATACTTCAGACATATTATCAGGAGGGAGCAGTCTCTGGAAAAGGACATTATGGTAAAGTAGAGGGTCAGCTTTAAAGAGGAAGGCCCCCAATGAGATGGATTTCACGGTGACAAGCAGCAATGCCTCAAGCTTAACGACGCTTGTGAGGGTGGCGGGACAGGGCAGTGTTTTGTTCTGTTGTGCACAGGGTCACTATGAATCGGAACCAACTCAACAGCACCTAACAACAACAATAACCCAGGGACTCCAGGTGGAGAGGAGCAGGTATATTATTCCCCATTGATGTTAACACACAGTACCAAGGTACAGAGGTAGGGTGAGTAGCCATGGATGCAGAGCTCACACCCCAGGAGCACATGCCTGTTGTCCCATCACACAGGCAGCTAGATGTGGCCTTGTCCAGAAGTCTCCCTGTACACCGGTGCAGCTCCAGACTTTCAGCTCTCAGTATACCTAGCGCTGCTGCCCGGAGTCCACCTGCTCTCCTGGTTGCTGAGGCCCCAAAGCCAGGGCCATGTATGGTCCATGGGTGTCCCTAGCATGCAGCCCAGAGCAGGCAGACAGGAAATGTGGGTTAATGAACACTGTACTTCTGTCTTTCTGCAGCACCTGTTTGTCATGGCTTTGGGGGTATTGGGTCCACTGCTGAATATTTATATCCACCAGCCTCAGAAGGAAGGAGGTACTGTCTTTGTTCTGCAAGTGGAGAAATGAGATCAGAGGAGCCAGGCTGCACCAGTAAGACTCCAACTAGGAAGAGAAGAGGAGCGTCAAGTATTTGCAGCAGGAGACCAAGAGGGGAGCTGAGGACCCAAACGAGGGTGTGGTGATCCAAAGAGTATGATGGCAGGAAACTGCTGCCACCCTAGACTGGGAGGACACAGGTGAATCTAGGCTGTCAGTGAGCATTTCATGCAGGGACATAGAGGATACAACCAACAAAACCAAATCCACTGCCAGCCAGTCTATTCGGATGCACACAGACCCTAAGACAGAGCTGTTGTTGTTAAGTGCTGTTGAGTCAGTTTCGACTCATAGCAACCCAGTATAGGGTTTCCAAGGAACAGCTGGTAAGTTTGAACCACTGACCTTGTGGTTCAAACCAACCTTGTGGTGGAGTGCTTTGCTCCATAGCACCACATCAGGACTCCTAAAACAGAGTAGAACTTGAGATTTCCAAGATTGTAAATCTTTGTGGAAGTAGACAGCCTCATCTTTCTCCCATGAAGTGCCTGGTGGGTTTGAACCTCCGAACTTACAGCTAACAGCCCAACACCTGACCTGCTGTGCTCTTTCTCAGAACAAACAAGCCCAGCACACTTCCTCTGAGTCACATAGCTGTGAAGTAGGCCTTTCATCTGGGGCTCAGGACCACCCAGACCAGGGTGTCTGACTGGAGTTCTGCTGTTCCTGCTTGTCTCACTCCTCAGCTCCCAGGGGAGCAGCCACATGCCCAGGGTTGTGCTCACAGTGTGTGGCCCAGTGTCTGATGTCCACGGGCAGTAGGTCGTTGAGGATTCCGGGTAGACTCTGCTTAGCAGTAATGGGCAGGTAGGAGACCAGGAGGGTGCGGTTGCTGGATAAAAGGTAGACTCTGCTAAAGGTCTTTGCAGACCATGAACTGGTAGGTGGGGACTGCCTCAAAGGTCTTGAAGAATCACAGCCTTGTCCTGGCACTAGACTGACGAGCCCTCTGCTCCAAAACCTGCCCCAGCCCTTCCCTAAGATCAGAGGACAGCTGGAAGGACAGCCACAGAGAGGAGGTCCAGGAGTCCAGGAGGGATGTCTCCTCCCTGTCCCATCTGTCACACGAAGGTCATTTGCTCCGGATACCTTGGCACCTGGGTCCTTTCCGTTCCTTACTGTGGATATGGACCAATAAGAAGCCCCAACATGGTACACAGAATATCTGAGCAGTCATTCCAAGTGCACCATCGTCCAACAGTTATAGGCTGGGCAACCACTGCCTCCAAGCAAAAAGCCACACCCCATAGACCCCTGCCTGGGAGGAAGAGAAAGAAGAGGACCATGAGGAGGAAGAAGACAAGAATTGGGAGGAGAAAAGGAGAACGCCCCTCTACATATGTCTGCATGTGTCATGGGTCACTGTGAGTCAGAAATGACGGGAAGGCATTCAGAAACAATGCATGTTTATGGAGGTCTGATTCCAGGTTGGGGGGTTGAGGTCAGAGGAGTGTGCTGGCTGGGAGCAGTCCTTGTGTCCTGTCCACCTCTGAGCCTGTCTTGCTGTGTGACCTCAAGACTTCAGTTGCTCCATCTTCAAAATGAGGGCCATGGTCTCGGGCAGCTGTTCCAGCTGTGACATCCTAAACCTCTCGTGACTTTATGGGAGATGCAAAACTGTGAGGAAATAGATAGTGTGCCTCTCGACATGCCCACCCTCCCCTCCAATGTAAGAGTCTCTGGGAGGATCCTGTAGTCTAGCACACATAACCGGGATCCGGGTCATGGACAGAGTGGCCACAGCCCCTGTCCCCCCTTCAGTCCCAGCTGTCTGAACAGTATGTCAGCCACCTCCGTAGTCACTGCGCATGGTCCTTTCTTGCCAGCCCAAGAATGAGATCACTGCTCATTCCATGATGTCTATTCCTTAAGGTCGAAGTGCTTCGCTATTTACCTCCTTCACTGTTTCCTTTTGAACCTTAGCCTCAAGATTCTCTGCTCCTGTACACTAGTCCCTTTCTCATGATGGGGTCATTCCTGGGGGCCGTCATGTGTGCTCCACTTCTCCCACCTCACAAAAGGTCTCCAGGTTCCTGCAGCTACCTGGAGAGCAGAACATCTTACACAGTGTTCCACAGTCCCTTTATGCTGCCCTTCTTCACCCCACACTCCCTTTTCCACTGCAACGAGACCATGGCCCTCAGCATTTTTTCATTTAACTGTTTAATGCGAATTGAGTGAAGGTTCACAGCAGATCATCAGTCTTACAGTCAACAAATCCTACCTTCTGCTTCATCTCAATGACTGCAATCCCCTCCATGCAACAACAGATGTCCCGCTTCCTCCCTCTGGTTCCTACTTCCTTTCTGCCCTCCTTACCATCCCTTCGCAGCTTTGTCCTTATGTAATGGTACCCCTTTTATCTTGGATAGCTGACCATTCCATGATGAGCATACCTTACTAGTGTTGTTGTCCCCCCTATATACCTATCTACTGGTTGGCTAAAAATTGGGTCACGAGGGTGAGTTCCATTCCCGAACTGAAGGATGGTTGAGGGCCATAGTCTTGGTTCTTCCAGTCTCTTTCTAACCAGCAAGGCTGGTTTTGTTTTAAAAAAATAATTTTTAGTTTTGTTCCACATTTTCTCCCACTCTATCTGGGACCTTCGAATGGGATCCCTTGCAGAGCAGTAGGTAGTGGCAGCCGGGCACCATCTAGTTCTTCTGGTCTCAGAGTCATAGAGACTGAGGTTCAGTTGCTCCATTGGTTCACTGGACTAGTTGATTCCAAGCATCTTTTGTTTTCATCACTCTTCTTTCTTCCACCTTAGATGGCCGCTCATGAGTTTGTAAGATCCCAGCTGCTACTCATCAAAGTAGGATGGAGAACATTGATTTTGTGGACTATGTTATGCCAATTACCCATGCTGTCTTCTGAGACTATGGTCCTGAACTCCTAGGCCCAGTAACTCATTGCCTTAAGATGTTTGATAATATCTAAGAAGTTTTCATCATTTTGCCTCCTGCATATCTGTCTGCATATCTACCCACAGAACACTGTTGTTTCAAGGTTGTACATTGTTGTTGTTGTTGTTAAGTGCTGTCGAGTCGGTTCCGAACTATAGCGACCCTGTACAGGGTTTCCGAGGGTGTAAATCTTTACGGGAGTAGAAAGCCTCATCTTTCTCCCGTGGAGCAGCTGGTAGTTTCGAACCGCTGACCTTAAGGTTCGCAGCCCGATTCGTAACCACTACGCTACCAGAGCTCCTTAAGGTTGTACATATAACACTATAAATAACCCCCTTTAACCCTTGCATATCTCCTGGTGTCTTCACCTATCTTCATCATTCTTCTGCCAACTTTCCTCTTCTTGTATACTGTCTTGCCCATCACCCGAGTTAACATGAGTCTAACCTCTAGCCAGTGAATTACTCTCCCTTTCCTCCCACCACTGATAACCATCAAAGAATGTTTCTTTTAGCATCTGCATCTTCTTTGATATCCAGCAGTATCTGGCCCAGTTGGCCATTCCCTCGTTCTTGGGACAATTCCCTCCCTTGGTTCTCTGCATCTCTTTGGTCCTTCCTTAGACTCCTCCTCTGTCCAACCGCTGCTGGGGAGTCCTAGACCTTCATCCAGGGCTCCTTTCTCTTTTCCCCCCACATCCTCTTCCAAGGTCATCTCACCTTGTTCTCGGATCTTACAGAGCAACCCCTTGCTGATGGCTTCCACCTTTACCTCTGCTGTCTGGACCTTGGCATTTAGCTCCAGACTCGTTTCCCTAATACCTGCCTGATGTTTTCACAGGGACATCACGCAGACACCTTGACATCTTCATGGTCAAATTAGAACTCTTTATGCAGCCATCACCACTGCAAACAACAAGTGGAAGGTTCCCCCTTTTGGTCACCCACTCATTGTTTGGTTCAAAACCTGGGGTTATCCTCGAGTCCTCCCTCTGCATCCTATCTATTACACCTGTGGCTCACCTCCCAAATTACAGACCCTAAGCACCACTGCTTTGATCCCTGTTGAGGCCCCATCACCTCTGCTCTCCACTGCTGGAGCAATCTGGGCATTTTCTCTCCAACTCCACCCTTGCCCCACAGTCTAGGCATATGGCAGCCAGCGTTATCTTTGTAAAACTTGATCTGGACAGGTCACTCCCATTCTCTCCATTGCACCTAGAATAAAAGCCAAACTCCTTTCAGGCATCTGTCTACAATGCTCTCTTGGATCGGACCACCTGCCTCTACACTCCCTCACTCAGAGTACCAGACACAGAGACCTTGCTGTCCCCGATCATGCTAAGCTTGCTCCTGTTCAGGGTTTTCCCAGGTCATGAGTACTCTGCCCCAGTTCTCAGGTTGTTCCTGACCCCCAGTGTTCCCTCAGGCCCTTGAGGAGTAAGTCTGCTTCCAAAAACACAAATGTATGTTTTGTAAGAACAGAGGGCTTGCCTGTCTTGTTCCCAGTTATATCATCAGCAGGGATTATGTTCCAATCCTGGGGTGGCACTGTAGGACAATCACTGGACCTCAAGGTTGTTTAGAATCACAGGGCTGGAGGTTCAAACTCACTAGCTGTTCATTGAAAGCCCTATACAGGGTTGCTATGAGTTGGAAACAACTGGAGGGCACTTAACAACATATTATGTACTTAGAACATATTTGTTAAGTGAATGAATAGTCCCATTGTACAGGTGAGAATACTGAGTCCCAAACAAAGGTTACCATTTTGGGATGGTCACCCAGTTGGAGCAGCCAGCTTCAGGTCCCTCATGTGGGTTGCTGTGTCTCCACCTTGTCTGTATGGCCAGAGTCCTGCTTTCCTGCTGAGCTGAGAGGGCAGGTGGGGTAGGAGGCCTGAGAGCCTCTCCCTCGTGGTGCCTGTCTGCTAATGATGGATGCTCAGCTCTGAGATAGTCCCTTTATTCCTCCCTTTTTTTCTTCTCCCCACTGGGTCTTTTTAGGTGGTAATTACAGCCTGAGTGGACAATCTGTCTTTTTATTTTTAGGCTTTGATGCTCAGACACCAGGCTGTAGACAGCGAATGCTGCCTAGAAATAGGTGGCTGATGCCTGAGCAGGGTTTTGCTGGGGCTGAGGGAGAGCGGGGCGGTGCAGGAGGCAGGGTGGTGTGGGCACACATACTACTACAAGGTGCTGGTTTGTGGGAGACTCCTTGCTCAGGGAGCTAGGAGAACTGGGGTCTGGCCACTTTGCTCTGTGACCTAGGCCAACTCCCTGGTCCTAGTTGAGCCCTACCCTCCAGCCCAGGCACAATGAAAGGGAGGACTAGAGGGGCTCCAGGGTGGAGTCTGAAGGGCTGGCTGGACAGGGTTTTCCTGGCGTGGCTGTGCTGAAAGATGATGGGAAGGGTGAGCCACCTGGCCAGGGCTGTCCTGCCGCTGAGCGATGGTCCTGCGTGTTGTTAGGCTTTTCCTCTCCCTGTCGGCTCCTTCCTGTGGCCTTCACTTATTCGTTATCCCAGAGTTATATCTAGCTCATCCTTCCTCCTCAAGCTGCCCTCATGCTGCTCCTCTATTCACTGAGGGCTCAGGGGACCAGACCATTGCCACATGGGGTGACAAACAGGAGACGCCAGCCCAGGGGCCTCTGACTTCAGCAGGCCCAGCTGTTTCCCAGGGTGGCCTGGGCTTCCCCTCCTCTGTGGGCAGCTTGGGTGTCCATCTGCTGAGGGGTCCAGCCATGCATCCACTCAGTCTCTCACTCATTCTTTCATTCATTTTAAAACATTCATTGGGTACCAGGAGCTGAAGATAGGCAGTGAACTGATGAGGACCACTTTTTCTTACTGGAAGAAACAAATAACAAAACGGTACATACACAAATAATAAACTGTTGACAATGATGAGTACTGTGAAAACACACAAAGGAGTCCTTGGATGGCACATACAGTTAAGTGCTCAGGTAGAGAGTTCAAGTCCCCAGAAGAAAGGCCTACTGCCCAAAATGTGAGCCATTACAAATCCTATGAAGCATGGTTCTTCACGCAGACATGCCTGGGGCCACCCTGAGTCAGCATCTACTCTCTAACAACATTTTTGTTGTTGTTGTTTTGAAATGAAGACAAAATAAAAGACTAATGACATCAGGAACAGATGATCTCAGCACCATCAAGAAGGAAGAACATGAGTGGAGCGTGAGATCTCTACCTAGAAAAGTGGTAACAACAGAGACGATGGCTGTGGGCCTGCGGGCAGGAGGCTGGTTGGCAGAAGGGGCCCTTTGGACAGTTAAATGAATATATATATATTGTTTTGTAAGTGCACATCAAATACTTTTGCCTTGTTCATTTGTGAAATAACAAATGTAAGTGGGGAGACACAGGGAGGAAGGGGATAAATGTTGTGGGGGGCGGGGGGATTGTAATCAAAGGTGTATGGTTTGCTGAATGTAGAGCTGGTGATCTTGTCTGTACACCTCTGCCCAATTCACAGTAAAAAGGTAAAAGAAAGAAATAAAAGGCTAATGACATTGAGAAGTGGGTAGGAGGGTGGGTCTTTAGACTGGAAAGTTAGGGATGGCTTCTTAGAGGAGAAGGCCTTTGAAATGAGACCTGCATGCCAGCAAGGAGGTGGCTCTTCTGACTTTTGGAGAGGGGTCTGGGGCTTGCCAAGAGGCTCGTAGTGGTGGTGTGGGCAGGGGTTCAGGACTTCAGCCTGCATCATTCTCCCCTCCAGGTGAGGAGGCCTTTGGGAGCTCTAGGAGACGCTTGAGCCCACATTCAAGACTTCCTGTAGCCAAGTTCTCCTTGAATCAATAGATTCACCCTTTCCTTCTTGCTCATTACAGCTATGTCTGGAATTCCAGAGAGCCTGAGATGGTTCCAGCCCCTGGTGCACAGGACTGCACATGACCAAGGTCACACAACCAGTTAGTAACAGAGCAGGACCATCCTCGTCTCTCAGTCCGAACTCAATGGCTCTCATCGACCTCCCCACCTATGTGGACAAATGTTTAAATGCTAAGGAGGGGTGTGAAAAATACAGCTCAGGAACTGGTGGGCCTATCTCCCAGCTGTGCCCATGGACAGCAAGGATATTAGGGTCTTTGAGGCCAGAGTGGTGGAAAAGAGTCTGGGAGATGGAGCAGCAGGGAAGGTGCAAACAGCCTCAGGCTGGCCCTGTCCCTGCGGAGCCACAGCCGGAACCCCTAATCTCCAGTCACAAGGATTAGTCAGAATTTATCTCACAGGCAAGTCTGGGCCTCCAGCAGTGCTCAGACAGTGACTTCATTAGGCAGAAGGGAAAGGCCTGGCCTAGAGGCTGTGGGCATGGACCATGATTGGAGCATGGCTGGAGGGTTCTGGACCCCATGGACTCCGTCTCCAGTCTACAGTGTGCCGCCCAGTTATCCAGAAAGTTCAGGCAGGAGGCTCTTTGACTCATGGTGAGACCCCTTTCTATACACAACAACCACACAAGAACTTTACAACATGTGCCCACATTCTGCAAAATCTAAACCAAACCCCTTGCTGTAGAACTGATTCCAACTCATAGCGCCCCCATGTGTTACAGAGTAGAACTGCTCCATAGGTTTTCTTGGCTGTCATCTTTACGGAAACAGCACTGATGAGTGGGTTCGAACCACTAACCTGTAGCTTCGAAGCTGGCCACTATTGATGCCACCCAGAAACCTAGACATTCTGCTAGGCAGGCAATGATAGACCCAACAGTCAATTCCCATAGCCTATAATGCTCCTGTTTTACAGATGAGAAAACTGAGGCACAGTGTGGTAAAACAATTCACCCAAGGTTGCACACTTGTAATGGGAAGAGCCAGAATGCAAACCCCGTCTGCCACTAGAGTTCTTGTGTCTGACCACCTCTCTTTCCAGCCACTTGAAGCCCTCAGGGTTGCATGCACATATCATGAGAGTAAGAGTCGGCTCCTGCGGGCCATCCTAGCACCAAACGCGCGGTGCATGCCTCACTCTTCCAGTGCCCTCATTCCTGGGGCCCCTGAGTGCTCTCTGTAGGAGGGATGCCAAGCTGTGTTCCTGGGACTCACGTGTCCTGTGGACAGAAAGAGGTGCTTGGCTTGCTCCTCTGGCCTCCTTTGCTGTGGCGGGTTCTCACTCCAGCTACAAGCGTCCCAGCTTTTGGTCGGCTCCCTTCCAAGTTCTTTTATTAATTCCCTCACTCTCCAGCAAAAGAACTTTAATTAGCTGGGCAGATTTATCTATATAAATACAAACGGATGGTGCTCCCTCGGCAGGGTGGGGAAGTGGGAGGGAGCTGGGCCAGCGGGTTGCCAAGGGCAGAGGAAGCGACAACCATGCCTTCCCAGCAACCAGAAATATGGCTTTAATACCGGGTGCATGTGTGCACGTACCCGCACGCGTGCATGTGTGTGTATGTGCCAGGCAGTGGCTTTTGGGTGACAGGTGTCTGGCAGTATAGTGACTGCAGGCCAGCTCCAGGTTGTCCCCTGGGGCTGGGCTGTTTCAGCCTTCTCTGTGAGAGCTTAGCTGCCCTCACCTAGGAGGGACTGTGATGCTTTCCTGCTTGTAGGAACTCCCCTTCCTCTCAGGACTACTCCAGGAAGAAAGAGAAATATATGACAAAGTCACTAAGTCTAAGAGGTTCACTTCAGAGTTCAAGCCCTTCTATTAGGAATGAGGGTAAAGGAATGGACAAAATAGTTAGATAATAGATTTTCTACTATTGCTATAAATGCAAACTGTCAGATAATGAGATGGTTGCTAAATGAGAAATAGGAATGTTACAGTAGCTAACATTTACTTAGGGTAAGGTACTTCCTGGTTAAAGTTGAGGGTGTGGCAGAGTCAGCTGACTCCTGTCCAGCCCCAAGAGACTCAAAATTGGAGACTGGGTCACAAGGTTGCACCTCTGTCTTGGCTTCCACATGGTCCCCCAAAGGTCAAGCCTTTCTCTTGGTATGCTCACCCATTACGATGTGGTGAGACTCCTGGCAACCCCATGCATTACAGAGAACTGCTCCATAGGCTTTTCTTGGCTGTAATCTCAATGGAGGAGCCCTGGTGTGGCAGCGTGGGCTAATGAGCTGGACTACAAAGTCAGTTTGAACCACAAGGTCAGCAGTTCAAGCTCACCAACCACTCCTCAGAAACCCAATACAAGGTCGCTAAGGGTCGGAACTGACTTGACAGCACTTAACAACAACAAATCTTAATGGAAGCAGATTGTAGGTGGTATTGGAGCTGCAGATGTTGTTGTTGTTGTTAAGTGCCGTCGAGTCGGTTCCGACCCATAGTGACCCTGCACAGGGTTTCCACGGCTATAAATCTTTCCAGGGGCAGAAAAAGCCTCATCTTTCTCCCATGGAACAGCTGGTAGTTTCGAACTGCTGACCTTGAGGTTAACAGCCCGATTCGTAAGCACTTAGTAATGGTGTACTATTTCTTATTTTGCCGACATGGTTAGGTTCCAAAGATGAGGTTGTTATACAAAAATCAGCATTATGAGAAAATGGAGGATGGCCGCATCAGATCACAAAATGGAGGGTGGCTAGGTCATTACATAACAGCCCAACTTCATCATTACATAGCACAGTGTTATACAAATTATAACATTACCTAATTGCCAAACCACTGAGAATCTTGGCCCAAATTAACCTAAGCCATCACAGCCTGGATTCCTCTCACCTTCCACATCAGTGTTGTTACTGCCAGATGTATGTTGTTAATGTGCAACATGGTCAGACCATAGATTCTCTATTGTTGTCGGAAATGCTAAATGACAGCTAATGAGATAGTGAACAAGTGAGGAATGTTGTTGTTGCTAAGTGCAGGTGAGTTGATTTCACTCATAGCAACCCTATATAGGGTTTCCAAGGAGTGACGGGTGAGCTTGAACTGCTGACATTGTAGTTTCAAACAGGTATATTATAATAGCTAGCATTTGCTTAGTGTGTTGTTGTTAAGTGCTGTTGAGTCGGTTCTGACTCATAGCAACCCTAATATAGGATTTCTGAGGAGCGGCTGGTAAGTTTGAACTGTGGACCCTGCCTCTGTCCTCATGAGGCTCACAGTCTAGCTGGAGAGACATGACTTATGTGACTAAGATGATAAAGCAGAAGTGTTCTTATGAAGTGCAGATGATCAG
The DNA here is from genome assembly GCF_000296735.1 of Chrysochloris asiatica. Classification (NCBI taxonomy): domain Eukaryota; kingdom Metazoa; phylum Chordata; class Mammalia; order Afrosoricida; family Chrysochloridae; genus Chrysochloris; species Chrysochloris asiatica. The sequence goes on along the minus strand of NW_006408538.1, from coordinate 15,074,410 downwards.
AGGAGGAATACAGCTCAGCGGGTGACCCAGGGCAAGCCCCCTAGAGAGGAATGGGGCTGCAGAGAGCCCCTTTCAATCCTTCCAGTAAAGAGAGGATGGGAAGGAAGCTTGTCTTTACGTTCAGAACTTCCTCCAAGGCTACAAGCTGCCTTTGGAGGGCACATGCTTCTTGTCCTGGGAGAGCATGAACAGGTCTACAGGAAAGCTAGAGATGGGGAGTTTGGAACTGGCTGTGGTAGGAGGAGGGCTAGAATAATGTGTGGGCTCTGCTCATGATAGGAGTCTAACGTGATCCCACCTTCCAACTAGGTTCACACACACACATACTCTCACACACACACACACACCATCATTATTGTCTTTAGCTCGGAGGATGCTTCTTTGGTCCTGTCCTTCCTTGTGGGGGACCAAGGGCTGGGGCGGGTGGACTGAGAAAGACCACTAAAGAAGCTGCCCTGAGGGGGGAGGAGTGGGGAGGACCACTACGTATTCCCTTCACACAAGGGAGGGGCTCAGATTCAGTCCTGGCCTCTCTTCCCACTTGGACTCAATGGGTCACCTAGTGGAAATAACACATGCTCAAGGGGTGCTCAATAGTGTCTTCATGTCAGTCATAGGCTTTCCCAGAATGTCTTTGCTTCTCCCATTGTGTCCAGTGTAGGCTTCAGAGAAAGGCTGCCCAGTTCTGACCCTCAGGCCCTTCAGCTTGGTGGGGTCCAAGAGGAGGCCTCTGTCTCCTGGGCCTGGTGCCCCACAGAGTAACAGATAGAGAAAATCCCTGAGTCCCGGCAGTGGTTTTGAGCAGACCCCAAGGACAGCAAATACTATTCTTAGCCAGCATTGATGATGTGCAGAGAAGTGTTTCATTAGTGAGGAGTTAGGGAGGAGCAGACAGATTTAACCCTGCAAGAGCCAGGGTGCCCTAGATCTGATTCCGGAGAAGAGATCTAGTGCAGCCTGGGGCACCTCAGCTGGAGTCACCAGATTATCCTGTAAGGGGCTCTCATGGTGAATACCCATTGGACAGACGCATTAACTGAGGCCCTGACAAGAGCCTTCAGAGGAACATAGGTGTTCCTGCAAGGTGGGAGGGCTGTAAGTGTGGGAAGTTTCTTGAAAGACTCTAAGAGATTATAAAAAAAAGCACTGGTGAAAATAGGGAAACCAAGTCCTGCCCATCTCTGTCACAATTGTGTTGTATGGCTGTGGGCAAGCTGCTGCCCTCCTCTAGGCCTTGGTCTACACTCGATGACCTAATGGCGTATTGTGACCATCACTCAGATCAAGCAGGGTCTGAGCTGAGTCCCTCACCTAGCCTGTGCATGCCTTCTAGACACCTACCTGTAGGATAAGCCTGGATTGCTAACCACAGGTCTGTGGTCCAAACCCAGCAGCCTCTCCTTGGAAACCCTCTACATTGTCACTGTGAGTCTGAACCAACTTCACAGCACTTCACATCAGCCACCTGCTTACTCCTCCGACAAGGCTCTCTCATTTAGTCCTGTCGTGTGTCCCATGGCACAGTATCCTGTTAATACAATTTGTCAACAAATCTAGCCAACCCCTTGGAGGTTAAACACACAGGTTAGATGTTGGATGGGGCAGAACTAGATGTGACAGTTGAGGGAATAATCCAGATAAGGTAGGGCAGGGAGGAGCTACAGGGACAGCCTGACCATCTTGGGGGTGTCGGGCTGGGGAGGAAGGGAGGGGGGGCAGAATGGGACTGGCGCATGCCTGTGGGAGCCAGAACCAGCGGTGCAAACTCCCCAGGTCAGTGTGTGCCTCCTGCTCTCCCTTCCAGCTTTGTCCTCTGAGCCCCTCGGGTGATGCTTGCTGGGGGCTTGGTTTGCTGTCCTGTGGTCCCAGCCAGTTTCCTGCCGCTGAGTCCTGGGTCTGCTGTAGCAGAGGCCCTCATTTCCTTTGTAATTAATCACTAACGTCTCCAACAGTGCCCTTCCCTCCCCAGCTCATTTGCCTAAAGAAATGAGTTGCTTTGTTGAGGAAAAACAAATGCTTCTCAGCTTCATTCCCTTCCTCCCTCCCCCATAGGTCTCAGAGACACAGAGGCTAGCATCTTCTCTGGGCCTCTCTGGAACACAGTGGCAGGGGCCTTAGGAGGAAAGGGAGAGAAGCCTCAGTTTCCCCATATAAATCAGAACAAGCAATTCTCAACCTGCCCTGGAAGAAGAAACTGCTCTGAGATCTTTGAGTCCCTGGTGTTGGAAGTTAGGTGAGGCAGGGATAGGGGATTTGAATCCAGTCCGTCCAACACCTTTAACAATCCCAGCCCTGTCCTTCCCTCCCCCACCCTCAAGCAGCTAGAATGTGACCATTTCTGTTTTGTAAAGTTAATGAGCTTTAGATCCCCAGTTGGAAAAAAGGGCTTCTCAACTCTTGTCAGCTGGCTTCTTGTGAGCGGATATGACTTGTCATGCTATGGGAAGAACTGGGGAGAACTGAGTTGGAGGAGCTCCTTGGAGGGAGGAGGAGCCGGCTTCGCTATAGGGGGCGCTCTGATACTGGTTGCCACAAGAACTGCAGGGTGCACCAAGTCCACGGGTCCTTCCCTCCCTTCAATCAAGACACAAGACACACAACTCTGGAGCACACATTTGCTGTGGACAAGTAGGTCAGGAACAGCTCGTGTGGTCTGTGGCCTCCACCCAGCTAACTGACAGGGCTTGGAGTCAGACAGATCTGGGGTCACATGAGCACAGGTAAGGACAATGGCTCTGAACCTCAGTTTCTCCAGCTGAAGAATGGGGATAACACTAGTCCCTACCTCTCAGTGCTGACAGAGGAAAAAGAAGGATGCCTGGCGCATAGCAATTGTCCTAGAAGTTCTGGCTATTATTTATTATTGCTATTATCTTGGTCTCTGGAGTTAACATCGAGATGTGAGCAGTTGAGAGAGGCAACATTACAGGAAGAGCCTTGAATCGACTCTAATGTGTTTTTCAAAATAATTTACGTGCAAGCACGAATACTTTTATTGCTGAAGCCCCTCACGGCTGATGGAGACTCCATAACCAGACTCTCAGAGTGGTGAGTCACAGCTGCAGACAGAAACTTGGGTCCAGCAGTCCTGGAACCCAGTGTTCTGAGATTTCAATGATCTCCCCAGGTGACCATACTGTAGTGGCCTTCCCTGCTAGGCCTGAAGGCCTGGGGAGCCCTGAGAAGCCAGACTTGTTCTTCAGCCCTGGAGGGGGGCCTCAGCCCAGAGTCTGTGATGGAGCAAGCTGAGATGCAGCCCCAAGTCCCAGGCAGGGATGATCCAGCAGACCCCAATTCTGTGTTGCGGTGTAGTTGGCAACCCCCAGACCTAAGCTAGGGTGCCGTCAGCAGACCCAGGTCCTGAGTTGGGGTAGAGCCAACACACCGTGGCCCCAGGCCATTGTGCTGCCAGCTGACTCCTTTGTTCTGAGCCCAATTATACCCCTCCCTCCCTAACTCTTGCAGCCAAAGTTGGCGTCTCAGGATGAAGCCCAGGCCTCAGAGGCTCTGGAATTAGACCAGAAGCCATTCAAGCAGATAGCTTTCTGCTGAGGAAGTTGCATCTCCCTGTGGTTACTGCCCAGGAGGAGCGCCTGGGCCTGCAGCAGGAGCACTGCTCTGGGCATCAGGGCCTGGGTCCTACAGGGACCAACACACACTTTCCAACACACACTGCAGAAGGAGTGTCCTGGACCCAAGTCTCCCTATGATCTAAGACAGCAAAAACTGTCACAGCAGAGGCTGAGAGAGAGGTGCCGCACACCAAGGATGCACCAGGCCTCCTCAGACATGTAGGGAAGACAGGCAAGGCCTACCTGTCCCGTTCTTTCTCCAGCATGGTCAAGAGTGGTGACACGAGGGGCTTCCGGGACCCTTCCTGCTTTGGCTTTTTTTTGGCCCAAGTGACCCTGGGGGGCTCACAGGTGAGACATGGGCTGGGATGGGGTTAAGGCTGCTAGACTCAACTTGGGGCAGGAGCAAGAGCAGGTACAAGCCTGAGAAGGAGGGTATAGGTGGCCAGGTCCATGAAACAACCATATGAACAATCAACATTATGATTTATGTAACATTCTGCAGCTCACAAAATGCAGTAGCACCTGGTATCTTATCAAATCATCTCAACTACCTCATCAGTTCTCCCTGCACCCTGTTTGCAGATGAGGAAACAGCGCTTTGCAGAGGTTTCCTTCCTGGCTGTACTCCTGTCTGGCTAAGAGCTACCTGAGTACTGTCCTAGGCAGTCAGATGGGGGTAGAAGAGCTGCCACAGACCATGGGGCAGGTTGTTCACTGCTCAAGACTGCCTGGTAAATGGAGGGCAGTGTGGGGCTGCTCTCTGAGTCTAAGTCTTCACCATGGAGCGGAATCTGCCTGGACCACAGGGCGTATCATGGCCAATGACTCCAAGAGGGGCTACCTCCTGGGGCTGCTTCCAGTCTCCGTTTCCAGAACCGAAATCCAAAGGTAATCCTCCAAGCTCCCCATCATCAAGGAAAGTGGAGCCAGACAGTGGTTTGGAACGTCAGTGCACTACGGGAGTACCCTGAGCTCCTTGAAGAGCCGCTTGACAACAAGGAGTGTTGGTTCAGGCACATGGTCAGGGTGTCTGCGGTGGGCATGTGTGTGTGACAGATCCTGGCCTCTGGACACTGCCTGTTTTGTCCATCGCTCCCACTGGAGGGGGCATAGCTTGTGTGTCCCTTGCTTCGGAGCTCCTAGAGGTCCCTCCCAGTGACTTGCACATTGTGGGAAATCGATACACATTTGTTCTCAATGATTGAATCGTCTGTACATTCCTACAATCATTCTCTGCTTCTACTCCGCTCCCTCCATAAAATACCCAACCCACCAACATCGGGTTGGGAATCCAGAGACCAGGGTTCAAGGCCTGACTCTGCTGACAACACACTGTGACCTCTGACCTCTGCCCCTCCAGGGACCTAGGTTCCTCATGAGCAATGGGTGTGATGGATGGTGGAACCCGTTCCCTTACAACACAGTCTGAAGCCGTGTGCCTGTCATATGCAAGTGCCTACCCAGAGCAATAAGTCCCCCCGCGCTCCCCCCCCCACAGCCCCCACCATCTCTGAAGGCAGCTGAGATAAAACAGAGCTTAATCCGGGCTGGGGAGTTGGGTTCCCTGCCCGCGGCGCTGTAAGCACAAATTGGGCCGTCGTATTACATTACTTCCGCCAAGTTGGACCCCAACACCTCACCTCCATCCCCACCCCATCCCCATGACAAGTAGGACATCATTGGGCAGACAACGCAGTGGGGGTGGGGGAATCATGCTGCCACCAGACCCCTGACTCCACCATCAAAAACGACAGGGGAGGAAAGAGGGGGCCCAGCCAGGCAGGATTTTTAATGACCCCAAATCCTGGCAACTCATTACGTCTCTGATAAGGCAATGGGACTGTCACTCGGCGGTGCAGCCAAGGAGACTCCCTAGAGAAATTCTGCCGCCTTCTCACTAATCTTCTTATAAACATTGTTATTTATTTTTTCTTATTTTATCCGACATGTGTCAAGCAGCCCTGGCTAAGCCTGTGACATCTCCAGGGAGGCTGGCGGAGATGGCCTACCGCGCCCCCCAGACTTGCCCCCTCCCTGGTCCTCAGTTGCAGCCCTCACAAGCTTGTACTCTGGCCAGCTAGGGCTCTGCCCCAAGCTGGTGGCATCTCCAGGCCCCAGGAGCTGGGTCTCGGGCCAGGAGAAGCTGGACATCTGGGAGTTGGCTGTCGGTGTGTGCCGGTGGGTCACAGGCCAGCCAACAGGCACTGATTCCAGGGAGAAGGAAAAGCTTCATAACACTGCGGGCATCACCGGGTATCCTGTAGCCATGCTGGGAACTTCCTCAGGCTGGCTATGTGAGCACTTGGTTAACACTAAAGAGTAATCGTTGTAGTTGGCATGATTGAGGCTCAGCCTGCACCAGGCACTGTGCCCAGCTGGTGCTTTTCACACATCAGCTCATATCACTATGAGGTGGGTAGTCTCATATGAGGTAAGGAAACAGAGCAAGTCACTGCCCCAGGGCACACTGGCAGTAAGGGACAGACTAGGGACTGCACCCTGGCACCCAGACAGACATAGAGTCAATGCTGGGCTGTCTGCCCATGTCAGTGGGCAGCCTCCTGGGAGGCCCCAGGAATCCTAGGAGAGAGGCAAAGGCAGGGATCTTATTCCCACTTGGTAGATGGAGAAGTAGGCTCAGATGGGCACATGTGACACCCCACAACTAGAACCTGGGTCTCCTGGTGTGGGTTCAGTGTGCTTTCTGGAAGGCCTCAGGACAGCTCCCAGCTCAAGGGTTTATCCCCATGCAATGGGGTGCTGAGATCTTGGGAGCCTCCTATGTCAACACTGGAATTGTGGGGGAAAAGGTCACACTTTCTGTTTTCCCCCAGCAAGGAAGAGTCCAGAATCTCTGGAAGAACACTACTTCATGGTACACATTGGTGATAAACCCTCAGGACATCTCTAAATGAGTTGTTATTAACAACAATAACCAAAAACCAGTAGCTGTCTAGTCAGTTTTGACTCCTGGTGACCCCATGTGTGTCAGAGGAGAAGCGTGCTCCACTGTTTTCCGTGACTGATTTTTCTAAAGTTCCTAACCTTTTGGTAAAGAACCAAATGCATGAACTCTGTCATTAACAAAGCAAGTTATGAAGCAATGCATACAGGATGGTCCCATGCATGTGAATGCCGAGTTATATGCAAATAATTACAGAAGAACAAAGACCTGGAAATGTTTGCTGCTTTCAAATTCCTCTCCTAATTAAATGTCAAACTGCTTTTGCACATTCTTCTCTTAATTTAATGTCAGGATTTTAACCAACCACATTTGGGGGAAGGATCCTGAACCCAGAACAAGACACATTTTTCTAGTTTTATTTTAAAATAATTTTGCATTTGTAAACAAAGAAAAACAGTTGCCATCAAGCCAATTCTGACTTATGGTGACCCCCGTGTGTGGCAGAGTGGAACTATATTCACAGGGTTTTCAAAGCTGTGATCTTTTGGAAGCAAACCACCAAACCTTTTTTCAAAGTTCTTCTAGGTGGGTTTGAGTCACCAAATTTTCAGTTCATAGTTGAACACTTATCTGCTTACACTATCTAGTGAGATCAAATATAGCAGAGAGAGTTCCCATGGGCCCTTCTTTCAGCTTCCCCTAATGTAAACAATGTCAATATCTTGCATAACCAGAGTGCAGTTATCAAAGCTAAGAAATTCACTTTGGTACAAAGCTAATAATTCAACTACAGACTGTTTCAAATTTCACAGTTCTTCTCATTGGTGAAAACTGATGTCAGCTGTGGCTGACTCTTTTCAAGATTCAATCCAAGATTCCACATGACACGTAGTTGTCATGTTTTCTTGTTGTTAGCTGCTTTCCAGTTGGCCCCTGATTCATGGTAACCCCAAACATAAGGGAAAAAACGGTTGTGCTCCATAGGACTTTCATTAGCTAATTTTTGGAAGTAAATTGGCAGGACTTTCTTCCTAGTCTGCTAGTCTGAAAGTTCCTCTGAAACACACCAGTTTCCACTGACAGTGGTAGCTGCCCATAAGGTGCTTTGGCTGAGACTCGAACCTGCGTCTTCTGCATGAAGCAAGAATTCTATCACTAAACCACCACTGCTCCTATATCTCCTTATTCTCTTCCAAGCTGAGTCTTCATGACCTCGGCACTTTGAAAAAGTGTTAGTTAGGTATTTTGTAGAACGTCTCTAAATTTAGGCTAGTCTGATTTCTTCTCATGATTGGACTGGGTTTGGAGGAGAAAACCTCAGAAGTGAATTATATCCAGGGTATATGCTTTCAACAGAACATATCACTGGAGTGTTACTCTTGATGGAGTGGTAACAGAGGGTCGGCCAGGTTTCTCTACTGCATGTTACTACTTTTCTCTCTCCATATTCTATTCTTAAAATTAAGGCTATACTCAAGAAGAGAAGAATGAAGCTCCACCTCCTAGACATATATGAATTGGTAGGCATACATATATTGATAAAATCACTGAAGTGATTAAAATGTTTTGGGAGGAGATACTGTAAGGCTATTAAGTGTTCTGAAATGAGTTTTGCCCACTAATTTCAGCATCCAGCAGTGGCTCCTGCCTGTAACATTTTCCACTGGCAGGCTCCAAATGGTGATGTCCAACTTCCCCCTTGCCTTCTGTTTTATTACTGGAATGTTTCTATAAGGATGATTTGTCCCTTTCTCCTATTTATTTATTTATTCAAGCATTTATATTGCCCTGGACTCATGGGGACTTATTTAATGATTTGGATTGTAATTCAATACTCTTGTTATTGATTTTGTTGCTCACATTGTTGCCGCTTTGGCCACTGGAACTCTTTCCAGTCAACTCCTCTGTCCTTTTGGCACACTCCCAATTATGGACCGAACTGTATCCTCCCCTTTCCAGAAAAAACCAAACAGATCTGCTGAAGCCCTAACTGCCTATACCTGTGAATGTGACCTGGTCTGGAAGTAGTCTCTGAAGATGTTGTTAAATTATCATGAGGCCATACTGAAGCCATATTGAGGTAGGGTGGGTTCTAATTCTCTAAGAGTGCTGTCGTCCTTGGAGGGCAGACAGAGATAGAGAAGGAAACCATGTAACGCTGCAGCTGCAAGCCAAGAAACAACTGCAGCTACCAGAAGCCAGGGGAGCCGTATAGTTTCTCCCTCAGAACCCTGACAGGGTGTGAGTCAACATGAACTATTGTTGTTGTGTGCCGTGAGTCGGTTCCGACTCATAGCGACCCTGTACAGGGTTTCCGAGGCTGTAAATCTTTACGGGAGCAGAACGCCTCATCTTTCTCCCGCGGAGCGGCTGGTAGTTTAGAACTGCTGACCTTTTGGTTCACAGCGCGATTCATAACCACTACGCTACCAGAGCTCCTTAACATGACCTATATATACCCCGGATTTCTAGCCTCCACAACTGTGAGACAATGCCTTTCTGTCTATATAAGCCAGCCAGTTTGTAGTATTGTGTTATAGCCGCTCTAGGAAACTCATCCCCTCCTTTCATTTTTTTAAAATCCTGACTCCTGGTGTGGCGCTGTAGGATCAGCACCAGACTTCAAACCACAAGGTCAGCGGTTCAAACCACCAGCCGCTCCTTGGAAACCCTATTCAGGGTCGCTATGAGTCAGAGTCAACTGGATGTCACTTAAAAACAACATCCCTCATTAAGGATGGAGCACAGTGGTTCTATAGGATAAGCAATGGTTCAAGCCCACCAGCCACTCCTTGGGAGGAAGATGAGATCTGCTCCTCCAACGACTTAAAGCCTCAGAAGCCCTATATAGGCTGGCAATGAGTTGGAACCAACTAGATGACACTTAACAGAAACAACAATATCATTAAGGAGCCCTAGTGGTGTGGTTGTTACTGTGCTAAACAAAAAGGTTGGTGGTTCGAACCGATCAGCTGCTCCAGGGAGCTTTAAAGATGTGGCAGTCTGCTTCGGTGAAGATTTACGGCCTTGGAAACCCAACAGGGCAGCTCTGCTCTGTGCTACGGGGTCCTTATGACTCAGAATCAACCAGACGGCAATGGATTGTTGGTTCCAGCCCCTATTATTGTGAGTTCTCTGAGCATTTCCTGGAATAACAACATGCTCCAGGCTCGTCTTGTATTTTCTCTGGCCCAGTCCTAAAATCAACCATTTCTCCTGAGCCCTGGCTCCTTTTATTGGAGAAAGGTGTTTAGAAACGCAGATCTGGGCACATGACAGGCACACATTTTGAAGTCAATTTTTCACTAGAAGAGTCTGGAGCTGAATGACATCTGGCGTAATCATGTGCTCTTTTACATTTGCATTTGTGTGTTTATGTCAAAGCCCCGGAACCTCCAAGATTCACTCAAGTCTTCTCTGTCAAATGACCTTGTAGGCTTCTTTAGCCATAGAATGACCTTGAAAGGCTAGTGCAAGGATAGTGGGTGTCACTCTGAGTTCAGGTCTAAACCACTGGTATTGTATTGGCATGTAGTCCACCCTCCAGTTGGTCTCTGGTACAAAATCTCCAACTTTTTATCCCCACGGTGAGGTTGTGCTAGGCAAAGAATTTGACATGTCTTCTTCAAAATGTCAACGAACTACTTGGGAAATATTAAATCATGATTTAACGATTCTCCTCAGGTTTTACTCAATTATAAATGTAATATTCTTGACATTTTCCTTCACTCATATGGAGCCTCTGAGACTCCAGACTTGGGAATGAGCCCCAGAAACAGAATGTGATCACACAGGAATGAAGGAGACATGGGTGAGTTGCGTCACCTTTCTGGCTGGCTTCCCCAAGTATCAAAGGGGAACAATGAAAACAAATGAGAGAATGATGAAAAACGTGACCATTATTACTAAGTTTGTTGTTGCTCTATGTATATGGCATGAAATGGTCTTGAGTTTGAGTGTGGACTCAGCAGGATCCAAGTGGACTTTGGTCCAAACCCTAAGTCTACCATCTCTTGCCTGTGTGACCTTGGCCAAGTGGTCAACTTCTCTGGGCCTTGGAGTACCAGTTCTTACTTCAGGGGTTGTTCATGGAGGTCAGGTGGGGTTATTGGAGTAAAGTCTTCAACACAGTGCCTGATAGCACTAACAGTAATAGGAACAACCCTGTCCATCATAATAAAGGAAATGCAGTGATTAGTTATGACTCTGGGTGGCACAAATGATTAAGCGCTCAATTCCTAGCAGAAAGGTCAGTAGTTTCAACCTACGCAGAGGCTCTTGGGAAAGCATCCCAGTGGTCTATTTCAGACAGACCCATCTTGATACACTTATGGAGCAGTTTTCTGAACACATGGGGTCACAATGAGTTAGAACTGATTTGACAGTGACGCGCTATAGGATAAGCACTGGACTACAAGATTGGTTTGAATTGCAAGGTCATTATACAGGGTTGCTATGAGTCAGAACCAACTTGACAACACCTAACAACAACAATACCAACAACAATGATCAGTCTGTAGGAATGTTATCACTGTCGGGGTGCAAAGGTTTAAGATCCAAACTGGGAGTCAAATTTCAGTATTTTTCATCCAGGTATATTTTCATCTTGGGGCTTTCAAAAGACCCCTCACAAAGTTCTCCTCATGCTCTGAGTGCTCCCCACAACCACAGCACTGCTCTGGGAGGGAAAGGCTCTGTAGAGAGAGGCCAGGGGCCAGGAGACGGGGTTGGAGGCAGTGCAGGTAGCTCAGTGTGGGGCTGCTGAGAGCGGCTGCACTGCAGACCTGCAAGAGGAGCCCGGCCCAGTTCTCGTGGTGGTGATGGTGGTGGTGGTGGTGGTGGTGGGAGGGCAGCAGCCTCAGGGCTCCATGTAGATTAGGAGCAGAGTCCCAGGATGGGCAACCCTGTGCTCAGGCACAAAATGCACACTCTACCTTCCCTGGGCACATTGACAGCAGCTTATCAAGCCGCACCAGGCCTGGCAATTAAACTCTGCCCTCACCAACAGCCTCATGGGGTTTCATCTCAGTGGACAAAGCAGAGTCAGTGAGGATTTCTGCTCTGGGCAGTACACAGGAGGTAGGTGGGCAGGTGAGGCTTGGGGCATGGGGTACCTCCTCCTGCCCTGGGTCAGTACCCAGAAGGTCCCTCAGTTGTTATTTCCCCATGAGTGAAATGGACAATGGAAGAACTGAATTCACAGTCAGGACCTCTGTTACCCAGATTTATGAGATGTGCAGCTAAAAAATGGGGGTCCTGGAGACCCAGGCCTCTCTCCCTGGCACAGTTTGTCTTCTTATTAGAGGATCCGAGGACCACTCGAGACATGTTAACCATAAGCCAAGTGCTAGCTAGACTGGTGCTTCTTGAGCCACTGTGTCTTATCCCACAGAGCTAGTATCCCAACTCTTATCCTACAGACACGAATCCCAGACATGCTAAATCACATGCTCAGATGTCTGGCCAGGGAGACAGTTCGTAGGATGGTCAGAGCTACTTATTAGCTTGGAGAACCAGAGCACCCTAAGCCTGTTTCTTCGCCTATAAAATGGGACTAGTATTGTGTAGCGCTGTGGGTTAATGCGCTTGACTGCAAAGTCGGTTTCAACCACAAGGTTGGCGGTTCAAGCTCACCAGCTGCTCCTCAGAAACCCTATGCAGGGTCACTATAGGTGGCAACTGGCTCAACGCACTTAACAACAGCGCAATTCTCTTCCCCATTGTGCTGTGGTGAGACAGACTTAGGCAGAGCGCACAAGTGCCCCTCGGAGGAGGACTGCCACATCTGTCTCCTGTAGAGTGGCTGGTGGGTTGGTGACTTGCTGTTGAGCCGTGAGCCACTGAGCCATCAGAGTCCCTGCTATCACTTAATCAGAAATCAAGCCATCACTTACCCAGTACTTCCTCTGAGCTGTAGTTGGAGACCCCATGAGGAAGTTCTACTCTGTTATGGGATCACTATGAATCCCAACAGACGCAACAGCAACAGATTTTTTTTTTTTTTAACTTTTTTATTATGAATTGAGTGAAGGTTTACAAAGCAAATCATCAGTTTTACATTCAATAAATCATGGACTTGGTTTAATTTCAGTGTTTGCAACCCCCTCCAACAGTTATCCCACTTCCTTCTTGTGGTTCTTATATCTATTTCACCCTCTTTCCCAACCCTTCCTTTGTTTTTGATTGTGAATGATTGCCTGCTCATTCCATGGTGGGCATACCTTACTAGTATTGTTGTCCCCCCGTATACCTATCTACTGCTTGGCTGGAAATTGAGCACTGAGGGTGAATTCCGCTGCAGACCTGAAATGTGACCAAGCATCATAGTCTGGGTTTCTTCCAGTTTCTTTAGGACCAGTAAGCCTTGTTGTTTTTTCCAGGACCTTCTCATGTGATCCTTTTCAGAGCAGTTGGTAGTGATAGCTGGGCACCATCTACTTCTTCTGGTCTCAGAGACCGATGTTCACATGTTCCATTGGTCCACAGGACAAACTGATTCCAAGTCTCTTTAATTCTCCTCACTCTTCTTCCTTCTGCACATGGAGAGACCAATAACTACACCTTAGATGGTTGCTCATGAGCTTTTCAGATGCCAGTCACTATTCACCACACTTGGATATAGAACATTGTCGATAGGGAGTACGTTATGTCGATTGACCGTGGTGTCTCCTGAGACTATGGGCCTCAGCCCCCCAGGCCCAGCAACTCATTGCCTCAAAGTGTTTGGTAATGTCGAAGAAGTCTTCATGATTTTGCCCACCTGTATGCTTCACCTGGTGTGATGCTGTAGGATCAGCATTGGACTTCTAACCACATAGTAGGCAGTTCAAAACCACCAGCTGCTCCTCAGAAACTCTATACAGAGTTGCTGTGAGTCGGAACCGACTCAACAGCACTTAACAACCTGCTTTATCACATTCATAGATATGTCTGCAGTAAAGGTAAATTACTCATGTACAAATAGCCTCTCATTTGTGTGTTTTTTTCAAACAGATAAAAGTAGCCATGGGGTTTGAGCAAAGAATTCCTAACTCCAAAGTTCATGGCCTGTCTTTTACACATCCCCGCCCTTTTTTCCCCCCACTCAATTTCTAGAGCAGGTCCTTACGATGGGCTTGCCCGAGCAGACAGGCTGCCTGGGGGTGGGGTGGGGTGGGTGCCTTTCTGGAGAGAGTTGAGAGCTGAGGGTGTGGGCCTGGGGAAGCTCCCAGCCTGTGGTTCTAGGCTCTGTTGTCAGTCATGCATCTACCTTGGTCTCTCACTTGGCTGAGGACCAAGCCCAGAGATGGCTGAGTACTAGGCCAAGGTTACATAGCGGGTTCCTAACTCCTGGCCAGGGTGCTCCCTGGAGGAGCCATCTCTCCTGATGAGCAAAGCCCTCACGTCTCCTACTCAGTAACCACTGACTATGCTGTGTACTTGTCCATCTGGGTTGGACACAATGTCCCCAGGGTACGAAATTCATTTTCTTTATGTCTTGTGGAGGATTGAGTGCTCGGCTGAAATCCAACAAATCATAGCGGCTAGAAAAACAAGCCGAGCAATGGCCCTGGTTTATGTGCAGAGCATGCTTAGAGCCTCTCCCTCATACAAACACAGTGGGGCACACACCCATTCTCTATCTAACTGCCATCACTTATTCAAAATCATCATCATCTTTTCTTTAAACGTCTGCTGTCTTATTTTGGGTTCTTCAGAAGCAGAGCTTGAGGCAAGGATTTGGTGCATGTTGTTTATCTGAGAGGTGATTCTGGAAGGCACACATGAGTACACATGAGGCAGGACAGAGGAAAAGCCAATTCAGGATGTGTGTTATTGAGATACTGAGACAACTGTGGGCAACTGGGGCCCACTATTACTGGGGACCATATAGCACAACCCTCAGAATGGTGCCTCCAAACAGCAGGCAGGTCATTTCTTTATCAACTCTCAGCTCTCATTGGTGAAAGGTTGTCTCCAGAGGCTCAAACTGCCTGCATTCCATAATCCAAGACCATTCTGTGCAGGCTGAGGGAGCTCTTGGGGCTTCCTCTCAAGGCCCCAGAACAGAAAAGCCAGGAGAAAAGGCAAGCATTTAAGGATGTTTGTTCTTGTCACATGAGAACTGCCCACTCTGGCTGCAGTGGAATCATCAGGATGTGGGGTGGGGCATCAAAGGCATCTGCTATAATGCTCATAGCTTCCCTTACCCCTTGACCATTGACACATGACCACATATGAATATGTAAATCAGATCTCATTACTCTACTGTCTAGAACTCATCAAAGGTTCCATTCATTGTACTTGGAGTAAAACGTTTACCAAGGCAGACCAGGTCACACGTGGCCTCAAACTTGCCAGGCTTACTCCAGCCTCAGGGTCTTTGCACTTATAGGCCCTCTTCCTGGACCTCTTGCCCTCTCAGTCTTCACACGGCTGCCTCCTTCTGGTCAGTCATGCCAAACTCACCGATCTTCTCTGACCAGCTAGTCTAAAGTTGCCTCCCTCCCAGGTCCCACAGGCTCCGTAGCTCTTCACTGGTTTTCGTTTTCTCAGAGCATCTCTTTGCTTACTGACTTGTTTATTGTCTTTCTCACCAGAACATAAGCACCATGATGTTACTGTTGTTATTAGATGCTGTCAAGTTGGTTCTAACTCATAATTATCCTATGAACAAAAGAACAAAACACTGCCTGGTCCTGTGCCATCCTCACAATTGTTCTTATTCTTGAACCCAATGCTGAAGGCTCTGCATCAGTCTATCTGGTTGAGGATCTTCTTTTTTGCTGACCCTGTACTTTACCAAACATGATGTCCTTCTCCAAAGATTGGTCCCTTCTGATAACATGTTTGAAGTATGTGAGACAAAGTCTCGCCACCCTAGCTTCTAAGGAACATTCCGGCTACACATCATCCAACACAGATTTGTTCATTCTTTGCCAATACCATAATTCAAAGACATCAAGTCTCCTTTGGCCTTCCTTATGCAATATCTAGCTTTTGCATGCTGATGAGACAATTGAAAATACCATGGCTTAGATTAGGCACACCTTGGTCTTCAAAGTGACATCTTTGCATTTTTACCACTTTAAAGAGGTCTTTTAAGCAGATTTGCCCGATGCAATAATACATTGTTTGATTTCCTGACTGCTGCTTCCGTAGGCATTGATTATAGATCCAAGTAAAATGAAATCCTTGCCAACTGGGATCTTTTCTCCATTTCTTGAGATGTTGCTTATTGGCCCATTTGTGAGGATTTTTATATTGAGATACAATTTATATTGAAGATTGCAGTCTTTGATCTTCATCAGCAAGTGCTTAAGTCCTCTTCACTTCCAGCAAGAAAGGCTGTGTCATCTACATATCGTGGGTTGTTAATGAGTCTTCCTCCAAGCCTGATGCTTCGTTCTTCTTCATATAATCCAGTTTCTCAATTTATTTGTTCAGCATACAGATTCATAAGGATACAACCAGATACACACCTTTCTTGATTTTAAACCTCTCCTTGGAACCCCTATGCAGGGTTGCTATGGGTCTGAACCAACTCCATATCCAACAAGTATCCCCTTGTTCTGTTCAAACAACTACCCCTTGGTCTAAGTACAGACTGTGCATGATCACAATTAAGTCCATGGTACTTTCAATATTCTCTTCCAAAACCACACTCAAATGTATTCATTAATTCTTCTATGGTCTTCTTTACTCACGATCCAACTTTCAAATGCATATGAGGCTATTGAAAATACCATGGCTTGTGTGAGGTGCACCTTAGTCTCTCAAGCTGACGTATTTGTTCTTGATCACTTTAAAGAGGTCTTGTGCAGTACATTTGCCCAATGCAATTATGTCATTTGATTTCTTGATTGCTGTTTCCATGAGTCTTGATGATTGATCCAAGCAAAATGAAGTCACTGACAACTTCAATCTTTTCTCCATTTATATGGATGTTATTTAATGGTCCAGTGGTGAGGATTTTTGTTTTCTTCACCAGAGAAGCAAACAGAGCCCAAAACAGGGATTCTTGTGTACTTTCTAGATTAGAGAATGTTCTCAGGTGCTCCCCATAAGGTATGAGGGCAGCAGAAGAGGGTACAGAAGGGGAAAGGGCAGGACAAAGCTGAAGTCTATCTGCAACCTAACCCTAAGTAGGGGGAATAAGTTCTAGAGCATGAACACCACCACACAGTTATGTCCTCTTGAGGCACAGACTCCAGTCTCTTGTATCCCCATATCAGTCAGTCTTTGGCTGTGAGCAGTCCCCAAGGGGGGGCATAAACTCCTCCTAGGCACTTCCATCGGAGGTCACTTCCTTCAGTCCTGGACAGTCAGTACCACCTGCAGCCACTACTCAGGGCAGCTGGGGACAGGAGGCTGGGCCAGTTGAGGGTGTCAGGGGGCAGCACAACAACAACCCACAGAAAGGGACTGCACTCCAGCTGGTCTGTGAGCGGGGGCTCTCTCAGGGAGCAGAAACTCTTCTTGAGTAGCCAGGTCTCAGCTTCCGATGACCCATCCCTGTTCCCAAACGCCTCCTCATCCTGCTTGTTGCCAGGGGAATCAGTTTTCTCTTTGTGTTTTCTCGTTGGTTATGAGAACAAGGGGTGAGCATTCCCAGTCCATCTGTACGTCCTCCGTCCTCCTGAAACTGTTTGATCCCAGCTGGCCGTTGATCATCTTACCTGGGCGGCAGTGAGGAAGACAGCGCCTTTACTGACTGCTGACTGCCTGCCTGTTCATTGAAAAGTGACAGAGCCACAGTGTCTGAGGAAACCACCAGGAGACACACTGCGTCCTGGCCCCTTCGTCCAGGTGCATCAAGAAGATGCAGAGCGTGGGCAGGTAGTGGGGGCAGTGTCCTGCTGAGCCCTCACTCTCTCTGTCATGCACCCACAGCTATTGGTGGTTAGGGCACTTGAGTTTTTCTTTTTCTTCTGTCAGCTCTTTTAATTGAAAAATATAAAGGAAACACTTATTGATTCTGCGTAACTGATCATCTACTGACTCCAAGGGCCTTTTAAATCAGGAGCCTGAGGCTGGCTTGAAGCCTGAGGGAGAAGTAACTGGGGTGGGAGAAGAAGAACACAGCTATTGGAATTTGTGAGGAGGGGAAAGGATACTCTCCACCCTTGCCAACAAATTCATGCCCGAACCTACTAGACTAGGAGTAAAAGGGCAATTTGGGAACGTTTTCCATTCTAAGGAAGTTTGAATCTCCTAATTTTGACGTATCTAAACATTTAGACAAAGCATTGCATTTAGAAATTCGTTTGCATTTGCAAAGCCCTTTCATACGTATTGTCTGATCTGGCCAAGTGGTTTACTACATGGGACAACCACCCATGGGCAGGAATCCTGCTCTCACTCCATATACTGTGTATTGTGCTGCTGAGACTGTGCTCCCAATAGGAGAAGTCTGGGCAGAGACGACTGACCCCATTGTATGTTGCTGCTGTTAAGTGCCATCCGGTCCATTTGAACTCAAAGAGACCGTGTATAGGGTTCTGAGGAGCAGCTGCTGGGTTTAAACCACCAACCCTGCAGTTAACTGTCCGCTGCTTATCCTACATTACCACACCAGGACTTCTCCCCATTGTGTAGGGAGGAAACAGGCTCAGAGGACTGTCATTTGTCCAAAGGCACACAGGAAACAGGTAGTCAGAAGGGTCAAGCCCTTCCAGGTACCCTGTACCCTAAGAATAAGGTTTCAGGGTTGCCTAGGCCCATCCATCAGGCTCCTGCTTAATGTGGATCAAAGTCAGACTCAAAAATGAACTAACTAATGAGCGAACCAGATTTTCTTCCAGGGAAAATGCTCATCTCAGG